>NC_139722.1:85168221-85768221 GCF_964211835.1 Anser anser
TATTTGAAATATGAAGCATTTTGACAAGTATTCAATTACTTGGATCCATACTAAATTATGAAAAAAAATCCAGTGGAAAAATTTTCCTTGTAACTCCTGTTGGAAAAAACAGTTACTTCAGGTGTGGAATTCACACTGATAACACTACAGAACTGAGGCTTTGTGTTCCACTGGACTTTCCTCTGTTGGATCCTATTTGATCTACTCATGGTACCAGAATTGAGACACCTTTTTTTTTTTTTTAAACTTCATTTCCGTGCATTTTTCTCTGTTTCTTCTTTTGTTTCCTCTTGTATCAAATTGCCAAAATATCAAAGTTGCTTCATATTTGTATCCTCTAGTCACCCTTACCTCTGGATTTTTTTGAGAAACTTTTTCTTCTGTCCATCTATTTTTCAGACTGAGCTCTGCAGTCATTTCATGCCATTATAGCACGCGTTACACTGCACATCTAAGCTTTTAAGCATTAATTCCATCTCTGTTCAGGAAAGGATTTAAAAGAAGTGCCTAAACGGCTGCTTAGTTGACTTCTGCAGGCCTTGCCCACGTGTCTAAATCCTTTCTAGAGTTATCTGCAGTTGGTTCAAAATAGCAAATACTCAGTTCTGCTCCTATACTTGAACAAGACTTTAGAAACTTTCACATAGCAGTAAGAGTAGGATTTATCTGGTACTATAGGATTTATCTGATAGTATATTCATGTTATCAGCTTATAGGCATCTAACTTTTGATGCCCAAATGGGAAGCTTAATTTTCACGTGTTCATAGTATAGTCAGTGCAGAGTCCAGGTCTCCTTGAGGAGGAAATTCAGAATACCTAGCTCGCTCTGCTGACTATTCCCCAGGATTAATAATTCAAGATGACCTTATGGGTTCAGGTATCCATCATGCTGATTCACTCCCTAACTGTGGGGGCAATTTGCACCACACTTTGACTCTCCAAATTGAAATGGAGAGACAAAGTGATTAATTTTGCTTGTAATTTACTAATCTTTAACACAGATGGGAAGCTTCAGGACAATGCATTTCTATAGGAACACCACAATTCCAAAAGAGAAGCCAACTAACTGCAAACTTCCTCCTATAAGTATGTTGAATATTCAAACTTCATCAATGATTACATTTAATAAATGCTGTAGCAGTAAACGCCTATTGACAAAGAACACAATTCTCAAAGGGCCACAGCTTCTAATTTCTTTGGAAAAGAGACACAATCTACACCATGAAAAATTTAATTGCACTTTAATTACCAGTTAGCTGAATAGCATGAGATATGTATGCCTTCATTTTTTTAATAGCTTCTGCCACTTCCAGCAAATTGTGGAAAGAAATAATGGCTGCCATGAGTATTCTTTCTGTCTGTTTCTACCAAAATTAAAAAAAAAAAAAAAACAACTAAAAAAATCAAACAAGGATTCGAATTCTTCTGGATCAGTCATAATCCAGGAGGAACACTAGCAGTAATGAATATGGAAACACAAATGCAGCTGCAGTGTTCACATCAGTGGAAAACTAAAGCAAAAATTTACCCCTTTGGTCGAGTTCTGCTACATTAAACTGCTAAAAAAACTCTTGCCCAGCTGACTCAAGGTTGCTTCTTTGTTTTACAAGGTTAGAGCTTTAGCATTTGAAAAATATTTTGTATATTGCAATATTTACCACATTTCCATCTACAGAGAAGTTGCAATCATTCAGGAGTAGCACAGAATATTGCATTTATAGAGAAACCCTTATGAACAAAAACATACCTTTTGAAGGATTTTATTAAAAGGTGTATAGACAATGAGAAATGTTAATCTGGATACACTGCAGTCTCATCTGGCTTTTATAAAATATCCCACATACTGTGGCATCTGAGCAGCATGCAAAATGGCAATATGTTGACAAAGTCTCTGTAGTGTTTAAATATTCTCATAACTGAGAAAAAAAAACACATTTAAAAGGGTTTCTCTTTAAATTTATGAAAAAACTGAGGAAAAACAACATGTCTTCATTTTTGGCCCCAATATCTTTTGTTCATGCTGACCTCAAGCACAGGAGAGCTTTCTAAGTATAAGATTAAAGCTGAATTATTTAATTCAATACATACTATGGCACACCGCTGGGGAATTAGCAAGAACAGAAAGCATGTGATATGAAGAAATCATTAGTCATGGAAAAGAGGATGGAAGGAAAACATATGTGTGAAGCTTCGTGTTGCTTAATGTAATAGATTTGTTTGACCACAGGATACATGCATTAGTTACAAATGAACATTAGTTACAAATGTAAATAGCACTCTAGCTATCTAATAGCACTAGATGAGGAAATTTTATCTTTGAAAGATCTGTACCAGGCACAGTGATGTAGATAATTTTATAAAATATTATTATAATGTTTTCTGATTTATAAAAGAGACGTTAACTAGTGAAATAGTCACACAGTGCCCAATATAAAATATTTGGGGATGAAGAACCAGTGTTGCTCACTGTGATAAATCTTCACCACTGCTTTGCTGAAAAGATATACCACACAGGAAAACATTCGGCTCCTAAAGATAGAGAACTGTCAGAGCCAAAATATCAAAAAGCTCCCACTTTGTTATCACATCAGCAATCATTATTATACTGAAAGTTTAAATGAGA
The DNA here is from genome assembly GCF_964211835.1 of Anser anser. NCBI lineage: Eukaryota > Metazoa > Chordata > Aves > Anseriformes > Anatidae > Anser > Anser anser. Next base: position 85,170,846 of record NC_139722.1, read on the forward strand.
CAGGTATTTTCATTTGAAGATTCCAGAGGAAAGATCTTGAAAGGAATGCCGTATTTTCTCCATACTGCTTTTGCCATACTATCCTATATAGCATTTTAAATGTCCTGTTGTGATGAAGAGTGGTAATGAAAACCAGGCAAAAGGCACATGTTTAACTATGGATAAAGCACCTATTAAAGCACAGTTATTGAGCTTGATTATTCAGTAGATAAAGGATATTCACTGGAAGCAAGTAATTTTGAGATGCATCTTGCATGTATAGGTATTTTTTAAATCCCTCAAGTTTCTGTTGCAATTATTATTAATGAAGACAGAGTGTAAAATACAAGAAACCTGCTATGGTATCTTTTTTTTTTATTTTATTTTCTTCTTTTATTTTCTTTCTTTCTTTTTTTTTTTTTCTGAAAGGCATGAAATGTTGGCTTCTTAAAAGCAGAATATTATTCTTTAAAATGAGAACCTCAAAAGCCTCAATGTTTCAGTGGCATTTTTAAGTCTGACTAGAGGTTACAGGGAGGTTAATATTAGTCATCTTGTTCTTACTGTTGTGCTCCTTTATTCCCACGGGTTTTCTGTACACAGCATGAAGTTGCATAGGCAATACAATGCTGAAGGAAGAGATTAGAGCATGGATGGCTGAAGAACTTACATGAGAAATCCAAAACATTAGCTGCTGTACCACAAGTATTTCTTAGAGGATTTGCATTGGAGAATAATATTCTTTCTAAGCACTTACTCTATTTCCCCTGTCCAAGATGACTAATCATGAAAGCACTGGCATTAAAACAGTTAGCAGAGCTGAAACAAAGCAAAATGTGTCAAAAGTAGATGAATTTAACCTTGCAGTATTCAAGGAATGGAAACTATACCCTGGGGCATGTTAGAGAAGTACATGGATAGTAATTATCTAAAAGGAGATAACCAACATGGATTTAGAAAGGCAAGAGCCTCCCTAACTAATCTACTTGACCTTTATCATGAGGCTAAAGACAAGGCTGATAATGGGCTCTGCAAATAGAAGAGTGTGTTTGTATTTTCAGGAGGTCATGTGGGCATACACAACAAATAGATGAAAGAGGTAAAAAGAAAAGAGCTTTATAAAAAAACTCTGAAAACTCATAAGAAAGCACGTACCACAGGGGAACACAGTTAACCCTCCATCATCCACCGAAGCACACACACAATTGCTGCAAACCAACAGCAACACTACGGTAGCATTTGTTGCATCATCCATATCCTAAGTTTCCATAGTAATACAAAGGATAGCCAGAAAGTATAGTTCCATGGGGGCTGATGGCTATTTAAATAAAGGCGAAAAATGCATATAATCTACAGGGATTCAGCATACGCCAAGACTTGATTTAATGGACTAAGCAACTATAGCACAAGAAATCCTTTTGTATGCTAAATATCTCCCCCTCCCCCCATCAAGACAGCAGATAAACCTGGGGATGTAGATGCTGGAGAAAAGTAACATAGGTAAGCTACTCTCCAACAATGTCTTTCTTGAAACTGTTCTTTTAGTATGTGGCAGTCTGCAGACAGTTAGGGTGTGAAATGTGTAGGCCGTAGTGAAGTAATACCTTGTGACAACCACTTCCAAAGCCCACAGAAATTAATGAGTCTTGAACCATGTGCTCACAAAGCTTCAGTTCCCTCTAACCAAGTGCTCATCTGTCCACTTGGAATAAAGCAACCAAGCTCCATCAGGATGATTATTTTCCTCATTCCTGCATTGCCGGAGCAGGGTAAGGAAGGTGGTTCCCCTCTCTCACCTTGGAAGACAGGAAAGATCTGCTGATACCTTGGTTGTAGGAATGACAGTTTCTGAAAGGAAGAATTTGTTTGTCAGGGACAACCACTTCCTTGGAGAAAAGATGTCCTCATCCTTTCTCCACAGAAGCTACTAGAAGGAGGACTGTAGTAAAAGGAGAGGCCACCAGTGATGACATTTGTATATTAGGTTGCCAAGGTGATGGGGGGAAAAAAGGAAAAGAAATTACAAAAATACTACCTGCCCCTCCCCTCAACTCTTCTTTACTATGGTGTAGAGAGAGGAGTCAAAGAAATGAAGATAAACAGGCTGGAGTCAGACGAGAAGAGAGTAGCGTAAAACAAATTTGGGAGAGGGAATGAGCCCAATCCAAAACACCTCTCTGAGGTGAGCTGCCGAGACAAAGAGAAAAAGATAAACCTGAAAGGTGGGATAGGAAATTCATACTGCCTCTAACAGCAGACTTTCATGGATCTTTAAACACCTGAATGAAAATGCAAAATGCTCCTTCCTGGAACATTCCCTGTATCTCATCTCCCACTGCTCTTTTTAGTGAACAGACAATAGCCATTGTCAGCCCTCCTGCACAGGGTCATGAATATCCTTGCACATGACCAGTTCCCTCTTCTTAGGCCGATAGGCTAACAAAATATACCTGAGTCTGCGATCCTGCACGGTAGTCAGTGCAACTGGTGAACAAAACCACTCTCTCAGGTCTAGCATCAGGTTTTGTGATTTTGAAAGAAGGTTTCTATACCACCCTGACCTCACCCACAAGTTAACTAAGATATTTTGAACAGCTGGATTTTGACTCTAATCATTGCTGCTAGTAGTGACACTGGATCCAGCACAAACAGACAGCAATTACTATGTTCTTGTCTATGTTGCAGAATGAATCGACTAGATGGAGTAACTTATATAGCTCAGGGAAGTCAGTAACCGCTCAGGAAGTGTGGGAACACAGAAGAGACATAAGTTAGCTCTGTAATCTAGACCATACAGTAAGCTAGACCATATGGGTAAATCTTCTACAGATAGTGTTCATTTGTAGTCACACACAAAAAATTAAAACTTCTTGCAAACATTTGCAGTATTTGACCATCTAAACAGCCATCTGGAAACATATGCATTGCTTCTTTTTTCTCCTAATTTCAGAAGTGTGCTAGAAACAGCACAAAATACTGAGTTCTTTGCTATCAAGATGAATGCATTTCCTTGCATTTTAAACTGAATATATCAGGCCCCTGATTTTGTTTCACAGTCCTTAACAACTTGAATTCTACCAAAATAAATATTCATAGCATGCATATTCCACTCATATGTGTGAATTTTGTAAGTTAAAACTTGGTTCCCATAATTAAAGCCATTAACAAGGATTCCGAGATGGGTTTGTACTTGTGCAGAAACTTGCTGAAGCATTATCTCTATTTGTTAATGTCAGTGCTTGGCTGGAAGTATCTTAATGCTCAGCTAGTGTGGAAGGAAGCATTTTACCCGAGAGCTAAAGACCTGAGCTTTAGGTTTTAAAGATTCACAATACAGTCACGAAGTGAAATATTCTGAACTGCATTTGTTGAAAGAACTACACTAGAAATAAATCTGAGAAAACTGGAAGCCTGCTCATGGCTGATCTGAGGGCAAAGAAGAAGTGAATTTGGGAAAGAAATTCGTTGTTAGTTTTTGCTTGCTCAGCTCTAGTCATAATTTGCTTTGTTGAGGCCCAATTCTGGCATCAGGGATGGAGGCCCTTAACCTCTGGCTGAGTTCAGTCGTGTTGTGTGGGATTGGCACACACACAACTTCTGAAAAATTGTTACCGGGAACTACAAAATGCAGGATGGTGATATATCCTAATGCAGCAATTCCCAGGGTGGGGTCCCTTTAGGATGGCTTTGGGTTATGCAAGGGTCTTTCCCATGAATCAAATACCACAATTTTAAATGTTGGGAAAGCATCCAAAGGTGAATATTGTCTGCAGCAGGGGCACCACCTGGGCTGGGGAAGTAGACATAGTATTTTGTGGTAAACATAGAGGCAGGAAGCTTGTCATTTGTAGCTTACTTTCTAAGAGAAAAATGCTTGCATTTGGAAATGAAAGTTCATGCTTGTAGCTGGGAAGGGTTGGGAGTGGGTGTCCTGAGGAAAGTGGTGAAATAGGAGGATGGCATTTGGTGTTATGTGAGATGGAGAAATAAGTGTCCAAGCAGGTGGCAGAGTGAGTAACTTCTGGAGATTCGGAAGCTGCAAAACTGTCTTTGAAAAGAAGAAGTTGATGCTCCACTGCCACCGGTAAAGCTCTCTAATCAGTACCAGGGCACCTAACAAACTGAGACACTCAATAGTTATTGCTTGCTTACACTAATAAGACAAGCATCCCTTCTGAGTTTAAGGTTTCCATTTTTCCTTGCTATATTTCCTCTCAAACTGCTCTTCATACCTTTAAGAAGCTTCCTGTAAGCATCCATAAAACTACTTCATTAGCTTTCAGCAAATCCCTCATTAAAACTCCTCCTTCTCATAGTTCCAGGATAAAACCAAGATTATGCGGGAGCTAGTAACATATCACTTATACCCACCAGCAGCCAGGCTGTCCAAGGAAAGGTCTGGTCATACTCTATCTTATTGTTAGCCTGTCCTTCCCTGACCTGCTGGCTGACCTCCTGTGACAGCTTAGGAAAAGAATCCCTTTTCAGCCTGATAACACGATTTATGAAGCCATCATCTGTCTGTCAGTTCTTCTCTAGTAGGTTTTGAATCCACTGGCCAATTTCAACTAGATTTGGTGTGGAGTAGAAATCTCAAAGATGTTTTAGTACTTTGAAAAAAAAAAAAAAAGAAAAAAAAAGAAAAAAAAGAGAAGGATACCAATACTGCTTTCCCCAAGGTAAAGAACATGGTGTGAGCTTGGCTTGAGTTAGGTATGAAGGAATGCATGCAGGAAAAATGCTGTAAATTCTCCAACCGTGTACAAAAAACATTATGCTGACTCTCTAGTGTGAATTCTCTGATGTGTAATAAGCAGTGCGTGAACAATGCAGCACAGCTATCATTCAGTCAATCAGCACAAAAAGTCAGTTAGAGACAAAAATCTAATGGAAAAATAGCTCCCTTAGTTCTGGAGGCCAGTGAACAAGTCACTTGTTCAGCGCCAGCATGCCTCTAAGCACACTAGCATAACATTTGTTGCTACAGCTCTTTAGAGCTACGAATGTACAAATTATGAACTCATAACAAGTCACCAGAGTTATGCTAGAGTGAAGCCAATATGCATTAAAGTAGAATACGGCTCATTGTCTACAGGAATTTGCTCAGAGATTGAATCTGCTGAGCACATCTCCTGAATTTTTAGAGCACGTTGGTGATATTTTTCTGGTAGAGCTGACAGGCCACTACCCTGATCTTCTCATAGCCAGAACTTGTCCTGGTGTTGCTCACAGCTAGTATGAAGGACTGTTGTACAGTCCTTCAACAAGGACATTAACAAGCAGCGGGAGGCTACTAGGAATATACTGAGCTGGCCTGAGCACTACACTCTGAAATCCTTTGATCTGAAGAGTCCACAGACTGCAAGTTTCCAATATGCTCATTGCACATGTCTGCAGCCAACTTTTCCGTATGCTTGTACATTTATGGATAACGCTTCAGGGAAATCTGTGGCTTACAAAAGGCAAACATTTAAATGTAAAGAAGAAAAACAGATCTCCTGAGAGACTGTTGTTAGCAAGCTGTCTTCAAGACGAGAATAAACCAGACAACATTCTATAAAGTATGTCTATTTAATAATGTTTGTTTTTTTCTTAAATAACATATTATTCTTATTAAACACTTACAGGTCTAGATGCATCTTATACAGATAACAGATGAGGTCACGTGTATGATTTGTATTGGTGGAAAGTTCACTGTTGATGGTAGCTTGGCCAATGAGCATGTATAAGGTGTTGTCAGGACTGAAACAGGGCAACGTGCAGTGATACAGAAGGCAGATCATGTACAAAATTAGTGACATTTTCACACTAGAGAAGGACCAACAGTAGCAGCTATTAAAAGCAAGGCAGTACATAAATCAAGACTTGCTTCTTCAGACCATGATGAGCCATCCGCAACACTTTCATTACGAAATTCATTGCCAGCGTCAGCCAGAGGCTAGGTTTATTTTCACTATTTAGACTTACAGTCTACACTCATTCCACTTCTCTATCACTTCACATTAGACGCTATTGTTACCTCTGGTCTCTCTCATCCACCAACATCTCTTTGGCTTCTCTTTTAAAATACTTTGAAATCGAGAGTCACTGTAATGAAGTCAGTGAAAGTCAAAAGCTGTGAAACGGTATAGATGAGGGCAACAGTCATGCAAGTATCAATCTTCACCAAACTTGATATACAATCATCAGATGGTTTTGGCCCCACATAATCTCTCCGTAAAGAAGTTTCTGAGAAATGTTACTCAAGTACCTACTTACCACTTTATTAAGGACTGCCATTTGGATAAATTCCATAACCTATGATAACTCCTAATACTGCACAATGTGCTCTTGAAGAACACACAGAATGAAGAGTTTCAAAATTTTTAATTCCATCTTTCCTTTTTATTTCCCTGAACTCTCCCTTAGTATTTTCTTCACTGTTGCTAACTTACAGGAAGATAAATATAAAAAAGATTTGATAATGCATTTTTCTTTGCATTATCTGAAACCCTTTTGCTTAGCAGAAAAGGGTGTGTTACACAGTGAAGAACATTCTACTGATGCCTCATGAAATCTTATCTTTGCTTTCTAAATCCCTGCTTTACCTGGCTTACATGATAAAATAATTTGTAATCTCCATAAGACTGTGAAAAGCAGATAGCTTCAACTGTTGAGAATAAAGTAAAAATGCAAAACGTGGGCACAATAAAATTAAAAAGCAGACGATGCTTCACTGAACTCAGGCAGAATTAGAAACATCTGTCAACATATCACAACAAAAACTCTTAGAGTGAACGAGCCATATCTACATCTCTCTTGCTTCCAGAGCTGTTTACTAATTTAAAAATGATGTAGATGAAAGAGAATAAGGTCTTCAATTTATGCAAGTGTCCTTAGCCAAAAAAATGAAGAAGAGAAATGCCACAGAATCCACACACACAAGATTCATGCATCGGATGATGGGGGTATGAGCGTGTGATTGTCTGTGCTTTCAGGCACATGAGAGACGAGGACCCGTCAGTGCATTGCTGCTGGATAATGTATCATCTGGCAATAAATTACTCCAGCTGACTTTTCCCAGGGATCCTCACTGTTGGATGCGACAGACACAGAGTTGGAGACAAGCAACAGCCACTGCACCAGGGGTAGGGAGTACGAGGGGGAGGTCAGACGAGCGAGTTTCCTATCCAGTGTATGAGACTTGACAGCTCTGAAGATACTGGGGACACTTCCATGTGACTCATCCACAAGTTGGCTACAGATCTAAGACCAACCCAACAGATGAAACTCTAGCCTTAACGAAGCCAAGAGAATTTAGCCAATGACTACATCAGTGCCAGGGATTCTACCTGATGGCTTTGATTTTTATCCAAACACTTTAACCAAAGATTGTGTTTACTCTGACATATAAAGGAATGCAGACTTGACAAACTCTGTCCTTCAAGTGCAGTAAGGGCTGCTATGTAGGCAATGACTTTTTTTTTTTTCTCTTATGTTCAAGTTATGTGAAAAAAAATGTCTGAAGCTGCAGACAGGATTCAGGATCTTCTTTGCTTTTAAAATTTTCCCGTGATTTTTAGTGTAGACATATTTCTGCGCTAGACATTAAAAATGACACAAAATAAATGAACCAAATCAACAACAGTTCTGTAGCACAAAAAGCAGGAAGGAAAGCAAACGTTTCCACTGATACTGTGCAAATTCTGTTAATCTAAAGCATTCACTGAGATGCCATATCATGGAGTACCATGCCTGTAAAATGCAGATATTGAACTCTGATGACATCATTTCTTAGAGAAACATGGGCTTCAGAATAAATAAATATGTCAGCTACTACTTATGGCTCTCTTTCACCTTCATTATACCTTCTCCCTTTGCCCAAGTGGGTGAGGAAGTGCTTAGCTTCTTCCCATACCTGTGTCACGGAGGTGAGCAGCAGAATGAGCAGCAGAATTCAAGTAGTTGTGGGAGCACCAGAATTTACCAAACTCTTTGTGGCTTGCTACCATAGTAAGATATTTATGAAGCTTCTTCCCATGACAGGGATATTAAAAACAGCTCCTTGCTAGGTGAACTTTTTGGTGTCTGGTGATAGATTTGAACCTGGCCTCAAACTTTTCTCTCTCTTTATAGGTACTGTTTATCTGGCCTCTTAACTTCTTTAAACTTGTAGGAACTTCATATGCTTGCAATCTGTCTTTATGGAAGTTGCTAATTAGCGCTAACAAACAAAGGCATGGACAACACAAAGACAGAAGCATCGCTGAGGCCAAAATATCTTTAACTTCTTTGTGGTCACTGCAAGACCAAGCACTTACTTGGACAATAAATGGCATTCATTCAGCATGTCCCTTACCCTTGTTATTCTCTCCTATGTTCAGGGCAGAAATAATATGCATGCTACACTATTGCTGGGAAAACTGAAGGGGCTTGGGCAGGGTTGTTGGTTAGTCTTTGTTTTATGTTGGTGGTGGTGGTTTTTTTTTTCATCTATACAGGTTTTGCCATACTACTTTGCATTATCAAGATTCATTTAGGTTTGTAGAGGTAAAAACTTTACTGAGACTTTCAAAAGCATGCATGTGCAAACTAGGTCAATCAAAATTATATACTGTACTCTGAAGGATATATAAAAAGTAGTTCTAAATTTAACTGAAGATTACAGCATATAAAAATCACACAAATAGAATTAGATTTCCAGAGAAACATTTTTTGTATTATTTCTTACTCCACTCACCCCAGGCAAATTTCTTGAAATGCGCTGAAACAAGATCTATGCTGGGGTACAAAAATACTGCATTACACAGAATACAAGACATTAGATATCCACATCCGTTTTTTTTTTTTTTTCCTTCTTTTAATTCTGGAGACGCATTGACTTTATTGATTTAAAAACAAACAAACAAACAAAAAAAACAACTGACCAAAGAAACCCCACCAAAACTGAAAACCTAGCCTTTCTTATGTTTCAGTTATTAAGCTGATTTAGTTCAGTAGAAAATAGTGAGATAACTGTCAATGTAGGCTGTCTGCAAATTCCATCCCAAGGTTCAACTTGGTGCAGATTTTGGAACACCAGAACTAAACCACTGTAACAGCCACAATGACATGCAACTCAAAATCCATAAAGTGGTGACTCTGGCGGTGCTTTGCACAAATATAATGGTCTTCCCAGTTCTTGATATAGTGCTTATTATTTCTTCTGATTAGCAAGGGATGTTGCTCAGAAAGTCTTCTTTAAGGGCATGAATGTAACATCTCCCTTATATATATACTTGCAGCTGTATCCATTGTCTGCAGGATTTTACAGTGTGCTTCAACAGATCGGTAGGATGCTTAACCTTTTTCTCTTAAATGTTACAGACTTGTATTGTCATTTCTGTAGAACCCTACCTCATTTTTATAGATGTTATTGGATGCTAGAATTTTAAGAGATGCCTACAATAGAGTTAATTTTCCATTGAGCTGGAATGAGACTCCAGCATCTAATTTCTTTATGTTGAAGAATCCCCAATCTTTTTTCTCAGTTCCTCAGGATATTTCAAAAAAGGTACTGTACTGTTTACCCATCTCACTATTCTAGGAAGTAAGCACACCTTTTAAGTAAAAGTCTTTCCCTGATGAAGTTCTGTGTACCATATTAATGTTGGGTGCCCCACCTGCAGCTACTGGCACGTTACTGAAAATGCAAGCATATGTGGCCTGTGTTTATTTAGGTTAAATCAAGGAAGCATCCAACAAATCTGATAGAAGCTGTACACTTTCATGAATCAGTCTATTTTACAGGTTCCATCTGCTCTTAAACGGTTCCCAGAGAACAACACTGTGTCACTGTACTGCATATTTCCATTGCACTATCCCAAACACACTTAAGCTGCTGACAGATTGATGCTTAGTTCACTTGTGGCATACATTCTTGGGTTCTTACACATGTTCTTATAAGGAAATGGAACTCACTAAGCACTTAATCACAAGTTGGGGTAGTGTTATTGTATTGAATACAACGCACTAACTTTGTTTCAGGAACAGTCTAAGGTATCTCTCTGTAAGCCATTGCTGTCACTAGCACTGCCAAAGACCCTGGTAATCAAATCACTTTTGTAAACCTCAGTTAAACAAAACCAAGCAGAAATTTGCCAAAGGGTAGCCCTGGCAGGTAGAGATGAGCCATTTGAGGCACATTCAGAAGTGGCCGAAGGCTTGTGTTATTTACTGGAATGCATGATGTATAGCTTAAGAATGTCTACATTTGTTTGAAATAAGCCATTACAAAGAGATCTTGATAAAATGACTGCAAGAATGGGCAGATATAAAAACCAGCAGCAACAAAAGTGAATCAAAATACAGCTACCCCTACTAAAGTCACCAGCAATCCTGTTAATTGTGAATTTACTTAGCTAGGTAGCAGCAATAGCAAGAAAAACTGACACATGGAAGCAGTATATGCAAACATGAAAATATGTCCCGAGTATTTGCCCTTGTGCCTCAGAGAAAGGTAGAGTTTCATGGAGAATCTTTTACATCCTTAAGTGATATAAAACAAGTTCAATCAGTTCAGAACAGTCAAGAACCTGACCTGGTCTTATGTTTAAAAATAGGGCAAAAAAAGAAGTGACAGAATATCAATGGTGAATATCAGAGAAATTGTGAGTAAATTTTCTTCCACATTCAAATAGTTTTTAATGGTTGAAACCTGGAAAATATTTGTCTAGTTCTGACCTTAGGTGGTAGAGCAGAAAACTTAGTGCTTGACTCCCTAACCAGACAGAACTCCCTCCAACCCCCATGATATACACCACACCATTATCACCAACAGCGAAAGCCTTATGCCACCAAACTTTATGTTGCTGAGGCCTTCATTGAAGTCAGAGTCCACAAACCACCACTGATTTCTATTGAGCTTTTTCCCTGTTTGTTTATCAGCAAATCTGATGTCACATTTTCCTCATTTAACTTAGCAGGGTCTGAGTACAATCTGCTGTGGGTCTTTGTTAGTATCACTGGATGGATTAAATGCTCTATCCCTAGTGTTTTAAGAATGTTCATGCATTGTGACAGTCCTTGTCACTGCAAACAGGAGGGGAAGAGCCATTCTCCACTTCGAAATCTGGACTTGGTTGTTAATTGATAGGCACAGTTTAACCCATCAGAGGCATATAGCCATTGTACTTCCTTGATCTCTTCAAGGCATCAGAAGACGCAAGCACTTCCCCAGGACAATGTTGCTCTCAAAGCACTCCAGTGGGTCGAAAGCATAGAGTACTTAAGAAAATTATCATTTTTTTTACTGAAAGCCAGCATACTTTTATTTGTTTCACAGCTGTGTGTTGATGCTTTGTTGGAGGAAAATGATCTTTTGTTACTCCCCTGTCTCTCTTTCTTTCCACTGGCACAAGCAAACTTGCACAATTTGATAGCATCTCTTGATAAATATCCAGTATTGGTAGAGCTCACCTGCACTGCAAACATGCCAGCAAGACAATACACAGATGAACTGAATCCAGATAGGCAGAAACAGATAAAGCTTGAGTATGCGTTCAGGATGTTATCTCACTGCAAGCACGTAAACCTGCTTTACATCTCAAAATTCTGAGATGTTGAATTGGTAGAGTTAACGTTACTCAACTTGGTTACACATTTTGAAATCCCTTGAAAAATAGAGGGCTTTAACTCTGGTGCAGTACTGAGACAAATTTCTAAGATAACTTATCTCTAGCTATTGTCATGAGAGCAAGCAACTAACTAGCAGAACACTCCCCTGGTCATACCTTTTTTTGTGTGAATTTTGTAAGATTTGAGGAGCTACATTGTGTTTCATTGGACACGATGTCTGTGTTTCAGAACATCTCAGACAATACAACATACAGCAATTTTCAATTCTTCCCAAGGAAGATATTCAGTCATATTTACATAAACATTTTTAAAAAATGTATTTTGTGCCACTGTCTAAAGCAAAGTTCTCCAAACAACGCTATGAAAAATCTTGCAAATTCCTTCTATGACAAGAAAATTAATCTCTTAAATGCTTTCCCTTTTTATGACTGTATATACTGAGCCTTTTGTTTTGTAGTAATGTAGGATCTAATTCAATTTTTCAAAGTCTGCCAAACACACTACTGCATGAAAAGATTCTATTTTCTCTTTCTCTGTTCTAGTTCATCAACAATGAATCAACTAGAAAGACCAGGTTTAGTATGCTTCTACTTGTTGGCTGTCACTTTTGCCAGTTTTCAGAAGACTTCTGAAACGCTGGCCAGCCTTAAAAGCACATTAAATCCTTGGTGTGCATCGTTCAACATACCTGAATTAATATGGAAATGTATTCATGATGTTGCTGTAATGAACATACTTTGATTCCAGAACTTTATCTTCACTTCTGGCAGCCCATCAACCATATCTTCCAAGAGCATACTGCACTGCTAGAGAAAGCTGATTTTCCTCCTAGGAAAGTATTTGCAACTCTGTCAGTATCCATTTTCTTTGCCCTCTCTCTTTTTTACCTTCTGTGATGATGGGAGATTTTAAATGGAATGGTTTTCCTCTCTAATTTTGATATTTCTGTGCTCCTTCTAATTGTCCTTTTGTTGCTTATACTCTTTCCTCTCTCCCTTTAGTGGTCATGTGTGCATTGCATTCCTCAGTTTTCCAAGATGACCTTACTGTGTTTGTAAAACATTTTTTTATTTTTCACTAGTAGACTTGCATAATTTTCTCCAGGTGATTTTTTTCTCTCTGATATATTTATCATACTCTCACTTTTGTCATCTTTGATGATCCTTCGGGCAGCCTACTTTCTATTTCTCAGAGCAGTTTTCCTTAGCAGTGCTAAATCTTTTGTCATCCTTCCAACATTTATAATCAGTTACTGTCTTTGTTCAGCTCTCTACCCACAGACGTTTGCTTTCTGTTTCTTCCATCATACTTTCATCTTCAAAGTCACATTACTAAAGGTGGCTCAGGTGTCCATGTGTTTCTTGATGATGAAATGATACACTGAAAGAGAGAAAAGATCTTCCAGTGTACTCAGAGGAAGAGTAGGGCATCTGTGGGCGGGGAGGAGGTGGAAAAGGAGGGGCGGAGACGAGAAGCACTGAATCACCTGTTTAACCATGGAAATGGACTATCTAGGGCTCAGCAGATATTTTAGGGTTAGATATCAGCAGTGTCTGGGGTTCTGGCCAAAAGGAGAAAGATGTTCTATAAGAAATGAAAGAAAAGAAAGGAAGAAGCAGCTTTGATGGCAACCAAAGGAATACATACACAAGAGTTCTGCAGGTGAGCATAAGGTCACATCACATCCCTGTCATCCCTTTCACTCTAAATTGTATAATCCAAGATTTAGATGTGCAGAGAAGTAAGGAGATTAGACATTGACTACATTTCTGAAGGTCAGGATCTGTTGTATTTATGAGAAAATGCAACTAGCTTTCACATAGCAGCCAATATTCTCATCGTTTTTTTGAGCAGTCCTCTATAGCACAATCCTACTGCCAATTATATTAGGCAAAGTGTTACTCTAATTCAGCTGTGTCACTCCTTATATCACAACTAGGTAACTTTGAACTACTTATGATACCTTGAGATGCTCCCGGTGTGGGATGACTGGATTTTATGTTTTTATGAGGACAAGGAAAACTGACTAACAGCCTTTGACTAGATCAAGAGAAATAGAGCTCACAGAGATTTGGCATGGTGGAAATACGTATGAACTATTAACCAAGGTAATTTAGCAAACACAGCACCTGAAGATAAAGATATTTCTAGTTTTCAGAGACATCCAGTCAATATATTCCTAATCAGATCTTTTACATTTTAGCTCTTTCCCTCGATAAGTGGTAAATCCAAGAGTCTGTGAACTTCTGGTCTACTGTCACATCAGCATTTGTGTGGCCTTTAGGATTTGCTCATTGCAATAATTTACCTTTTCCTCTCACGTGGATGTTCAATTTTCTTCTCTTCCTTTCCTATCAGTATCAGACTGGGAAACTTCAGCTTCACCCAGCTCACCTATTTTGCTGCAGAACCTCTCCGACCCTCACTCTCTGTTTTCCCTGTTGGATGGACCATCCCACCAGGAATCTGATCACTCTTTAACCTGGTTCTCGTTTGACAATACTTCCTTCAATTTTTCAACACTGCACACCCCTCTTCAAAGCACCATCTTTCCATCAGTCTTCCCCTGCCAATCTCATTGTTTCACCCTTTAAATAGACCTCTATGTTCTTCAATATCTGTGCTCCTCTTATCTACTGCTCCTGTCCCCTTCCTTCCCTCATAATTGTGTTTTTCCTTTTCAGTGATATTTCCACTTTTTCAAATAAAAAGTATTGCTTTTCAGTTTTCTCAACCTTTACTGTAAGGTTGATTAGGATGTTTTCTTACTTAAATACTACAATTTTCCTTTTTCGCCAACTTTCACATCTCTGCTACTAGGATTTTTTAATTGATTTCCTCCTTAGGAGTATTGCCAAGACTCCAGTCTCTGCTTCCTCAACTCAAATTGACAACTTACTCAAAAAAGAAATAGATATTTTATGACTAAAATCAGCCTCTTCCTAATTCTCTCCCTAGAGAATGCATTGTTCCTTACACCTTCTCTACTGCTACTTTTTGCATGCCCCCTCTTTTTTTTTTTGATTCTTTCAGAGATAGTACTGTAAGTTTATCTTTCTTTTCTAATGATTCCCCTCCCCTTTGTCTTCGTTTTTCACCACTTCTGTCTCTAAAATAGCTTTTTCAAAACAATGCTCAGCTACCATCAAAGCAATCTAAAACTCCAGATATGCTTCACATGTATCTATTTTTACCTGTTAATTATTCCCTTGATATCACTTCCCAATCTCACTTCAGCTCAGGTTCTAACCAAACCTATTTTTTAGAATCTGGATACCATCAGCTTCCCCCTTTTCCTCTCACCAATGTTCATACAAAATATGTGAATTCCCAAATATCTTCCTCCAGATTTTTCCAGCTGAAAAACTAAGCTGCATTTTTTCAGAGCACACAGGTCTTTGTAACACTTGCTCATGCATTTGTAGGTGAGTATACTAGAGATAGTAGTACAACTAATGTCTAATATTCACTTTTATTCTTGCCACTTTTGTCCTTTAATTGGTGTGTAACAGCCAGCAGACTAATGAAAAGAACTCTAGCAAGGACTGCATAAAATAAATTGCAAGTACAAAAAGAAGAGATCCTTTGATTACAAAACAAAGATACCAAGCATTCCCACTTAAGGGCTACAAAAACACACTGAATCTTTCAGTTCTCATAGGCAGATCAGCTAGGATTGAATTAGCTTATTCTAGATAAAGCATGAAGCTCTAAATGATCTAACATTTTAATCTAAAAGAGATCCAGCAATGCCAAAAGAAAATCTTTACAGATGAAGTTATCATTGACAGAGAACACAGTTCTTTCAAGAGTTGTCTTAAAATATCTTGGAAATGCCAGGTGAGAGACAGAGAAATCAACACCTGAGTCAGAGAAAAATGCAACTCTAGGAAACTGTAATTCAGTTCACTAAGATCACAACCAGCAAAATTCAGGTTCAAATAGCTCTTAGTGTAAGTGAAAGGTGAAACTAGAAACTAAAACAAACTAGAAGCTTAAACTCAAGCTTGAAAGAACCAGTATACGTATACAAAGCTACCGGCTGAGCACTGTGAGGAAAACCTTGCAGCAATAAAGCCATTTAAGAAATAGTCTTAGGCTACCTGATTAGAAATGTTACGTACACTGGACGAGGCACTTCAAATTAACAGCGATGTTGATGAACTTCTCATATGTGATAGAGTATATTGGACAACCTAAAGATATCTAAATTATGTCTGAAAAAATAGCTGGCATGACTGGAGACAATCGTAAGAAATTTTACCTCATGCACACACATGAAAATGGAGAAAGGTAGACGGTGGAGCACTAATTGGAGCTTGCCATTATAGAAGTTAATGAGGTTTACATGTCTGAGTTTCACTTTGGGGGAAAACAAATGGTTGTAATGTTGTAATGGAAGGATACAAGAAAAACAACTAGAAAAGAACCAAAGCATCAAAGGTAGTGGTGCTATGCAGACATAGGTAGCCAGCAAGCAGCAAACCAGAAAATCCATTTCCTATGTGGGAAATGGGTTGATCGGGACATAGATAACTTAGGCACCAGACTTCAGACATAAAACATTTCTTTCATTTTTGTGTAAGGCTGTTGGGATTAGAGGGCTGTGGTGGGGAGGAAGTAGAGAGGAATGGAGGGTAGGAGTGGACTGCTGAGGTACTTCAAGAGATCCCTAGAGATGTCAGGCCATGGACAAGCATGCTCCCTGTTTATCTGTAAAACAGGTACAATGAAGACAGAAATTATGCAAATATTGCTACAAAAAGCTGTCTTTTGGGAGAATTACCTAAGATTACCAAGAGACAATACACTCTTCAATGTATACTAGGTTTTACTAACCAGATAGCCAACAAAACGCACCAACTAGAATTTAGAGTTTTCATGGGTTTTATATTTTTGTCCTTCCAGATCTGCACAAGAGTTACCCAAACTTCTCCAGAAGACAAGCTACCTTTCAGTTTCTCACTAAAATAACAAGGATGCAACATGAAATTTTACCGTGAGACCTGTGTTACCTCCTTTTTTAGGAAATAAAATAGCAACAAATACAGTGATCATACAAATGATGTAAATGTTCAAACACATCCTACATTTTTGGAAACCTGTGTAAGATGACAATATGCAGAGTACTGTGCACTGGGAGGCCTGAATTACACTAGGAGACACTGATGTTTACGTAAGTGAAAGGTGAAACTAGAAAGTAAAACTGAAAGTAGAAGCATAAACTGAAGTTTGAAAGTACCAACATACATATATAGAGCTACTGACTGGGCACTGTTAGGAAAACTTTACAGCAACGAAGCTGTTTAAGAAACAGTCTTAACAAACAGTCACAGAGGTGAAGAATGTGTTTCTTCGACTACAAAGATAACTCACAACATTAATGGTCTCTCATTAGGATATCTAACGGCTTCTTGAGCTGTGGTGGCTTGTAAAGACAGTTTGGCTTCCGATGATTTATGCTAATAGTGCCAGCTAATTTCATATAACTTACTGAGCACGAACTCACTAAACAGTGACCTGCTATCAATAACCTGGAAAGAAAGCAAAGTGGAGAGGCACTCCGCTCCCAGTGCTGTCCATCATTTCTCGAGCTTTAGCAGTTTATCGCTATCAAGCTCTCCCTTCCCTCTGTTGATTTCCTTACCTTGAAGGTACACCAAGGCTGTGTGGTGCTCTTCATTCGTTTTCTAGCAATAGCCCTTTGAGGTTCTGATCAGCTGTGATGCTCCCAGCCTTGCACCTTTGCACAGACACAACCTATTCTTTTCGCAAATGTACTTCATTCTTGCTTCTGCAAACCCTTGATGTTTACTTGGCCTTTTTACTATCTCTAGATGATAAAATGATGGAAACATTGATGAACCACCTATCAATTCCCAAATCTTAATTCATGGTTATGTATTTAGACAATGGAAAAAAAGGATACCCCAGCACTTCAGATTCTCACCTAAATTCTGTTTTTAATGTCTTACAGTTCTTTGGCAAGATCTTTCTCTTTTTTTTTTCCACACATGTTGCTCTAAATGTTAGGGACGAATGCCACTTTGTAAAACCCCATAAAATAAAGCGGGGCTAAATTTTATTATTTCTGCTCTTTGTTTCATTCTTCCTCTAAACTGCTTTCTCCACCTTCACATTTTTGTCTCCCTCTCTCTCAGGTGATCCCAGAAGGAAGAGGTATGTTTACTACTGATTTTTTTATGATTAAAACACTGAACTTTGGTCAGTGACTTACTCCTATCTATAGGTTCAGAAATTTGCCAGCCATGCACAAGTCCCGAAGGGCCTCCCACAAACAGGGTGCCAATTGGTGCTGAATCTAGATCTTAACCCTTAAGCATTAGCATCCCCCAGTGGTCCTATCTATCACTGCAGCTCAGGTCTTTTTTACTTTTGGGGGGTGGGGTGGGGGTATGTATGTTAGTTTTCTAGGTACTCCAACTTTCAGAAGAAATGTAAATTCAAGTAAGGTGTCTCAGAACTAGCCAGTACTTGGGAGTCTTTTCAGCTCAGTAAAGAACCATATATCACAGCTAAAGATGAAAAAAATATATATCCTCAGTCATTGCATATATAATGTGTCTATTATAAAACACTAACCTGTAAGAGCAGAGATGTTTTTGCAAAACATATTTCAAAAAGGGGGGAAAATTAGACAAAAAGAAAATCAGGCTCTTTATTGGAGAGCATTTGAAAAAGAAAAAATAGGTTGAGAGCCCCTTCCGAGAATATTAGGTTCTACAGCTATTTTTGCCATTTTAAATTTTATTTTTTTACAAAATCATGAGTCATGGAAAAGATATTGTAGCAACCATTAATTTTTAATCTACCTTTTGATTGAAGTTCACAGACTTAGAGACTACCATCCATCATGTCTACTGATAGAATTCTAAATCAAAAATTCCTGGCTGACATTTCATTCACACAGTAAAAACTCAGCTATGTTCTCAGAATATACCCTGAGCCTTGTTGTGACCTACCTTATTTGTATGAGTAGTTTGGGGGAGTGAGAAATATTCTGAAAAAGAACATCCCAGCCACTGTTCTTAAACCCAACCCTTTGCAAAATAATCTGAAGTTGTGTTAATGGGGACTGTCTTCCCTGTTCCCTGAAACACGTCAATCACTGAAGACAGGTCAGGTAAGTCAATACTGCAGAATGTTGCTGGAAGGGATGGAGAACAGAAGGAGTGAGAAGAGCAGACAAACGATGCACATCTAACAGAAAAGTGTGATGCTCGCACCTACCCAGCTCCCTCCCATCCAGAAGCAGAACAGCCACATCAGCACAAGCCCTGTGTCGGTGCTAACTCAGCAGAGGGAGGTTGGAGGGGGAAAGATGTGCGAGGCTGCCTGGGGGAAAAGACAACAGTGCTTCTGCACAACTCTCTCTATGGGGTGAAAGGAAGGAATTTCCTCTCCTTAATGCTAGAGCCCTCCAGTAACTCCTCATGCTGCAGCACAGGAGATGAAGGGCTGCTAATTAAAACATCCCGTCTGAGAATTAGTGGGACTTGCACACTACCTTTAAGTTCAGCCAGAGCTTATGAGCAGTGCAGAAAAGAAGGAGAGGTGTCTGTCCTCTCTGCACCAGAATCTCCCCAGACCTGATGCCACAGATGCCCAGAGAGGCAGCACACCTTCACCCCATCAGCTCTGCTTCATGAACCCAGAAGACCCATGGTGTCACTTTGCTACTACATTTCTCTCTAGTTCTCATGTCTCTGAGGACATTGAGCAGAGTTTTATAACAGATGCATACTGCCACTGTTTGCAGTATGAGCACCGGATACTCGAGATAAAGGGAAAAGAAAAACAATAAAACCCCCAAACCAAATCCCCAGAACATAAATGACTTCTTTGCAATTTAGGGGGTCCTTCCCCAGAGGTAACCTAAGAGAAGTCTGCTAAGGTCAGTGTCTCTTAATCTGAGTCTTCATAAGCAGCAGTCAGCCTAGAGTGTGAATGTGCTGAGACATGACAAAACCATGTAACACCTCTTGCTGATATTCTGTTATTTTGTGGTTAGAGGATTTTTGAAAGGAAGTTTATTTTAGCAAGCTGCTGAGTGTTGACTCTGATGTGGGGCAGCTTTCACTTAGGCAAATGCCTCAGCTTTTGTTAAGGCTCTTGGACAGACAGACAATTACTGTGACATTTACAAGAAAAGCTGTGTAGATACACTTGGCTTAGAATATTCAGTGAAAGTACATGTCATAGGTTTTAACAAATAATGGACAATTATGGATCAGCACAAAAAGACGAGGCATCTTTTCGTTTTGATAGCCATATATATGCCTAAACAATGTTCCTCATAAAATGTCATTGTCACTACCTAAAATACAGAGGTAGGTATTCAGTATGACAAACCAGTTTTATGCAGTTTAACCATCTGTCTCCACCAGTTAATGAAGTGGATGATTCGGAAAAAAAATCAGCAACCATCACAATGAAAGCATGCATTACGATACAAGGCGTCACACAGCACTGAAAATCAACCCTGCTGCTAAAGAAATGGAAAATGAACAATAAACACATTACCTGAAATTAAAATTGTTTTTGACCAATTCTCCTGAGCTTTAAAGTTTTAACAATGATTTCCTATTTATATGGACTTCTAGAAATCTCAGGTGATACCCTGTGGAGAGCACCATGAATATTTTTTCCAGAGTTGAGGAAAGGAAAATAGATAGCTATAATGGAACTGCAGGAGCAGCCAAGCAGTAGATTGATTCAACAGGAGAAATTCAATGCATCCCAAAAGATTTCCTAGGATTTGCTATCCTGCTGCTTAGGGCGCAATTTGTTGTAATGAGAAACTGAGGATTTTGTTTCAGGTTTGTCAAAGCTTGTGGTGATGACTTTAGGGTATAAAGAGAAAACTAAAAGTGAAAATCTCTCTTAAATAATGCTTTTAGATGAAGGGAGAATAAGGACAAGTTCTTCAAGGTGCAAAAAAGGTCAAGTGTCTCATGCCAATAGCATTCCCTAAGAGATACTAATTCGATGCACAAAGTCAAACCCTTTCCTTCATCTCCAAACTTCTGCATTAACAGCTTGAAAACTACAGTACACTTCAGTAGGCAAAACAGAGAAACCTTTATTAAATTATCCGGTAAAACTG
Organism: Anser anser; assembly: GCF_964211835.1. NCBI lineage: Eukaryota > Metazoa > Chordata > Aves > Anseriformes > Anatidae > Anser > Anser anser. Next base: position 85,191,547 of record NC_139722.1, read on the forward strand.
CGCTTGGTTTCACTGCACTCTGCTCTCTTAAATGTCTGTAGAAAAATCCTCAGTGTTCGTTTTGAAGAACTGAGTTAACAAGCTATAAAATAAAAAACAAGTGTTTTTCTTATATATATATTGTTTTTAAATAAGGGAACACTTAAACAGGCAGGCTACTCTGCTCATCTGGAGCGTGCCACATGGTAGAAGGCTGGCAGGAAGCATGTACTGCTGCAGTACTACATTAGCCCTGTTTAAAAGGTTAAGTGGGACACGCATGATGTGAATTTCACCCTGAAGAAATGTGAGAATTTGTAGGCACTCATGGCCTTGTGTATGAGAAGTAATAGTGGCTATGAGCATACAGCTTCTTGCAGCACTGGTGGAGCAGAGCACATGCAGATTTCTTACTAATTACATTATGGTGAAGGCTCTGAAACACTGTGCTGTTTCTCAACTACTGCCCAGAGTTTCATTCAGAAACAGGCTGCCAGATGAAATTTCCTCAGGCAAAATAATGCATGCTGATGGAAGCCTGGTTTGATTAGGGAAAATATGTAAAATGTGAAATGTTGATATTCACAGCAGCACACATTGTTGTACGTGGTGTAGCAAAACCTAAGAGAAGAAATGGATACTCTGACAAATAGCTTCCCAAGAACGAACATTCATGCATGAATGACATTATATCCATGACATTATATATGAAGATTCAGCACAGGTTTACATTTAGTTACAAATTAAATATCCAGAATCCAAAGACTTGCATCACAGAGCTTTTAAAACAGGGCAAACAGACCAAAGCAGGAAACACCTGCCCTATCTCCAGTAAATGACCAAAGTTACACTACAGATCCAAGCTCCAATCAATTTCAAGGGATCTTCTACAGCATCCTTACGTACCAAAGAAAGGCCATCAGACTCAGAAAAACCCTATTTGCATGCAATTAGACGCCCCCTGATACACATGCCCATCTTTGAAAACAGTTGAACCCACTGCATCTCTTACCTGTATGGTCCTAGAGTCCTGCTGCCATAACACAAAGCTTGTTCCCAGGCTTCAAGGTTGATGCAGGCATCCATGGCGCAGTCGAGCATTTTCAGCTGGTAGATATTTGTGTCTGGAAGAGGACCCGTGTCGCTGCTCAAGAGACTCTGACATCTTGCCAGAACCTGCTCCCACTCTGTTATTGGCCTTAGTTAAAGAAATATCTTTAACCAAACAAAAATACAAATCCTAAATGTTGTTGGGAAGGAGTGGGAGCTACAGGGCATTAAGATTAAAAAAGCTGCCATCACTCCAGACTGCTTCAATTCTTGAAAACATACTTGAACTCATAAGTGGAAAGCTTAGGTAACTATGCTTTGTTTATACTTAGCAGAATAACTGCTAAAGGCAGTATTTCAAGAATAAGAGGTAAAAGAAAAAAGACAAAATGAAAGGATATTTTAATATCTAACAAACTAAAAATGTTACATTTTTTTAGCTTCTGAAAAATTATTATTTACTTAAGATACTCCTCAAAATCTTACACCCAACAGCAAGAACCCATGGAAATGTGTCTTCACAAAATGTTTCAGCAGCTAAAAAAAGAAATTTATTTTTCTATGTACTAAAATAATGACACATACTTTCAAGCTGCCCAAGATTTTTTTTTAATTATCATAAATTAGAACCTTTCTTGCAATTAATTAATTTTCTTTCTCCTTGAAACGGTTGTAAAGAGCACTGTGTTTTTTGTTGTTGTTGTCTGTTTTTTTTTTTCCCATGTATTGATGCAAGCTTCACAAATAGCAAAGAAAAGCATCACAGTTATGATGTCTGACTGTAGTTCAGGTTTAAGGATCTTGGCAGTAAAGATGATTTTTACATCCAATGCTATAAGTTTTTTGTGTTTGGCAGAGAATAAGCTGGGGCTTGCATTCACTTCAGTTGGATGTTCCTGATCACAAACCACTTATTTTCATTACATGTTAAACTGGTTTAGCCTCTCTACAGACCAGCTTCTCCTCTTGCTGACCACAGCTAAGACGAACACTAATATTTCCAGATTTAAATAGGTAATCAGTTTAAACAGTTTAACAGTTTAACCAAACAGTTTAAACACTAAAAATGTTACCATACACACCAGTAAGAACAAATCAAGCAAGCAACAGAAGAATTATAGTAGGAGACGTAATAACACTGCTTCTCTCATGGTCCTTTCTATACAATCAACTCAAGGACGTTCAGCAATTATCTTCATGACATTACTGAAAACGTTATTCACCCCAATGCAGCAATGGATTTAAGTGTGCAATGATAACCCTGTAATGAAGTAATTAGTCCTTCCTGAACACAGGAATATTTACATACTTAAATTTAAGAATGTGACCACTCTGCGGCTGGGCCAGAATTTATAGCATGGTTGTTACAAGGCTAAACTAATTATTTGTGAACTGCTCTCATGCCCTTGGATTGAAAGAACCATACAAGGGAAGGAATGTGTTATTATAAAATTGCACCTTAACCTCTATATCTCTGGCAAACATCCATGTATTCTTTACAACTGATTAAGGACAGACAAACAGAAGAATGATGGATAGCATTTCCATCTGATACAATTTTTGTAGTAAGTATGAAGCACTGACTACAGCACTAAAGATTACCATTTTAGCTGATGCATAGTAGTACTCCGCTTTTATTTACATTATGTTACTTTGTTCATTCACTAGCATCTAATAGCAAAACCTGTTGGGACCAAACTTCCATGTACACAAACTGCAAACTAGAGAACTCACTATCAGCTGCAACAGGACAAAAGTGAAGCTGGCTGTCCTACATCTAGTCCCAAGACTAGAGGTGCAGCCTTCAAGCAGCTCTGCTGCTGTTGTGTAGCGCACAATAATCCCCTCACTCTTGGCTTTAGCATCTCAATTTTTATGCTTAAACTAGAATTTGGTTCTGCGACAGTCTGCACACACATAATGTTTCAAGTTCTCTTAACTGCAGATTTAGCATTACAGCACTGTATCAGTTACAGTCAGTAGATCAGATTTTGGGAGTCACTAACTTCCTAAACTGTGCACGCTACTCATTTAATTTGCTAGAAAAACACATTTTCAGAAACTAATGAGTATGTGCCTCAGTCAGCAAGGAAGGTTTCTGTTCATTCTTGGCAAATGGACAAATGTCAAGCCCCCTCCTCAGGTACTACATTCACCAATTCATGACAATTAACACTGGTACAGCACTGTGCTGCAATTGAAGGAAAAGATGTCACATTTCAAATTGTCTAAATCTGAGAACAGAAGCTGAATAGACAGCAGTGACATTTTCTTCAATCAGTCCCAATACCTTCTACTACAGTGCATTTGATTCATTTTTAAATATCAGTGAAATTAGCAAACTTAATTAAAGATCCTAGCAAAATTCAGTAGGTGCAATTTCTCCTGCATTTAAATATAGGGACATTAAATTGCACGAGTATTTTGGCTCCATACATTTGGTACCAACATGATTGCAGCTGTATATTGCATATTTACAATTTAATATTCAGGTTAAAACATGGGCCCTGAACTACAGCTGAATGCCTGAAGATTCAGTATTGCCCATTTCAAGCTAGTGACTACAAAGGACTTTAAACCAGACTACAAACTATATGAGTGTTAAAGTTAGATAAGTATTTCCCTTAACAACAGTCCTTTTGCTAACAAACTGAATCTGTCTGGGTTAGAAAGTAAGGTTTTTTTAAATTATTATTATTTTTGTTACAGAAAAAAATGTGATTACAGGTTTCCAGTCTGGAATATCATTATGCAAACTTGTGTTTTTATGCTGCTGAAAAGGAATACTGGAAGATTTCATTTTCTCTAGCTCCAGATACAGCCTAGGTTTTGGAAAACAGTAAGGCATCTTGCTACAATATGATGAAATTCATGGTCAGTGAAATATCACTGAACAGATGAAGACAAGAGATGGATCAATGTGGCCATGCTCTTATAGTAAAAATCTCCACTTCTCTTATACTTGTCTTTTTTTTCAGTTGTTGATGTTTAGTAGTGTTTTAATTGGATTGAATGTCTACATGATGGCCATTAGGCTCCATTCCTGTTTATTAGTGCAAGATTATCCCATTCGATTTGCTTAATTATCAATTATTGTTATATATTATTATAACTTACAGTGATTCCATAATGCTTGCAGTTACCCTGACTGTAATTATGCCCTAGTTATTGCCAATGCTGTGCAAGGAGTGAGAACCTAGATTGTTCATAAAGGAACTAACGGGACAAAGAATTTAACAGCATTTCAGCTTGAAGTGCTGAAATTTCGAAGTGGATTTATACGAAGTGGTATACTGCGATGGCAGAAGTCTAAAACTGAGCCAAAATATTGCTTCTTCATCCCAGGTACCTGCTATGCCTTACCACGAAGCAGTTCAGTCCAAGTAATCAGAGGCTCTAATATCACAATTAGGAATATTACATGTTTTAAATGTACTCACATCGAATAGAATCATAGAATCATTTAGGTTTGAAAAGACCTCCTCTAAGATCATCAAATCCAAACAATGAATTACAATTATTTTTAAAACAACACAAGAATGGAAACTTTTAGGAAAAAAATCGCAAAAGATGAACTGCTTTACTAAAGGGCTGTCTGGATTCTGCTCACAACTGAACGACAGTCTGTTGCCTGTCACTGAAAGGATACCTTCTTTTGATTTCGGATATCTCACTTCATTTACAGCATCTTTGACTTCTTTCCAGGCACACTCTTCACCTGCCAATTTCTCAGCATCCTGGTTAAAGGGAACAAAAGCATTTGATTAGAAAGACAGTAAAACTGAGAGTATGCAGTAATGATGAAAAACTATCTTAAAAGATCTCACTGACAGAAGCGAGTTGTGGGGATTTTATCACTATTTTTTGGGAATGCACAAAAATTAATTTCACTTGATGTTCATACTCACCCTGTATTTGAAAATAAATGAGAAGATATCAAGGAAAATGAATACAGACATGGAAATATTAAATACTCCAACCAGATACTAGATTTTATAACAAGAACTACGATCATTTGGAACAGATAACCAGTTGCATGTGAATTTTACTATCAAAAATGCATGAATAAGATCAAATTCCCTCAAAGAACTGTTACCTAATATTTCACAGACCCTTAATTGCAATGTAGAAAGGGTTTCACATATAATTTTGTGCTGATTATAGAGACTTCACAAGCAGAGGGAACCTACCTTCACTCATTACAGTTGTAAGCATGAGCTTACGGGAAATGTCTGCTACTCAGAAAAAGCTGAACTTTGGTTTTATTTTATAATTCATTGTTATTTCTTCCCTATTACAACAGTTATATTGTCCTATCACTTTGTCATAATAAAGAAGGCAAAAATGATTAATGGTTACAGCAGTAAGGGAAATAGTTTCTCTTTCCAGCTCTCTAGCAGGGACTAACTGCACCTTAGGCAAACCACTTGGAACAAATTTATTAAAGCATCTACAGACACAGCTAAGCATCTTGAGGGACTTCCAAAAGCATCTAGATATTCAATTTCCATTGCTGCAAGCACTTAAATACCTTTAAAAATCTGGCCTTTAAGACACTGCAGTTCATTATCTCTCTCCTTACAAAAGGCTCTGCTACTCTCAAAAGACTGTTGTAAGTGCAAATTCTTTCAGAAATATTTTAAATACAGTTCTCAAAGATCTCTTCAACAGGGATGGAGGCCTGGAGATTAACAGAGAAAGTGTGTTTGAATCTAACCAACCACTCTATAGCCAACAGATGCTCACTGTGTATATCACAGCACTACCTCTATTAAAAAGCTTGTAAGCTCTATCTGTCCGGAACAGCATAATTTTCTTACTCTACTGCTCCTTATTTACCATAAATTCAAATCAGGAAATATTTACAGTGAGAATCAGCACTCACTTTCACATTTAATTTGCAGTTTTGTCTTTCCATCTGCTCCATGAAACAGCAGACCTCTGTGCATTCCTGGGATGATTAAATCAAGATTGGTATCAGCTGCCCCACTTATCTGTAGGATACAGATTACAAGGAGGGCAGCCTGAACCCACTACAGTTGGTGCATGCACTTCCCACACAATTAGTTCTCCAATCAAAAAGTTCACCTGGAAATAATTTTATGCATAGCTGAATTTACCACCAAAAGACATAAGGTGAATGTCAGGAGAAACAAGCTTACGTTGTAGACATTTTATCAGCACAATTAATGGACATACCCAGCCCTATTACAGCTTTGCAAGAGACTGACACCAAATCTGTCAGCTTCAGCATAACCTCTCCCAGTTTTTGTGGGAGTACATCAATTTCTGAATTCAGCCTGCTAACCTGCAACAATCCAATTCTAAAACACCTTTGTAGATCAAGTGCTGCTCGCTGATAGATCTGAAACATAAATCTGGCCTGTTAGATATTAATAATGACTTCTGTGAAATTTTAGGTTTAAGGAGCTTTGTGAAAAAGAAAAATTCTTTTAAGCCCAAGTACAATTCTCAGTCTTTTTGTAGCACACAGTAAGCCTTACAACTAAAAACTCAGAAATAGGGAAATTGGGACTGATTTGTAATTGAAAGAAAAAAACCTACTCGACAAGTTACAAGCCAATGACTGATGTGAAGCACCATTAGGACTCACTTTGCTCACAGTGGGACTGATGGATGAAATCAGGTTACAGTGTCCATTAACATAACTCTTTTGAGTTGCTTTTCCTTGTCTTCTAGAATTTCATTAACAATACCAAGCAGTCCAAGTTTGGGGTTTCCTCTAACCTTTGCACTAGTGCGTACGGTTAAATCATCACTGGCTTCATGTCTAGGTAAAGGATAGGGAGTGTCAGATGGACAAATAACCTCAAAACCCCCTCAGGAGTCATGGTCTTTATCCCTTTTGTAAGAGACTTAAGGATGGAAGGAGCTGGGCATCATGCCCAGCTCTGGGAATGATTTCAGTCCCGGGTTTCAATGATATGTTTTCTGTTTTCAAAATGAGGTATTTTGGGGATTGACTTACATAATAACAAGCAAAGGCCTGGTCAGCTCACCCTTTTACACTGTTCTCCATCAGGTTTTCATATGCCAGAGAGGTTCTGTCCTCTCCTAAACATTCTTGTTCAAGGTGCAGTGGCTGCTCCTAAACAGGTGGCTGAGCAGGGGCTGCAAAACCACCAGGAAGGCTTGTCACTGAGCACACTTCTGCCTCCCAGCCTAATAAGCTTTATCCAAGTAACTTGTTTCTCTCCTTTGGACAATGCTTTGAAAGTCATGGCCACGTGGTATGACTAAGCCAGCTAAAAATACAAAGCTGCCTTGGAGTTGGAATTATGGAAATAATTGAAGTGATTAATAGTTATGCCAAACTGTTTAATTTAATCTAAGAGCGTGGCAGTAACAGCTATGTGAGATTTAGCTTTCCACAGACCAACACCCATTGAAAGCACCTCTTTTCAGAACACGTTCCCAGTCAAACCCCCAGGTGTGCAGAGCTGCCAACAATAAAGGCAAACAAGTTTTTGTCATCTGTAGAAAAGGAGACCCTAGCTGAAGAAAAGAAAGAGGCTTTTGAATAAGAGGAAAGAGTTAGCAATGCTGTGCCTAATTAATTTCCTTATTTCTAACATCAACACTAAACTGAAGAATCTGTTCTACAAAACAAGAAAATATTTGTCTTAGACTAAAAAAAATAATTAGACTTATTAATAACCTAGTCACAGAAATGCATGACAAACTTATGATGGCATGCTTTACAATTCATTTCACACACTGAGGTGTGCTGGAGAAAACTGAGAGTAGAAGTGTTGAAGGCTCACGGGAAGAGCAGAAAAGACAGCTGCAATACACGCTTTTCCACAGTAAGAGCATAACCCCGTGACACTCTTAATAACATAGGTACAATCCATTGGAGGCAGAAGTATCACAGGATGTGCTAGCTGAATCCACAATCTAAGGCACAGAGAAAGACAAAATTGATGCTGTGACTTATTCTGAACAAATTATTGCAGACAGAAGATGATTCCAGCACCTGTTTTCCACTTCCTCCAAGCATTTGCTGGGGAAATTTGTCTATTAAAAGGTGAGTTAAAATGTAATAGTAACATTTCAATTCCCTCTCTTCATTCTTCCAGTACTGCAACAGGTGCTTCTACAGCTTTCCTGATGAAACACGGCTGGGGATTTGTCATCTTAATACTGACGCTTTCTGAAAATCTGCATTAATTACCTATACCTTGGATTAACTATCCCAGACTGCATAGAGTAGTGCTTCTAAAACCTTTAGGCAAACCAATTTCCAGTTATATTTGGTTCTTCTAGTAAAATAAGCTATAACCTAAACTCTTCCCATCTGACACCTACCAATAGGAGGGTGCTGGGTGCCTTTCACATCTTTTTGAATGTAGTTTGGGTGCATTAAACACAAAGGCTCACCTACAAAATTGGACCAGACAAAATTCCACCCTTAAAATCTACTTGACTCTTCAGAATGGGCAGATGAAAAAATATTCTGTACAGGAAAATTCTACTACCCTAAAGAACCATTTTTCCTTTCTTAAATGTGACAATGGTTTAACTGCATAAAGGATTCAAGAAAAATATTAATATTTAAATATTTGCTTGAATATCATAATTTCTACAGCTTCTAGATGAAAATAACATTGGTTGTTATTTTTCTTTCAGCGTGTATCCAGCTTTCTTATCCAATTATCCTCTTGACTTTTAAATTTGTAGATACTCATTATGATATGTGTTTCAGGAGCCTGAGAAAACACACGAGCAGCTCTGTCCAGCACGTTCTGAAAATGCTCATGAAAATAGTCTGTGATACACAAGACATCACTACATGTCAATACTTGCTTTAAATACTACGCGGTTTTCCACAGTTTAGGTTCCATTAGTGACACTTATAAAAATGAAACAATAACAACAAAAGAGTGAAATAAGAAAACTAGAGTATATCTGATGAAGAATATAATCTATTTGCATGGTGATCAAACTTTAAAAGTTCTACAGTTCTGGCATTAAGTGATAGGAAGATTTATGATAAAAGCAGCATCTCCTGAAGCAGTTAGATATATCAGTCACCACAGAAATAAGCTTTTGAAAATGATTCACCTCTTCCGTTCCCTCCTATTCCTTTGCTTCCACATTGTTTGTAAGAACTAGCTCTTTCCCTATCCGTTTTGGTATTCTGGTGTCCTGAACACATCCCATCCTTAACTGACCTCTCCTTAGAAGGAAGCAAAATCTTCAAAGTACAGATAAATGATTCTCATTCCTTCCTGTTTACTCCACTCTTCTTTCCCTGACTATTTCTCCATTTCTCATACTTCTTAAAAGTTTACCCTACCTATTCATTTCAAGCACTACTGCTTTTGCACCAAACATTAGCAGTCACTGATATTTGCTATCCCAATATTTAAAATGCTGACTGTTAAAACATTCCCATGTGGACACCCTCAGGGAGAAGACATGTCTTCTCACCAAAGCAAGCATAGCCAATGAATCAGCATCATTGTCTCTTCTGCACAAATGTGCTCCTGCAGCCCCACCATTGCTCTTCAGAGATGTTTTTCATCTCTGAGTCTCTTTACAATGAAAGGGTTGATTAAGAGCTAGTCCTCCTTTCATACTTAGGCTACAGCATAGAAATAGGAAATGGATTTTCTCTCCTCTCTACAAGGTTCTTCTTTCTCCTTGTCACAGATAGAGGTAGAGAAACAAACCAGAAATTTGCCATGGAGAGAAACCATGAAACTCTCCCTGCCTCCGTCTGTAAGGGAAAAGTGGTGAAATGAAACTCCACACAGTAAGTAACTCCTACATCTCTCTTTCTCCTTCCCATCCTTTCTCTAGAAGAAGTAGGTCCAAGGACAGCTGGTGTTCAGTTGTCTAGTCCCATTCAGGTAGAAATGAGCAAAGCTATGTAAGGTCTAAAGTCTTCCATGGCCAGGATCTTCTCTTCTAAACACACAAATGAAATACACGTGTGGAATGTAAACACCAGTGAATGTCAGTTTCACAATAGTAAAAGCCTATAACTACAGTTCAAACAAAAATTATGGATTTAATATGAAATATTATTGGGTATATTTTTGCAAGACAAAAATCACACTAAATGATGATAATGGTTCCTTCTGGCCACAAAATCTGTGACTATATAATGATAATCCTGTGAGGCAGCACCATGTAATTCTGTTCCTGCTCTCTTTTTGTGGAAGCTTTAAAAATATTTTTAAAAAGGAAGTGTTTTGGAATTTAATATTTTAACAGCTTAAAAGGTATGGATACCTGAAATATGTGAACATTTCACAATAAAGTGTTGACCACAACTTTATGATTTGCTTAATTTCTAAAAATTTCAGTGGCAAGTACAGATGTGCACCTGGAAGAACAATTTTGACCAACCCAATGGGTTCAAATTAAAAGAGTTTTTCTTAGGTTTTGATTGAAGAAGGTGTCAGAAGAGTTCAGACATTTAAAAAATGGCATGACATTTCAAAATAGATCTCTAATACATTATGCTCTGAAAGCATAAATAACAATTTTCTGTTTCTAATTCTATTTAATTTTGCAGCAACCACTGAAAGCGTGCTTCTAGTAACTCAGTAACTCACTATTTTATACATGGTGGCCAGAGGAAAGCATTAATTGAGAAGATATTGCAGATCCTGTTGCAGATCTCACAAAGGCTGTGGTTTATTGAATCCTAAAGCTTTGGTTTTTTTCCCTCACTTTCAGTCTTGAAAATGACCATGTTATGAACTATGTGTATATGAAATGGGCAGTACACAGAGCCCTGGACTAATGAACTGTTGTGACCCAGATTCACCTGTGACTTCTAAAGATTCGAACGTTCCCCTGCCCTGCCCCATAAAAATAATAAGACCAGCTTCATAAGTGCCAGTTCAGCTATCCTGTCCAGCCTGCACAAGGTTATCCTCCTCAAAAGCTGAGCATACAGCTCAGCTCTGCCATACAGCTGTGAAGAGGGTGACAATTGCGATTCCAAGGCTAACCTGTCTGCAGAAGAAAAGCAGTGTTACATTCTGTGTAAGGCTACTAGGAAGGGGTGAACCCTGCCTCTGAACAAACTCAGTTTGTACTTCTTATTTTTGAATTCTGAATGTAAACAAGACACATCACATGCATGCCATATTGCAGTTGTGCAGTACATTGTGAGACAGACTGCATTACCTCATGTAATTGATATCGGCTGTTCATATAGCACTTATCTTCATGGATTACTGACTCTGGTGTCTGGAATGGCAAAAGAACTACACAGGCTAGTAATGTTCTAAATTGTACTGGAATATTTAAGTCATTCACACCATTTATGTTTAAGCACACTACTTAGGCAATCAAATCAAGATGAGAGTTTCTCTAAACCCTGTGTACAATCAGTGGAAAAAAACAAGTACCTTCAGATAGTTGTATGAATATAATTTCCTTAACATTATCTAACTTAACTACAACATTATAGTGTTTCCTTGGAAACTTAAAATAAGACATCAAGAGCAACTGTGGAAAATTTATTGCAATAGAATGCTTTTAATAAAGAGAAAATTAAGATAAACAAATCCAGTTTAATCTAACAAAATTAAATGGGACCCAGACAAATTTATCCCATAAACACCTTGAAGTTAATAAAGTTTTAAAGTATAAGGTTAGAGAGGAGGAAAGAGTTCTCTGCCTCTTCCAGTTGCAAGTCCAATATGTCAGACTCACAGTTCTGCACACATAAAAAAATTGCACTACTTTCAGACTCAGACTCCACTCTTATCCACTGCAACCCACTTCTGTTCATTTCTGTGATTTATTTTTGGACACACACATTTTTAAACAGCATTTTTGAAGACTACTGCATCTGTATTTTTTATGTTACAGAGGCAGTAAAATCACGTCCCTCCTCCTATTGACTCCCCTGCTTGTAGACTCAATGATCACATTAGCCTTCTTTGCCAGAGAAAAACACAACATTTTTCATTTCTGTTCAGATACCTGTACCGAGATTCATCAGACCAAAGGCACACATTTGGACTAGCCTTCAATTTAGAGGCACTCTCATGGTGAAAGCAGTATTATTCTAAAACAAACTTCAAAAACACATTAGATTAATAGCAGTTAAAGAGTGTCCTTTTTTTCTCCATTTTATCCGTAAAAGAAGGCTAGAGTAACTAGCTCAGATGCTGATGTTTACACTGCAGCTGTCTGAAGTTTGGTGAAATAAATCACAGTTGCAGATCTCCATTTCAGATGTGGAACGTGTTCTACCTTTACAGTGGTGGTGTATTTTATTTCAACAGGTCTAATTTACTAAGCAATTCCAGTTACTCTGTATGATTTACCTGTCCTCATAAATGTTTATTATTCTCAGTCTTTGTCATCCACAAATTTTATTGGCAATGATTTTGCAATTACTTCCAATTCATTCATGAAAATGCTGGGTACTGTAGAAACAGGGTCATTATGGACACACTCTGAAGCTATTTGGTAAGCATTATATATAACTGATGATTATGGTGATTTAATGTGTAAGTGTGGCATCAGAACAACCTTTAGAGTGTATATGTAAAAATTCCTGTAATAAGAAAAGACACCAAAAAAACTAAAAGCTTTACATTAGTCTTGAATATCAGTCTCTTTTTTTTTTTTCCAAGACCAATGACGCTCACAGGTCAAGAGTTATTATTAAAGCTTTTCTGTTTTGCATGTACTCTATGTGACAAAAATCTAAGTGAAAAACACTACAGACAGTATTTCTTCTCTCAAAAAGCACCATACAAGGATATTGGGTTACTTAGCAAGAAAGCAAGATATCTAAAGAGAATATAAACGATACATAGGGCTAATGCACTAAACTTCACAATAGCTCCTAGCCCAGACTTGGAGACTCTTTACATGAAAAGCACATATATTTAACACATTCTGTAGTCATTTCAGTTAAGTTTTAATTATTCTGCTGTCCGACCAAAATATTTCCTATATTTATTTTTCAGCTGTGACCCCTATATACTTCTTCTTTTGCTGAAAAAGGACTCATGATCACACAAGGGCTACCCCAGTTCTTTTCATAGTCCTTTCTCAGTACTGTTTCACAAAACCCCTGTGGGACACACAGTTTAGCTTTGAGAGGTCCCCACCACTGAGGCCCCTGCAGGATGTTTGGCACTTTGCAGGTCCAAGACCCCTATGTCTACAATGGAAATCGTAGTTCATTCCATAAGCAACAGGACCAAATTTTATGTTTGTGAGAACACTGCCATTAAACCTCCTGATTTCAGGAGCTTAGAGCTGACTAAAAAATCCCCATCTGAGCTGCATAAGTTACAAGCTGAAATAAAAATAGATTGGACCATGGGAAGAGCAATAAATGGAAGTTCACTACTTATCAACTCATAAAGGCCAGAGGATGGGAGGAAGGGAGGAAAAGGAAAGGAAAGTATTTACAGTTTACCATCAGAGAAATAGGGCCCTATGCCAGACCACCCAAAAATTCTTGGCACGTTTGCAATTCCATTGTAATTTCCAGCTTTAGTCCAAAAAAACCCTCTGGGTAATTTGGTTACCTGAGGAAGGATACTGTTCAGCCTAATCCCTAGTAACCGTGTACTTGGTATTTCAGACTAAGACATCACACATTTGTTAAGGCAATTCCTAGCTCTATTAACAATTGAACTGACAACTATAAGGCAAATCTGCTTTGTTTCTTAAGACCGCACTTTGTGGACATGCAGGGTGCCACTGAGAACGTCTAGTGGCTCAAAAGAGACATGTAGGTCCGAAATTCTCAGAATATTTAGGTATTCACACACATAATCTGATCCACAATCATGAGTGCACTTAAGTTTCAATGCACGCATAAACCCCATTGAAGTTAGTATTTTTGCAGATGACTTTACTAAGTAGAGGTGCTGTTACTCCTGTGTCAAAGTTCTGCTTATGCTTCAGTGACTGAAGAATTTGTGCCCATTGAATTATTGATTCCATCTGAAGATATATATACTGACACAAAGTTAGATATTTATTTTGAACACTCATTTGAAAACAATTTAAAATTTTAATGCATGATATATCACTTGATAAAATGGTAGTTTTAGTAATTAGTTTTTTTTTAATGTAAACTGCAATGTAAAATGACAATATTTATTGAAGCATACTGTTTTTGGAATGAATGGATATGAAACACAGGGAGTTTAGGATTTAGAAAAAACACATGCAAGACGATTAAGATAATACACAGTTGTTAATCTACTCTATACCTTAAAATATTTGACAAATCTCAAAAGTAAAAGTAGGAGTTCCTGGAGGGCTGATAAAAATTGACTGCCTATCTCACTAGCTTGTTGCTTCAATGTTCAATGTCACTGCACAAATCCACACTGACCACTCAATTATTATTATTATTAGAATTATTATTATTAGAATTATTATTGACTATCCAATTTAAGGCAGAAGTTCTTCCAGTCTTTAAAGGAAGCAGTTAGAACTGCTCTGTAAAGAAAATGGGTGCTTGACACAAGCTGCTGCCAGTACCTTTCTACTTGTCTATTATCCTGATTCAATAAGGCTGATATTTTAGTCATTGTCATGAAAAATAGGAAAACGGCCATATCCCAGAGTGTGAAGAGTACGTTCTATAAAATGACATAGTCCCATGGAAACTACTATAATGCCTATGAATTATTCTCAGAGACTTTATCTACTCTTTGAATAGCTATTGTAATAATGGCAGTCAACAGGAGCCAGCAGCACAAGTTTTTACGTGTCTCAGCAATCAGTGGTGATTAGCCACAGTAATTCAAAGCAAAGAGACGTAGCCTAGTTTACAAACCTGTACAGAGAGTTACACATCTTGACTTACATGTAAGCAACTGTTTATGGGACCTGCCAGAACAATATTATTTGGTGATTCATCATCTATATTGGACTTCCAATTTTCCAAAACAGTTCACAGTACTAGCAATTTCTTTATTTTTCTGTCTCCTGGTAAGTACAGTCCACTAAGGACTTTACTCAGTGCTTAGAAAACAGGGATACTGTTCTCCTAAAATATTTTTCTCAGTCACATGGATGTTTCACCCCTCTGAAAAGCATGGTATCTCAACCCCTCTTTTTTAAAAACTTCTTTTTCACTTGAGGGTTTGGGAGAAGAAGCTCACTTCATATTCTAAACATGCAACCCAACCTTCATTAATGAAATGAAATGTACTAAGTAATCCAACTTCACAGTATCTTTATTCCCTATAACAAATGCCTATAGATTCAAACTACTGTGTTACTAGGCAGTAGCTGGAATCACATCAAAATCTCTCTAAGCTCTGAATGGCTCTTTTTGTGCTTGGGAATATTGCAACTTTAACATACAGACATATTTTGAAAGTAAAATTTAGTTGTCTAGATATTGCCAAAGAAAGAGTAGAAACTTTAGTTTATGACCAACACTTGTCAGCACTAAGACAGTCGCCTATCTTTTCTAAAGCAATATGATGCAGCAGCATTTTTTTTTTCTTAAAGATTGTGGTCAGGTAAATCTTGTGCAAAGCTGTGATTCACTGTTCTACCACACTCCCCAGTTCAAGTCACTGCTGTGTAATCAACAGCCTGAGTAATACAATTTACTGAGCAATCTTGTGGAAAATAATAGGAGATCCTGCAATAGGTCAACAATTCACACATTCCTCTGTTGTAATTCACATGGCTAGAGTAAATTCAGCCTTTTCAAGCTTGCTGCCTTTTACACAATGAGAAGTTCCTATTCATGTCTAAAAATGAAGTTCACAAATGCAAAATTTATAGCTACAGTTTTAGTTACTGCATTGTTATGATATTAATTAAATTACTGGCAAGAAATTCATATGGCACGCTGCTTACGATAGCAATTTTTCACTCCAAAGCAGGCAGTCTGTGGCTTTACAATCTCAAAAGTTACAGACTTCCTTGCTATTCACATGAGCTCATTCTTTCTTTAATAGACCTTGGAGGATATTAGTTAATGACTGGAATTGATTTAGGCACTGAAGGGTCTGATTTTGCCTTTGTCTGTCTATAGTGCTTTCTACGAACTCAGCCAAAGCCCCAAAACTTGAAAAACTGCACTGTCAAAAAGAAATTAGAACGAAGTCATGATACCTGATGACTTTGCCACAGGGGCCTAAATCAATAGATCAATTGATCAACCATTGAAAAATAACATTTAGCTTGCAAAGAGTTTCTAAAAGTTTAGAGGCAGCTAACAGGAAAGCCATCTTTATTTAAATAAGACAACTTGAGGGAAAGATACAATTCATAGAATCATAGAATGGCTCGGGGTGGAAGGGACCTTAAAGATCATTTAACTCCAACCCCTTGCCATATGCAGGGATGCCACCCACTAAATCAGGTTGGCCAAGGCCCCACCCAGCCTGGCCTTGAACACCTCCAGGGATGGGGCACACTTCAACAACGTGACATAGGAAATAAGAGCTATATGAATCATTGTAGTATGTTTCATAGCAAGACGTTCTAAAGAAGAGTTCATCTTTTTCATCTTACTTGTATAATGGGTATTTCTTGAAGCTGACCCTACAAAGAGGTTTTGATAATGCCCAGAACATCGTGGAAGACTCTTGAGAGTTAGATTAAGGACTTTTAGCTCAGTTGTTGTTGTTATATTTGAGAGAATGTTGCATTCATGGCTCTTTGGTTGGCTTGGCCCTTCCAGAATCACTGAAATGTTTTTACTGTAATTCCAACAGTCCTCTCCCCTGACAGGAACTGCATTTGTATAGTCTCCACTCAGAGACATCTGGAAATACTGAGCTCTCATTTACAGTATATATTGTGGACTTCTGACTAGTGTGACTAATTAATATATTGATTATATTTTAATATAAATAATTCCATATTTTTACATACCTCTTCTAAAAAAAATTCAGTCAAAACAACTGCACTGCTCTGTTGTCATATAAATACCTTTTGCAAGGTTTACAAATCTATGTTCTCCTTAAATGGAACTCTATATGTTATTATTGATTTCAAGCTGCAGATATATGTTACAACCTTTCACCACGCATTTTCTTTGACTGTGTCAGAGGACTTCATGATAAAAAAATAAAATTATTTTTTTTCTTTTCCTTAGTGTTTAGTCTTTGAAGAAATTAAATAATCCAAAAAGATAGGACAGTATTCACTTAAATACATACAAATTATTCTGAGTTATATAATAATCTAGTACTTTCTATATTCATAAGTTGATTTATATGCCAACCTTTAATATTCTGGGTTATTAGAACAAATATCAACTTCATTCAGATATTAACTAAAATGGATATTTGGGCTCAACATGTTCTCCTTTCCCTAAATTTAATCGGTTAGTGGCTTCCTGCTTACTTACTGTTTGTTGGACACATTGTGATGATAGTCTTTTAAATTAGGTTCTCACTTGCTCTACTCTATTCCTAATACCACCCTCATTGTGGTACTTCCACCTATATCTAGTGCATATTCCAAATAAAGAATGCCCCCCTTTAGCTGGAAGATGACACACACCTCAAGCAATCCCAGCCTCTTCTAACCCAACAATATATTTGCAAATCAGTGTTTGCAGCTGGATGTCACGAGGTATTATACACAACTTATTATAGTAACCTCACTGAAAGAGAATTCAAGGTTTGTCTTACAATGAATCAAATCATAATTCTTTGTGGAAATACCTTTTTAGGAATCCCAAACAGGTAACAAAGCCCTCAGGCTGCTTCCTTTAGGGCACAGTGACAATTTTTCGTAACATTTCTGGGCTGTAATGCACTGTCCTCTGACAGTGTATTAACAATGTGCTTAAATTCCTTAAACAAAATTAATTTCTCCTGTCAACTATCAAATGCAGAAACTTTAGATGGAGTAATTAGGTGCTTTAAAAGGAGTATAAAGCAACCACCACATTCAGTATCTGTTTAGAAAAAAACAAGTGCAAAACAGTCTTCCAGAATCACTCTGGGAAAAAGGGTTTGGAATTTGTCTGACCTAATCTTATTTTTTAAAAAAAGCTGCTATTTCTCTCAGCATATTCTATCTTCTTTATGCTTATTTTGGAGTGCAAATAAAGAGAAAGACTTTTCTTATTTCTGTTCATCATTCAGCAGAGATGGAAGAGTGAATGCTGTATGAATGACACCATCTGAAAAGAAAAATCCTAACACTAGTAATTAGTTCTAACGACAGTTCCAAGGAAGATGGACATCTGGAAAGGGGAACATTAGTAGCTGGGCACCTAAATGTAGCCACAACAGCCTGAAAGAGCAGTGGGAGCAGACTCTCTTCCCTTGGCAAAAAGAATATTTCTGCTTAAAACATCTGCCAAAGGATTTATATTTCCTCTCAGACGGCTGGGTCTAAAAGGAGTGAGGTTCTTCTCCCCTCAGATGAGCAGAAAGCTGGACTCCTTGGAGAGCACCACACTCCAACTCCTATGTTGGCTCCAAAACAACATTTTTGGACCAGATTGATACTGGTTTCCCTACCGAGTATCCCCTGAACAAGAAAGGAGTCTGCATACAGCTCTGAACTCCAGTCTACTTATGTGAACAGCGGTATCTTTTCCATGACCTTTGACAACCCAAGTGAGCTCCGGCTGACTTCTACCAAGTCATGACCAAAGCACATTGAGGCAGTCCTGAAGTAACTGGGAGAGGTAAGTTGTCATCGAAGAATGATCACAGTCCATTTGTCACTGTCTAACATTGTTTGGGAGGACTGCCCTTTGATGGCAAAAAAATGTTGAAAGATGGAAGAAGCCTCAGAAGTAGTGTAAGAAATGCTAAGGGTCTGAAGAGATGATGACTTTGTTAATGAACAAAAGAGCTCAGAAATTAGAAAAGGTTGCTTTGTTGTTTTTTTTTTTTTTGTGGCAATTTTGGCACTAGGAAAACAAACAAACAAAAAAACCCTCTGTCCTTGGCTGTTTGGAAATACATCCCAAGAGGGAAAGATCCCTGAAAGGAAACAGAAGACTGTTGGACTGATTGTGGGATTTCAGGAACTGATCCAGGGTTTAAGTCACTATCAAAAGTCTTGCCAAAAGGAAGGAACGGTTCATCAGCCAACCACCTATGGAAAAAATTTATGCTGTATCCCAATGAGCAGCTAATTAGTGCCACTGGCTTTTGAAGGCACTGGTGATACTAATGTTGGGCCAAAAGGGTGGGTGGGTGAAATATGGCTGTGCTGTGACTTGACTTTCATTTGTAGTTTGCTTCAAAGGTTGTTCTAGGGGTAAACTAGTAAAAAGATGAGGAAAGAACACAGTATTTATAAAATAAGTTATCACAAACTCTTACCGTTTGATAGTAGGTCTATTAAACCAGCTTTTTGTTGGAACGAAGTCCTGATTTTTTTTTTAAAACGTACCTTTAAATAGAAAGTACCTTAGAATCATCCCTAGAGATACAGATGCTCCTACTTCACTCTGCTTTGATCAAGGGTTTTTATGTTCAGCTACCTGTATGAACAGACTTGGTTTTGACTATCTTGCTTACTCCTTCGTTCCCAGCCTTCATCTTTTGAATCAATTTGGAGATCTCATCTTTCATTATAGCTGGAAAAGTGGGAACGTAAATACCCGAAAGTAAATATTGTGGAAGCTAGGACACAAACTTCTAGAACTTGGCAATTCAGCCAATTAAAAAGGCACTTCTTAACAGATTACTTTATATTTCCTGTGTCCTAAATATACATTCCCTGAGGGAGGGGGTGTATTTCTGTACTAATAATAGTACAGTAATCTCATGTGAAGCCTTTACATGCTAATTCACAACAGTCAATAATAGTATTTTTCATGTAACTATGCCCCTGTGATTTAAGCACATGTTCTTCAATGCGATTGAAGACAAAAAACAAAGATAAAAGGTGAAAATGTGTAAATCCTATCCTTGGCCACATTGACATTTCTCTCAGAAACCTCAGTGAGACAAATCAACCAAAGACGTATGCTCAAAAAACAAATTTGATCAAGTGAGTTAAACAAGCATTTGCATTTAATGACAATCCTAAACTACAGTTGCATTATTTCTTCAGACAACAACAAAAAAAGTAAAAACATTTAGTAGCTTTAGGAGACTGTTTACTGGTTTTGTTAAAAAAAAAAAAAAAAAAGAGCTGGTGAGTGCATGGAAGTGCAAAAGCTAAAGAACCATAGGTGACATTTTCATGTAGATGGCTTGGCTGCTATTCAGGTGACCTAATTTTGAGAGTCCTTGAGTTGGAAACTGGACTTGCGATGTTCTCTAAAAAACTCAGGATGCAATATGAGCGAGTACTAAGCAAAGCAATAAACTGATTAACGGAATAAAGTACTTACTGGCATTATGTTATTATTAGCTTTGGCAACTATCAAATACTGGACAAATATAAAAATGATTCAAAACCCATTGCTTTTGACCTTGTAATAAATAAAAGCTTTCCAAAAACCAAGCTAGACTAAAATATTAAATCCTGGCTCCAAAGAAGAAAGACAACTCATAGCAAAGCACAAATCTCCCTCAAATCCTTGGCTGAAAATGTAGAATATGAACAATACTCTGGCTCGTGATTGTGGAAAAAAATTTTCTCCTTTTAAAATGTTTGTCATCGGTGTAATCCCATCTTTAATTATAATGAAAGTAAGGGGCTTTTATGTGCTGGGACGGTAATTCACTGCCAAGAGTTCAGCTTTTAGGAAGGAACGCATTTCCGAATTATGGTGTAGATTGATCTGTAAATGTCTGGAGCAAATAATAATAATTTATAAAGCTGTCAGAGATACAATGAACTGAAGACATTACAGTAGCAAAAACCTGAACTACTGACAGTCAGCAAACATTCTTAAAAAGAGGTCTTTTTTCCCCTCTTTTAGCTACTGAATTGTTTCTTATCAATCAATTAAAAATGTTGGTTAGATTTGCAGTTAATACCATTTAATTGGGCAGAACGAGCTGCCAAAAGGATCGTCCTAATCTTACCTTAACCTGTTTACACTGGTGTGTTAGCACATGCTTCTCTTCTCCTGTTAAATCAGCACACAGGCTGTTGAACCAGTTGCGAAAGAGACCGGCCAGCATTATGGTATTACCTCCTAGAGTTGAAAAGCAGCTGACATTGGAGCCCAATCATTTGAGATACAAAGCTAGAGCTAGCTGCCACTATTTGCCTATTTTCTCACCCTTGATGACAGCTAGATGCCTAGATTTGTCCATGGCTGTGCTGGCAGTGGGACAAGCACATAGAAAAAAACTAATGCAAGCAGAGATTCATCATGAAGTCCTCTCAACAGCAAAGAGGAACATTAGCTCACACAATAGTTAACGACAGGGCACCTGCGCAGCCAAGGACCTCTCCACTTGTTCTAGCGCTATGTCTGCTCACCCTGAGGGTGTCAGCATGCATCAGCTGCAGCTGAACGGGATCACTGTGGATGGGGTGGTGCATAAGTATACCTGAAGAGTGCGAACTTTGACATATAATAGACTCAGATCTAGACACTTGTGCAAGTGAACTGTAATTTGGCAGCAATTAGAGAAGATTGCTCTGGTTAGAAGCTGCCACATCTAACCATAAAGACAAAGTAACTGTGAATGTGAAAGTCACTGGTGGTGTCAGAGTGAATTTTGCTGTTTTATACAGCTATGGCACAAAATATTACACGTATTTATACTACATGTAAATGACCAATGAAAAAAATTTCTCCACAGACATGCTGCACCTTAAATCATAGCTCATCAAAAACCTGGAAAAAAAAAAAAGTCCTGGCAGAATCACATAACCTAGAATGGCAAAAGAGCACTTTGACACTACTCTTGTTTGTATATAGTGCTTAGTGATATGGTTTAATGGTGGACTTGGCAGTGCTAGGTTAAAAGTTGGATCAGATGATCTTAGAGGCCTTTTCCAACCTAAATGATTCTATACACAGTTAAACTGCATGACTGCAGTACTATGTAACCACTATCCTACTTTTATCAATTTTAGCACAAATAACAGTGAAGAAATGGTAAAACTGGCTGTAAGATAAATATGTCCACAGCAGCAATCAGACACAAATGCTCAAAGTGATCCGTGTGAACAGATTTTGCCCACAATGTGGGTGGTAGGGTGCTGAAACCTATGTAGGTGCAACTACACCCTGTGCTATCTGTGTCAGCTAGCATAGGTAGACAATCGTGCAATTCTTGATTTTGTGTTTATACATACTTTATGGAGCAACATAATTTATCTCACCTAACTTCATCTGTCTAAAGTGTGGGTATTTGTTTGAAGGTTTTCCTTTAGCCTTCTGTATCCAATCTAGTTCTCACAGATGTCTACTGCAAGAGTGTATGAATGAGCTGCCCGTCTCTTTGAATATGGAGGCAGGCTAAAAACTGGCTTAGATTAGACCTCTAAATGAAATGGGAGAAACTAATAGCATTCTGTAGGCTAAACCTGTTATTTGTTCACATAGCTCTCTCTGAGGTTAAATACGACTTTTTTTTTTTTATAGTGCTAATATAACCATATGAGAATGAGAACTGCACAAAACACACAAACCTCAAATCATTCCACTTCAAGGAATTATTAAAGCAAATCCAGCACTCAAAGCTAAAGGATCTTGGAAAATGCAGCATCTTTCTCTATCATTATTTGTACATCAGAATACTCCGCAGAATTAAGAATTCCAGTCCTCGTGTGGCATATGGGGAAACTGAGCAAAACAGAGCATCACAGAATATTCATTAAAAAAATGATCCCCAATTTAGACAGATGGGTCTGGTTTTTAGTCAAAAATATGGCCAGCTCCAATTAAAATGGTAGCTTCTCACTAATTATGAAAAATAAGGGCAAGGTCTCAGAAAACAGTAAGGTTGCTTTTGAATGAAAGGGATTACCCAAGGTCACTTATGAAGTCAGTGACCGATCTGAGAACAGAAACCTGATACCATCATCTTCCTTCTTCAGCTGAGCACAGAAGATGACTAAAAGAACAAGTTTTAAGAAAATATAACAGAAGAGACATGAATTTCATTAATAACAAACTTGCAGAGTACTTTTATAAATAAGCAAGAACAAATACATATAAGGTTTATATGCCCTTCATATAAACTTTAACGTATACTTCCCACAGACTTTTCAGGATCACTTTTAAATAACTGCAATAGATGTGGAATAAAAGGTACAATGGAAAGGATTTGATTTGTAGTTTTGCTTTAAATGGATGTGTGCATCTCAAGAGTGGTTTGTCTGCTTTCACTGGTCTCTAGTAGATGCTCAGCAGCTGGCAGGCGTACTCAGCGAGACTAGAACTTGGGAGCAGCAAAAATCTACAATCTCTTTATGTGTTAGAAAGGGAATTCTAGCATTTTTATGAGATAATTATAGCTGGAAAATAAATGGGGAAAAAATAAAGAAAAAAAAAACACAGCACCCAATAACTTACTTGAAGGCATATAGCATTTCTTAGCTAAACTGGAACTTGCATTTTTACTTACAACAAAGATTTAGGAACTAGATTGCTGTTGACGAAGCCCATCATATTTACAAAGCAACATTGTAATACAGAAGATTACTATTAGCTATTATTACTTATTGACTCACAGTGTTGAATATTTCACTCTTGATGACCCAAAGCTGCACCCATTGCCTATTCTGTTGACAGACTTCACCTTTTAAAAAGTTCCAAAAATATCTTGCAAAGTTGTGTCAATATCAGTGGTATTTCAGAAATGATATTATTGAATAATGTTGCCAACTGATTACTTTAAGGCATTTAAATCCAGCCATTCTGTAATTTCAAAAAGAAAAAAAAAAACCACAACCAACCAAACAAACAAATAAAACTCTCTGCCATTGTAGCTTCTGTGTTAGATGTCTCCCATCTTACAGAGTCTGAGATCAATGGAACAAAAGTATCTGTTTCCAAGTCAGTCATGTAAACAGTTAAGCGATTAAATCTCTGCTGCAGAACAATGAAATGCAGTACTATGAGGATTACTGGAGATTATATCTAATCATCCTAAACTGAAATTAAGGATAAAAGGGGTCTTCTTCACAGACATCAACAATGTTGACATGAGATTCCTTGCCTTTCAAAGATGTGTTTACATGGTAACAATGAGAAAAATTTACAGAATTTCAGAATTTAATCAGAAGGAGCTTTCCAAACACTTTGCAGTATCATCCCCACAGGGAATTTTGCTAAATGATAAAAAAAAATCTGTTGAATTCAAACCACAGTTAAAAATTTAAAAGAAAAAAAAAACTTTACTTAATTTAAATCTATTGATGAAACTATTACTATAAGTACAAATTAATTTCACTACAATTATAATTATAATTTCACTACAATATTTGTAGGTGCGGTACGCTGGTACACAGTGATGTATATGCCAACCTATGGATCTTGTTTCTTAAAACAACGTGCTGAATGGTCTTTCCACCACTTGCCTCCCCTTCCACAGACTGTTAAGCAATCCTTAAAGACTCTTTAGCATGCTTAAGTTTCTTAATCATCACTGCATCTGTGTTGGGATGCCATTCCCCAAAACTAATCTGAGATTTCATGGCACTTGAGTGAGCATCTTTAAAGGAAAGACAAACAGAGGTCTTTGCTTTCCTTCACCGCCTCCAAACAGCAGTGCAGCAATCTTTACCAGGCACAAAATGCCAACAACTTTTGCACATGCACAGGAAGTCATTTAGTATTATGTCATAAGCCTGAAACTTTTCTGTTGTCTCTTTCTTGAACTGCTTACTGACGAATCAAAGGATACATTATGTATTTAATTGGTGTACCCTGGCTTGAACAAAATTATGCACTCACACAACTGTACTCCCTTTAAGTTTTTAAATGTTGGTGGTTAATTTTTTTTTTTTTAATCTTTTTGCTGTACAGCAGTTACTTTATGAATCACACTATGCTCCTTGGAATCACATTTTCACTAATGTCTTGCATATCATCTCTGATCTACTGAAAGCACATTTAGCTATGGCATATTGACTCATCCAAAATAGGCATTTCTGAAAATAGGAACAAGTGTACATATAACCAGAGAGACAAAGTAGATGAACTGCTGTGAAGCTGGCATCATTTAGCATATTCTGTTTGATCTCACCTCAGGCTTGGAGCCCAGAATTAGTCTGGCTGGGCTATATAAATATGAAGCAACGAACCCAGAAAATAATTAATCCAGGCTAGGCTGAACTCTAATTAAAGGTCACGACAAACAAAATTTTACCTACTGCAGCTACTGACATGCTGCTCCAAGAACTTGCAAACAAGAGCACAAAAGCTACAAATAGTTGTCTAGGGAGATTCACTACCCTGAATGTAGCCTAGCTCTAACAACTCCTGAACACGTCTGGTAGTTCTTGAGAATTTATAGATGTAGGTGTTCGTCAAAATTAATTTAACATTATTAGGAGGATAAGCGCAGCCTTCCTCTAGCATCAGAGAAGTAGTTTCAGTTCCAATATTATTATTTTGAATAGTAAAAAAAACAAATATTTTCCTTTCATCTTAAAGTTATGATGACTCTCATTTTCTGAGGTCCTTGAATCCCAAAATAATCTGAACCACACTTTAGAACCGAAAGTGGTTCCTAGCTTTATGAAGAACGCATATTTTAGCAAAAACTTCTTCTTATCATGTGGTCAACATCTCCTGCTTTACTTTCCTTCATGGTTGTCTTTCATAGAAACATAAACAGGACTGAGGGCAGAGGTCATTTTTTTTTCTGTATTCTGGCCATTCAATTAGTACCAAAAGATAAGTATTACACAAAGGAAGGGAAGGTGCTGACAGACAAATTCTGGAAAATTCTGTTTCATTGACAAGGAATTTCTTTATCCAACCTACCTTTTCTTGATCCTGGCAGAGATGACAGTCACATTCAAAGCAATACTGGCGCATCAGTTGCTTTTGGCGTTCACTGGTGGGCATCAGTGATTCAATATAGCTGATGGTGAGCTGTGTGTAGCACATACAAAAGCAGAGTTGGTATGTTTTACAAAAATTCCATATTTGGTTAAAGTATAGCTAAGGTAATATTTTTGGATACAACATTCTTCCTGCAGAAAATGAAATTTTATCTTAACAGATTATTTCCTAGGGAAACAAACAAACAAACAAACCAGACAACTTCTACAAAAGCAAAAAAGGCCAAATATAAATTCCATAGAGGAACACTTTTTCACTATTCCAGATTAATATAGTTTAAAATTTTTAATTCAGGAAAAAGAAAAAAAAAATCAACCAACAACTCTTGCAGCTTTTTATCTAAACTTGGAGGAAGAAATACATAATAGAGCAAAAAAAGAAAGGAAGTTCAGCATCTGAATTCCCTGTGCATGGAACCTCATTTTCTGTCTAGCTCTAAAGATAATGTGTGTATTTAACATTGGTGAAATACAACATCCAACTATCTCCATAAATTTTGTCTCAGGGAAACCCGTACTTTCTTGCAAATGTTTTTTGCTCTATTTGAGCCTAAAGAAAGCTTCTTTTATGTCATTCCCACCTTTAGTTTGTCTGTGATGTTTTCTTCATGACCAAAGTAGCACAAAAGTATTGCAGTCATAGTTGTTGAAACTATTGACAAGAAAATTTATTAAAATGATCAATAAAATAAAATGCTTACATTTGTGCCATTTTAAAATGTATAGTGAATTACAGAGAACTCTTTAGTTTGTTCATTTTGACGCCTGCCAGAAGGAATTTTACAATGCTAACCATTTGCAGGGTTCTTCAAACGTTTAAAGTGCTGTTAAGGCACAAACTAATGATAAGGGAAAGAATATAACAAAATAACAGCCCGGCTCAGACCAGCATTCAGATATACACACTACAGAGTGATTACACTATACACCCAACACACTTTGAAACACTCCATAGAGGTCAGAGCTAAAAAATCAGGTCACATTATTTCATTCTGAGCCTAGACACTTAAACTAACTGGGAGAATTTTCACATGGTTCTCACTTAAATCATGAGAGTCCACTCAAAAAAAATCACAGGAAAACCTGACCAATTTGTACTAATGACTATGAAATCCATTGTCAGAGTCTGCATTTTGAAAACTAATGAGTATTCTAATTAAACGAGCAATTAACTAGCAACTAAAATAATGCTTGCATTTTTTTTCCCCATTTATTATTACAGTTTACTTTGATTACTTATTGAGGGAGAGCTGTATTAAAGGATTACTGAGATAGCAAAGTCAAGCACTTTTTCCAAAGATGGTAAAGTCAATAAGCAGAAAGCCTGTGGAAAAAAAAGAAAATATGGCCTCATAATTGAAGAATAATAGTATAATTCATTAAAGAGAAATTCAAGTTCCACAGATAATCAAAAGCTAGAAAGTGTGAGAACTTTGTTCGGCTTTGCTTTCTAAATAATGTTCTGTCACAGCTTGTTTGTGCTCTAGTTGAGAGGGAAGTTGTTTCACTGCTGTTGGCTGACAGCAGAATGGGCCTGTACTAATCCTTTACACGGGAACAGTAGGCTTCCCTCTGAGCTTTCTGTGGGGAATGGATGGAAATTATTTTGCCTATTTCTTTTCCATTCTTTTCTGCCAAACTCTCCTACCCCGTTCTCTCCAATCTGTCCCTCTTTTTGTTCTCTCTTCTTTGCCACTGTATAATTTTCTAGTCTTATTCTCCACACCTGGTTATCTAATCCTGCTTTCCAGCCCTCACTTCTAGCTCCTTACATAGCCATTCTTAGACAATGGACTGATTTTAGTCATTGTGTTAGTCCCAGATATGCCCTTCTTCCTCCCTTGTATGCCCCATTTTACATCTTTTCCCCATATTTGATCACTAACACTACCACAGTCCTTGTTTCCCTACTCTCGTTTCTCAGTCATCATCAGTGATCCCCACCAAGTATTTGTCCTCATTTCTTCCCCTAGCAGGTCCTACTCTGCATCCTCTCTGATATGGTAAAAAAGATCTGTCTCTCTTCCTTCTCACAAAGCAGTTTCCTGTCAAGCTGCAGCCCTAATCTCATCCTTCAGCCATTCCAAGCCCAACTGTCCTCTCCTCTCTTCTGATCTTCACGCCTTCTTGCAATTCACAAGTGTTTTCTGTCCAAGTTGTTCCCCACACTGGCCCATTCCCTGTCTCTTACCCTCTTTGAAAAAAAAAAATCATTGTTTTGACCAATGTCCTACTGGGATTTAGGTTCACAGGCGGCATCCAGCAATAAGAGGCATGCAATCAAGTTTAGGAACCATGTAAGACATCTTGAATATTCTGGAAAAAAGTCTTGTGTTTGAGATTAGTTTTTTTTTTTTATTATTTTTTTTCCAAAACACATGAGAGAATGGTTTAAACCTTTTCATTACTGTCAAAGCCATCATAAGGCAGGGTTCAGTTCTAATATTGCATAAAAAAAAAAAAAAACAAAACACAGCCATGCTGTATCTTCAGCTTCATTCTTTTTTTTTCTGCACATGTGCATGGAGTAAGTTTGAAATCAGTAATTTCTTTTCTCAAAGGCTACTGAACGGCAGTGGATGTGAACGTCACTTAACTACCTGCTCTGAACATATGACTAGGCAGAAGGAGGAAGACAAGAAGCTTCATCACATTGACATCTCCTTTTAACATTTGAATGATTTGGTGTCACTCTTGCCATTAGAGGCCCAAGTCCAAATTCCCATTCCTGCCAGGAGAAATCCATAAGTGAAAAGGATGTTTGTAGCTGGCAGACTGAGTGGGAAAATGCAGTTAGGATATTTAGATATATGACCAACCTAATGGTGACTCAGTCTACACTAACCATTTAATGGTTTAAACATAAAAATTCTGTTCAAGTCTCTTTCCTACACTTGTTTTAATTTTTGGATCCCTTCATTAGATGCAAGGCTCATTTAACTTATCCATATTTATGAAATATACCTATTTATCAAAGGTTGTCTTAATGGTATTTGCATGTGGGTTGTATGATATTAATTAAAACATTATTTCAGCTGACCAAAGCTTGCCTCCTCATTGCAATGCTTATAAAGAATGCAGTAAATATTCTTCCTCAAACTGAAGAATATATATTAAATAGTTCTCAGCCTTCATAAATGTTATTTAACAGCCATGAGACTTACTGACTCAAGACTTTCTCCTTGGAAATGCATCACTGTCTAAACCCTACTTCTTTCTTTGACGCAGAAATTCTTTAATGATGGGTATGGTGGTTCCTCATCTGCCAAATGACATGGACAAATTTTTCCAGTGCTGCCATGCTGCAGAGGACTTAATTTATGATTTTTTACTTTTATTTTTTTGTTATAAGCTATAACCTACAAAATTTCTAGATGGAGGATTCTGTAGGAATTTCAAGTCAATTATTTTAATGCAAATGGCAGGAGAAAAAAAGTGAGTCATCTTGCTTTTGCAGTCATCGGTCTTGGGGTCTTAGGGAGGGTTGTGTACAAACATCTGTTCCTGAGACAGAGTTATGTAAGTGGTGAACAGGCTGTGGTTTTTCTATTTTGGCATATGAGATCAACATGCCTTCTAACTCAAGGAAAAAATTATTTAAAAGAAATGTAATGTGACAAATATAAAGATATAAAACTTTACCTCACAGAATTATAAAAACAGAAATATTATACATCTTGGTTGAAAACCTATTAAGAAGATATTTATTGCTAGTCATAGGAAATTATGAATTTTATTTAGTATTCATTAAAAAGATTACTTGCACCGTAAGAGGACCATCTGTTATGCGTCTTTCTGCGGAAAGATACAAATCTGCTCTAACTGAATTCTGAAATTGATGTGAAACCATGCACCCATTTTGGCGCAGAACTGAACCTTAGCTAATACATCCTGTTTCTTAAGCAGGACTAATTGATTTGAGCTATGCACTAAACTAACCATAGCTATGCAACTTATGACTGGAGAACAGGCAAAATGAACTTATGTTGATCTGCAAAACACTAGGTAGACACAGTAATGAAGAAAAAAATCAATTGAAATTATAGCCCAAATCTTGATGCTATTTAAAACTGTTACTTCAGGCAGTGAAATGATAAAGACCTCTACAGAGCAGGCTGCTTGTCTTTTTGAGGAAGTAAAACAGCTGACAGGCTGCCTTATTACTGAAGGAGCCCTGGTGATCTTAAGGTGAACAGTTTCTGCTGCCTTATAATTTCTCCCCATATCCTTTCTCTGCAATCTGTAAATTTCATTTTTGCCAAGTGTAAGAAAGGGAAAACTTTATATACTGTTGAAGCAATATTACGTAAAGAAACAAAAGCTCTGATAGCATCACAACTATTGTTATCCTGAGGAGGAAAAAGGTGTTATAATTAATTTTGAGTTGCTGGAAGCAAGTTTCAGAAAGTCCTGTAGCTTTTTAAGTAGGGACATGCAGAATAAAAACTCTACAAAAATCCTTATTTCTTTCTTCCTGCTATTATATACAATTATGCTCAGAAACTTGGTACAGGGTAGAGTCTATATAGCGTTAGGAGACTCTAGGCCAACCTCCCCCATCCACGCATGGGAGATAAATCATTGCACTGAAGCCTTATCTTCCTTTCACTTCTTTTGTCCCTAACCTGCTTTATTCCACTCATGCCAGATGCAGAACAGAAAATACTTAAATTTAGTAGTGATCATTGCGAGCTGGTCAAGCAGTAGAATTTGGGGGTATTAATATAGATCCATACAGCCTTATGTGACTTATAAGAGAACGAAAGTCAGGACAGGAAGAAAAAACAAACGGCTACCAAGGTTAAAGGAAGTTTCCTACCAGAGCCAAATTTTCACTTTAAAAATTCTACATTTATTGAGGATTATAAATGCCATTTTAACAGATGAATGAGTTACATAATGATAGAAATGAAAGCTGTTATTTTGAACACTGAATAAAGCATTCACAGTCAAAAGCCAAGGGGAAAACTGTGTTTTTGTTTAAAATGGTAACTTTCTGCCCTCAAAAAGCATGCAATTCCACAGAACCACATTAATATAAAATCCAAACAATTTACCTGAAGATAAATCTGAACTTTTGGTTTACAAAACAAAATGTATGGAACAGACAATTCTTTTTCTTGCCAACTTTCAGTATTTTATTATGATTCCTGCAATACATTTTGTTTTCCTAAAGGTTCAGCTCTGGAAACCAAGTGATTACACATGAATCACTTCTTTCAGATCCTATGAAAAAGTAACATTCATGACTCACAGTTTCTTAGCGCTTCAGGACTGCAACACTGTCTTTACCACAAAAAAGGACTAAATGGGTAGAATTTTTGCATGTGATTTTAGGAGTGATTAGTTTTCCAAATATACAACACCATGAAATTTAGCACTTTCACTCTATAAGGATTCAGGCAAACATTTTCTTCTGCCTGAGAAGTCCTAATTTCCTATTGCCTGACATACATTTTGGCCTTGAACAAATTTCAAAGCCCAAACCAAAATTTAATTAAAAACCACTAAATGCCACATGGCTTCCTGTGAAAAACATGCAAATCAACAATGTCTACCTAGACACAAAACCAAAATGGAACTGGAACACCTTCCATCATGAAATACAAAAATTTTGAGCTTTTCATAGTCTTGCATACATTTTTTTCAGTAATGATCAATATAATTACTGTTCATAGCACAAACACTCTAAAGTACGATTGAGGCATAAGTGTGATTCCAGAATAAATCTGCTTTTCTACTGCTGATAATTATTTAAGATTCCTTGTTGCCTCATGGCTTGACACAACTCCAATCATATCATCTGAGAACACTTGATTTATTCAGAAAACTCAATCAGATTCTTCCCTAACATGTATTTTCTCTCCTATTGGCTCAGATCATGACCTCAGTAATAAAAGGAAAATTCAGGCCAGAACAGGTAACATGGTTCCATTTGCACGGGTGTTTAAATTCAATACACAGCTAGTAAGAAAAGTGAGCCCCACCCTGCCACAGGCAAGCAGTAAGGCAGTGTAAAAAGGAGTTTTCCACAGCTAGCATGCAGAGCACAGATAGAATGAAAAACAATAGCGGTTGCATATGAAGAAACTTAATTGGGTGTTGAAAATAATTTTAAACACCTAACTTGTATATATACCCTCATAATTTTCTTCCCCTAATAGATCTAAACTAATGCTTACTTTGCATCTTTCTCACTTATGCTCCTCTTTCTTCCTTAGACACATCCTTATTTAAAGAAACACAGATGCAACTTTTATTTCCAGCTAAATCAAGATAGCACTCATTTTAGTACAGGACATATATATCTTAGATGTTCTTTAAGGCAAGTTTTCCTTTAAGCACCAAAACTAGGAGCAATTATTGCAACAAGTAAACCAGAACCTGGGCTCTAAAGAAAATTCTGACTTTCTGAGGAAAAGTTTTTTAGAAAATATGTTCACATAAGGTGCAGTCATTTTAAAGCTCACATTCATGCAGCTGTCCAAGTCACTGTAAACTAAGTGGTTCTAGCTGCCCTGTTTTACCATTTATATTTATAGCCTTACAAATGACTTGTAACTTGCATGATATCTATTCCGCCACTGATTTTAACCTGAAGACTTCTGTGGGTCATAGACCCACACAGAAGTGTGAAATTTGGGTCACTGCTTCACAGCTGTAGCACTACTGAGTGACATTCATACATACAAGGAAATTCTACTTTGCTTCTCACTCCAGAACCACTCTGAGGCTACCTGAGTGCCTCTTCCACTGTGCAAAAGCTGCTTGTTACAAAGAACTGATTTACAAAATTTATTTGGAAAAATATACACATGTACATAAAAATAAGATTTTAGAACTCTAGTAATTAACCTGA
Source organism: Anser anser (assembly GCF_964211835.1). Classification (NCBI taxonomy): domain Eukaryota; kingdom Metazoa; phylum Chordata; class Aves; order Anseriformes; family Anatidae; genus Anser; species Anser anser. The sequence goes on from NC_139722.1 coordinate 85,224,329, forward strand.
ATACATCCTGGGAAAACATTACAATCCACTGTATATTTAGATAAATAACACATCTTGGTGAATTGGAAGGCAAAGATATATAGATAAAAAGCAAGAAAAGTACACATAATTTGGCTTGAATAAGAATGCCAGACAGAATAATGGCTACACTTACTAGGTCTACAAAATTGCATCCTAGAAGATTTCTCTTGGTAAAGTAAACAAGCAAAAGCATTTCTGTTGGTTCTCCACACTATTTTGCCTACAAGTATATTTTACCATTTACATATCTTAGAAAAAGGATGCATTAAAAAAAAAAGAAAACAACTTATAGGGAGAAAAGGAGGTACCGCTCCTAAATTAGAGTACATAAACCCTTGATCTTCCCAGAGATTGAAGCACAAACGTGAACTGCATTTACATAAGATCATGATTTTGAAATAACCAAGAGCTAGACCTGCATAGGTCGTTGGTGCATGTAAAGTTACGTATATACCTGTTTTTGCAGGCCATACTAAGCAAATTCTGCATTGCGTTGCTCTGAAAGACAGTTCCTTTGAAACGGTTACCTAGCCACAAATGATTGTTTTCAAAAGAAATACAAATGCTGTCTTAAAAACAAAGCTGACAATAACTTAGATCAAAATCAGAAATCTCTCGAGAGGGATATTTTGAAGTCTTTCCTAGTAAAATGAACAAGAAAACAAACCTCACATTGCTACTTTCACTGTCAATGAAAGGTTTACAACAATACCATGGTTACAGCCTGACAAATGCTTATTGTTGCCCTGACTTAGTGAACACTGCATTCCACCCAGAAATATTCTAAGTGTTTCCATCAGGGTAAAGACATCCAAATACAAACAAAATGAAGTGCCTAAAGGAGGAAAGGAGGAACAAGAATTTATCAAGACTGCTGGTGATTTATGAGTAGTAATGATTATGGGGCCCAGGCAGTGTGAAGAGATGATTCTATTTATCATTTTCTCCCTGATAGCTATGTGCTAGAAATTGGCATCAATATATCATCAAAATATTAAACTGGTGGCCCTGCAGTCTGGAATTTATTTAGGGAGATGTCATTGTTGCAGGTGTCTGTGATGGAAGGGAGGACAAGTTAATTACCTCTTCACCAATCTGGATCTCTCGGACAGAGCGAAGTAAAAGCTGGTATCCTTCAAAAACGATCACACAGTTTGGATCACAGCTGTGATTCAGTAAAGACATGCTGTAAAGGGTGGTAGAGTTGGAGAAAGAGAGAGAAATAACTTTAGTTCACTGCCATTAGAGTGGACATAATTTAAAAATAGCTATCAAATAAAATCCCTGGTAAATCAGCTGCTCTTGGTTAGGGGAGAAAAATTAATGTTTAGCAATGAATATAAATCTTCTAATAGGAACCACACTTGGACCTGTTTACATGTTCCTGCCCTCCTTGTACTCTGCAGGGGAGGAAGGAGATGGACTCCCAGTGACTCTCTTAGAGGCCTTTCTCAGGGAAGAGGACAAAGTAGGCAAGCTGACAACAAGGCAGCCTAGAACAATTCAGAATAAAAGATTTGTCCAGTAGAACTGTGTCTTATTTCTGCTGCTTCTGCTCAGTTTCAGGGCACTAATAACATACACTTTACCAGTTAACTTGGCCCTTAGTGGGACCTTCCCTCTTTTAAAAGGGCACATAAGAACATCCTCCTCCATGTACTTCTGATTTCCACATTTCACTAGCTGAGAAACAATTGACTCTGCCAGACCAAGAACAGTTTCATAGCTGACTCAGGTCTGTTTCTTCCCCTACGGGAATGACCCACTGAAAGACCATTTCTGGCATCATCAGGCTGGAAGCAAAATTTTTGGCTTATCCATCTTCTGGCTGCCTTTATTTACTTTCCCCATCTGCCTGATTCAGCAACTCAGGATCCCCAATGCTGCTGGCAAAACGGAGGATGTTACCAAGGGTCACAGCCCTGCACCAAACCATATTTACTCAGTTCTTGACTCTTAAAGGGTTACAAAAAGGACCTTAACTCTTTTGATAGCCCTTCAAGCCTCATGAAATATCAGTCGTGAGTCTCCACACGAACTCAATAGCATACTCTGGGAGACAGTCTCCGTTTCACTTAAGTGAGATCACTGGGCCGATTCCTGCTGGAAGATGATGCAAAGAGGTACCACAGGATTTTATCTATTTTAAAATATATTGGGATGCTGAAGCTATCAAGCCATGCAACAACATACAACCTTTTAATGAGACTAAACGAAGCATTTGTAATCAAATTTCATCTTGTGGAAACTCTAATGGTTATAATGACAATTTCACCTGGAAGTGTAGACTGTCTCACCTTATTACATGCTGCAGCCCAGATGGAAGGACATTTGCCTAGAATTTGGGAACCAGCAGTTTAAGTTCACAATTTTCCCATCTCAGAATGTTTTGAAGCAGCAAAATTAAAGCTGCTGTGAACTGAACTGGGAAAGGGTCTCTTGTATCCCCTGACAGGGCATTATCACAGAACACAGATAGCCACTTTCTTCCTAGTCAGGGGCTTTTTTTCAACCAAAAGAAAACCTTCCACTAATAATAATTCTCTAAAATACTGTTCCTTTTTTTTTTTTTTTTCAAAGTACGTGAGAAGATTTGTTTCCATTCCACTATGAAATCAGATGAACGTTCTGTATTTTTCATAACACTAATTCCCATATCCTCCTAGCAGCCTTTCCCTTATCTTTACCACAAAGCAGGCCTCGTTTGTCCTTAGTCAAATCTTGCACACATGACATTAGTAGGAAAAGCAACAACAGTGACAGGCCCCTTTAGATACTGACAACATGGTTCAACCCTGTATTCACAAAAAAATAAATTGAAAATTATATTTTATCTGCTCAATTGTACGTGCTCCACATTAATAGTTGCAGGCATCTATGAAGGCAAAACCTTCCTGCATACATCCTTCTTAACTAATACAAATAAGAAATAATTCAAATACTAACATCCACCTCTCAAGGGGCTTATCTTTTCACTTTACTGGTTTCTTAGTTATGGTAATTTGCTAATATACACATTCGATCTTTTTCTTTTAATTGCCAATTCAGAAGACTCTTGGCTGCAGAATATCTGCCTTCCAAAGCAACACAGAACACACTTCCTTTTACTTGTTAGGAATGTTTAGTCACACGTTTTTAATATTAGCATTTTTTCTTACTTAGAAAGGACTACCACCTCAATAAAAATAAAATCTAAAGACATATCCTATTTAAACTGTTTTAAATCTGTAATTGGGACTATTAAGGATTTTTTCAACTTGATGATTTTTTTCATTCTCCTATAATTTATTCCCATTTCCCAGTTTCTTGTTTGGACATGTTACCTGCTACTTTGATGGCCCTTACAGCTACCTAGGAAAAAAGGAGAAAACCTAACATAGAATTTGCCTGTGAATGAAACAGTGTTCACAGTACCTGGGATACAGGCCAACACCAACATCCTGCATCTCTCCGTTACTGATGGTGAAACAGTTACAGGTCACCTGTGAAAACAAGGGAAAAAATCCAGGATTACCAGAGTAACTTGGAAACTCCATACTCAAGTGAAAAAAACTTTCAAAATAAAACGAAGGGGCAACTGGTAATTGGATGGGAAGCACTCAAGTCCAACACTGGCGCTCTTTCATTTTAGAGCAATCACATCTGGGACACACTCTCCTGTAAAACTGCAGTCAATTAAAAGCAGAAATATTAGTATCCTGCAAAAATGTGGGGTTAAACACATGCAGAGGCCCTACTTTCCTGTTCAGAGGGGAAAAAAAAACCCTATACAGTGGCTGAGAAGCTCAGCCTAGAAACAACACAGCAGATAACAGTAATGGCTGATGAAAAGCACGGCTGTTCCCATGCTGGTACTCCATTGATGCCAGGCTGTCACAGACCTTTTAAGGAGTACTACTAGAGCCCAAAGAACATATATAGCAGAGTTTTGAATTAAAGAGCAGCCTTGACTGTGGCAATGCGATATAGGCATAAATACATACAAAGTTTGTGCAATAGTCCATCTTTCACACTATGGATATGTTGGTTTGCATGTATAAGATCACATAAAAGTCATTTTCAAATTATCATTCAAGAGAAATATAATCTTTCACTTTGCCTCAAATATTCAGCTTATAGTGCATTCTTCCCTTGTACACTCATACAAAACTAAATTGGTTTTAGAAGACAGTGGAGAAAAATGAAAGTTCATTGCAAGAAGATACAGCCAAACCCCAAAATATCAGACTGAAGTGTCTTGGTGTTCATCTCCAAGATAGATCAGAAGTTTGTAAATGCTTAGCAACTATCACTTTCATGGGCTTAAACAAGAAGCAGAATGCAGCTCCTAATGAACTTTTAATATGTCTCAATTAATTTTTGTTGGTTTTGTTGTGGAGAGGATGGGGAAGGGACATGACCGTTTTCTTTGCTTTTTTAATATATATCTTTTATTATTTCTCGGTCAGTTATCAATGACATACTAATAAAATACTTGATGTAAAAAAAGACTACTTGTACATGCAAGTATTATGCAAAGTCCTATGCCTGTTCTGCATAACATTAGATTACTAATGACATTTATTTTCTTTAGAACAGAAATGAGATAGAGTATGATTTGGCAGATCTGAAAATGAGACCTGAAAGTTGTAGTTTTATCCATAGAATAATTGCTCAGAACAGTAAATGCACACCTCTATTTTAAAGTGGTACACTGAACAATTTAATTGTACACCTTATCTTATAGAATTGACAAATTATTATTTATGAGAACATTAACCATAAGGTGAGAAAGAAACCCTCTTTCAAAATTTCTCATAAATTCTGACAGCAATATTAATTTAAATAAATGTACATCCAGTAAGGCTTGTGTTTATTTATTTATTTTTAAACAGTAAGACAATACTATGATTGGTCTATTATTTATGTAACCCATTCAAATGTTCCCCATCAATTACCAAACGCATACATCTTAATTATTTCTTTCGTACTGGCATTGGACACAAAGTATCAGACAACTTCTAAGCAAAGATTAGTCCATTTAAAGTGGCAATTATAGTAGTTTTAAAAATATTGACTTGATTTTGGTATTTATTGAAAAAATAATGCCTTCCAGGTAAAAGAGAAAGAAAGCCAGCTTATGTGGACCTCAGTGCTCTCTAATGGATTACGAAGTAGCAGAGGTCAGACATCTCTTAGAAGTAAATGAATCCCTCTGCCTTGCAGATCTCCTATTATTACCATAAAACTGTTTATATTAACAACATTGAATATTGGAGTTATAGAATTAAGAGCTATAAAGACTATTTCATCATTTCCTAATATAAGTATGCATTCTATTGTGTGAAAAGTTTCATACACAGAAGTCACAAGAGTTTTACTTTTTGGTTTTTGTAAGCACGCACTAGGTTTTTATAGGGTATATGTAAAGAAAAATGTGAGATGAATGGATGCTCTGAGATTCAGACAACAAGAGTGTCTTTCAGAAGTAGCTCTCTGTGAGGCACTTTTTAACTTCTCCACTTTAGATATCTTCAGAGTATGCAGTTGCATCTCAATATCCCAGTGAAGTAGTGCAATACCATCTAATTTCTAATTATTTGCGGTTTCACAAAGGAGACTGGGAATCAGAAGCATTCAGGACCACATCTGAAAAGTTATTTAGGCTTTAGACTAAACATAGGCAGAAGACTATGAATTTTGGGCTACATAACTTTAGTCCCAGTCCAACCAGAGGCATAAGAAGTTTCAAGCGTTCTGGGGTTTGTTTAGCTTCCTTGCAGACAATCCTTCCCCACTGTTAAGCTCAGGTATGGAAACAAGAATTAGCCATTAGTGCTCATACAGAGTGTATTACAGATACCGCCCTTTGTTGTGGTTGTTCTCTGTCCTCAGCAAATGCAGACAGAGGAAGCAAGGTGGTGGTGGTGGGAAGTAGTATCTCATCGTTTATGGTGTATGAAATTCTGACATAATGACTATCCTGCGCTGATAGTTTGCAGCTGGTAACAGGAATCAAAGATGAAAACTCCACAGTCTGGCACCTGGGGGTGGGGATGTTGGTTTTCTTTCAGATTTCTTATGAAGTTTCTAAAAATCTGAATATCCCCTACATCATTTCTGTTCACAAAACTTTTGAGAAGTTTCCAGTCTCTCAAAGTTAAAGGTGAGTCCTGCCAAGGTCAGTATTGGGATTTCAATCCAACAGCCACCATAGGAGTTAATGTTGTAGACCACACCTCACAAGAAAAAAAGGAAGAAGGAAATTCTTTTACACAAAACCTGAAGAAAAATCCTTTTTCCTAGCTTCCTAGGATTCACTGACTTTTATGTGTAGCTCAGATACTAGCTAAAACTGGAGCATCCAGTACTGCTGAGAAGACCACAGGTACACTGCCTGTTTCAAGACAAAGTGAGGAAATTGGTTATGGATCAAAGCCCGCTGTGACTGGAAGTTAACTAACCCCATTTCTATGGAAGACAAAACAAAGCAAACAATGCCTTTCTTCTGTCATGGTGTTGCTTTCAGGTTTCATCATCACTTTGCCTTTTTTCTGCTTTAACTGAACCATTTTATTCCCAATACAATGACCTTTGAGGTTCTGATTCTCTGTGAACCCAGATTTTAAAATAAGGAAGAATAAACAATGCGGGGCAATATGCTGCTTCAGAATAGAGTTTCTTCCTTACAGAGGCATGGCCTTTGTCGTCTTAACTCCTGTAGAATCATCCATCTTGGTTATTTAATTTATGCTGCAGTTCAACTTGTCCCTTCTGATTCCTCTAAAAACTCTTCTCCGTCGAATGCCATAGCACTATAAATGCATATCTACATATGGAGACTGAACAGAGTACTCACAGAGTTTGCTAGACCTACAAATAAGGAAAAATGTCCACATACTTCAGAACTCCAAAGTTGCAAAGTCAAATTCCTTGCCATTTCTACAATTTCTGAAATAACACATTTCCCAGCATGAGAACTGAGGGAAAATTCTCACAGGAGATTCACAGGCTTTTCAAGTCTCCACAATGCAAAACTTTTTTAAGAATATCCCAAAGCTCTCAAGGCTTATCATCACAGATTGATTGGCAATACAATTCACCAACAATTTAAAGTGTCAATCCTCAGTGTTTGAGTTTGCACTGTGACAATAAATCCTGCAAGTTTATTTAAAAAGAATCACTATTTCAAGCAACAAACAATATTACAACATACCCTGATTGATTTAAATAAAAAGATTTGCTCTTTGAGAGACTGCATGTGTTTTAGAGAGGTATCCTGTACCCCATAAGTTAACCCAAGAAGATGACATAATCCTTCCCAGCCTGGTAAACACACGGAGGGTAAAACAGCTTTACTGACTGACCACTGTTCTCACACATATTTCATCAGCAAACAAAACCTGCTGCAATCTGTTATGTTTTATTTCCTCTCCAAATAGCATATGAGAGCTCTGCAATTTACCTCGTAAGGAGGTCTCTGCTCCCAGGACATCTGGAGGTACTGTCTAAGCAATCTCTGCCTGTGCCAGACCCGCAGTCCAGTGGAGAGCCATGAAGATTAATTCTGGTGTTCGCATTTGACAGGGTATGAAGGATTCAGTTTGGCAACATACTGCCTTGCATTTGCATTCAGTTCTGCCTATCCTAATCCAAAGCCCTCCTACTGATTGTGGGTGCCTGTGGCCCCAGTTCAGACCTCATTCATATCACTTTACACTACAGATTTGCATTTGGGTTAAATAAAGCAGACTTTGATCCGATAGCAGGACATTCCAGATTTGGGATTTCAGACACTAAGGCAATGGAAAATTTGCATAGGGGAGGCAAGGGAAGAAAACAAATTATTAGTGGTTAAAGATTGCTGCACAAATCAAGTTACAAATACCAGGACTAATAATCAATCATTTTGCCTCCACGTGTCCCTGTATGTTACCGCAGCACTGTGAGGTAGTTCTTCTAATGTGCACAAGAAACCCTCAAAGAAGGATTAACAACAGACACATTGCACCAATAAGGCCAATATCATTTTCAGCTTTGATCTAGAATGACACCAGCCATCTCTGTAAATGGTGCGTCACAGCTGGCGTATTCTAACCTACCAGCAGGAAGAAAGCCAGAACTTTTCCTCCTAATTTACGAACGCAATGTAATGTAAATTAAAGATGCAAAAAAAAAAAACAAGTTAATGGATTATTAAGTTTCCCATTCCCCCGGAAAGGTGGCTGGATATTCCTGATCACTAGCAATTATTTAACAAAAGATGTTGGAACCAGTTCTCATGTTGTAAACAAGCTTCTCAAGAGACTCAGACATTAGCCAGGTGGAAGGGGTGGGCAGTAAATGCTATGCAAGGGACAGACTAATTCAAATGACCAAGACGTGCCCCAGAGACCTCCTAGCACCACCTCCCCCATTGTAGGTCTGTACTGATATCTCCTTCCCATTTGAGGATGAACAGATACAAGGCACAGATGGTTGATAGATCTCAAATCTGCTAATGACTTCATTTGGCACATGGAGTGCTAGGGCAACAGTGCTAAACACTGCAACAGTGCTCAAGTGCAAACGCATGGTATGCCAGGGCAGGGACAGACCTGTCAAGATCCTGTTTTGAGCATCCTTCATCCAGCTGCTTGTGGCCAGAGCCCATGGCCCCAAAAAGACCCAGGTAGGCAGAGCTCCTCCTGCTCTGAAGCCTCAGCTGTGTCCAATGCAGAGGGTAAGAGAAGAGGGGATAAGGTGTGAAGGTGTCTGCTACCAGAGTGCTGTGCTGAAAGAAGCCCCGCCACAAGGCACGTATTTCTGGCGTGTGTATATACTTACATGGTTTACTAAATCAGGAGCTTTGAATCCAATTCTCTGCTGTACTGTACTCAGGACCTAGCAATCTGCTTCCATAGGAGCCACACAATCAACAGTACAGGAAGGAAGCATTAAGAGAATTGAAATAAACCAAGAAAAAGATTCTTCTGTGTTTTGTTCTAGACTGAAATCAAAACATGTTAGAATGGTTTGGGGAAAGGTTTATCTTATTTAGATTTTCAGACTATGGAAATGGGACAAGTACTTAACAGTTTGTGATACATGCTCAGAAGCCAAATTCTGCTGCAATACCATGGCATTCATAGGAGTTACATTTCTTTCACACCAGGACTGAATTTGCAATTATTTCATTTTTCTTTAAGAACAATACATCCTTTTTATCTCGTGCCAAATCATTAAGGTTTTGGCTGAATTAGAGACTATTGCTTCAGAGCTGCTTACAGCAAAGATGTGTATTTCCAAATGTTCTCTTACTTTTTTCATCATTGGAGATCTTTCTTCCTATCTACTGTCAGAGTTTCAGGCCACTTTTTGCAATCCTAGCACATAAAAGTTTCTTATGAGCGTGCAGAACTCCAGTATCCCTGGCAGATGGGTGTTACCACCTACCAGCCAGTAGACCAGATAAATTTGGCCTGACATTAACAGATGATTTAATGCAAGTGTGCTTCAGGCATCCCTTTTTAGTACTCAGCTAAGTGGTGCAATTTTGATTGGAATGGAATGAAAATAGGTCATGGCAAATTACCTCCTATCTTCTTATCCCCACACATACTTCTCCAATCCTTCAAATGAAAATATTTAGCTATGTAGCTAAATATATTTGATCACCAAGAATTTCAAAGCCATCATTACTAGGACAAATGTTATGTTTGCTATGGGCACTTTTTTTTTTTTTTTTTTTTTAAGTGTGTGTAAGATGTAGTTACTAACTCAAGACATGAATAGCTAAAGCCTGAAACATGCAAAAACATTGCACTTTTTATGTAAAATGAAGTATCCTGAAGTTCCGTAGAACTCCCATTAAAAAATTTGTGTTCCCTGTCCTATCTTTTTACAAACTATTCTGCCAACAGTCAGAAAACCTCATGTTGCCTTTGGAGAAATTCTAGCTTTTACCCAGCTCTGCAAATACTATTATTACTGCTTTTTGGAACAGAACTTAAACACATCTATTTCTGGAGCAGAACTGGACAGAAGGATCTGCAAAGCCACTAATGGACCATATTACACTATGCATGCAGCAGCTGGCATTATTAATTGGAGTAGAGTAGAGGCATGACATCCTTCTCTTCTTCCTTATTTTCCTACTGGTAACTCCGCTCCTGTGAAACAGGGCGGAGTTATTAACTTGATTCCTGCAGCCACTGCATGCCCACCTGTTCAAAGTAAAACCACTTGCTTCTCGGATGAGATCAAACTTGATGGGCATCTGGGAGTGGTTAAGTGACTTGGTATTTGTCTTGCCTTTCTGCTTATCTGCTTTGCAATGGGTTATTCAAAAACTAAATGTGGGACTAAATATGAAAAATAAGGGTGAGATTCAGCTATGGTTCCTGGTGTGAAAATGGCATAGGCAAAACAAGACATTACTGAACTAATCTCGAGCTAAAAATGTGGTGAAATAAACGAGTATGTCATCTCCAGTACCCAGATGATTTCCTCATACCAGACTCATAACTGCTAGACAGCCTAAGTTTGGCAAGATGAAACCTAGCCCAAATGTTTCGGGCTTTGCTGACCTTATTCTTACAATTGCCGTATAATTGTTGCTCCTTCTGGAGGTGTTTGTTAAGCAAGACCTTCACATGTATTTCTCTCTTAAGGTTCATTGACCAAAAGTCTTTGGATTTGGTCACTCGGCTTGGTGGATTTTTGCATCTACTCCCTCCTTCCTTTTTCAGTTTTCACTTATTGCCTAGCAATATATTTTCTACTGGGGAGAAAAAAAAAAAAGTGGGAGGGAAGATAAAGCCTGGGGAAAATGCTTTTCATACAATTTCTTTAAAATTGTCTCTAAAAGGAAATTCCTGAAAGCACAAAAACTTGAGGAGGAAAATTCAAAACAAGGAGAAAAACAAATTTAGAACTCTTTTCCAAACTGTGATGGCATAAACCAAATATTTTAATTCCTTAAAAATGTTTAAAAAAACCAAAACCAACCATACTTTTAAAGTTTGATTTTGATTTTTTTTTCTGTAAAGAACGCTAAATAAATTAATTTAGAAACAAGAAAGCATTTTTTGAGCAAAACTCCACAAGTTTTCTTTTTTTTTCATAAGCAGCATATGGTTTTTTAACCATTTCTAGTCTCACTTTGCTACTTGAGTTACATCCTGAAACAGAGATGACTGGGGAATTTTAGAACTGAACATGATTTTTTTGTTGTTTTTATTAGGGTGAAAAATGCATGGAAACAACTCGCGACATCGTAAACATGTACACGTCCATGATCCCTGCAAGCAGGGCTAACTACAATATGCTCTGGTTTATATTAACCAGACAAAATCTCAGGCTTTTGTAAAGTTTGGACATCTAGGTCCAAAAGAATATTCATGTAACTACCAGTTCCTTCCGTTTTTCTTACATGCTTTCCCACCAGACGAACTACTACTACTTTTCTTTTAACACACAGTTTCATAAAAAAGTATCATTGTTATTTTGTAAAATCATTTGGTTTTGACCAAAACAAAACAAAAAAGAATTTAAGTTATTTATATATCATTTACTTTTTAACTTTTTCCTATCATTCAAACTGGGCGACATCACTACTTTTAAAAATCAGGGGGCTAGACATACCCTTTTGTCTGTCAGTGGTCTAAGCCCTTTCTTCCCACTAAAGATTTTTAGAAATCAGTAAATAAGACAATAGCAAACATGGAGAACGTTCTTCCTTCCTGACAGCTAGCAAAACAAACATCTGCTGAGATCAGGTAGTTTCAATTACACACAAAACAGTAATTTGAAAATTACATGAGCTGTTCACAAAATGCCAGCGTAGAATTTCCTAAAGAAAATACCTTCGTTCATTTCTAAGTTTGTTAGCAATTTATTAGCACATGCCTACAAAATGCTCTTAAACTCACCTTTACTTCTTTCTTCCATAGAAAACATATGAACAGGATCATCAGACACAATGACTGATGCTACTGTCCCCTAGGAGGTGTTCTGCATCAGACAGGCTAGAGCTGGCTGTGGCCAGCAAAAAAGAGTGGAGTGCCAGATGATATCGATCAAATAGATTAAAACCAGGTGGCAATTAGAAGTTTAACAGGACAAAGTAAACCTGAAACAAAAAGCCCACTATGTAGGTAATCTTGAACTACTGGACAAGCCAGCTGATGGCCTTAACCAGATGTTTTTTGGTAAAAAAGGGTGACTGCCTATTGGAGGTGGCTTTAAGAAATCCAGGCGTTGAGGAGGTGGTTAAATCAGACCCCAGTTCTAGACATCGACCTCACTGAAAGGGAGGACTGATTGCACTCAATATGAGTGTGTGCTGGCACAGCAGCACGAATATGACTGTATCAGAAAATAGCAGGATACAGAAAGGCAGAAAATGTAAGTCAAACTCCATTTCCTTTTTGGGACAAAATATAGTGTTATGTTTAAGGTAAAGATGTGATGCATAGAACAAATTAAAGCCAAAACAGTAATTTTAAGGCCTGCATAACTCAAGTGCTCTCTACTCAAAGAGTTCATGGATTTTCATAGGACATGTGCACCCATAGTATCTCTAGAAAATCACCTCCATAACAGTTTCCAGCCATTTTTTTTTTTTTTCCTACCACTCTATTTTGCTGGGCTATTTCAAACATTGCTCTAATCAGGAAACAGTTTAAATAATTTAATTTTTGGAATTCCATAACATTGGATATGTTTAGTCTCAACACAGTGCATACGCTTCTAGTTACTGTGAGGATAGCTTTCACGCTGATGCCACTAGTTTTCTCATTCCCATAATGTTAGTCTGACATTCTTGGACAATTCTACGTGATAATAAAACACAGACAGTCAATGACATCTAACATTACTGAAGACAATTTGCTAACATTGTGGGCTATATTTGACCATATTGGGAAGTGACAGAGTGAGTCAGGAAAAAAATAAATAATCCTGCTCTACTCCTTTGAACCTTCAGGGTGCATTTGCAGGATCTGCACCCCGGATCTAAACCAGAGCAACCCAGAGCTGCAGGTCCCATTTGTTGGCTAAGGTGGGGGATTTTGCTTGAAGGGACTCTGGATGCTACAACCTGCTCCATTCAGAAAAGCCTGGATACTTGGTACACAGCGAGGGCTATGGAGGAACCTCCCTTTCACATTTCATTTGGAGCCACTTGTGCCTTTTGAATGAAAGTACTGGTAGAAGATAACTTCTTTTTTTTTATTATTATTATTATTTTCCCCCACCAGGAAGAACCGTGGCTGTATTTTGGGTGAACAAGGCTTGCAGCACCTCACAGAGTCAGTACCCCAGTAACTAGCAGGGGGAATGTCACTGTCCAATCCATCAGGACTCGTTAGAAGCACCACTGCTTCAGTAGAACTGATAATAACTTCTAATATACCATTCTACCTATATCTGAACAGAACAGATCTTCCCTTGAAATAGTGTTTTACTGTACCAAATTAGTAGTAACCATTAAACAGATTTTCTTTATCATTCATCATCTCTACTCTGCGCTGGTGCGGCCTCACCTCGAGTACTGTGTGCAGTTCTGGGCACCACAGTATAAAAAGGACATGAAACTGTTGGAGAGTGTACAGAGGAGGGCTACGAAGATGGTGAAAGGCCTGGAGGGGAAGACGTACGAGGAACGGCTGAGGTCACTGGGCCTGTTCAGCCTGGAGAAGAGGAGGCTGAGGGGAGACCTCATCACAGTCTACAACTTCCTCGTAAGGGGGTGTCGAGAGGCAGGAGACCTTTTCTCCATTAACACCAGTGACAGGACCCGCGGGAACGGGGTTAAGCTGAGGCAGGGGAAATTTAGGCTCGACATCAGGAGGGGGTTCTTCACAGAGAGGGTGGTTGCACACTGGAACAGGCTCCCCAGGGAAGTGGTCACTGCACCGAGCCTGTCTGAATTTAAGAAGAGATTGGACTGTGCACTTAGTCACACGGTCTGAACTTTTGGGTAGACCTGTGCGGTATCAAGAGTTGGACTTGATGATCCTTAAGGGTCCCTTCCAACTCAGGATATTCTATGATTCTATGATTACTATATGCTATTACTTGTTAGGCAGAAAGACAATACTTGAAAGTAGCATTAAGCCATAATTTCATTAGAGTAGCAGTCAGATTAAAGAAAATATGACTTAGTCCAAAATAAGCTCATAAAACAAGTTTAGAGAATGCCTAGCTAATGTGACATCAAGCAACGAGCTGACAAAAGAATTGCAAAATAGTTACATATAGAGTAACTTTTAATAGCACAGCTAGAATCATAGCTTGCAGACGTAAAAAGCCATGTTTCCTACTTAACAAACTCTCTTATAGTATACAGACTGTAAATTGAAGAGAAAATGATCTGTTTCCTCTTCCAGACAGAGAGATGCCACTTGGAATGTATAACCAGTTCCACAATTCTCAAGAGTGCAGGCTGAGCTAGAAATTTACTGGAAGACTTTTAGCTAGCATAAATTATATCAGAAATTCTAAGGATTTTAGGTATATTGGGATATCAGCAGTTTTCAGGACCTAACTGGTCAAAGCTGTAATCAACCCACTCTGAATTCAGTGTTGGCCCAGCTTTAAGCAGCCTGTAATGAAATGACCTCTCAAGATCCCTTTCTACCTCTGATTCAATCTCCACTGATTCATCATGTTCGTATTTCTGGCTCTTTGTATGCAAATATAAACCTCAAATCTATCTAATTTAAAGGAACAAATGGTCCTCATTAGATGTTAAAAGCCTGTTTTAGAGGAAGAAGTGGAAACTTTATTAGCCCTTATGTAATTGCCATTTTCTGTGAGATTTTGTTTATGAAGTTTATAACTAAGCAATCAACTGGTAGGAAACATTTCTACTCGTGAGGGGCAGAGGACCGACCAGAAAATGGAAGGTGTCAGGAAGCTTTCCATTCAGATGGCCCGTGGCTTCTGTATGTCCAAGATCCTTATTCACACTCACAGCAGATGTCAGCCAACAAAACCTTTTCTGATTTCACATCGCTCCTGGTATCCCTCCTTAAGAAGGCTATGTACCACAGCGTACTGGAAGTTGAAAACCATCCCAGCAGGACTTCCTTGCTGTTTCTGATATATGATAAACAGAAATGGAAAGGAAATGAGTGGAAATCAGCTAGAGGACAGGAAGTTTGGAATACTAAGCAAGCGTACTGAAGAGTACAAAAGAGAGATAGATATCTGAAAGTAATTTGTGAATATAAAGTATATTTCTGTAATTCAACAAAATAACATGGGATTCTAATTCACCTGCTACCCTATGTGATATGCATGAGTACCTGAAGCAAAAAAAATATAAATTAGGCATTGTAAATAATAATAACTATGTTGAAGAAAGACTTTCCGCCTTCACAATTACATTATTTGATCTTTCACTCTTAAAGAAAAAAAAAAAGTATTTAATTTCGAAATGTCTCTACCAGATGCCTTTGAAATATATTATTAAAGGAAGGTTAGACAAACATTATGTTGAGCTCACAGTTCAAATGCTTGTGGGTAGCTAACTAAAGTTCACAGACCTGTATGTAATTGCTGTCTACAGGAAATACTTATGTCAAAGAAAGAATTTTCTCCTCACTCCTTCACCTTTGCCCTTCCACAAACTCACTAGCAAAGAAACCTTATAAGACCATTTCTGTGATGAACAGAACTGTGTCAGTATGAGATGAACTAAATCTAACAGCCAGGAATAGAACCTTGCAACTTCTCGGAAACATGATTTTAACAATTATTAATTGGTAAAGGACATAACTGTAAACAAATAGGCTTGAAACAAAATTTACTGTTCATTCGTTCTTGTTTAGACTGAGACATAAAATTTGCACTTACATTAATATAAATTAGCACTAACTTCAGTGGCATCAAATGAGTTACACAAAACAATAATTAGATAGCAAGAAAGTTCACTAGTCAAACTACAATGAGAACTTCTGTGAGCATTGAAATAGGGTGATCCAACTCCCTGTGGTTAAAATTCTGTACATTTCAGACATAACAAATTCTTGCCATTAAACATCTGCAAACTTTGGGTTGCTTAATTCTTAATGTAAGCTCTTTACCACTAATGCCTCACGTTCATATCTAATAAGGAAAAATAAGGTTTTTTTTGTTTTGTTTTTTAAATAGACAGTAGATGTGATGATACTAAATAAACTGACTAGCCAAAGTTGGAGGGTATTTAAAAAATAGCATGCAATTTTGTTTCACCCTTATCTTGAGATACTGTGAAAGGAATTGAAACTTTGCATTTTTCAAAAATGTCTGTGTTTTCCCAGCATGTAAATGATATACTGCCGCTTACAAAGTGACTGCTACAGCCATGTAATCTTTCATGTGAAAGTGAGAATTTTGCCTGCCAACAAGTATCAACATTTCTTTACAGGAAAAGTTGTATCATCCTCCCTCTTATATGCAGACCAGCAAAATAAATACCAGTAGTAAACCCTAGTAAGCAGATGAATACCAGTATGTTTTCATTTAATTCTCTTTAGAATACCAATATGTTTTCATTTAATTCTCTTTATCTTGTGATTTTTAAGCCAATTCAATTGTTTTCATAATCCAGATTCAAGATTTCAGAAACTTTGAGAACAGACTCAATATTTACATTTCAAAGTCCCAACATTCACTGCAGTCTGAGCAAATTACAATGGTGTTGTGTTACATATTTCAAGAAAGAAATATGGATGTTTTGTCTCTACAAAACTAATTACAGATTTACAAAATACCCCTCTGATACACAGCACTCTCCTAGTGCTTCATGCTCTTTTTTACTGATATGCAGATTCCCCCTCAGCAAATCTTTATCTACAGTTTACATACCCATTCCTCTGAGCTTCTCTTATTTTGTGCAAACCAGATCTTTACATACACCTCAAACAAGCAAACCTGCTAGATGAACTGTGATTTCAGCAAGCAAGAAGGAGTAGCTGGCATTTCTACCGCACCTGACAAAACCTGGGTGACAGGAAAGAACATACTAATTGTTGGCCAATACTGTACCAGTGGAGCTGAGTGAGCTCCCCACCTCCACATCCAAAGAGAAATCTAAGTTTATACATCAAAACTCTCTTAAAAACAAGACAAAACTAAAGAAAGGGCAAAACTGAATCAGAAATATGAGCCACGAGGCATGAGGTTATTCAAATCTACTGTTACATTTCTCCTCACAGTTGGCATTTTGATGCTGGCTTCTCCTTATGTTCATACTGTTTTCTTTAAACCAGCATAATGCCAAAAAGCTACATGCCAAAATACCTTCTTACTTGATGAATTAAATCCTTTAAAATTCATTATTATGGCTATGATTATTTAAGGACTTATTATTTCAGAGGACATTTTCCTTTCATGTAGGACTTGTCTCTCATATTATTTGACTTACCATGAAAATTTTACCTTTAAATTATTATATTTTCATAATAGAATGAAGTAAAACTGCAAATTAATTCCTAAAACCCAGACTTTTCACCTTAACAGTCTATTCATGATACAAATTCACAATACAACATGCATTTAAAATAAAAATTACCAGATGACACTACGCAAGGTTTCACTGACTGGTAGTTCTTGTGATGAGTGCCATATGAGAACAAATAAAGTAAATCCATACATTTTTCCCCACCAAAATGTGGAAATAATCATTCTTTTTCATGTCATGACAGAAAATAGTAATTTGTTCCATTAATTCCTGTTTAAGATACAGTTGGTTTTTTTTTGTATTATTTTATTAGTATTTTACATGCTGTGGTACTCTTGGCTGTTCACCTCAAGTATAAATCAACTGTGTGAAATTATAAAATTGTCACCTTTGGCTCACCCCAGAACAAGAATTTCAAATAAATATCAAGCCTTCAAACACTTCCACTTCGACCACTTTCTTTCTTTCTTTTTTTTTTTTTTTTTAATATTGAGCTCATCCTAATAGAAACACAAAACATTTAGAAAGTCTGAATCATGATCATGAATCATGATCTGTGAATCTTTCCATATTGAGTTCAAGTCTCTTCCCACTGAGAGTCAATTGCATCACTTCCTCTGTGACGCTGAAACAGATACTGGTGAGGGTCTTCCTATCCATGAATGAAGCACCAACTTCTCTCAAACTTCATTATTACATTTTTAACATTTTCTACTCACTGTGAAGGTAGCACCCTATCGAAAAGTCTGTTATTATCACTTGTGGGATCATTTAAATCAACTGTTCAGTTTGTATAAGATATTAAAAAATATATGAAATTTATCCCTTAGGGGCAAATTCATACTTTGAATGTGTTTCTCCAAATCACATCGCCAAGCCTCCAGTTACACATCCGTGATTTTAAACAAATTAGAAACCAGAAAAGGGAAGGTCACAAAAACTATAAAATGACTGATCTAAGAGAAATACAATAGAAATAAAAAACTACAGGAGCTAATGCATTCAAAAAAATAAGTTCAAATAGATAACTTGTTTCTTAATAAGCGTTATTAACAGTTTGGTTGTAGAAGGAGCATGGAGGAAAGGACCCCGTAAAATGGCAGCCAAGGCCAGTGGCACTGAATTTCCACCATCTATGGCTCGAAGGTCTTCCATTACACAGGCCTACAGAGAATAAAGGAAAAGGTAGAGTTTTGTTTTAAAAATTGCTACGCAGCTTAATTTGCTCAGCAGTTCTGAGCAGCAAGCCAGCTCTGGCACGTTACGGGCCCATGCTCTCAAAGGTGCCAGCGCGGCAACAAAACGAGAAGCAGCGCTGCCTCCGCACGTGCCTGCAGGGCTGAAGCCTGAAGCTTCACCCACCTGCAGCTCTCAAGGTCCCCGACTCCAAGCCATGCTCACCAATCCACAAGTGGCCTCTCACTAAGGATGCTTTATAACCGCCAGACAACTGAGGGTACATAAACCATAGGCCTTGCCTTATGAAGGAGACTGCATAAATACAGAGATCTGTCCACTGAGAACTACTCACCCAGTCAGCTCCTACACATGGAGATTGCGCTTCAAATTCCCATATCATAGGAACAAATGAATGCTGGTACCTTGAGTGAATAATGATTCTCATCTGCTGTTCTGCAACTAAAAAGTTCATTTAATATCATCATCTAACTTTGTACAAACTAGTCAGATATTTGAAATTGGGCAACTACTTCTTCCCTCTTCGCTCTTGTTCAACAAACAGGCCTTGTTTCTGGAAGCACTTCTAGAGTTTTGTTTTCACCTGAGCTTTCTCACCAACCTCAGAAAGGCGGTTCATGGATTACTGCTGTTGTGTCTTGCCCACTTTAGCAAAGGAACCACCCTGCAACCCATGCCCCAGGAGTGGTGCATCTGTTTTCCTTAAGTATTGAGGTTCTGGTTATGACAAATTGTGTCTAAAGACCCTGCAATGAGATTACTCTAAGAAAAGTAATATTAATCAATCTTATTTTTTATTGAACAGCCACTCGATTTTCATGACGGATCTGTCCATGGGGAGGATCCCCAAACCAAAAGAGTCAGACTCAGCCCCAGGACCTGTGCAGGAGATGGGAACGTGACAGTAAAAACTGTGCAGGGCAGCTTTTGTACACATTGCTTGTTGAAAAACGTATCACTGAGTAATATTCAGCAATATTTAATGAACTGAATGCAGAAGTCTTTTAACAGAGGAAGTACGTTAAAGTGAGAACTCAAGCGTAGCAAACTCAGTTTCGATATCTAAAGGATGATCTGTTTATACCATAATACTCCCATGAGACTGGGCAGCAACAGCAAAGGGCAGGGAAGCTGAAGGGTTTTAGGAGAGCTGCATTAGTACTGGCATGTAGAGAGATGGAAGCACAGATGATTTTGTCAAAAAAAAAAAAAAGATTGGATTTCTATGTAAAGCCAATATTTTCCAAAAAGCCCTATTTATACAAAACCAACAAATCTGCTCCAAGGAGACACACAAAGAGATGACTGCAAAATAAAGCTCACTTCTATTTACCCAGACTTCTCTCTGCAAAAATCTTTTCTGGATTTGTGTGCATGACTACAAATATACTATCATGTCACTCTGGGTATTTGTCTAAAAAAAGAGATGTTATTTAATGATACATGCTCTTTGGCTGAAATTTAGCCACAAAGCCACACATTTTGCAAACCAAGTATCCATAGTAACTAACTGCACAATAACTGACCATGGGTATTTATCAGTTTCAAAATTATTCACAAATGAAACTGTTACATATTTAAATTAAGCCTGTATATTTAATGAGCTTAAGTCCATAAAAAAAAAAAAAAGTTTATCCTAATTAGAGCTCAGTAAATAATTTTCAACAAATCATTTACCCTCCAAAAGCAGATTCTGCCTTTACTTTTGGAATGCCTAAAGGTAAATCATGGATGCGTCAAAATTCACTCAGAATCAGCTCAAACCTTTCCTTTTGTTACTATTTTTGAACTCAAGGGACCAATCATGAACTAAGCAGTAAAAATTCACACTCAAATACTGAAATTGTGACAGTTGCTGAGTCTGTAGATACATTTGGTGGCTTAAAAACTGAAAATACTGTGGCTTATTATTGTGGTTGCATTGCAGCAGGGATGCTGAATGTAAATTACCATCAAAAGGCAAGCTTGAAGAAGCCTCTGGAGAGCTGCCCTGCCCTAAAATAGCACCAATTAATGGAACGATGAATGTTGGAAAATATTAATACTTCGGGTTTTTTTAGCCCACACAGAAATTTTTACCCAGAGAATCCTGCAAATTATGTTTTCAAGTATTTTGGAGGGGTATTTTTCTTTTCTTCTCTCATCATCTTCTCATTATTGGAATAAAAACTCCTTAAACGTTTTCTGAGTAGAACTGGAATCAAAAATTAATGCTTCAAATCCAGGAAGTAAAATAATGGAACATTACATTATGTAAGGCAGAAAAATGAAAAAGTAATGTTTTTAAAGAACCTTTCCTCCTTCCAGCTTCTCACAAAGCTTCTCTTTCTTGCTTCTCATTTTGGCATTTCAGTTGTGTAACTACAAGTTAGAAACCAGAGTTCAGCAGGCCTGAAATAATATTTGCTTGAATATATGTAGCTTTATATTTTTATTTGCTCAAGAACATCAAACAATGCATAAGTGTTAATTAGTTATAACAGGCCTGTGAAGAATGGAAGTGCAGAACTGAATCATGGAGGAATTGAATGCAACACCAAGGCCACACAGCACACCAGCAGCAGTTGGGCATACAAAGAAATTTTGTTCAGCATCTCTGACTATATCCAAAAGGTTACAGTTAAAAAGAAAAACAAAAACAATTTTCTCTAGAAAATAATAGAAGCATAAAATCCGCAATTGAAATTGGATTTCTGTCTTTACATTTCTCTGTGGCAGACGTCGATGGTTCTGTGCTGCAGTACAGCTGCAGGCAGAGTGTTGGTAATGCTATGCCAGTTAAGGGGCTGTGTATTATTTCATGTCCTCTGTCTTGACAGCGTAAAGCTGTGAAATTGGCTGGTAGCTCCAATGTACTTCTCTAGTGCATTTTCAATCTGCATTTGCCTTTCTCCATTTATGCAGATCACTGCCTAGCTGTTAACTGCCATTACAGAGCACGCTCATCATACAGTAAAAATTAAACTAACATAAAAAGAGTAGGGGATGGAATCTCCTCAGCAGCCAAAATTTATAAAACACCAGAGCTCTTTTTAAAGCTTAACTATAAAGCTGGAGGGGAAAATCCCAAAGAATCAGGGATGAGACCAAACTACCACAGAGATTCCCTGCAGCCCACCTTGTGCACTCAGTGCAATGGGGCTTTGCCTCTTGGCACCTGCAGCACTGAAGTCGAAGGGGTGCCCCCTGTGGTGAACAACCCACCTGGGCCACACTGGGTAAGGGGAATGTGGCAGCAGGGACTGCCCTGCCTATGCCCTCAGAGAGGCAACTCTGTCAGGGCAGAAAGGTACCTCGGAAGGCACCCAGCACTGAACTTGTCAGGGCCACAATTTAATATGGAAACTGACGCAGCTAGTACACTTTTCTGCATGCCCTGTTAGAGGTCATGTTCTCAGAACACTTGTACTGTCAGATAAAAAGCTCCACGTCCACTCCTGCGTCCCACAGAGCTGAGAAAAAAGCACCTGTTCTGAGGAGCAGAGGCTTCATGGTACCGCCCTCACCTTGACAGACACCAGGAGGCTCTGAGGCAGCCACAGGTCTCCCAGGAGCAGACTCTTTTAAGTGTGACAGGTGCTGCCTGTCAGTGCCCTGAGGACACCAGGAGGTCCCCCCCCAAGGCCTCCCCAGCTTGCCCAGGACCCCCATGTCAGCCCCACCAGGGCTCAGTTCCTGCCCTAGTAAGGCTGTAGCAGGGCCAGCCTCCAGCTCCCCACAGCCCTGCCCTGCTCAGCCATGGCTGGGCCTAGCCCTGCAGGCCCATGTCCCAGTCTCAGCCTGTCCCTGTGCCCAGGGAGGTGCCCAGTGCTTGGGGCTGGGGCTGCCCTGGTGCCCTCAGCTTCCTGCTCCTGGCTGGGGTGGTAGGACCCTGATGAGGTGAAATCCCAGACAGAGGGAGTCACCAGTCCACACAGTGCCAGTTTACATTGCTTACTTTCTTTGGTGAATCAGGTCATAGCAAAACTCTGCTATGAAAACATTACAGTACTTAAGACATCATTGTGACACATAATTATGCCAGACTGACAGCAAACACTTTCAGGTCCTCCTCCCTACCCTCATGCTAGAGGAGTACACTCAATCAATTAAACTCCAGAAAGAAGGTCTACTGGAAAACTGCTGCATAAACAGGTGTCACTAGAAAAACACAGAGCTTCTGTAGAATGCTAAGACTTTATGGTTTTGGTTTTCGTTGTTGTTCTGGTTTGGTTTACATTGAAAAAAGAAAATGAGACAAGGCTGTCTTTCCCCTTTCCATAGTTTCATGAAGAAATAACCCTCAATCAGGTTATAGTTTTGCTATGACAGAAGAGGAAGACCTCATCATCAAACATGTATTTCCCAGAATTGTACTCTTCTCTATATATTGAAAACATGTGCAGTTTCTGGCTCCTATACAACATATCTATAATGAAATTTAGAAGAAAGAAAGTATTTCTAAGACTGGACAGTGAGAGAAATAATATATTTGTAGGGCATCTATAAATACATGTAGGAAAACAATGCATGTGGGAAAATAATATACGTAGAAAAGCATTCACTACTATCCATTTTCTGTGGACAAATAATATGAGCTGTTTTTCTTGGAATCATTGAAAGCGCACTATGAAACTATGTTATTTGCCACTCTAGGGGAAGCAGATTGGGATGAATGATATAACTGACTTCCATGGGTTGTTTTCACAGTAGGCCGCAACTAGAGATTAATTCAAATCAATATGTAATTTAAAAAAAAAAAAAAGAAAAAAAGAGAGAGAGAGAGAGAGAAAATACATGGTCTATTTTGGTTTCAGATCATATACCCATTTGCTAAATTTTACTTCATATCTCAAAAATTAACAATATCAACAAATCTTTGGTGCTCTGAAACCTTCATAGATGCTTTAAAAGTTATGCATGCTGGTGTTAAAGCATACTGTAGGGCTTTCTATGAATTATGCCAAAAGTACAAGGCTTTTTTTTCAGGAAAATAAGACAATTCTAATATAGTTATGTCAAATTGTGCTTCACAGAAATCATAGTCTCACCAGAAATATGAGTTTTCTCTTCTAGGTATGGTCCATAAGCCTCAATGACAGCACCAAGGAAAGGACAAGCAAAAATTCCTGCATGATTCATGTTGCTTTCAGGAAATCTCCCTCAGCCCCCACACAAAACATAGTTGAAAACAGCTCTGTAGATGCCATAAATTTAAATGAGTGCAATAGCATTCACATTAGCATCACAGAAATTACATTACCAAAAATGTATGATTTTAATGAAAGTAGTGTTTTCAGTTGGATGGCAGAAGTACCTGATCATATGTTTTACCCAGACAATACCTGTTTTGGAGATGATACCAGAAAGCAGCTGCAGTTTACACAAGCCAGAGAAGAATAACCTCTGTAGGAAGGAGAGAATGAGTTTGACAGTAAACACTTTAAGGATAATCTGTAGGCTAAATTCAACTGATATTTTGTCAGAAAACACCCTGTTGCAAAATCCAAGTATTTTGCAGAAGTGCCAGATTCATGCAACTGCTGCAGTAATACTGGAGAGCACATTTAACTATAGCAATAGCCTACATGAGCTTTGGGGAGTTTTCTGATTTTTTTTTTCCTAGGAATTTCCTCTTTGTAAGAAAATTTTTATAGTGAAGCTTCATTCTAAATTGACACAAGTCAGGCACTTAGAGTTTCACCAGTTTCAACACAACAAAGCACATCCAACATCACAAAACTGTTCTCATAAAAGGGCAACAAAGATGATGAAAGGTCTGGAGAGCAAGACAGATGAGGAGTGGCTGAGGTCCCTTGTTTTGTTCAGCCCAGAGGAGGCTGAGGAGAGGCCTCATGGCGGCCTGCAGTTCCCTTACGAGGGGAGCGGAAGGGCAGGCGCTGAGCTCTGCTCTCTGGGGACAGTGACAGGACCCGAGGGAATGGCATGGAGCAGGACAGAGGAGGGTCAGGCTGGGGGTTAGGGAAAGATTCTTCACTGAGAGGGTGGTTAGGCAGGCTTCCCTGGGCAGCGGTCATGGCACCGAGCCTGTTGGAGTTCAAGAAGTGTTTGGACAATGCTCTCAAGACACAGGGTCTGATTTTTGGGTGGTCCTGTGTAGAGCCTGTGTTGGACTTGATGATCCTCGTGTGTCCCTTCCAACTCAGGAGGTTCTATGGTTCTATGAACTACAATAAATTTTTCTAACAGTGTTGCTAAGTAGCTTGCATATCATATTATTAGACTAATTCGATTTCTCATTTGCACTACTAACCAGGAGACCACTGTGCTAATGTAGCCATACGTGTAAAGGTTAGGCCCATCCACCTTCTGAGGTGCTGGCAGTACTGAACCATATACTCAACAGATGGTACTGTTACAATTTAGAACAGCAAAGGATCCATCAAACAGTGATGAAAACATGGTATAATTGGGGAGGAATTTGGTTGCTTTCTTTGTAATGTTAAACATCCAACCTAGGCCCAACTCACTTGTTGAATTCTTGTTATATGAGATTCACTCTCATTTTGACAGGAATCTTTGCTAAGGTTGGGATGAATTAAACATTATCACAAGAAAGAAAATGGCAATAAGAACATTAATTGGTAATGACAGCAGATTCATGATAGCATCCTCCTTTAATGTAGTGTAGTAGATTTTCCAACATGTGAACTCTCTGCTCTGAGAACACTAAAAAATAAAACCAACTAACTCTTTTACGTACTTCAGGAAAAAATCATCAAAATGATCAAATAAAAATGTAGAAGATTTATCACAGAGGCCCTTGACCTCCAAAACAGCTTTTCAAACCAGTTAACTTTCTGTCTTGAAATTTAAAAAAAAATTTCTTATGCTTATCTCAGACTGTGTGGGTGGACGAATGAAATCAAGTGTCTGTGAATCTCTCAGAAAGATATGATGTCTCTGTTCTCAGGCTTTAACAGTAATTCTTTTTTCTTTTCTTTTTCTTTTTTTTTTAAACCAACATGCTTGATAAATGATACCGTTTTCACTATCATTTTAAATATTCAAAAGAATGTGAATAATTATTTTCTAAAAATAAGCCAGATACAATCTCTGTCTAGGTTTTTTAAGTGTCTAGCTGAAGCCCTACTTTGGCAGCACTCGTAATATCTGAGCACTTCCCGAATATCATTCTACATTTTGTATCCTGGAAGCCCATCTCGTTCCAAAAGCTGCTCCAACCAAGTACATTTTTGTTTATGGTCCTATTCAGCAAATCTGTTTCTTGTGAAGGGAGCTCTATGGCTACACAGTGCAATTCACTGATCTCCGAGAAAACACAGTGCCTGTGTTGATCAGCATGTCTCACACTGGATGAATGAATCTTAAATGAGCATGCTGGCTTGTGACTTGCTCTTCCTTCTAAAACATGCCAAAATTATATTTATATAGATCCTTTTAATAAAGAAATATCAATACTTTCAAGACTTCCTGAGAAAACTTCCCAGTTCTTTGATTGCTTGCACATTTTATCACATTCTTTACATAAAGATGTCAACATCTAACACTTCACTGACTTCAGTAAACACAGAAAATGCACAGGTAGTAGGGTACAGAGGCCACACTGTCCACAAGTGCACAGTGCTCAATGCCTGTGCCAGAGCCACTGGCCTGGCTGGTATATTGCCATGCACCTGCACTGGAAAACGAATATAAAACCATCAGCCGCCTCCAGTGCCGTGCACACTTCCCTCAACAAAATTCATTTTCTGAAACTTCTAAGAGTCAAGTGTGCAACCTTCTACTTATACTGTTAGATGAATTTGAGTTTCAGGTAGTTGTAAGCAACTTCAGACTTCATCCTGAAAAAAACAGAATTACCTAGATATTTAAAAGAGTAAATTGTAAGGTATGGGCAGATGATCATGAACTGCACAGTAATTTAAATTAGCCAAAGTTTATTTGTCATGACATAGAAGCATGAAGCAATCAGTTACTGCATCTCAGCTCAAGGGTGGTAACTTCTTAAGACATGCTAACTTAATCATTTACAATCATCTACTCATTATTCTAATTTACATGACATTGCCTCAGCAAATAGATTACGCAGGTTGCAAATGACCTGTGGGGATATTATTGTATTAGTTAAAATTTTAACAATGCAAATTAGGACAGGCCTTCGGCTATACATTCAGTCACAAATCATTATTCTAGTGGAATAGAATGCAGAATATCTGACATGCAAATAGGGCTTCCAGGAACTGTGGCTCATCAGTAAAAATATGCCAGCTACTGCCTTCCTGATTTTCTTTTTCAGTGTCACATAAGAAAATAGAACAAAAAGACAGTGGATATAGAAGGAGAGTGAAAAAGACAGTGAGCGAAAAGGCATGGTGTTGTTTGGTTGCAATCCTTACTAATTTTTCCAGTTAAGGAAGAGTGAAAATCTGAGCACCAATTTTCAAACCTTTTACTTGCCACCTACTTCCTCTGTGGCTTTCAGCAAATCACTTACCCTCTCTGTGACCTAGAGCTCTGAATTTAATAAAAATAATCTCATCCAAGGCTATAGCTTTGTACCCCAGTTTTCTTTGCTTTCTTGCATGTCCTGTGAGGATTACAACACCATTTCATAACAATGTGTTGCAACAACAACAACAACTCAGGCTGTTCATTCATTAAAAAAAAAAATAAAAAATTAAATCTCAACTTTAATGAGAAGAATGCCTCCCCCCCCCCCCCAAAAAAAAAAAAGTCAAATACCATCTTTCAGAAAAGAACAAGAAATGAGCTGTATTTCTCTGAGTGTTAATCTTATGTTCTACACCTTGCCCTTTCACACCCTGTTTTCTGCAGTAAATAAGCCCCAAGTCCAGCTACGGACAAAATTCTTGGAATGCCAAAGGTGTTCATCTGAAATAAACCCAAAGAAAGTAAGTATCAGTGCTTCAAATGTATCTGAACTGCGAAGCAGAATTCACTGACTTTGATTAGACTGTCTCACACATTTGATATACAGATGCCAATTTCTCAAACACTGCTTTGTAAAAATGTATTTCTGTGTGAAAAGATATCCAGAGGTCTTTTTTTTTTTTTAAACTATTTTGGATAATTCTATCTTGTATTGTTTATTGGTAAGAGCAATGACCTTCTGTGATGCTGCTTAACCAACTGTTATTTCCAATTAGTCTAGCGAAGAAAACAGCAGGGTTTCCTAAGCGTAGCTTTACAAGGTAGCAGATTCTTGAGTGACAGGTGAAATTACTATAGTTTTGCCTATTGTAAATGAAGTATTCATCATTGAAAGATTGTTTTAACTCAATTATACTTCCATCCAAGAGGAAAGAACAGTATAAACATCAGACATGAAGTTCTTAAAGAAACTCTCAGTGCTTTATGGAAAGAACGGTAATAGTGGAAGTTCTTTCAAAAGAGACCATGCTGCAATTTCACATGCTTGAAACCTGTTGAGGAGTTTCCTTGCCCTTAATAAGATCACAGAAATGTAATCATGAACCAACACCATTATCAAGCAAACAGTTTGACATTTTTTAATGTGTCTGGTGATGCGTGGGTAAGAAGTGCCTAATTTACATCCCTACAGGCAATTTCTTACTAATGTGTGCCAAGCATCCGCCAACAAAAAACAGTTCACTTATTGAGAAGTAAATTCTGTCTCTAAGGCTCATCTTGTCCTTTCAAATCAGAAGTGTGATGTCACCAGAAGTCGAGAAGAGTATAATAACATCTGCTGTTGCAGGCAGATGCCCAGTACTGCCGTGACTAAGCTTTCTGTCTTTAATGTCTGAGCTACAATATTCAAAACCATCATGTGCTGGAGTTGGAAAGACAAACATTACACTTGGTCTCTGCACAGACCAAAAGGAGTCACGACAAAACAAAACAAAACAAAAACCATTAGTTTGCTCATCAGCGCAGAACTAGGTACAACCTATCTTGTCTTGCATCCTGCGATTAAGAAAAACAACATTACTTCTTCATTTTCAGCATTAGAGTAGTGAAGAAACACATTCCCTATGTCCAGTAGGTTAACTCAAGCTATAAACCACAAGTGACCAACACAAAGCTCATGGCAGTCAATGGAAAAATTCCCAACTTCAAAGTCTTTTGATACATTATTTTCATATACACTTCTGAGAGCTGATGATTTGTGGAAAATGAAAGAGAATACATTTTCATAGTATTATTTATGCAGTTCTTTGGCAGAGTAACATCTGTGCTCTGAAAAGGAAATCTGCCTCACATTCCTAAGGACTTTTCCTCTAATTTTCATTTTTAAAACATTGTATTTTAATAGCAATAATCTTTGAAAAAAAAATCGAAACACAGAGATCATAATCCATTAAATATTGGCTATGTTGTGAAACAGCATTTCCACTGCTGCTGGTAAAAGGAATATTTCCTTAAAAAACAACCACATATACACTGAAAGTAACTGAAAATAATAATAATCTGGGTTAAAATCATCCTCAGAAGCACTCAACAGCAGTATCAAAATTATCTACTGAGCTAAGCAAAATTATATTCAATTGCCTACATATTCAGCATTACCATCCTTATTCTATTTCATTTTATTCTGGTCCAGGAAGGTCCAGTCAAAGGCACTCATGACTCTAAAAAAGCAACACTAGAAAGATCATCAGTGTTCCTAAGACAACTGTCTATGTTCTGACAGGAGAGATAAAAGGTCCAACTCTACCATCACTTTCTACTTGCCACAGCATCAGCTGCTGAGACCAGCACAACTGCACTTCACACATTTTCTCTCCTTAAGCACTGCATCCAGTGTGGCGCCAAGTAGTGCTACATGTTCATCAACACAGGAAAAAGCTAGATTTAGAACTGCCCATGACGGGTGAAGTTCAAATCTACTCTTTTTTATTACAATGCTAATTGCAAGTTTTAGACTCTTTCTAATTAACTGCACATCGCAAGATAGTTACCGAGACAAGAAAACTCAGTCAAGTAAAGGAAAGTTTTCTAAATTGCAAACTGGAGATGAAATCACGCTGATCTTCTGAATGATGCTACAACATCTTGGTCTCACCAGCTGTTCTCAATTTGTCTTCCATCTGCTTTTTAACTGATAGGTTACTGTGCTAGGACTCTTCAGCCTCTTCTCTACACTAGGAATAACCCTCCCAACTTCCAGACTGACCTTGGCCAGTAACCTCTACTAGCATCAGCTGTGGCACAAAGGGCCCTTGCTCTTTCTGCTGTACCTCAGAGCACACATTTATGTCCATTTCTTCCTGTGAAGAACAGGTCCTCAAATACTAAATTGCACGTTATGGTTGTGTGGGTACACTGAGTGAAATAATGTGAGGGACAAGCATCTAGTTGTGCTATCGCCTTGACAGCATTTAAAATGGAAGGATGAACATATTTATTGAAGATATCTATTGAACAGTTATGAAATATGTCTATCTGCTAAAAGCATCAGTTTGGGGAAAAAACAACCAAACAAAACCAAAACAACCCACCACCACTACCAACAAAACAACACTTGTGTCTGTGTTTTATTCAACTGCACGGGAAGAAAACAGGATGACTCGCCTATGCAAATGTATATCCTGAAACATTAGGCAAAACTGGTGCATTTTCCATTTAACTGCACAGTATTTTTCCTGGTGTTTTGGTTCACTGAAAACCACTAAATGGCTATATACTTATTAAAGAAATCAGTCTGCAGGAGCCAGAGAGCACAGAACAGCATAGTCCACTAACCTGTCCAGTAAGGGCCACGTGGTGGGTTGACCCCAGCCAGCAGTAAGCACCCCTCCTGCATTCATTCCCCACCTTCCACCCCAACCCAGCAGGATGTGGAGGAAGGAGAACACGAAAAGCAAAAGGAAACTTGTGGGTTGAAGTAGGAACAGTTGAATGAAAGGGGAAAAAAAAAACAGGTTATGCAAACGCCTTCCACTCATCAGCTGCCACAAGCAAGCCAATGCCCACCCAGGCTCCAAGCAACTGCTGCACTGGCAGACACACCACACCCACACTGCCAGCTTTTTTTTGTCCCTGTTGTTGAGTATGGTGTTATCTGGCTTGGAATAACCCTTTGGTTGATTCAGGTCAGCTGTCCCAGCTGTGTTCCCTGCCAACTTCTTGCCAGAACTTGTCTTTCCAGGCTGAACAGCTCCAACTCTTTCAGCCTCTCTTCCTAAGAGAGATGTTCCAGCCCCTTGATCATCCTCGTGGAAAAAGGGGTCTGCTTCTTTTTCTTTCTTATAATTTTTAATATGTTTGCTATGGTTAAGTTTAAGGTCTTAAATTAATTGTTGTTAGGAAACAGAAGGTGAACCTGTCTGACTTCACTCAGCAGACAAATAAGTCATTCAGCTGAGCTGTGAGAACTTCAGATTTCAAATCCTTCATTCTGTCCATAAAAGGCCAAAAACTCATTCAATAAAATTTTTCATTTAACATTTCACACATTGGAATGCACCAAAATTAAGAAGAGTCCAGCCAGTGATCCATGTCAACCTACAGTATGCACAGCATGCTTGAAACCCAACATCTTCAGATATTTGTATCTCCCATTTAGTTGGCACTGTGTGAAGATCTGGGCTGCTCAAAGGATGTCTAGCACGGCAAGACTAACATCAGGAATAGAAAACTGTATCATTGGGAGTTTACAGTTGGAATTGCAAGTGCAGGTTGAAGTCATGAAGAATTATTGTGCTAAAAATTCTAGCCACATGAAGAACAGAAAGTTTAAAGTCATTAGTTGAGATCTATTTTATCAAAAATCTTTTGTTATTGGACAGCTCTCAACCTTAAGGGAAAAGATGCAGAAAGATCTAATGGTTGGAAGTTCAAGTTAGCTGAGACAGTTTTCAAAAAGTTATGAGAGACATGGAAAAGTTCTCCTGCCTTTGCACTCCTAGATCCAGACATTATGTCTTTCCAAAAGATACTGTTTTATTTCAGCCTTAAATCATTGGTCTTGATGAAGGAATTGGAAGCAAAATGTTGCAGCCCATGTTTCACAACAGAAAGAATGGAATATCAGACTGAGAATCCCGATTTTCAGAATGTGTGAAACAAAACCTTGACCTCTTTTCCAGCTTTTGGCAATTGCTTCAAAATTAAATCTGAAAAAATCAGTTTAAACTTTCTAGTATGTAGCTCTGTGCCCCTGTATATTTCAGTTCCTGCTACTTTACTGCAGTCTCTGAACATCAGATATTGCTTTATGATAAACACAGCCTGGAGAACCTGCCTGGGTTAAACTCTGCTATACATTCATCAAAGCTCTTTTCTTTATTTCCTTTACCTTTGTCACATACAATGTCTCAACTAATCAATACTAAAAGTGCACATATGACATAAGAATATATTTCCCCTACACTCAGAAATTTAAATATAACAGCAAAAGTCTGGAGGAAAAAAGTAATATCTTTCTTAACAGTGATTGATATTAGAGGAAAAAAACAGGTAAGTTTCTGATCATTTTTCCAACTATATCAGATGGACAAACAAAAGACATTACCTCAGCCTACATGGCTACAGCACAGTTCCTAAATCCGGCATTTCTCACAGCACCGTATGTTAAGCGCAGCTCAAAGCTGCAGTGACTGTTCATATTTTCCTGCTGATATTTAAATATATATATACACAGTCCATAATTGAGTTGCAGAAGTAACACAAGCCAAATTCTGCCTTTAAGATGCATAGCCAGCTTTTAATGACTTTGCTATGATCTGTACAGTACTATTTTACAGTGGAACTGCACCTCATATTTTGAATGTATTCCTGGATGTTTTATGTAAGTAATATATTTATCTTAACAATTATAACCACAGATCAACTTTATTTTCAAAACTCTGAGATATAATCTAGTTTCCTGATTTGCTAGTTCATATATAAAGTCTTCAGAGACTTTATTAGAACCGCTCCATAATCTTTATATATCATTTAAACAAGTATAGAGCCATCTAACATTTGCACATAGTCTTTCATCCAAAGGTATTTTAAAATTCATTATACGGGGTATTTCACACGTCTATTGCTTGGTGCTGAAATGTGTTAAATGAAAACTTCTAGGAGCAGCACACCAATGAACGTTGAATAGATTCCTTTATTACAAAGAACTGCCACTCTCCCAGTCTGGCCTGCCCAAGTGGACACACTGCCCTCAAATGGAAAATATAACTCTGTTCCTATTCCTTCCTTCCATCTCTTGGTTACGCCATTATTTGCAGACTTTTAAAGGGTTTACATCATAACTCTTCTTCCCTTCCTCTGGACTAGTAATATGACTTGAATTCTGCCTTTTAAAAACATTTTCTGCTTCTCTCCTCACATTCTACTACTTATTAATCAAACTGCTCTAGAAGATGACTAGTCTCATTTTCACAATCATTAATTTGTACATCTTTTCCCATGATATATATGAGCATTACTGTCTTATTTGGAAATACCCACTTAGATATGACAGCACCTCCAAAAATGGCAAAAAGGAAGGCCATTTAGGAAATCATTTTCAGCTTTAAGTTACTATTTGCATTATTAATATATAATATGGAGTTTATACTCAAAGCTCCCAGTGAACTAGAATTGATGAGTCTAGTAACATGGGTATTTACAATGAGCCCTTCTTATGAAGCATATGATTTATAAAGTTGAGTAGCAATTGTGGAGATGCTGTAAACAGGAAAAAGCCAGCCAAGCTAGAAGGAATGTGCTAATTAGAGAATACAAGTGAAATGTTAGTTAAAAGAAGCCAGATAAGGGGAAGGGAAAATCCTGGCCTCAAAGAGGAAGGAAGGAGGGATTGTACCCCTTGCTAGATTTGCATATTATATCCCAGGGCCCAGCCACAGCTAGCAGGGGAGGGAAACACTGATCCTTCACATCTCTATTTAGTGCAAGTCCCCAGGCAGCCTTCCTATTGAAAAAGATCTAGGAAGGAAGTTGAAAAGAAGGACAGCGAAAGCAACAAAAGAGAAAGAAAGGGAGCAGAGCTTTGAGCAGAAGCTGCTCCAAGGGCAGGGAGGTATCTCTGCAGCTCACTCTGCAGCTTCAATCCAAGGACAGCCAAAGTCATTCCAGCCAAAACTAAGAGACACAGTCACTACGGAGAAGGGTAAGCCTAGGGGCCAAGCAGTAGCATTCTGTATTCCCAAAGGCTTAAGTATTTAAGCAGGGCATTTAAGTTTGTAAATAATAACTATCATCAGAACAAATCAGTGTGTAGCAGGAAAAAAAAAGATTTTTTTTTTTTTAAGCAATACAAGCCCTTCTTCAGGTGAATTGCTGAGATGTGACACTTTGGGGCAGTGTGTGAGGAAGGATGTCCTCTCAGCTCTAGCACCTGAATGAGATGCCCTCTAAAAGACATCGAATTCACAGGTATACCTCAGCATGTTTTCTGTTTTTCTGCAACGTGTAACACTTCTTCTGATTCTGAAATTCAATATCTAAGCAAATCTGACAGTATTTTCCTTGACTTTGCATAGTAACACAAGCAACTTCCACTTACCTTACAGAGAAGAACAATGTTCCTGAGAGAACAACCATCCTGCTTACCCCAGTTGTGAGCATACTCCCAACACCTATCTTGTGGTTCTGAGAATGTGAAGTGTGCATTTCCCTCGAGCTGTAAATGACACCACAGGGAATGGCAGGGACACATCTAGAAGATATGTTCCCACACAGGGAGGAAGCCCTTGGCAAGTAGTCATGTCCCTTCCACCAGAAACAGGTTCTGGGAAGATGGCCTCTACCTGTAGCAATATCCAGAAGTGTTTGGTAGCATAGTCCGGAGTCCCCCAGAGTCCATGGTGAACCTGCTGACCCAGGGGACTCTCTTCAGGACCTTCAGGCTGATCTTATGTGTGAAGCAAATCCATGATTCTAAGCAAATCCCTGAAGCTAAACAGACTGACATTGCTCACTGCTTAGATCCAAAATAACTGTTAATTTCCCAAGTTTTAAGTTGCAAGTGTTCCTCGGTATTCAGACCACTTGCTTTTCTCAAACCCAGCCTGCCAAAAGTAGAAATGAAGCCTAAAGAGGAAGTACTTAAAATAATTAATAATAAGTTGGGCTGGGTTTAATTTAACATGGTCTTGAAGATTATCTGTGGTCTTGGAATATTTCTCTGTGGCTTATTAGAAATTTAGGAACCATGAGAAAAGACACATTGATAATGCATCTTAAAACTGTGCAGAATCTAAAGTAGTATTTTTTTGTTTTATTAAAAAAAAATCATAGCTTGTTTTTATTTTGTCCAGACTCTGAAGCCTAAGCATAATAACAGGAAGGAAAATTTTAAATAAACAATGCTTTTAGCTTCTTAGAGCTCTGTAAAGATCTAGATTAGTGAAGGTCTTGAAAGTCAGTTCTTTAGCAAAGGGATTAAGCAAATTAAGTAGCCATTCTGTTATCCCCTGATGAGATCTGTATTGTTAAATGGTCTCCAAACAACATAAAAGAGAAAATTTTCAACTGTTGACAATCAGCAGAGTGAACCTGTGCAGCAGTTTTTCAGAGTTTTACTTTAATTAGAGCTAAGAACTTGCCCCATAAACTAACAACAAGCTCTTAGTCAATCTTTTTCACATTTTTGACATTAATTATTTCTGTTATGCCACTGGAAAAAACAGAGATACGGGCTCTAATCAGTGCTCCCAAGTGTTTGTTAATGAACTCAGAGGGGACCAAACAGCTATAATTATGTCTTATATAACTGGGACCCTTCCTTGTAACATGGTTCTTTGCCTGCATATCACATCTTTGTACCAGCTTAATGTTGCTTTTATCACTTTATCGCTTCTGTTATTTCTTCACGTGGGAAATGTTTTGATAAAATAGAATATACCTTCTGAGAATCGTCCTTATCTTTGATGGCAGCTATTTCTGCATTTACAGCAATATGGCAATCCTCATAATCCTGAATTTTTAGAATTTGCTAATTGTTTTATTATAGTATCTTCGTAACAGTTAACAACCTCTAAGCATATAGCTAGCTTGGCAACTGTAGTATTACTACCATCTACCAGTCAGTTGTGAAGTTTGTGCTGAAAATGGAAAACTTGACCAGAATCCCAATTTCAGTAACTGAATGCATCGTTGTGGCAACACTAGGGACACTCTTCAGTGACTTTAAGTATTTCATCTATCTCTGAGACTGAAACAGGGTGTTTCTGGACTGAGATTTTGAGTTAAATGTTCCCCAAGAGTGCTCCAAGCAAGCAGGGAGGTAGACTCACTGTAACAGTTGCCTAACATAACCCCAGTCAGGTTCTTTCATGGTGTATTGACAAAGCAATTGGAGTGCAAGTTGTGCAAGCACATCTAAGCAAGTCAGATTCATTTCAACAATTAATATTTGATTAAATTTCAATAGCAGTCAAAGCAGCTCAACTGTGACACTGGCCAATTAGGCATGGGCAGATAAGGCTTCCCAGCCTATAGCAGGACATATGCTATGACAATTACATGGCTCTGGTCCATCTGGGTGCGTTTACAAGTGCAATGCACACTTCTCAGCTATGCAGAGATACGTTATAAAGACAGCTTTATGTTATATGTGCACAGAGGGGGGCAAGGATGCTTAGTCAACAAACTCAGATGACAGGAAGGGGCACATAGGATTCTCACAAAGCAGGAAGACTCCCAGAGAGAATGTAAATGGGATGCGGTAAAACACTTACGTTACTCTTTCCTGAAAAGAAATACCTGTCTAACATATATTGTAGCTGTCAGTTGGATCTAAACACCTGTACAGACCTGTCTGCCACATAAAAACATCCTTTTGCTTGGGTACTAGTTCCCAAATGACAGATTCTGTTTGCTCTTTGTCTGCCTGGGTGTGAGGGAATTACGTTGCTCTGACTTTCCACCACCACAACTTTCTGTCAGGAATTCTGCAAACAACCATCATACTAAATGCAGTCCTGCATGTATCTTATGTGGTATTTTTACAAATACAAATATTATTTCTAAGCTTACTGAGGAATGAAGCAGAAAAGAGAGGTCAAACCAAGCTAACCTGAAGTAGAAATAACTGACCTCTTGTAGAGGAAATGAATTTCAGAGAAGGCCAAGGAAGCGATCCAGAATATTCCAGGAAAGTGCTAAACAGCTTAGTTTCTTCCTGTTAAAGTATATGCCAAGTTGTAATCATTAATCTGCTCCTCAGCGTAATCTAGAAACATTATAGGATACCATGCAGTTCTTAAGCTTTCAATTTAAGTTACAAGAGAAAGCACATGAGCACATACATAAAGATCTGTTTTGCTATCTTGAGATGAAACTGTGGCTCCATTTAATTCAGTGGGCTATCTGTCATTGACGTATGTACTCAATAATGTCAGCAGGCACTTCTTTCCCATAAAAGGCTAAGCTTTCAGAACAAAGGTGAAGGGACTGGCTTTGAACCTAAATTCAGAATTTCTCATTACTTTCATCGCTGTATGCCTCTCCATCAAAAAAAAAAAAAATCAATATTAGTTAATACAATGTTTATATTTGTCATCCTGCTTTAAATCTAAAGTGAAAGGGATGGTTTTAACATTGCAAATGCTCCTTCCCTCAATAGAACTGTAGATCAAGATTTGACACAAGAAAAGCATAACTCTATAGGGAAACTGAAAAATATTTAAAGTATTTTTTCATCATCTTTGAACACATGGAGCTCATGGCATAGATTTATCGCTATTAATTCATGATGTATGCACTCACACGTTTTTTCTTTTTGTGTCCTGTTCTTTATTATGGCATCTGTACCAACCACCTCCTTTTTCTAGTGAACTCTATCTCACATCAGCTCTCAAGTTAATCAGCGTGCATTGGTCCAAAAGGTAGGGCAATGATGAGGACTACAGGAAACAGTTTGTTCTGTATAAATGACTTTCATTCAGTTAATGATATCTTTCTCTACTGGATAACATCCTTTGCTGAGTCAAATCATTGTATATGCTGCCAAGAGATGTTTCTTGGGAGCACTCTGAGGATGGAGCTGTTGGAAAGGAGGCAGGAGTGACCTTGTTTTGCCTGTACACAATATTCAGTGAAAAAGCTCTCAAAACTCCCCAACCTGTTCTTGGGAAGTATGAAGAAGATTGAATCAAGACTATAGGGCACACTTAAAAAGAAGTGCAAGTGACAACAGTTCCCTTTTTCTTCTTTTGGTTTTAATGCTTTCTCTAAGCCTTTACACAAGCCAGAGGTTTGTGAGCAATACTCTGTGCACTAGGGTATGCTTTTCACTGTTTGAAAGCGACAGAACTCTCAGCAGAAGGGACTTCCAACAAGTCTGAGGTGTTTGTGTCTCTAGCATGGCTTTAGTATCCTGTTTTCATTGCTTTAATAAATCCTGCGGCAGTTTGAGGAGCTAAAAGAAAATTATAGTTCTCAAAGAATCCAAAGCATCTTCATATTAGATCAAAGTGCACAGGAGTGCAACTTACCCTTAAACTGATTAGGCCCCAAACTAACACACCAAAAACTGAATTAAATTACAGAATGGGTCGTATATAAAATAGAAATACCAAGTTTGAGCTTCCAGTGGCAGCTGAACACGTGTGGCCTTACTTTTTTATTATTATTATTATTTCAATCCTCTTTTTAATGTTTAAATTTGTTTTGCTTTTTAAATTAATCTTATTTTTAAATTTGTTCATGTATCCCCTGGAGCCACTGGGATTATATTCTTGATAATTACCACTAATATACATAATAAGTAATACATGCATGCTCATAAGCTTCTGTCTAATGTGCACTTTCACCCAGCTTGTCTGCTAGTATAAAGCAAGCAGATAGCTCTACTGATTCAGTACAACAAGGCTGATTTATACCAGCTGGGGATTTAGCCTATCTTGTTTCTATGAATTCAAACAGTATCTCATTGAGCTGCACAGATCTCTTACACAGGTATGTAACAGAAAATGTAGAAAATTTTAAGATGGCTGAACATTTCCTCAGAGTACCAACACTTCCTTCCTGCTTATTTTACTTGTAAGACAGAAATAACTCTCGGATGACTTGACCTCTCAACTGAAATCTTTTTCTCAGGTCAAATTGCACAAGAAAATTTATAGTTATGATCCTCTGAAAAATGGAAATGATGAATAATTCCTAGCCCAAAGGATAAATTATGAAACAAACACTCCTTGCTTTATATCAGAAAATTACTTTACCTATTTGATTTTATATTGCTGGATACACATCATTGTCTATTGAAGAGGTAGAATCTGATTTCATATGTTACATCAACTAACTGTACCATCATTTGTTAGGATACAAATCATCAGTCTTTACAGTGTTTCTCTCAATCGTATGTCTGGTCTCCAGGTCCTCTGTATGGCCACTAAGATAAGTATGTAGGAACAGATAGAATTTAACAAACTTATATGAAATCAATTACTTACTAAGTGAGATGAGACATTGCATGGACATACAAGTGTACAGTTTCTTGATGAGAACATCAATATTTTGGCATGTGGCCAATGACTGCAAACACCATCCCTGAAATGGGTTTTCTTCTTGTGAAAGAACAACAGAGGGTTTCCAGAAATGAAGCAAAGTGCACAGTGCTGTCCTGACTGGACAGCAGGAAGAAAAGATAAAAATTATCTTGTTTTGTCTGTTAAAAAAGGAAACATATATCATAAAAAGGTATTTTACGAGATGGTGCAAATCATGTCAGCGTCAAACACCGATTCCTGCAGAGGCCTCAGCTATGACAGGTGGATATTTTTGCTCCTTGAAATGTGATTTATAGGAAATGCTGTCTTTGTCAGGCTGTTATAACATGTCATGGTGCTGCTGAATACAAGTCAGAAGTTCTGTATAATTCGTTAGCATTCTTTCTTGATTGGAAACTACCCAGCCACCTGTTCTTGCTGTTTTTCAAAAAAAAAAAGTTAGTTGTTGTTAGTTGAAAAAGTACTGGACTGACAAACATTTGGCAGGGATGAATATCACCGCATCAAAAGATAAGTACAGAGCTAGAGGAATAAAATTGCAGATG
The DNA here is from genome assembly GCF_964211835.1 of Anser anser. Taxonomy (NCBI): domain Eukaryota; kingdom Metazoa; phylum Chordata; class Aves; order Anseriformes; family Anatidae; genus Anser; species Anser anser. The sequence continues at coordinate 85,263,907 of NC_139722.1, forward strand.
GCGTTGTGGTCACACTTCTTGTGTGGATGGCTGGGACTTGTGCAAACCTCATTTCTGTATTAGATCAGCACTGACTCGTTATCTGTCTTGGGCAAATCACTGTTCCCTCGACACTCTGACTTGTGCAGCAGTCCTACACAAGCTGAATTGTTAGTCTACAGTTAAAATTGCCACACCAGTTACTACAACTCTCACACAAATTACATAAGTACGGGAGCTAGCAGAGAAAAATCCTTAGTATTAAAAGGAAATCACTACTTACAGTAACCTGCAATTTGCATATTTCACAATTCACACAACTGAATGCAGCATTAGCATGCAAGGATTCACCTTCTATGTTTCTCAGTCTTAATTCCAGCCAAAAACATACACACAGTCTGACTTCACTAATAATGCATCCTACTTGCACAAAATTTCCATTTCTATCACCAAGCAACAAAGAACCAAAATTCTTCTTTGATACTTAGCCCCATTAGAAAAGATGTCTACACCAGGTTGATCTAGGTATTAGCACATATTTGTTTCCTCTCTCAGCTTATGCTCTAGACAGGGTGGATGTGACCACCTTTTCATTTCTTTAAAATTTAAGACTATAAGTCTAAACACTGAAATGCTGAAACTATACAAAATTTTAAAATGCTGATGTTTATTTAAGATTGGGAATTTTTTCATACGCAGCAAACTGCCAAAGCTTATCTTTGTGATCACTAACATTTCACATACTTATCCAGGTCAAAAGACAGCTTGTGATAGTCAGATTAGGCCATTTGCTACTCTATGCTCTTTAAATATACACATAAAAAGCGTATGTATCCACAAAGTGTAGCTAACATAGCTGTAATAAAGTTTTCCTTCAAATAATGTAGAACTTTAAAGTGATACAGAATGAGTATTTATTTCCAGTAAGCTCAGCTACTAGTTCACAAAGACCCCTGTTTTTACTGAGCTACCTATATACTTAAAATGTAAACACATGAAGCTTTTAAAAGGTGGATTTTTTTGACAGAAAGCCAGTTAGTAACAGTGAGCAAAGCAAAGTATTGCAGAGCCATTTCTAATGTACATTATGCCACATGTGTGGCAGGCCAGTTTTCCATGCAGAATTTGTACAAGGAGCCGAAAAAAGGTGAGATAAAACCACTCTCTGAGGCCCTTCCATTTTGAAAACCAGTAGCTAAGGTTTCAAAATCTGTACACATTCCTTTAAGTGCTAAAATGATTATACACAAAGTTCACAGAATAGCTTCTTTTTCACTGAAAAACGGGCACAGGAAGAAAGAAATTTCTAGTGGAGTCTTAACTAAAGCTTAAACTACGAATCACATCTGCAATATCTATAATGAGTTTACCTCACATTCCCCATCACTTGGGCAACACTCTCACACTGTGCTTACTCATACGCAGGCAATATATGAACACACACCTTCAAAAGATTACTTGCAATTGTATTAGTTACAATTTCAAAGTTCACAGTTGTTGTTTTTCTACCCCTTTGTAGAGGATTGGTAAAAAGGAGACTGAAAAGAAACCTACGTGAGGGAAGCAAAAAGGAAATAACAGTGACTGGGGCCTCCCATTATTAGAGAGGAGACCAGATAAGCCAGAGGAGAGGCTAGGATTGCAGTTTTCTAGACTGCAAAAAAGCTCAGCATCATCACTATGTACATAACTCTGTCAGTCTTCGAGGAATGATTTAATGGCCTTCATTGCATTTCCCCTCTAACAAGCAGTAAGAAAGCAGGGCACCTCGGGCAGATCCTAGTTCTTTTTTAATTTACTTTTTCTAAAATCTTTTCAGATTTCAGAGCTGAGGGAACTCTGCCAATACCACACCAAAAACTTGAGGCTCCACAGTATGAAGCCTGGTGCAGTGGGAATTATCTGAAGGTAAGTATTTACAAATAACAAAGATTGTTGAATGAAAGTTTCAGTGTTCACTCTTTCATCAGCAATTATGCAGATCACCTTCTGCTCTACCACAAATATTGATTTATATTCATCATGGAAACCTCATGGCTTGCAGGCATGAGAGAAAATCAATGCAGCAATGTTCTTGTTGGTTTTCTGTTAGCCAGCACATTTGCGTGAAGGTAGAGGGTGCACAATGAAGCCCTTTGCTGAATCTGTAGGTAAACATGAAAAATGTGAGAGCAAAAATGCTGGTAGTGAATGGAAAGTAAATCTTTTAAGAGTCCTAATACTAATATTCTTTGAATGCTGATTTTATCCTTCCATCTCAGAAGACTATATTTAGCATTCAGTATAAGAGAGCAGCTCCAGGAACCAAATTTCTGCTAGGAATTTGGCAGGTTTCAGGATTATTATTCAACATGTTGCAGATAGACAGATCTCCTCTCATGCTCTTCCTACATAAAAATTGCAATAGAGAAGTTTACTTATTCAACAGTGGATGTCATTCATACATACTTCTCTGTAAAATAATAGATGTCATAATGTGTGATTTCAGGACTAATGTAACAATGTGCTCTTCAAAATAAAACCCTCCACAACCACATACATACCCGTGTCAGAAAAGTCAAGATGCTGGGTGAACTGGTCACTGGTACACATGTGTCAATGTAGTCAACTAGTATCATGTGTCAACATGTGTCAACTAGTATCCCATAGTGCAAAAAATCCGAGCACATACGTGAGCTAGTTAAATCATTTTTCTAACATAGTCAGATTAACTGAATGTATATATTATTGGTGCTGATTCCTTGGACTGCTGACTGCTGTGTCTCCTGAAACGCACAATACCAGTGGAGTCAATGGAGATATTCCTATTTATGTTTGCAATGAATTTTTATACACTTTTCCTACTAAATTGTGGTTTTCTGCTCTGAAAGCTTAACGTACTTCTGGCTGAAATAAATACTATTATTCTGTGTAATTCTGGAAGAAGAGCGTGTAATACAGATTATAAAAAGCCACTGAATTCACTCTATTAGAGTATCCCCAAATTCCCCTTGCTTGTAAGAAATTTGGGGGGAAGTCAGATTTCTTTCCATATTGCACCAGGAAGGCAAAACTAGAGATGGCAACTAAGCTGCACTTTTTCACACTACACAATCAGTCATTTGCATTTGTAATAAATGAAAGCAGTTTTTACTAGCACAAAATAACGTTACAAAAGTCATAGCATACAGTAGAAGCATTTGAAGACGTATTATTATGCCTGAAGTTTTTCAAAATTAACTTCCAATATTTATGAATGCATGTGGATTTCAGCCATAACAGTTTATTACAGGGCTACATTTCATTGTCAAGGTTATCAGTTTGTCTTTAAACACAGAAATTCCAAAGGGGAACCAAAACTAAAATCACATAAAGAGCATCTGTTTGAATTTTCCTCTCCGGTAGAAGCTACCCCACAAGTGATCTATTTTTAGTAATGTTTACCTCTCTTGATAAAATTTTAAGTTTTGCAAGGGAAAATATAAAATTTGCTATTTCTCTTTTAGAAACACAGGAAAGAACTGTTATACTTCATTCGCCTTGTGTTAATGAAACTGGAGTAACTCTCCAGAGCATATGTAAACTTAAGAAACAAATGAGTCAGCAACTACCCCAGGTCTTGTCCATGAAGCAAGGAAAATTAGCACTCAGTATGCACTCACAGCCAGCCTATACCTAACCTGTGACAGCCTGGGTGATAACTGCCTGAAGTTAACTGATGCTCCTCTCTGTGGTGATGCAATGCTTTTTTGTAGCCAAAATCCTGTAGCCAAATCCTCAATCCTCCTTTGCTTTTAAGCAAAGCTTGGAAGTGAGATGAAAAGACATTATGTGAATTATTATTATTTTCCTAATGATGCAGTGAGCGTAAACAGGCTCAGTCTAACAGGGCATACAGCTGACGGCTTCCAAGTACAATAAACACACACAGGAACAGATATGAAAAAAAGCTAGATGTTATCCACCACTTCAGCTTCATACTGCAGCTATAATTCCTTCTTCACAAACTAAATTCTATGCTTATGTAATTCAATCTAGTTTTACTGAAATTAATAATGCGGCATACATTTACAGCAGTAGATAATTTGGCCCAGAAAGAACCACTAATTAGTAAGATCAAGGCCACGGTCTCAGCCAGCTTCAATCTTGGCATTAAATTAAAAAATCTCTTCATTTATCTCATTTGTTCCTGTCATAAACATATTTAGGAGAGTTCTACCTGTCGCATAAGAATTTCTTACCTCAAATTACTACATTGTGCATCAGAGTAATTTAAACACTTATTTCCTTTCAACAGTTCAGATAATTATACCTAAGAACTTAGAACGAGCTTACATAAAGTAGCTTTACTCTATTTGTTATGTGACAGATACTGTATTACTCATGAGTAACCAGAGCCTGACACATTGGAAAATTTCATGAATAATATGTCATATATTATGCATGCATGTATAGTTCAGCATAGTCAAATATAACCAAACAATTAATAAACCAAATGAAGAATGCATAATTGAAATGCTAAATCTGAGAGCTCAAAACTGAATTGACTAGCAGAGAATTATTCATCTGCCATAAAAATATCCATTGTAAAGTAATCTGAGCACAGTCAACCAACCTACAGCCTTTTAAAATAATGAAGTATTGCTATTAGAAATTGATTGTATTTTTTAATAGCAATAAATCCTCATGAAATTAGTTATTGCTTACCAAGCTATAGCATTAACCTTTTGAAGCAAACAAAGCAAATTGCTAGCTAATGCTAATGACCAATTTCAAAAGGGATTACCCCTTAATTAAATTATATCATATACAATAGTAGTCATCAGATAGGATCACTTCGATTCCAACTGTATCTTAAGGTGAACACTCTGTAATGGAATGAGCCATGTTAATCCAAAGCCAGCAGTTAGTGTGATTAGGAGGAGCATGAGTATTACTTAGATGTGTTATTTTTGAAAGACCAGAAGAAAAAAAAAATGTTTTACATTAAAAAGATGGTACTCTCTAAAAAAAAAATAAATAAAGTAACCCATGAACAACTTCACACAGGCAACTATCTAGTGTCGAACTTCTGCACTGTGTTTGCTTGACATCAGGACAAGAGGGAACATGGGACATTTCAAGGACAGAGAACATTTGTCATTTACATAAATCTACCTGATTTTCCAAAGAAGGGCGACTAGCTTCTTTTATTACAAAAACAACAACAAGGTGGTTCCAATGAAATTAAATGAAAAGCAACTGACACAATTCCAGTCTCGTTAATTCCATCCTTTATCTTCTTCAGTTCTTTTGTTTATGATTTTGAAGAACTATCCAAAGAATAAAAAAGAATAAGAATGGAAAATACTGAATGATTATGCCCACCTGGTAACCACCTGAGGACTTGAGATGCTTCTCTAATAGGCTCTCCTCATCTTTGCAAATAAGACAAATAGACAAAAGGACTGTTAAAGGACTTTTTCTTATCAAACTGCCAATATGTGTATCTACCATTATATATCATTTCTGCCTCAATGGCCTCAACAATACAATCCACATTTCAGGACATTTGTATCTCCAGCTGTTCCTGTATTGGACTTCTCTCAGCCTTTAATGAATGCCATTTACTTAAACAAGATCACAGTTTGGATTTGAAATGCCCTTTTTTTACACAGGTGAGATACAGAGCATAGTTGGGATGGGTAGACTGTGCTGGGTTAAAGTACTGGAAAGCTTGAAACTGAATCAGTCCCTCTCTTATCCGCTGTTCTCTGGGGAGGTCGCAGTCTGAGAGGTATGGAAAAATCAGGCAGAACTCAGTCTACAGTGGGGTTGTCTTCTAGGATTTCAGGCAGTGGAGCTCTGGAAAAAATGGGTCTCTTTTACAAGAAACAGGGCCTTTCTAGCACCTCCAAGAACCAGGCAGCTCCTGCCACAAACAGAAGCACGAGGGAAAAGCGAGAAAGCTACAGGCAGCTGCTACACAAACTCCAGTAACCGAAGCCATTCCCTCAAATTCAAACAAATTAAGCGGCCTCCAGCATCTTCTGCAAACTCCATTCGATCAGGCCAGGAAGACAAGTGAAAGAGGCTTATGCTTATGGCAGCACAGTCCGCAGAAATGAGGTAAAATCAGCCCTCCCAGGCAGAAAGGCGGCAGTGATGCCCCACAACACGCTGCTCCCCAACGTAGCCACCTACGCAGGACACACAGCTTGGTGAGAACGCCGGCACAGTGGTTCCTGGCTGGTCTCTGCTCCCTTAGCTAGGGTTTAAGAGCTGGTTTCAGAGTAGGACAGGAGCTGACTCCCTTTTGCAGATAACCAGGTACTCCCTAGAGCCCAAGATCTAATATAGAGGTACAAGTGCACTTACTCAAAACCTGATTTCAGGCTCATTTGAGGCTGAAATGCAATACAGATGACAAAGCATTTGGCACATACAAAGTAAAATTGTTAAAACAAACTTTAAAAAACAAAATACAAAAACTTATGTAGTTCCCTGGTTAACCAGAACTGCTAAGGGGCTTGCAGTATTACAGTTGCAATTTGAAAATAATCTTTTCTTCAAGCTTCTTACTTATTTTTGTGCATAGTTAAGTAGAATCGCAGGCCAGAGGGATAACTGTTCCCAAACGTGAAGAAGTTTGGATCCAGATCTGAACTCTGTGGTTGGCCTTGCCTCCCTAATGGCTGGAGCCCAAACCCTCCATTACCAAGCACCCCAAGCTGTGATACAGATGAGAACACGTGTGGGAAACTTTGCTCTTACACACATATAGCTCTGCGGTTGTCATCACCTCTCTCTTCACAGTTTTGGCTGCAAGTCTGAATGAAGTCCAGTGGTGCTGCAGTCCTTTCCTCCCCCTCTTTATATTTGTCTTTTTCTCCCTACTTTGAAATCCTTTTGCATACAATGCCAACTGAGAGCCCTCAAAGTTGGAATGCTTGCTGTCACTTAGACTATGCAAGGGAGGCAGAGTTTTTATTGAAAACATTCCTCCCTTCTTTTTCATTTTTGCCGCTCCCACGCTGTTGTTGGCAGCTTCGGATCTATATCAGAAGGAAAGCATATAAAATGTATGCAGCTAAGCAGTGATCCTGTAAGGCACTACATGTGCACAAATATCTGCAGCTGTGCACTGCTTCTGATCTGCAGGAGACTACATATGGGTACTGAAATCAGAAAACGTGAAATCCTTGTTATTAGACGCATGTGTCTTTAAAGCAATGAGTCTTAACTCCTGTTAAGAGACTCCAATAATAATAAAACAAAACAAAACAACAACACATAACAAGACACCCAGGATATTTTCCCCAGCAGAGGGGAAATTATGATTTCATTCTCTCTGCTCGGATCATATAGGCACAGAAGTGCAACAAGGGAAAAAGCTAATAAGGTCTACAGTGAGGTGTCTTAAAAATTCCAAAGCACAATTAGCATACAAATAATAATTAAACACAGCCTCTTTAGCAAAAGTTCTTGTATGCCCTCAAACTCTTGCTAGACAGCAAGAGCTGGCAGCTGTATGCCCAAAATACATTCAGATTTCTAAATGATGTACATTTTTAATAGTAAAGACGAGGAGCTAGGAACAAATTAACATGCAGGTTTTTATCTCCAAACACATTCACACTCAGTTTAGATGTCTGACTCAAAGCAATCCTTAGGTTAAATATAAACTAAGAAGCACAATAAAGGAAGAGCTAATTAAGGCATTGTCATGTACAAGCAAGATTAGCTGATGTAATAGTCCACTTTGGCTTTACACTCTGAAATCTTATGCTGTAAATGAAGTAAAAATAAGAAGTAGATACATGGAAAAGCCAATAGAAAATGATGCTTCCTTGCAGTTATTTTTCTTATATATGAACTGAGGCAGAACTCTATACTGACCTTTGAAATAGATGCCTAACAAGTACAGCATTTTTGCCATGAATTTAGGAAATGTAATGTAAGACGGGGCTTAGGAAAGCTTACAGTAATAATTCATAGGAAAGGCTGCATTTCAGTAGAGAAACTTTACAGCCATCATAAATTCTAAAGGGTGCATAGTTCAGCTGGCTTACGGAGAGTTACCATCAGTACAAATCCCCACAGAATGAAGCAGTGATACACCTCAAAACAGATAGACATTAGTAAGATCATATCTTGCAGTCCTTTCTGATGCAGAAATCCCTACTGACATCTGGAGAAATTTTACTGGTACAAGTGTTCTAGGACTTAAGAGACAAGCTGTCCCTATTCTGAACAAATGTCTTTCTGGACTCTGTTTGCCAGGTTACCAACATAACTGAGTCTTTATACATGTTTGTAGTTTTGTCCTTTGACCAGTATTTTTCTGGGATATTCAATCCAATCCAACCTACTGACAGATGTACTCAGGGTTTACTCGATACAGGTCCGGACATGTTTTTGTCTCTTTCAGCTGTGTAGGAACCGAAAGCACTGTCCTCACCAAGAAGGTAACTGGAGATGTCTGAATATTTTCCTGCCTTCTGTACACTGAAAGAAATCACCGATTTCTTTGAGCCAGTCTTTCACCTATATCAGGTGTTCGATAATTTCAAAACCTTACTTACTCTACTAAGTTTAATGAAAACAGCTAATCACAAGGACAGTTTATTTTGGTCAGCAGATACACTGCTTTACTTTAATAATTAGTGTTGGTATTACAGCACATGAAGGGAACAGGCACCAAGACACTACCCTCAATTTTAATATTATAGTTATTTGTTTACAATTACCTGTGAGTAGCTTTTTCCCTTTAGCAGCCAAATGGCTCCATCGGTTGGTGAAATCCATGAGAATCTTTTACATCATGTCCATGACCTCATTTAGGTAAGCAGATAAAAGTTACAATATTTTCAATGGATACACTCAAGTCAATAGTATCTCTTAAACAGCAATCACCTACAGGGAATATTCAGTGATACATATGGAGTAGGGTATCTGTGTGCTCCTAGTAAATATACATATCCAACAGGATCCAACAGGACACATATCCTGGCATCAGTTTATATATCTATAATTCTACTACATCTTACAGAAGGAACAAATCCTGTCTATAAGATTTAGCAGGGAAATAAAAATATACATGCTTTGTAATGCTTTTTGAAATGCCTAATGCTACATATATAGTGGGCAATTGACTTAGCCTAAGCAACATTTAGTTCAAAAGACTGGAGATTTTTCTGTTGTTTTGTTTCTTCCTTTTTTTTCTTTTTTTTTAAATTTTCCAGCATGGCAAGATGTAAAATTACAGATTTGAGATTTCTGACATAACTTATGCCAAGCCCAACACATCATACCTTCGATTAAATTTTTCCAGTCAACAGATGGTCACTTTTTGGGTGCAAACTCAAGCTTCTGCACTGGGGTGTACAAGGTGGTCTTTACCGACTTTCCTGCAGTATGAGTCTACCACTGAGATTTCCATTTTCTTCTCTATGTTATAAAACACTGAGTCTTGGTGAGTTTGTATCAACAATACAGCAATTCTCCCATAAGTCTGATGAGAATTTCAGCTATGACATGTCAAAAGGTTCTCTACACAAGGAAGTTTCCAACCAATTCACAGGTAGCATAATAGAAGTGTTTTTTTTGTTTGTTTGTTTTTAACACCAATGTCAGAAATATTTTGTCACCTGAAGTGAGGTGGTGGCAGGCTTCAAAATCACGCTGATCACCTCCTCCCTCCAAAGCAGTGACATTTTAATTCCTGTGTCCCTCTGGTGTGCAACTGATAGGCCTGGGCAATTCATCTCTGCTTTCCTGTGTTCCCAATCTGCTGTTACCAGCTGTTCTCACCGAAAACCAATTCTTGTTTGCAGCTAGTCATTTAAAATACGACTTCCAAAAAACATAAAACAAAACAAAACAAAAACTTCATCAGTAACAGTGGAGATGATGAATATGAAAATGTTAAATGTCAGGCTTTGGTATTTCGCATTTGATGAACAAGCAAGGATTCCCAAATTGAAAAAGCTGTAATTAGCATGCTGGCTACCTCAAATACACCAGCCATTCCTGCTAAGAGGTTGGTTTTACTATCTGTCAAGAGGTAGTAATAGATTACATTCTTCATCCTTACATAAACATATAAAGCCATAATGTAAAGACACGACATGTATACTTGGGAAAAATCTGCAAAGCTCAAAGTTCTCTTGGTAGGAAGAGACCCATTCACATCAAACGAATATTTATTTATTTTAAAAATCAGAAATCAGATGATGAGTCACCAAGTGTTAGCAAAACTATCTGCAGGCAATAAGAGGGTGGTGAATAGAACAGAGACTTGGGGGATGTCTTGAAAATGCCAAAATGAACAATGGGGAACAACTTCTACTTGGCATATATGCCTGTATTTTCTACTAAAAAGAGAGATGATAATGCTCTACTTCCTCAGCTGGTCCGTCAAGGAATAAAAATATGGAATAACATTCACAAACCTCTTGCATTGTTCCTCCACCTTTTCATGAAGCATGAATACTCTGCTTTTACCTCCATGTTTAACAGTCAGTGCTGCTACAGTAATATTTACTACATTTTTACCTTAGAGCAACAAAAATAATTTCACTGAGGAATCATGAAGTCAACTTTAATTGGCAAACTGGGGATCTGGTTTCAGTTTCAACCAGTTTCTTGGGACCTGTTTATTCAGTCATTAAATTTACAAAGACAAAACAAAACAACTAAAAATCCAACCTCTTAATCTTACAAGACCTTCCTAGTTCCTCGAATCTGCAGTAATACTTTTTTTTTTTTTTTAACCAGTAGAGTCAATTGACTGAAAAAGTTGCACATTTATTTTGATGTCATGATGACTTTGGGCAGCAGAGATCAGATTGCGCTCACGTAGATCTTCTATTATGAATTCGCCAGTCTTTTAAAAAGAACAAGGGGTAAGGGAAATAAAATTTATGATGGAGCAAAGCAGTTTGTATATTTTACAACTCTTATTTAAGCCTTATTTCTGCTAATTTACTGATGCAGCATTGTATCCAAAATCTGTTGTCATACACTCCTTTTCCCTGCTTTTGCTGAAACAATTGAAAAAAAAAAGTGTCTGCTTTGGCTGAGAAAGGCACCACACATCAAAGGAAAACATATGGTCACTGAAAATGGAGTTTTGTAATAGAACACGTTAGTATACAAAGTACATTAAAGTAAGAGGAAGCAAAAAAAAAAACCTGATTTCATTTCATACTGTGGCATCTCTGTATACAACAGAAGCCAGAACAAGTCTGCAGGCTTTGCTGCTTCCCATTAGCAGCCCTCAACATGCTGACTTACAGGCAGTATGTGCGCTCAAACACAGGGAGCGCCACATCAACAGGAGACAGGAAAGCAAGGGCGTTATCTGCTTTTCCCCCATCCCTAGCTCACATCTCATCGCAACAACCCTACTGATGATTGATGACAGTCTGCCCTACTTCATGCCTTCATCTCAAACACAACCTCAAAAACCACTGTGAGGAAAACCCATGGCCAGCCTGGCCATTAGCTGAACTTGGAGAACACGATTTGGCGATTTCAGGGCTGCCGAGCCAGACTGTAGGAAATGGAGTTGGCAGGGTCAGCAAATTTGCTATCTGCATGAACATGTGAGCCTTCCCTCAATCCACCCTGCCTTTAGCTTTGTGAGGAAAATGTTTGATTCTATCAGTAAACTTTATGTTACGCCTATGAAGCATTGTGGGGCTCACAGTAACCTCCTGGCACTGAGGGACTATTCCCTTTAACAAATATCTGGAAATTAGACCACAATATCCTGTGCTCCCTGAGCCTACAGAAAAACTTCTGCAGCATTACAAAACCCAGAGAGGTCTGGCTAGCTGGCATGGCCACAGTCACAACCCCTGATGGGTTCACGACTGCAGCTCCGAGCATGAAGTCTACACAGGGGACAAAAACCTCAAGGCAGCATCCTTCTTCCACGCCACTCAGCAGCCCTCTGGCAGTGCTCAGGCTCACAGCCCCTGGCTTGCAGCAGACCCTTTGGCTCTCATGCATCCGAGGTGTTGGGACAGGCATGCTCCAGCTGCCTGGCAGCACCCTAATGGACCGATGCCTCACCCACTGACTCTTCCCAGCATCAGGGCATTTAAAAACTCAGTTGATTTGGTGTGCATCTGATAGACTCCTTTCATACAAAAAAAACTGTCTGCAAACATATGTATTTTAAGTGTTCCTTTTTCCCTTCATCCCTCCTTAATTTGTGCTTATGCTTCGTCAAGCACAGAAAGATCTGCTGTTCATTTTAAAGCCTAAAACCATGCCGCGTTTTCATAACTAAAACCAAAACACCGCTATATTCAAGCGAGATCTAGTGCACCAAACAAAATTACCCTATCAATTGACTACACATCAATAGGACAACACATGATTAGACAGCAGTGGGGAATCCTAATGATCCCCTGTGAGAATTGGGGTACTGCAAGTCTCTCATTTTCTGCTCCACGATGTGTAGATGGAAAGTATGCTGCAAAGAATACAAAATGAACGACGGCATTTCTGTACACATCCTAGCTTCACTTTCATGAGAGTATGGAAATGTAATGAAAGAGCAAGACCACGACTATCAGACGGAAGACAAAAAACACAATTTCCAATGCCTTACTTAAAAGCACAATGACTTGGCCAGTTCTTTAGCCTCGGTATTTTCAAAGCAGCTGTTAGACACACACACTCATCCCCCAAGAACGTGGGGATTCACCACCATCCACAGGCAGACGGCAGAAAACCTGTGCCACAGTTCAACACACAGCTGACCTGACCCCACCGGGAGGCTCACCCTGCAGCAACCTGGCTCCCCTCACAGGGCACTACAGCCAACTTTGTTCAGCCCACCCAGGACCAGACATCGTGCCACAGCACAGATGCTGAACCATTTTCATTTGTGTTTACCTCATTCCCCATCGCCTGCCTGGTGGTGATTTCAAGCCATGCATAGATTTTTATTTTTTTAACTGCTGGAGGAGAAAATTATTTAAAAACAAGCTATAAACCATGCTTACACACACTATTCATTTCAGCCCAGGACATATTAACGCCCCAAGAGAGATCTGAATGTTACCGGAGGCTGTCAAATTAACAGAAACACATTCACAAAGAGAGTTTGTTCAGGGAACGTCAGTGCAGCAATAATGGTGCTAAGTGATGGCAAAGCATCGTTTCGCTTAAAGCAAAATACTGGTTTTGCCTGTTCACGAAAATAAATGTAATTTCTGCCACCTGATTTTTGTCCTTTCTTGGTTTGTTTAGCATATTTTAAAGAGCTTCTATGGCTTTCTCTCTTGTTTTCCTTTCTGTCACTTTCTAAGAATCAGTCCTTTACAGTCTGTGATGCTTAGAAACTCCCCAGCAGATCACATTGCAGTGTTAGGAGTATTTTAACTTTGTAAGCAAGATCTCTCTAAAATGTAGCTCAGTTTTCTCTTGTTAACTTCATCTTCTCCCCACAGCTTGGCTATCTTACTGCTCAGTTGTTATGCAATTAGTAAGCTTCCTTCTTTCCTTAGCTTTTGATATCAATACAATTCAGCAGAAATTTATGTTTTGCAGGCTTTTTGAAGTAATTAAATGGTTGATTTATCCCCAAACTTACTTAATGCCATGACCGATGATGATCCATGCCTGAAGAGTTGCAGTAGGTGTGTCAAGCATCTTTAACGCTGCTCTGAGCTAACGTCAGGGACAGGGAGGAAACAGACTGGGACATTTCTATATTCCTAGCATAACTGAACATCTACTGTTGCTGCAAGCAGCTGAGACCCATAGGCTTGGCTCAATGGCATCAATTTTTCCATTGCCTGGATTTGCTGGTGAAAAAAAACTCGGGTGATCAGAGAAATCTGACAGAATATCTATCTTTCCAGCATTTGCACCCACCAATGTAGTACTTGAGCAGTCAGTATATCAAAACCAATGCGCTTTGGAAAACATCACTTAGGACACTTATGTTGCATGCTTTACAGATGCAAAGTGAATATTTCGCTTTGAGGAAGCAATGAAGCCTTTGGATCACAGACATTAAAATTACTCATATATGGAGATATTTATTAGATGAAATAAAAAGGCTGCATGCCATATTTTGTGTGAACTTCTCAACCCTAAAGTGCCCATGACTATGTGACATTGTTTGCTCTCTGTCCCAAGTCATTCCCCTGCAAATTCAATTAGCAAAACTAATTGCTTTACTGCAAAATGACTAAAAATGCCAGGACCAATTTAGAGACAACAGCAATCATTAAACAAAACCCATTTGCAAGAGAGCTAAAGGCATTTCCAATACTCCGATGAGATTTAAAAATAGAAGACTCTTCAGAGTGCTTAAACTGCAGACAAAACCTTGTTTAATTTCAAAGGTGGCAGGGTTACTAATGCATCAGGTACTTCAAAGATGGCAAAACAAATTGCTTTTTTAAAACATTGGCAGCCCCATCCAACATGATGGGAAACACATAAGGTTTACCAAATACGAAATTTGATGTGCGCAGGTTGTTCGGAAGTTGCCTTAATTTGCATGACTGAACACAGCAGAAAGGCAAAACTGATCATCACAATTAGGCTCAGCTTTGGAAATTAATGTGCAGTCATGAACCTCAAATAGCCAACCCACAAAGCCACCTCTACCTGTTTTATTCCATTATGTTGGAAACAATGTGTTGTTTATATAGCTGGAAGGCTTTGCTTTATTAGAAAACACAACAGGAGAGTAATTTATTTAATATCATTATTTAGCATGTGCATGACCATAGATAGCAATAGATAGATAGCAATAGCATAGATAGCAATCCACTCAAGAATTTAAGGCCTCCCCTGAAATACTTTTGCAATCCTTTCGAAACCAATGAACTCAAGACTAGGTTCTCTTTTCAATAATTATTTTTGTAAATCTGTTAGCAAACTCTGATTACATTTACACTAAATGCAATTAAAGAAACAATACCATTCACACAGGAAGGGCATACCTGATTACTAGGATTCTCATTGTCAGGCTGAGCTGGCAAAAGCTACTCCTTCATATTGAGTTCTGCTGGCAACATACAGCAATTCCATGAAGTCCCCAAGTAAGAACTCCAAGACCATATTTATGTTTGAATAATAATAATAACCATCATCATCACCATCCACACTAAGTTTCCTTTGCATTTAGGAGTTAATATTAACACAGTGCTGCAATGTTAATGCTGATGAAGTCCCTAGACAACGAAGGTGTTTTATGCTAAGTCCTTTGGAAAGATATCTTGACAAGAAAATAGTCACCTGGAGAGATTCAAGCCCACCCATGTTTATGTTACTGTAGTTTTCTCTAATAGGAAAATGAGAAATCGAACAAGATGCTTTCCAAACAGAAGCATAAGGAAAAATATCATGAAAACATTCAAATTTGCCAACAAAAACTTGAAGCCTGGGTTAAAAATAAAATGAAAAAAAAAATGCTTTGAGGAGAGAAAAAAATGGAGACTAACTGCGCTGTTCTTTGCTAATAGTGACTGTGTAAATAAATTCAAGCAAGTTTTCAAGCAAAGTTTTTCAAGCAAGTTTTCAAGCAAATTCAAAAGTTTTGTGACTAGTTTCCAGCCAAGTCTGAATTTTTATCAGGGCATACAGACCTACATCTGATGCAGAGAACTAAAAGAGAAGCTCGAGCTCCACAACTGCTTTGAAATTGGAATGAACTGCTGACAAGTCATTAAGCAACAGTGCAAACCTTTTAAAATAATTATTCTAATGTTTCATATTCAATGTATGATGGCTATTGATCCAGTTATTAAATGTGTTTTGAAGAAAGTTGAAGTATTTCCAACAAATTAAAAATTAAAAAACAAAACAAAACAAAAACAAAAACACAGCTTAACAATATTTAGGAACGAATGAACAAATGAAACTCTTACAGCTTCTTTCTACCATGTATATATATACACACACTTGGGATAACACTTTCTAGGTGTGTGTATATATATATATATATATATATATATATATATATAAAATGTATAACACTTAGATCAGTGTCTCCAGCTTTTGTCCATCAAAAGAATTGTCAAAGTAGTAGCATCATTTTTCTCCTATTAATAAAACAATAGGATGCTATCAACTTTTAGGAGAGGGAAGGCATCATGTTCTCCCTTTCTTCTCCTTTTCCAAACTCACTGAACAGTAAATATTTCAAAGAGTTGAAGCTTGCTCATTCACTCTTTTCCCAGCTTTGCATAGTTGCTTTGAAGCAGCTGTCCTCAAAGGATCAGATACTGAGATTTCTAATCCTGTTTCAACTTCTCAGCAAGACCCCTGAGTTCTGTTAAAGATTAGGCAACATTTTTTCTGTGCTGAGGCCTTCTAGGCATCTGAAAAAGGAACTTGCCTCCAAATATTACTAAATGAAGGTGACATTGCTGCTGGCCACGCAACTCCTTAAAGTAGATAATTTCCATTGACATGAAAATTACAAAAAATACATGATTTAAACCAGCCCTTATTATCCCATCTGAATCAAAAAACATATGTACATAACAAACTTCTATAATAGAGTAAATAAGAAACAACTGGGATTTTAGGAAGTGTGTTATATATGAAAAATGTTCCAGTAAAGAGTCAACGTAAATTGTGAGGGAAAGCCAAATATCCTACACGTGCCTTCCCTAGAACACTTACATTTAGCAAAGGTTGCAGACGCCCTACTGTCAGGTAGGAATTGTGGGGAGCGAATTCTGCTGCAGTAATTCTGCAGGCTGATATTTGGCGTGTATGCATACTATGCCAGACAATTTAAATTAGGTGTGTACAGGTGGGTGGGTGGGTGTGCACATGCAGGCACAGCTATGGGAGTCAGAACACAACATTAGGAAACAGCGCATCTCACAGGTTTGGTGTTTCAAATACCAGCTGGGCTGCCCCGGCTTGTTTAGTGAAATTATTCTTTACCCGTTTCTGTGGGATATTTGATGACACACAAGATGGAGATTTTATTTTCTTAATTTAACTAGAATGAATAGCAGGTAGCTGTTCTGATTCTTCATATCATCCATATATGGCCAATTTCTTTTGTAAACACACATGCCTGACTCCTATGGTAGTTGAGGAATTTTACATCAGAACTGACAACTCAGACTGTCGCGTTTGTACCCACACAAAGGCTCCTGCCCGGGAGGGACCAGGATGGGACTCCAAAAATAAAGGCAGGTGGCAAAGTAAAAAGACATGCTGCTGACCTTTAACTGTTCTTTTGAGATGCGGTGCCATATGCAGTTCCCACACAGGGTACGGCTCTGGGGGAGAGCTCATCCCAGCACCACACGCAGAGGGCACGCGGCATGCTGTCCTCCCTTCCTGCAGTAAGGCAAGGGGCAGAGGGGGACCCTTCCTCTCAGGCAGGGAATTCAGAGATCAGATCTAACTCTTCCACAAGGGAAGGTGAACAGGAGAAAAGGCTGGAAACGTGCTCACAGCACATTTCAAAGCAGAAGAGATACAAGCAAGTATCCCACCCTTCTCCTTTGAGTGCTGGTCTGTGAATGGCTCCAACCAGGACCCCGGGACTACAGCCAAGGAGGCTGTGGGGATTTTGCAAAGCTATGATGTGAACAACAACCCTCCCCCCCCCTTTTTTCTTTTTTTTTTTCTTTTGAGAAAATTAAGGGCCTGCTTGATATTCCTGTTGTAGGCACACGTAGCAGTCCTTTGACAGGTTTTGTTTTATCAATATAGAAACACACATTTAAGATCTTTGATCTATGTGGCTACTTCTGCAGAGGAAGCATACTGTTTGGAGCAAAAGATCTGAGAAAACAACAAGGCACCTTGCCAGAAGTAGGAAGCCATGGTAGCTAGTAAAGTGGCATTGTAAGCTCCTTAGCATGTGCAATTTCAGAGTGAAAAAGAAAAAGGCTTCTAATACACAGGTAAGCTTTCTCAAGTGAGCTCTTTTCTTCTTGGTAACTAGATCAATCAAGAGGAGACCTCTGAACACAAATGACTGAAGACAGAGCAGCGGGACACCAGACACGTTTTTTCTTCTATTTTCTCATTCCAGCATTAAAATACTCTTTTTGTGAATGTTGGATGCCAAAGTCTTCCATGAATCCTTTTTTTGAAGGGAAGATAGAAACAACAGGAGAAATTAGAAGAGATGGACACTTTGGGTCCCTGCTCTCTAGAAACAAGTCTAAGTTACCTGAGCAGGCTTAGGGCATTCTGACCACGAGCACAAAAACAGAGAGAAATGGACTCTTTCACAGGCAATGGGTCCACAAGCACTAGCAGCACCCTTCAGGCTAAGTGATGGCACAAGTCATGCTGAATGTATGTTGTCCATCTGCCTAGTCCTCCAGAAGAGAACTACCCCTGCTGCCAACAAGAAATCAGTTCTGGTACTGACAGATTTCTCTTGATGACCCATTTTGTCTGTTTTTGGAACCTAGTTGACAAGAGCACAAGTTCCTGCATCTGAAGGAACCTACGCCAGAGAGCAGCCCTGGAACCAAGAGTGGTTTTAATTAGGTTTGTTTTTCTTCAGAACTGATTCTAGGAGTACTGGTGAGGGAAAATGCGGCATACTCCTTTTTAGGCAAACCCATCAAGCACCTAGGGATACCCCTTTTCATCTCTCTTTAGCCCTGCATTTAAATGCCATGCAGAACATTTAATTGTGATCTTTTCTTCTTCCAGACAGGAAAGATAACTGGGCAGACACATTAGAGACCCAAAATTCTCTGCCACAGTCCTTCAGGCCGGGTGAGATCATAACCACACATTTCCTGGGCCAAAGCCAGAAGGTACGGCATGAGATTAAAGAATGAGATGGGCAAAACAATGTCCAAAGTTATAAAGTAAGAGAATAGAATACTAGAAGTCCTCAAGGTATTAAAAGAGAAGTAAATGAAAAAAATAGAGAGTTGTGATACATTTAAACAGTGGAAAGAGACAAAAACTGTAACACAGACAATAAATGGGAGGGAAATGAAGGAGGAATGAACTGCAATGCTCTTACTATCACGTGAACCACATAAATTGGAGAGTCCAGATTTTCTGCTATAGGTAATGCAGAGGTTTCAGAAAACAATAATAAATAAAGATCTGAACAGCATTTGAATACGTAAGCCTGAAGTGTGAACGCAGGCACATACGTGAACCAGCTGGATCAGTGATTCAATCCCTGGGAAGAAAACCAGGACTTCAGACCACTTGGTAATGAAAATATTGTCTTGTTTCTTACTTCTCATTGCCTGTTTTCAAGCTGAAGATCATGGAACTGCCAAAAAACATAACATCAGAAGTTTCATGGATGACGAGATGGTTTTATAGTATTTACAGTCTGGCTATGAGACTCAAGGAGATCAAAGCTAGAGTTGTAGATCAAAAACAGAAGAAAACCTTGAAATGGGACATGTTTCATCACAAAGTCACACACTCACAGAGAATTTGCATGAGGAACTAACAATCCAGGCTAAGATTAGTGAATCCAATTCTAGACATACATCTCAGAGAGCTGTCCAACCCCTCTTTAGAATCACTAGAGATACATAGCCTTTTCTAGATCCTGAGTCATCTTGTTTTAAAGTTGCTGTCTGGTTTAGATTTGATGAATTGCATCCAAGCTTACTTTTGAACTTCTGACTGCAAAGAGAGTCCAAACAACCTGCTTTGAAATATCTCTATCTTTTAAAGAACTGAAATGACACAGGATAGATTCTATCCCTAAGGCAAGGCAGATTATAGTGAACAAGAGAAGTTTACACTAAATGTTAAGCAGTGCCATCAACACACTTGACCAGTGGTGCCTCAGAAAAGCTCATAGATCATCCTAGTCGTTGGTAGACTTTCATGATGTTTCTATTAACCTAGAGCACCTCACTTCTGGAAACGAACTCTGTAACAGTTATGCAACAGCACCTCTGTCTTTACCACTACGAAAAATAAGGACTGTGACAGTCATGTAAAACTTGCTACTTTTCTTTTAGTCTTGTTTGCTCTAACAGGGTTGGGGCATTTTGGCACAACTTAGCCTTACACAGGTAGATACACCACACCTTATGACAAACCCATCATACACTTCCAATGATTTGATGTGGCCAAATTTACAATATGCATTGTTAGTAAACATTTTTTCCCTATTTTTGGTTACTTGTTCTCTTTTAGCAAAGCTGAGTATAATTTTATAAAGTCATCTTTTTAAAAACTGCAGTTGTAAACTTCTCATCACAGATAATGTAGACAGACAGAAATAGCTGATTGAAACATCTGAGCGTTAGATGTGTCCTCCCATGAAAGAAACATTTGACTATGTATATAAACAATATAATAAATCTAAGGGCCTAAATAATGTTTTTAAACTGAAGGTTTTTGAACCTCCTACTGGAGTGCCAACAGACAATTTGCAATGCCAGCAATAAGGAAACTCAACATCGAAGTGCAAGAATAAACCATATTCAAATTTTACATCAGGTTCCTCCTTTGTCCTTCCTGCAAAAGTCACGTTTTGTGCAGGGGGCTACATATGCTGTACTAAGCATGCACAAAATCTCTCTCCAATCCTGTAACTTAGAGGTCTCTAGGAAGATAAACTGGGCAAACTTTCCACTGACGTGAGAGTCGTTTTTCTATGACTTTGTAGCAAATATATGCAAGTCTAATTCTGCAATCTCAGACCATGTACCATAATTAAGACCAGCTTTCAGAAAGGAGAAATTGGATGAAGATATGGAATGAAATATTGGTCAAAGAACACTGCATACTTCATTTTGTATACAACAAAGGTTTACTGTCCTTGGAAGAGGACATCACCTCTGAAACAGATGATTTTCAAGACTCTGCCTAGCTCTGTGGAAAGAACTAACAGCTCCTCATAAGGAGGAGGTCAGTTCTGAAATTGCCGATTTCCTATCTATCCAGCATGCTCCCTTTTTCCCAGTTGAAGCTGAGAGAAGGGAAAATTGATCTGGAGCAAATACAATTGATCCATTTTAAAGAGCAATAACTTAAATGCCAAAATACTACAATAGTATAAGAAAACAACCTGAGATCCTAGGTGAAAGAACGAACATTATTTTGAATAGCACAACATACAGGAAACAAAAGATTTCTTCCAAATTCCAGGTTGCCAGAGCAAAAGCATAGGATTCAAAATTCAGAGAGATTAGACAAGTATTTAAAATAAATATGAATAACATCTCAAGTGAGATTGGGTAAATACAGCGTCAGGTACCTGAGGACAGTCTGGTACTTGATCCATTTTAATACCCTCTTTTCCAGTACTAAAGGTCAGGCTTTAGAAGCCTTTATCTAACTTTGGTAGTGTATACTATTGCACTGTTGTACAGGGCAATTCTTGGGTCAAAAATAATAATGCATTTATACAGGAGTTAGGAGGAGAGACAAGGAACAAAGGAGGGATCAGCAGGGGAATTCCACACCCGTACCTTGTTGTGAAAACAATACTTTAAGAGAAGGCCCTATACAACTTTGCTTGCCACGTAACATAGCAGTTAGCTTTATTTGTTTAAATGGAAAGTTTCACTAATATTGTGTCTGATCTAGGATTTAAAGAGGCTAAAGATTTTCTAGTAACATGCTTTTAATATGCTGAATGTTTTGATAAGCAAAAAAAGGAGCTACTTCAAAGAATTTATTCACTGTCCACTCAATTTTTAAGAAAAGGAAGATCTGAAAGCATATCTGGCTGCCTGTTTCTTTGCTGGAACACTCAAGTATTTGTCATCTGACATCACTGAGCCAAATAATGTCCTGTCTACTTTTCATTCCTTCCGAGGATTAAGTTCAGAGATTAACCATAACATCTTTCAACCACAGGCTCACATATTCATGAATAACAAAAATAGTAAAAAGTCAGTACTTAACATGTAATTTTACGCTCCATTTTCAAGAGCAGAGTGCTAACAATTGTAACAGTACAGAGACGGGTAATTTTATAAGCTGATTCTGAAATACTGCATGCAGAGTTTCTATTTTCTTAGCAGGTCTATTATTTAGCTTGGGGAAAATAAGGTCAGACAGGGTTGTAGATCATTATTTTGAAGGATAATTAAGAATGCAAGCTATTGCAATATTTTCTATAGTAAGCCATAAACTACAAAGCGATGTTAAGACAAATATTTCAAATATTTATAATATCAAGAAGCAACATGAGATCATTTAAAATAAGGTAGGAAACAGAGATTAGTTAGGTATATTTGTATTATAGATGTGTGCTAAATCCTACTTATGCTCAAGGTTTGCTTAGGATCAAAACCCGGTGAAGACCTGGATCCAAACCTGGGTGCTTAATGAGCAGCCAATAACAGTCTTTGGTTAGACAATGGAACACAGCAGAAGAGAAAATGGGTGTTGCTACAGTCCTACCTTTTCAGAGCAGAGGCAAAGCACAAGTGAAGCCAGACCCATTCATTAATAGTCTACCAACCTCTACAACCCAATTCCTTGCAGCTGTGTCCCAGGAAACCTTTGCAATATACAAGTCATCCTCTATCCCAGATAGGCTCACACTGGCCTCAACAAGATGTTCTGGGATATAAAGTGTATACTTACCCTGTTTTTGCAAAGTAGGCATAGACCATTAAGGTCATGATTCATTTTTTTTAACCTCTTCTTGCACATATGTTTCATTGAACTGATAGGAACAGCTTGTGAGACTCATAATGGCCACCCTGTAATCTGGCTTTTAGCAGTGACAGCAGAGGCCACAGGGCTGGGTTTTCAGTGCTCTCTGATAATAATTAGAACTATCTAAAGGTCTAAGAACACAGATTTATGGGGTCATTTGAGTTGGTATTGAGGAAATGTAACCAGAATTTGTCCCAATGGCTGTAATGATGCTTTTTGATATGCATCTGTCTCAGTCAGATCCTAATACATTATTGAGGCAATCCACATACAAACAAATTATTATGGGCTAAACTGAAATATTAGCACCTCAGCTGAACTGCTGTGCCTGTCTTAAGTATTGAATTACACACAGTGAATCCATCAAATTACTATAAAGCTCTTCTACACTAGACCCTAAGTTCTTCATGCTAATTTGAACCATCATCAAAATTCTTACATTAAACACTGAACTCCCAGAACAAAGAGCAGGAATGAGAGTGGATGCAGCATGGAAATGGACTGAACATTGAATCACAGAGTTATAAAATCTGAATTAAATTTCCCAGCATTACTTCAGTTCTTAGATTACCTTCGTTTCTTCACCTTCCTGCACCTCTTTTTCTTTCCATTATTTGCCTTGTCTGTTTCCATCGGATCTTCCAGGCAGTGAGTATCTCACACAATGTGTTTGGGGAGTGCTAGGGCAGCATGGCACTACTTCACTCAAAGCCTCTAGGTGCTACTGCAGAATTAATTAGAATGTAAGAGTAAAAGCTCAAGACATTTTCTGGGTGTCACCATTTCCCTCCTGAAGTGTACGGTAAGTTGACTACCACCATCCAATATATCACTCTTGAAATGATTAAATACGTTGAAAAGATAAAAGACTGTGAAATCCTCAATTTTTTTTTTAATTTTGTGGTATTTACAGGGAAAGCAATTTCAATATCTATAAATAGTTCCCTGTGCAATCATATAAGGTAACAGAAATGAATGTTGTAGGTTGAACTGATGATAAAAAAAGTTTTAAAGATGTGTCTTTTGTTTGTTTCATCTGTGTTTTCCAAAGTTCCTTCATCAGCATCACTGAATTTTTGAGAGAAGGAGGAGAGAATTCCATTTACTTAAGTAAATCTACTCATATAGTTATTCTTTCTTCTGAATCACTTGTCGTGGCATAATATTTTAAATATGAAAATAGTCTTTTCTTAAACAAGAAATATTCTGATCAAAGTGAAAGCTGAGATCTATGTCTCTCATCTCATTTCCTGTCTTTCTGGTTTTAATCTAACTATATTAAGTCATCGCTTAAAAAAGGGTGTTCATTCATGTGACTATTGTGGAACTGGGAGAATATAGATATTTAGTAGCAGAAAATAGGCATGTCAGGGGCTAAAATCCTGCTGATCTGATTCCTTATCAGTCAAGGGATCAGTTTCACATGATCTTCATGGCTATCCTATTATATAAAAATTTGACTATATTTTATATAATACTTCTAGACAACTAATTTTATTATTATTATTATTATTATTTTCTGCTAAACGTTTAAATAATGCTCTTGCCATAATCCCAGCAAAAATTCAGTGTATGGTTCAGGTCTTGGCTGAAACAGCACTAGAGTGCTATGTGCCTGATCAAGTCTTAAGGCCACTGAATTGCAAACATCCTCTGATACACACATAGAAAGAACAGGAGAGACACTTCTCTCTTTTAATTACAAAAATAAAATACAATTTCTGATATTTTTGCATTATATGTTCTCCAAAACACTTTTAAATGGCAAGTAACAACTGCTTAATATGAGCACTCCTAATGAGAACCAATTTTGTGACTCCCAAAGTGGAACACTTCGTATTCATTTCGTAAACCAACCTGAAATGTTTTATCTCAAGTCGGTTTTAGCGTTTCCTCTTACCCTGCCTATTTGAGGAAAAGGCAGAAATACAATTAACCCCCAGGCAGACACAAATTTACCTGCTGTAGGAGAGAATCTTGTATGACAGCACTCTTGGGGAAGAATGCCACTGCTCTTTCAACCGTCTTTCTTTCACAGACTTTAATGTTGGCTAGCTTGCACGTTATATTAAAGTTACAAGGTGTGACACAATCTTCCCGTTAACTTGTACCTAAGAATATTGCACAAATATCAAACTGCTCTTTGCTGTTGTGATGCACCAGCTCTGTGAGCATGACAGTTTGTGCACATGACATTCTCAGTTTTCCAAATGAGCTGGGCTTCCCAGCAAGACTGCACATTTCCTATATCAGCGCATCTCCGAGGAAACCCCCAGGCATGGGGTTCCCATAACACTCTCAGAAAGGTATGTCACATTGCATTATAAAAGAAGTTGTTCTCTACGAGAGAGAATGTCAAAACACCATCTCATGCAAAACAGTACAGCTTCTTCTTCCCTTTTTTTTTTTTTAAAAACTGATATGAAACAGTATTTTGTGTCACTCATATTCTCATTCTCCTACAACATTTCACGTAATGGATAAATCTTCACATAAGAAAATATAGATATCGATATTTCTCCTGCATGGAACACCCCTCTCCTCTCCCCCAAAATGATAAAAGGAAGCACACCTGTCTTTAGTAAAATAATATATAAACATATACATCTCCAAAAGTACTCAATGATGTAATTAATGTATATGTATATTATATATGTTTATATTACATTTTCCAATTTTATTTTATACTTGTAGTCAGTCATAATATTGCATGAGTTTAACTTTCGTATTTAATATTCCCTTGGCATCCAGCTCTCTAGCCCTGGTTATTTTTTATAAACTCTCTTGTAATCCACAAAACTGTGCAAGGTCGATATTTTCAAGACACTGGGCAGCTGCCACTTGAAGACTTTCCAGCTGGAAGGGGTTAGAGAGCACAAACATCTCCTTCAGTTATCAGAGCACTTTAGCTACCTTTCCATTTTCACTCAATAAATGAAAGCTATATGGACATCTAGTTTAATGAGAAAAAAAAATAATGAAAACAAATAGAAGATCTCAGTGGGATTCAAGAAAGACTGTCTTCCTTTCTTTCCATCTTCCTATTTTTTTAATACTTATTTCTCTTTTTCCATGCCTTCGTTAAACTATCCTGTCTATGGTAAGAGGGATTGAAGTCCACTATGAAATATGCAATCCTAATGTAAGATGATCTACAAAGAACTTGATAATGCTGCTTAATTTGCCCATTTTTGGGATAAATTGTCCAAGATACAGAGATACCACTTGGATATCAGCTTTGTTAATGACTGGAACTTAGTTCATAGATTAGCCCATCAGAAAGAAGCTAATCAAGGCTAATTTAATCACATGTGGCTAATGTATCTAAAAACAGTCTCAACAGTCAATGGAGAGAGAAACATTTATGACTGAAGCCTAATTTAACTGTTTTGAGTCCCTCTCTGGAAGAGAAATGCCCTTCCTTCCACTGTTTATAGATGGAGCTGACCGAGAACATCCTTACTGAGCTAAAAATCAGCATTCACACAGCTCGTTTCAGGAGCTCTGTATTCAGACCCAAGGCAGAACTTAAAAGACATTTTGAGGATTTTAACTAGATTAAACAATACCTGTAAGCATACCAATAAAAAATTGGGAACTAAAGTAGCAGGAATAACTCCCAAATAACAAATAAAAATAAAAATTAAGGTTTGAAATATATTCAAGTTTATCTGTTCATCTCTGCTTTCCTTCATTCAGGCTGAACTGTCAGAGGACAAAACTGCTGCCATAACTCAGAATTCAGATATCTTAAGAAATCTTTAAATGGTTTCCTAACCTATGAGCTGTATATGTTTAGTCAGTTATATCTGAAATTAAAAGCTATGCATAGAAATGTCATACTCCAGACATCAAAATCTCATTGCAGTGGAGTGTCCCAGGAGATCAAAATATAACTATAACAAAAAGAACAGATATAAACACAGGCTTTAAAAATTAAACTAAAATCTGATTATCTGGGAAAAAATTTTCATATGCACATTTTTCTGCTGTGCAGGTGACCAGCAAGAAAACTTTGTGGAACATAAACAAAGGTCAGTGCTGTTGGACATTTACGTGCACATAGTAAAAATGAAGGCGTGTGTGTCTATTGACCTATTAGATGATATGACAAGAGTTTCAATGAATATTTCTTTACAACTGTAAGGTGGATTCCTGCATTTTATAAATCTTTGAAGTGACCAAAGGGTTGAGAAAGGCAGTTGATTCTGTGATGCTGATCGTAGCATTGTCATGCATATGTGGGAAGAAGCAGGCCCCCAGTAACAAGCAGTGGCAGGCATGTCTTCTTGACTTGAAGGCATATATTGAGAATAAATTAAAATATATATAGGGAATCACAAGACACAGACACAAACATTTATATAATAAAATATTACTGATTAATCTTAGTTCCTGCCTTGGTCTGTGCTCCTCTGAGCACACCAGTCTTGCAGAGCATTCAGCATCACAGCAGTCCCATGTGGATGAGAAGTTCTCCACTTTTCATGCAGGTTGAATATGAGGTAACAGTGGAAAAGAATAAAGGGCGGGGGGGTCTGATACAATCTGGGAGAGCATGCTGAGAAGCCTGACTGGCTGACCGATCTGAGATGAGGACCTAGAAGCCAGAGCATATCTCTTGATGCAGTCCCTTGAGAGAGGAAAAAAAAAAAAAGACACGGAGCAAGGCTCAAACCCTCACTTGCCTTGTGAAGACAGAACATGAAGTACAGGAGATACAGGACCATTTTCATCCCATTTAGATCTCTGAAACAGGATGAAAGCACTGCCTGCACCTGGCTGACCCTCCACAAGCAGGAAATGGTCTCATCACTTCACAGGAATAGGAGAATAGGGGACAGACTCTTCCACAAGCAAAAACATATACCATCTAAATTCCTTATTACAGTGTATCATATAACTACGTTCAAAAACACCAAAATAGGCAAACATAGTGTTCATAAACTATTTGCAAAACATATCACCAGCCAAAGCAATGGTATTAAAGTTAGCTTTAATGTAATCTGAAATGGGATCAGAAGAAGGATCACATTTACCATTTTGCATCTATTTTCAGCCTTAATATTTTCAAAATGAAAATGTTTAACTTTCCTAAATTTAAAAGTGGCTTGAATGGAAAGCTACATTCTGGCCACCAGTGCTCATCAATCAAATATTTCAGGATTTTCCTGGACATACAGAGCTCTCACTGTAATAACTCAGACAGATCTGAAGATTAAATGTTACCCCGAATTAAACAGAAGATTTAATATTAACAAAAGGGTTATTTCCAATTTTTTCTTTTAACTCATTCCCCATTTTAAGCTCCATTTTCTCTGAACATTTACAGTGAATGTAGGATATTCACTTTCAATTAAAATGGCTGGATAAATCAACCGTATCACACATTTCTGTATCAGGCCAAATATTGAAGACTTATTTTTGAAGGTCATTATAAAAGGCAAATTGTCACCTGTTGAGTCTTGTAGCGCAGTCATCTATTCCTATACAAACTGAAGTTACATTTATAATTTTACCATTTGGTGTATCCTTAATCTGTAAATTTTTTCAGAAAGAAAGAAAGAAAGAAACAAACAAAACCATAAATGACCATTCAATTAGTTTGCATTTAGGAATCCTGAAATAAAAATCTACACTTCTAAACTACAAACACACACTTCAATAATCACAGATAAAACAATATACTATTTATGAATTACGTTTAACTTGTTTTTCAGAGAAACCAAGACAAAATGAAATAACAATCCCACCACAAATGTAAGAAACTGATCTTCCAAAACTATCCAGACTCAAGTGAAAACTTGACCTTTAATGCTCATTACTGATTTCAAGAATTATAAGCACACTAAACCTTTGGTAGGATTTCTCTTTGTGTTGCATAATCTGCTGTGCTATGTAAGAACTCAGTAAAACGAACAATTTTCAGCTCAGTATTATGCACCTGAACTAGAAGCCTCCTTCTCTGTATGTCATTTAAACACATTCAAAAGGATGTAACCCAGAGCTTAGATTCGGGTCTGGCAGCATTTCATGACTGCTTTGTATGAAATTTGCTGCTAATAATCATGCAAAAATGCAGAGCACTAAGGAACATCAAAAGATGGTCCTAGGACAAAAATAGTTATACTAAAATCTTGCTGAACTTTTTGATGGGAGTGGGCTCCTCATCACTTTCAATATTTTTCCTTGGTTTTGTACTTCTTAGAAGAATAGGCCCATATGTGTTCATTTTCATTAATCTGTGTAGAAAAACTGCTTCTTTGTGAAGAACTGATTCCGCAGAGATCCTTTACACCTCTCAACCCCTCCAAAATAAACACAACAATTCAATTAAGCTTGGGAAACACCAAGGTCTTCAATAGAGGCTCCATGCTCATTCATTGCCAACACAAGAACAGAAATTTGTGCAAACCTAAGACAGAATTTGTTTTCTGTTTAAGAACTGATGCTTTGTTGGTGCTTTTAAACATGGGTGGTTTCCATAATGCAGTCTGTGTATTAAATTACCAGTTTTGCTTTCAAGCAAAGTCTACTGCCACAAGACTGTTCTTCCTCCCATATGTTCAAAACTTCAAAGATTTTTCAAAGCTCTGGTTTGGTCCGATGCTATTCTATTGAGAACAGGCACGAACAGAATTTGTGCAACACAAAGGTAATGAAATAATAGAATCTGTCACTTTGATCTGTTTTCTTCAGTGTGCCATACAAACCAGAGACAAAAATGCAAATCTAAAGATAAACAGTTCATACACTGTTGAAGCACTGTGCATTTTCAGCATTTCCTTTGCTGAGACCAGGCTTGAGTGGGCTACAGAGAAACAAAAAATAAATAAATATGAAAAGCACAGATAGAACTGCTTGCAAGATACTTAACACCGTGAGATAAACATTCATAAAAATCAAGGCTCCTGTGAGTATATATAAATTAAACATAGAATTTGGAAATACAATAAATGTTTGCTATCTTATAGCTGATCAGACCAAATACATATCAAGAAGGGTACAATCTACTCACACTACAGAATTTATTGACGCTGCAACATTATCTGCAGATGCACGATTTCAACAGATGTGCTCCAGCATCTATGCCACATAAGTTATTCTACACAATGTACAGAAAGATCAGGATACCACTTAATGAACTTATTCAGATGAAAATACAGATCAAGACACAGGTTGATGCTGACTCTCGATGAAGTGGTTTGCAGTGACAATCTACCCAGATGAACTAACACTGAAGAGACCCTTCTTCCCTTCCACATCAGTAGCTGCAAGGAAGCGATACAGCCCAAAAGAACAAGTACACTACCCCATCCAAAGACAGAGCATTTGGGACACTAAAAGGGTCTGCAAAAAAAATGGACTCCCTCAAGCTAACTGGTTAGTGAGAAGGAACTTGGTTCATCCCTAGTATCTGGACCCTTCAAGTCAGCTTCAGCAGATTAATTATTATTTTCTTTTCTTCTTCACGTCTAACGTGATGTAAATAAGATAAAATAAATTTACCTGTGATTCCATGATACATGTGAAGTGATTCAGACTGAATCACTGTGACCTCTAAATTAGTAACACACCAGAAGTTCAAAAGCAGACTCTTTCAAAGATCCAAAAATCTGACTGTGACCTATCGCTTTTTTGTATAAACAATGGTATTCACTAAGAAATCAGCACTATTTTTTCAAGCAACACATAGAAATATAATTTTTTTCCTTATATCAAGAACAAGGCAAAACTAAAACTGCCTAAATTGCTTCTCAGTCATAGGTTAAAACTGATGGTCCCTAAACCTGATGGCAAGAACAATCTCTTAAGCATGTAACGTCAACTAAATTAGATAATGACTAAACAATATGTCAATAGCTAAATAGCAATTTTCTTTATGCAGCATGTCCTCACTGATGCTAGATGATCTGCTTACAAATAAGTACTTATGAATAAGTACTCACTAGGATGTGAGCTTGGATCATAGAGGATGCATCATCCACCTGGCTCTAGGAACCCAGAACAACGAAGAAATAGGATTCACCTTGCATAAAGGAAAATCACAGTTGCCACAGAAACAGCACAGCTATTTTCAGCCCTGACTTGAAGAAAATCTATGAGGCAACTGCTCCAAATTGTTCCTAGGACAAGACAGATATGAGGACTAAACATATGGATGGCAAAAGCCATATTTTTGCCTTTTCTACTCAGCCACACTGACACAGCACAGATTATGAGGAGAGTTGAAAAAGGTTTGGATGAGCACTGAAAAAGGAATTAGATCAGCTAGGAAACTGAAAAATAAGCAGATTACACAGGAGGTCCGTGGAAAGCAATATCAATTTTGTTCAACATCTAGGGAGAGAATTTTTATGTGTCTTTCAGTCTCACACTTTCAAAGTGACAGAAGACTGAGTCTTGTGTTATGAGAGTTCAGCAAACCCTGGTTTGCTGAAAATTGCTGCTGATAGCTCCAGCATCAGAAGATCTATAGGAAACCTTGGTTTGGAAAGCTTTTTCTCCTCTCTACAGCTCTTGGGCACTGTTAATTCACATTTGCAAATTTGAGGGCATTCTTTATCCACAGCAATGTCTAGCAAACTGAGACTCACGTTATAGCTGCTCTCCAATCACCGTCAGGCAAGCAGTGACTTATGCACCAGCAAGGATTGCGTCTTTTCCCCGTGGCAAGCTTCAGTGATCTTAATCAGACTACTCAAATTGGAAGTGCATATTTCAAACAGTTTGTTTGGTCTATTTATTATATGGTAAGGTGGTAATTGGTACATAGTCTCAGGGTGGAAGAGATTCTTTGCTTTTTCCTCTGACAAACTCATAATAATTCACATAAATGAAAGCAGAAGCCAAATGAAGTTCAGTCGCTGCAACAATGCACTTAAATGGAGTTCCTTTACCATTCTTTACCTGATGGCTTTAAATCAAAGCTGGTTATCTTTTCAAAGGTGTGTTTTTAACTCTAACACATATCCATGGGCTTGACATAGCAAATATTGTTGTGGTTTGTTTTCCAATATAAAAGACATCTCTGAAGTTCTTGGCTGTACCTCTGGCCATAGAACATTTTAATCTAGGGTGCTCTTCATTTTACCTTCACTATGTCAAAAGTAAACCTAAAATGAATCAGTCTGGATGTCAGCTTGAGTTACTAGCCTAAACATATAGCGAAGACTAAAAAGATATAAATTCTTTTAATTGTATTAGATTTTTGCTAGGATATTCTAACGTCTATTTTCACAATGTGAATGTATATCTTTTTAAGAGAAGAATGACTCAGTTTTTATCATCCATTGGGATTATTAATAAGCAGGTGATTCAAATCAAATAAGTAACTGGTGAGATAATCATTAGAGTCTCTTGCCTATTTATTACAAATTGTGGAAAACCTGGCATGTTTGGAAAGGAAGCGTGGAAAGTAACCATCAAAATGCTTTTAAAGTTATTCCAGCTAAGTCACAGAGGGTGCACCCTTTGGGATAGCTCTGTTCACAAGACATAACTACAGAGCAAAGAGAACTTTATCTTCAAAAACGTCTCAAAATAAACTAAGTAAAACAGATGAAAATGATTGATAAATTAGATAAAATATCATTACGAATTTGGGAACATGAAATCAATAGTTACCTGGCCACAGGCTATATCAATTTCTGATTTCTTCCTGCAACTGTTTCCAGCATAATTCTGTGATGGACTAAGATTAAGGCCTAGGTTTTTTTGTTTGTGTTTTGTTTTGTTTTTAAGTGATAGGGCATGAATAAAATATCTTTGAAAATTCTTAGAATACTTAAAAATACTTTCTAGTTCAATTTTCATTTGCAAAGTCTCTTTGTTTGATTTTATGCTGAGGGCAAGATCATGGAAATTATAAAAGAATTGCATAAGAGCATTTGTGGGAGGAAAGGAGTGTTGAGAGCCCTCTCTGTCCCAGCTTTCCTCTTCCAGTCAGCACCTGAAAGCAACTGTTGCTTTCATGTTCTCTTAAATTGACTTTTCTTCTCTAAAGCGTTTATTGCTAGCAGGTCTCCCAAACTCTTGTTTATTTCCTGCAACAGTTCATCTGGAAACAACTTTCTGAAATTATCCTACTTAAAACAAACAAATAAAAAGCCTGCCATCTGCTCGGGACTAACAACCATGGATGCAAAATGCTATAAGCAAATAATGACAGAGAAAGTTTATGAGTAATCCAGCAGGCAAGGCATCCAACAAAAACACAAGTATAGCCATGCTCTTAGTGGCTGTAGGTAAAAACATAGGGAAAGAGCATATGAGGAGGATAAACTACACTTCCTACAAGTAACTCTCCTATTCTCCAAACATTTACGGCTTTGTTTTAGCCAAGCGCGCTTTAATGTATTTATTAATTCTCAAGAGAATGGCTCTCAAGAATTTGTGCCATCTTACCTTGACTCCATGGAAACTTTAAATAACCACAGTGCCCTTTGGCAAGGATTTCCACTGCTTAACAACATATCATGCAGACAACTAGCTTTTTATTTATTTTTAATCACCTACAAATTTCATCTTGTATCCTTTACCTTTATCATTCAATAGCTATAGCATTTTTAACAGGAGAAATACCATTGAAGTGTAACCTCCTCCTCTTTCTTCAGCTAATTTTGGCTGAATTAGGCAAGTAACTAACAGCAAAGACAAATTCAGTGAATGGGTGTTATGAATAGCTCGCCCTGCTCTAATACAACAGCTGCATCATACGCATGTAAATCTTATCCCATTCACACATCAATGAAGAAAGTAAAATCTGCTCCCACTGACGTACCCTTCTTTGGCTTTTCCCAAGTTTGTTTGCTGTGCTGTTATTTATTTAACTTTG
Organism: Anser anser; assembly: GCF_964211835.1. Lineage (NCBI taxonomy): Eukaryota > Metazoa > Chordata > Aves > Anseriformes > Anatidae > Anser > Anser anser. The sequence goes on from NC_139722.1 coordinate 85,297,310, forward strand.
GTATTTGCAATGTACACGGAAATACAATTCTGGTTACGTATATCTTTTATTGAGTTAGAGAAAATCAGAAGCAGATGCTAGCAATACCAAGCGTACCTGCAAAAAGCAAGCAGTCTCTGTTCAAAGGGTCTGGTCCAAAGCTATTTGAAATCAAGAGAGGAGATTTCACCAGTCTGAACAGGTTTTGCACACTTTGGGAGAACCTGTTCAAAGCAGCAGGCCATGGCTGAATGGCCTGGCCACCCCCTTGCACATGCACAGGCAGCACACACCTGGGTACAAGCGGGCACAGGCCTGCGTGCTCATGCTAATGGGGGGCAGAGGGAGAGAGGGGTCACGTCCATCCCTGTGCTTCTCCTCCGTCTGATGCTGGGTGAGGCAGGTTTCCTCCCTGGGGAGGGACCATGATGGTGGGTTGAACAGCGAACTACAGACAGCACTCTTCACCCTTCACAGAAATCAGCATCGCCTCAAGTTTGGAGCTGGATGACAGTTTTGTAGATCCATACAGTGAGAAGAATGCACAAGAGCTGGCTCTCCACCTCTGGATGCTACTGGCAAACTTCCACAGTTACACAGACCAAAATAAACAGGCTTCAGTAACTATCCTGGTAGCACTTCAGCAGGAGCCCCCATAAGATTTGTAATGATCCCACTAACACAAACCACTTTGACAGCCTTCCTCCATTTCCCAGTTGTTCCCAGTTCCTCACTTTCCAACAGCAAAGAAATGAGGCAGACCTTTACAGGATAGAGATATTCACAAAGTCCTGCATTTGTGACTATCAGGGAGCATAAGCACAGATAAAATATGAGCTGAGCTAAATCAAAACCTACAATTAAGTGTGCAGATGTCTGCACTCTGTAGTCAAGTTATATTTATACAGCAATTTTAACCAGCTTGTCATTTCATCAACATTCAGACCATCATATATTTGTGTAGCTATGTTATGCTGTCTCCTCAATTATTTCAATTGGATATCATTAATAAGTCATATTATACAGATCTCATTGTTTTGAAGTCATTTTTCTGGGTAGTAACTAAATAAAAATTCTTTTTCTAAGCCAGTATTTTTTGCTTGTAACCAACTTAAAACATTTTAATGTTTTAGAACATCTCTAGAATAATTCCAGAAATGGTTTTGGAAACATTTCTCTCAGTTGCTCAGTTCCTCTCTAGCATCTTGTGGTTGCTAGAATTTATAATTGATTTGAATTAGCTGTTACAATTAAAATTGCATGTGTCATAATCCAGTCTCATTCTCCTAAAATGTCGAAATTATTGAGAGAAAAGCTTTTTTTTTTTCCCTCACTTCATCTAGGAGTTTTTTTTTTTTTTTTCTGTTCAGTAATAGTATAGATATACTGTCCATTCAAAGATGGGAAAATTGATGGAAAGTAATTAACAGCACAAATTAAACTTCGCTATCACCCTGAAATGAAATTACTATCACAAGATACTAATTAGTTGGCAAAGTATCAGCAAAGAGTGTGTGGCAAGGGCATTCAGAAAAAATAAAAGTACCAAGTTTTATTTATTACAATCATCCAATTTTATGTGCTGCGTGCCTCTGGCTCCCTTATTCAAGATCTCTGTTCAGAGATGGAGTATCTGTTTTTTTCCTCCTCAGCAGAAGATAAAGAAGGGCCAAGAATACACACAACGTCAATCACATTTCTAAGTCCACTTCAGCCAGCTATGAGAGTAATTCACAATATAATGTAGTGAGGATGCAAACCATACAGTCTGGGCTTTGTTTTTTTTTTCTCCCACAGATCTGACCTACATGTTTGGAAGGCTACCAGGAGTAGTGGTTCTCATTATTTCTATGCATGATCTATGTCACAGTGCCCAAAGTGGATGTCCTTTTCTTCCCAGTAAGAAGCATCAAAAGCAGGACAATAACTCAATGGTCTTTAGGACCTTCCTAATCTTCACCAGGACCACAAGGTTCAACCCTACACAAGCAGCCATGTCCATGAGAAGGGGTAAGAATTGACTTGCTATGCTTTTTGTTTGTATTTGCCATAGCCACTTTCCAGTACCTGTGGTGAGTTCAGGGAAGTCTGTATATGTCTAGTTCCTTCAGTAACTTACTTAAAACAGATAACAACATAAATGCTAAATGAGCAGAGAAAAAAGTGGATTTACTTGTACCACTTCTTTCCTACCATAATTTCCCATATTCCCAGAACTCTGAAGATGCAAACAGGGCCACTGCAGCTGCCAGGACACAACTGAGAGGTGATGGTATCTGCTGGACTTCCAGAGCAAAACAGCAAGAGCAAACACATGCAAGACCCCCTCAAATCTCCTACTGACAGGAGAGGAAAAGCCACATTTCCTACAGAGCCCTTCCTTGTTTATGTCTAGAAGTTTGGCTGAGACTAAAAACTACTAACTTTTTGTCACTTTTAAAATGTACAGCATCTCTCTTCTCCCATCCATGTATTTTTTTTTCAATAAATTACATATGTTGGTAATAGAAAACATAAGTCACACAATGTGGATTCCCAAATCCTTAAAGTTAATTAGTACTTCACTGAAGGGCCATTTAAGAAAGATGGGCATTTATTCCTGTGCCTAATCAGAGCAATGCTGTTTACAGTAAGGGTTTAATGTGGATGCCCCTAGACTGCTTTTGCAATATAGAAGAAAAATTGGCAGCAAATGGCATATTTTGGCTTGCATCCATACTGTTCCAGGTTGGTTATATTTACACTACTCTGTAGAAAGCAGGCCCCCATGGATATGTGGAAAATACGTCAATATATCTGTGCTCAGCAGCCAGGGCTTCCTCTAAGAGGGAAGGAGTTGACTGTGTGCCAAGGGGAGGCCAGAAGATAACTGACACCAGACAATCAGACAGCCAGGGCCACGGTGCAAAACAGAGGGAGCCAAAACGTCCATGTAAACATTTCCTTGAGATGTGTGTCACACATTCACACACGTAAAGAGCTTGAAAGATTTAAAAGTGTGGGTATTTACCGTTACAGCACATGGTACCCATGGTCATGGTGTGGGAGGTAAAGAGAAATTAAGTTTTTTCTTTCTGAAAAGAAATCACTGACACAAGAATTTACAGTAGTAGTACAAATGGCATCTTTAGTAGATGAAACTATTATTTAATGTTGGGTTTTAAATCAGCAGCATTTTACTGTGTGTATTTTTATTTTTTTTCCTTGACAAGCTTTATTTGCTGTGATTTAAATAATTTACTACTTCACAATAGCTAATGTATTTTATATCAATTCACATGCAACGTTCTTCAGTTTTCTTTCAGCATCTGGACCTTCATTTTCCTCTCTGAATCCCAGCACTCCATTTAAGTTTGACCAGTGAGTTAGCCTAGCAGTCGGCACTACTGTACTCACTGAGTAAACCAGCAAAAAACTGTTCTCACTGGACCAGTATTCAAACTGATGTTTATTTTGGCACTGGTAGTTATGGTACGTCTCTGCTAACATAAACTACTAACTGCAATCAATAAATGGACAACAAAGTTATTTCACAGAAGCCATCCATCTGTTACTTGCTGTTGAGGTATTGATTTGTATTCTGCACGTGTTGTCACATTATCACACAATATACATAGCATAACCGTGCAATTACTGAAACTAACAGCTAAATCTTCATTTGTCTTGTAGGTTGGGCAAATAAAAATAACAGACTCGTGACATTCATACCCAAGCAATATTATCACTTCTATTTCCACATTTTGAGTCCAAGGAAAACATACCCATATAAAGCATACACAGAGTATCTTGAGAATAACAAGAGGTTTCAAAAATTATTGTATTGCAATAACTCCTCTTTCAGAAAGCTGATTAGACAATCTTAATGGGAGGTTCACAATTTCAACAACAAAAAATCCTGTTCCTAGTTTAATGAGATCCTCAGAATGAAGAGCGCTCAATTACAGTTTTATGAAGACTTCCTCAAGTCCCTTTAATTGCTCTTTCCCAGTCTAATTAACCTCTTGAATGCCAATCTAGCTTTCTTTCTGGCATGCCCATTACACTGTCTTTTAAGTCTGATCCAGTCAGTAATAGCTCACATCCTCCAATTCATGCATGATCCCTCTGAGGAACAGATTGTAAATGGTGTGGCTGCAGGCACCTTCACCAGCCCCACAACTGATGAGCTAAAACACGTACACACAGCTTTGTCAAAAACTATATGCTTTACTCTCTGGGCTTGACAGACGTAGTATAATTTTATCCAAATTGGAACCAGGTCCAATTCATCGTTTCAATTAGTACATTTCACAGATCATCTAGTGATAGGAAGATCTTCCAAACATTGTGCGCTTTTCTCTCTTCAGCAATGAACCGAAAAAGTTTACTGAACTCAGACTGACTGAACACAACTAAATTCTGCAACCTCCTGTCAACACTGCACAATGAAGAAGATTCTTATTCCAAACTGCTTTTCAGGGACAAGCTTTTGCCCAATATTTCTGAGGAAGTAGTGCCAGTGATTCCATAGCTGGTAGACAAGATGTATTTTGAAAACGAGCCAAGGATTTTATTCTCAGTAGGATACAACTGGTAATGTTGACATAGATGCCAGCAAATATTCACAGGATAATGTTAAGAATAAAGCTTTTGTTAATCTTTGCGTTCTGCTTTCCAACAGAAACTACTGTAAAACTAAACTACTACTCCAGGACACCAAGTTTCTCTGGAATGCAACAGAAGACTATTGCAGGCAGAAATGAAAAGTATGTATTGTAGATCTGCTCCCTTAGTTCCCACCTGATGTAGGGCCAAGACTGCACAAAGGTAAGAAAATAATTCAGTAGGGGAAACTCATGTCATAGCATATGGAGACTAAAACATTAGCACTATAAAGAGACGGTAAATTGCCATAAGCAATCCTGAATTAAGCTACTTATCAAGGAGAAGAATAAAGACAGAAAATTTAGAGATTTCTGCCCAGGCAGAGGAGAGAACTGTTCACAGAGATATAAACAATCTTGCAGTGTGTTTGGTTCTCCACATGCCTTCTCTGGTTCTTGTCAAGTGCCCCTGTAGCAGGAAGATCTCTGTACTCGTAAATACACCCCTGACTATGACTTATCTTGTTTTCATTCTGACTTCCTTGAACTGAGAGTTATATTTCTCTAGACAAAAGTTTGCAGGCAACTATATCTCCCTCACACTATCTACCATCCATAGACAGCTATTTTTTATAAGAGCATACTAGCAGATTATAAAAACAAAGAAAGTGAAAAGAATGGCTGCAAAATGCAGTAACTTCCTGAAACCCCAAGAAAAACTCAATATTCTTTAAACAGAGGTTACAAAACAGGGTGAAATCTTAGCTATAGGACAACCATGTATAGTATTAGAGATCCCTAGGATGAACAGCTTTCTCAAATATTGCTTTTGGCCCAACAGAATTTTACTTCATTTAGAGTGTAATTGACATTATTAATCAATAAACCAGTTTCCTGAAACAACATCACCCTGGCTGCTTATCTTGTTACTTGCTTGTTTCCCCCTAAGAAGGACATTTCTTAGAGGTGAAGCCTCACTGAGCACCTTCGCCGTTGAGCAGGTGTGCTTTGAAAGTCAGCCTCCGTCATGTATTGTTCTTGCAGTTCTTAAGCCTAAATGAAGATGCCAGTACTGTCCACGTCCAATGTCCACCTCCATTATCCTCTTACAAATACACCATTTTCAGGCAATACCTCTGACAGTCAGTAATGTTTCCAAGCAAGTCAAAGCGGCACTGGACAAAATTGACAAGCAACACACTCAGGACACAAATTGTAGGCTGGAATGAATGGTGGCTTTTTGACTTCCCCCAGGTACCTGAGTTGTTTCAGGGTCAGAGCCAGACAAAAGCAACCCTACGAGCAGTGCAGAGGCTACAGAAAACTGTAGTATCTGTACAACAAAAGGATAAAGGCAGCTGTACAAAGTCAGGACATGTTTGAACATATCTGCATCCAAATGTTTGTAAGAAAAATATGTCTAAAAGACTTGTTGTTCCTAAGACTGAGACAAACTGTATACCAGACAGCATGGGAGCCCTGAACCAATCAGTCAAATTATAAATGCTATCCGAAAACAGGTATGTTGTGTAGGCATATAAAAAGTTTTCATCTCATTATATTTTCAATGTAATTTATAAAATATTCTAGTGTTTCTGCTATAAATTGATCTCATTGAAGTCCCGACCAAATCCCTATTTATGAGTCGTTCCCATGACTCCTGGTATTTCAAAGAGTTCATAACTTGTTCTTTAAACATCTTTAATTTTGAAGTTTTATTCTTTTTATAGAATCACCATATATTGTATGTATCAAATAACTGACTTCTGTGGCATTCTGGGTGATGACTCAAGGCTTTCTCCCCTTTGAAATGGGAGGGCTTAGGTCAATCATAGGTTTACTGTAACAGGTTATTACTCTAATGTTTTTAATATTCTGAGATTCTTAATAATAAATGCATGTAACAGCAGAGCTTTTGCATATTTCTTCTACTATCATTAATGAATCCTATATGGAAACATAATCTATTCCTCTGACACAGAAATAAACACGCTGACCACAATAGATTGAAAAATCATCTGCAATTAGTGCTGTGACTAAGGAGTCAATACATCATGACTACTTTTTAGAAAACTTACTGTCACTTGAATGAAATGCGAAGCATGGTCATTCTAAACACCCAAAAGAAATACTGCTTTTGAAGCATGTTTTTGAAGTGCAGAAGCTATCTCTATATTCACACGTGCATTCATGAATCAATAAAATATGTTCTTCAGAGAAAGCTGCTTCTTCATATTTTCATGCAATTTTGAATACAAAAATTTGTATCTTGTCCAGAGTTTGATAACGTGTATTTTTAAATCCAGTTCGGGTACAGCTCCAAGTAAACACAGCACTTGATCTTAATTATGCAATTTAGCACTGCAAGATTGTTTTGCTGTTTGTGGTGACAGATAGCAGAGAGTAACAGATAAGCTATCATAGTGTACCAAAACTCTGGTTTGGATTTAAGATCGTCATCTGAAAACTTCTAAGCTATTTTGGACAGATCCATGTATAGATTTGAAGAATGAAGTAAGGAAAACCACTATTAAACTGGGAAAATTGCATGTAAAACTGAAAATGGTCATGCCAAAGTAATAAGATAATGAACTTCTGATATCTCTTCTGTACTGCAGAAGACGAGTGGAAACACAAAGACATCACCAACTTCTATAAAGTTGAGCGTATGTTTCTAAAAATGTAGCCAAAACCCAGGCTATGGCAAAGATCAAAAATTACACATGTATTTACTTCTGGAGGTTTATTACTATTATACAAAAGGAAACACCAAAAGCAGTCTTGTTGTAACAAGATTTCTTTATATACCTGTTTAAACTTTATCACTCACATACCCTGAAATCTAAATAAATTATACAGGTGAGCGCAAATGAATGTTCATCCATATACCATGTATGATGACCATGAAATTGGGTACAGGACAGGGGAAAAATTACAGAAGATTTAGTAGAATCTTTAAAAATGTCCTTTGTATAAAACCTTTGAGTATAAGCACAGCTGCCTGTCACCAGCTTTCCCAATGTAAAAGACTCACTGGAAGGCATGCAAACCTCACCCGAAAGTCTGGAAGCCCTTTCCCACTGTCCTAAGATCAGAAGGAAGTCTCACTGAAAGCTGTTTTTTTTTGTTTGTTTGTTTGTTTTTTGTATTACATTTCCAATCCTAAAAATGTCAAGAGAGTTTTGGAAGGAAGCATTACTTAATAAACAAAGACTTGCTTCTTTTCAAATATGTAGGGAAATGAGACTGCAAAGCACATTCAACACCCAACAAGAACAATGAGTTCAAAGTCAAATAGAAATAGCGTATGGAACGATTTACATTTAGAAAGTCTTCAAGTTCTTCCAGATCATCGGCATTGCAGAGGAAGATCATAATTCGATACAGATACTATCAATTCAGAAATTAATCCGCGTTCTGTTCAGATATTATCTGAGTTACCATGGTTTAAACTCCTAACAACCCAGTGAAGCCCTGGTGAGAGGCCTGATGGTGGGACAGAAGTTTCCTGGCCCCACAAGTGCTTCCCAGGGCAGATGTGTAGCTGTGTCCTCTGCAGAAAAGATCCTAATGAACACCACCTTCAGTAACCTCCTGTTGTCCCTAGGTCTCCTTCAAAATCACAGGACTTAAACGATGGACACAGCAGAGACTCAAGCAACACTGATGCAGCATTTCTCCCCTTGAAACTTTGTTCTGTTCCCAGAAAAGGCAGTTTACATTTTGCCCCAATGCAGGCTGAGCTTGTAAGCTAAAGCTTTCATCTCCAGAAAGATCAGCATTGTCTAAATGCATCTGCCACAACTTCTGACGTGACTGGGATGCATCAAACCTATACCACTCACATCCTTAAAAGATGGTGTTAACAAACTGAGATACTTGATTCTAAAATGACCTGGCTGAAATAGAAATACCTCATATTTTGTTTATATTTTCCCAAAGCAAATCAAAATATTTCAGCAAAAGTGGATAGGTTCCCATGTGAAAATTCAATTTTAACAGAATTTTCCTTTTCATTGTAGATACACTGACAGAAGATTCCCAACAAAATATAAACTCCACAATGACTGGAAGCAAATTAGCTCTCCGGATAATCCACTTTGCTAATCTTATTTTAAAAAACAATACTTGAAATTGGATCTCAAGTCTAAAAATTAATAATGCATGTTAGAAAACAACAAAAATACTGCTCCTTACTAATGCAAACATACTGTAAAATGACAAACACACATGACTAAAAGTAATAGAAACATCTACATGAGCAATTGATTGCAATAAAAAATACTTCTCCTAACTCACCTACAAGAAGCAGAGAAGTGGAGCAGCAACCCCAACTCTGATCTTCCCAACAGATATCTTGAGGGCTCTCCCAGCAGTTGAGAGTTTCCCCAGTCCCCCCAAGAAAAGAAAATAAAGCAAAAAAAAAAACAGTGATATGGCTGGTGTCTATTCAAGAGTTAGTCATCTTCATGCCTGCAACAGGGGCACTGATGTTTTGGACAAAGGTGGTATTTTAGTAGTCTGGCTTGTCCTCTGTCATATCCTCTTTTTCACTATTCTTTATTGCCTAAAGTAAACTCCATTTAACGTTGTCATAGAAATAACAGTAATTTTAAGCAAAATGTTTGTTATGTATTTTTGATAGCACTAGCTTCCAGTGGCTTTTCTCTGCGACGCAACTTTTCTATGCAGTACCAGTAAGTAAAAACAAAAGCAAATAGCAAGCACACCTGAGGCACTTCATGCGAGGTGCTAGCAGGCATTCTGCTACCAGTCCAGTTTATTACAGTATTTCCTAAGACTAGATGCATCTTTTCTGCAACACTTGCTTGTAATTTTGTTCCCCTGCCAACTTGTTTAAACACATCCAGAGCTAATCAAACTTTTGTGTTTGTTTTTGGCTGCTTCCTTATCAAAACTTTACAAAACTTTAATTTCAGCCTCACGAGCCCTGCAGCTGTAAATTAATTGAATAAAATTTACAAACATTATGCACCGATAAAGCACTTTCAAGGCTTTTCCCTTTGCAGTTGACTTAGCTGCTTGGCATGACAGTTTTGCTTGACATGAGTTCAGAGCCTCTGGAAACCTTCCTAATCCCACTCTCCAGGCCTTGTGCCTATTCACAGAACCATGTTAACCCAAATCCAGAAAATTAATAAATCTCAAATGGTTTTAAGCAGTCAGAAACATCCCTTGGTACACATTCCACCTTTACATTACAGGCATCTTTTTGCACAGAGTAACTCCTACTTGAAAGACCCACGTAGAAACCAATGAAGTCCCCAAAGTTATTAACATTTAATAAAAAAACTCATTTAAGATTATTGTGGGTTGAAGCATAATTGCATTTACTTCAGTCATTCTGAAGTCATCTGTTTTTGTTTCAGTGCAATGTCTAAGTGTCAGTGTTCACACTAAATCTTTTCAACAAAATTGTTGGATGACTTCTTTTATACTAAAGAGAAAAACAAACAAACAAAACACAAATTAAAAAAAAAAAGGCACCTCTGTCCATGTACTAATCTATGAAATCCCCAATCCTCACCATTACTACTAATATTTTTGATTAGACCAGGAAGCACTAATTCTCTGAGTCTCTTCACACAGCTATTAGTGGTAATCTAAAGATGACTTCTTATGCTCTGTGCTGAAGTAGAAGCAGAAAGCATATATACTTAAAATCATAGAATCATCTAGGTTGGAAAAGACCTTCAATATCAAGTCCAACCATCAACCTGACCTACCAAGTCCCATCACTAAATTATGTCCACTTCCAATGGCTTCATGAAATTTTTGACTGCATGGTAAAGTTTTTTTTTTGTTTGTTTGTTTTTTTATATATATACACCTTTTATCTGTGTAGCATTTTGAAAACAACTGTCAAGCAGTAATCTTCAGAGGCTACATACAGTAAAGACTACAATAGTCTTTAGGGACTACTTTTAAAATGAAATCCATGAAACTTCTCAGAGTCATTCTTATTAGAGCTTTCATGGGAAGCACATGAAAGTAAATTACCAGGGTGTAAAGAAACGATTTGTTACATATAGGCATGAAGAAAGGATGCCACTTCATGACAATAACTTTCTCTCACCCTATTATTTCCTTCATTTTCATTTGTGCTGAAAATTAACCACAAATGACATGACACTAAAATTATGCCAAAAAACAGAAATATAGAAATGAAAAAAAGTTTTCCAGAAGCACCAGGTGCATAATGAGGGGAGGACCAGCTGTTCCCAGTGGTGATATACCAGAAAAAAGTTTAATAAAACCTTCACGCATGCAGCAAAAGAACATAATTCAAAACAAAGTCCGTAACATAAATAAAATTCTGGAATGTATTTAGGCATATAGCAGATGGACAGAATACGAAACACTGTTAATGTTTTGGCAGACTAATCATTATAACAGAATCAGATCATCATTTGCATCAGACCACTAAATGTACAGATGTGACGATGTCATGAAACCCCAAGAAGAATATGTAAGTATATTTCAAAAATCAGATCAGAGCCATTGAATGACACAAAGGAGCATAAAAGAACTATGCATTTTTAGCTTACCTATTCATAATTCATTCAAGTGCTATATTTGCCACATATTTCACAGGCAATATTTAAGCAATCAAAACAAAAATAAATGGGGGATGTAGAGGATTTTCAAGGGTACAGTCCTTTCAGTGCCCTATTCCCACAGAAGGAAAACAGAATTTGGACACATTACTACCATTTTTGCTTTGAAAAGCTCCCAGAAATCAACTGTGCCCTTGAGACTAAATTTTTGAAATGCCTTAGACCATTTTCAGGAAGGAAAAAAAAGTCTATATAAACTTAGAGCAACTGGTACAATAATATTCTTGGTGAGACTGAGTACATGGGACACACAACATCACTGAGCAATGGACACCAGAGCTGAAGCATCCATGGGGAATAGTGTACCAACATTACTCAGCCGACCCTTGGTAAACTAAAGCAAGTCACAGCAAAGAAGGAGAAAAGAAGACTAAAAAGATAATTGAATGTGGGCAAGATTCATAATCCAGTGTTATAAGTCAATGTGATGTACCAACACCAACTTCTTAGCTGTTCCTTCTAGCTAGTACAAACTACCCTGCTGATTCCTGAGAGAAAACAAACAAACATTAATAATGTTTATTTATATATATATATAATATGCGGTTCTATTTATATATATAATATGCAGTTCTAATTTCCATCTATCAAGACAGTAAAATAGCTAAATCTAATTTAGCCAACACTTATTGCACTAAGGGAGTTGAAATACAAGTTTCATAGAATCATAGAAGTTTCTTCCTTTTGATAGTCATAGTGAAGAATTTTTAGGAAATGCCAGAAATTTTTGCCTTTAATATTCTCTATTTAATATTATTGTCATTTCTGGAAGAAAAATTTTGAGTGGTTCTATGCACTTTATACAAAGACTGTCTACATTGTGACATGGCACTGATGGAGGCCATGGTAGCCTAGATAATAATTCCTGAAACCTTGATGGGAATTGTATCTGAAACAAAATTAGCAATCACAATGCTTAAAAAGAAGGAGAAAAGAGAGGGAAGAGAGAGGGGAGAGAGAGGGGAGAGAAGAGAATGAGAGAGAGAGAGAGAACGAGAGACAACGGAAAAGAGAAGGGAAAAAAAGAAAAAGAAAAACAAAAAGTCCTACGCGCAAGCAGCAAAATATGCTTTTAAAAGATAATGGTTTTGAGTTTGTTTTTAGCTTTGAACAAACTGGTTAACAAGCATGCTCTGCTGCATACCATCTTAGCATCATTCAAAGAGCAACCCTTTTCACACTCTCATCATGCAGGCACCCAACCTTAATTCCTCATGCTGATAATGTGATAGTAGGAAGGTAGGCAAGTTTCTAAAACATCTGAACTGAAGAGCAAGAGCTATGTTGTCACTTCCACGTGGACACTGGGGAAAATATCAAGGCAGGCAATACATTTTATGTACCATCTTCTTGCATATCACTTGATTTAAACTCAAAAAACTGCCAAATCAGCTCTTTACGCCTAACATCACAGTCTCCATATCATGTTATATTAGTGGGTTGGCAGGTTCTGCTGTTCATCTATCAATTCTGTATTGGAAATAAAGGCTGAATTTCTTTCTACTACTAGTTCTACTACTGATGCTGCTGAGCTCTAAGGATGCTGGAGGAAAGGAGCTCCTGACCAGATAAATTCATACGTTTATCAATTATATGGTCACTTCAATCCACGTGAGAGCAAAAAAGAGTGTAAGCCTAAACATTCGTAAAGTCTGTTGGAGATGCAGAAGACCTCTCCTAAGTACAGTTAACAGACAATACTGTTTACTTTTTTTTTCTTTTAAACAGACCTTTTAAAAATCTATTGGCGACACTACACGACAATCTAACATGGAACTCAGTGCAACACTACAGCTCACAACATACAGGACAGACAGATATGTGTAGTAAGGAGTGGCTCTATCCCTTCAGTCAGAATAAACAAACTTCTAATGAAATGTGATTAAAAAAATTAAATATTGAACTTATAAAGTACATGGATTTAAATATTGAACTTATAAAGTACATAAAAAACTCTCAGACCTTAATAACTGTGGGAGTTGTCTGGTTTTTTTTTGATTGATTTTTTTAATATTTTTTTCACTGTACAGGTCTTACCTAAGTTGTTTTATTATTACAGTGTGTTTTTTCCAACGTATGGTTGCCCCTTTGCGTAAAGAACTGATTTGGGGAAATTGGTTATAGATTAAAAGATTTTCTGGAAAAGAAGATACCCATTCTTATTTTCTCCAAGTTTATTTTTATTCACAACATGTGTACAAACTGAAATAATTTAAAGAGGATACAGCAAACAGTTGCCAAGCCATGCAGGGATGATTCCAATAGCAGAAATCCCAGATGAAATCACTTTGTCCAGGCAGGTGGTCAGAAACCACACTTTTAGCCTGTGATCTGTCTTTCCAACCTCAGCAAGTGCCTTCCTGCACCACTGGTGCCACCCTCATGTGACCCTGCACCAAAGCCTTGTCCCAGCAGGTGTGAACATTAACTTGAAACACAGCAGTTCTCTTCCTTTCTCCATGTTCCAATTTAATTCCCTTGTTCCATGAACAGAATGCCTAATACAGTGCTAAAATGGCATAATTTGAAATATTTCAGAAGATAATGATGCAGATATTATATCTGACCTTGCTCTCCAAGATGTGACTGAACTGAGTTAGAAATGAAATCATCCTGTGTTGCTCTGAGAGATGACTAAGAGGAGAGGTAGGGACCCACAAATGGGTGGCACACGTGGATCTGGGGATGCTGCAAGAAACCGAGCACCAAGGACTGCGGAATTCATGGGTGAGAGTCCGAAGGCTTTCCGATGATCAGAAAGAGAGCCACTGCACTGCATAAGCGTGCACGAAATGATAGCTAGATTTGCTCTAAATTATTCAGAGAGCAATGCACTGAAAGTGTTAAATTTAAATGAATGCCTACGGAGGCATTTCCCACATTAAATACCAACATAAAGCATTTAAGTCACAGGAGTATTGAAGAAGAGGTGAAATTACACTAAAATTGAAGACCAGGTTTAAAAAAAATGATGAAAATATAACAGGATGGCTCATTTTTCTATTTGTCTGAAGAACAAATAAAAGAGAAACCAGGTGAATGCACTTAGAGCAGCACTGTAAGCCCTGAATGCTTCCAGTCCTGCAACTCAATCTGTGCTCTGACCTTAAAGGGTGAGCACCAATTCCCCAGCCTCACCTCTGCACCTTTAGAAATTACGTTTCAGGTATCTAACATATGCTTTACTCACCATCTTTTGGCCACCCAAGCATCACAAAGAGAATTATCCTTCAAACAGCAAAAAATAACATTCACTCCACATTTTAAAATGACTGAGTGAAATAAAACACTGTTTCAGATAACTAAAGCAGAAATGAGATCTGTCTTTGGCATGACCAGGGAACAAGAGGAAAGCATGTCTTATATGAGCCCCAAAGAGTCTTCAACCATCCCATAACACACCATTTGTGAAGAGAGCAACAGCATCTAATATTCAGTTAAAAATCAAGTAAGAAAGGCAACGTACCATTATATAACTGTAAATACTGCCAGAGGGATTGCAAATGTAAAGATCGAAGTCTTTTGCAATTCTGCTGACAGATTATCAACTATTTAATTACTGAGGTCTGTACAAATTATGGAAAGACATGCAAATGTAATTAGGAAGGCTAGCCTTTTAATGAACTAACAAGAAATGCTACAGGTATTCAGACATTTACTCATTGCTGCAAGCAACACTATAAGCCTTCTCATTAAAAAGTTGGTTTGTGAAGACTTTTTTCAGGTGATGAAAAATGCATGTAAAAAACTAATACAAAATATTATTTCTGCTCATTCGAAACCCTCCTTTTAACCCAGAAAATCAGGGAGCAATGCTCTTCTTCATTAGACTCTAAGACATAAACGTGGCAAAAAATCATGGCTTCGTACCAGGAACAAAGAGAGAGAGCAGAGTACTACCTGCTAACTTAAAGGGCCAGGCAGAACATCATACTAAGGTCCATTGACAAAGAAAAAAAGAGAAGCCCATAGTCCAGTACAGACCACAGTCCAGCTCCCAGAATTTAGGCTGTAGCAAAGCGAATGGCAGGGATACTTTCCATATATCCCACTCATGAACTGAAATATTCAGTGTTAAGCCTATCTTGACCACATAAAATTAAATTAATTAGACTGTAGATTTAGTCTATGGAGGAGTAGAGGAGTCCCAGAGAAGTCCAATTCTCTGGGACTTTATGCACCCAAGGGTGCATTCTCTTGTTCACTTCAGAGTCTTAAGAAGGTTGCCCCAGCTCCTCTCCTGGATTTCTGTGTAAATAAAAAGTCTAGGAGAAAACCTTACTGAGACTAAGGGGTTTGATGGCCACTGTGTGATAGAAACAAACCTGCTTCTATCAGACAGCAACAAGAGTTAACAAGAAGAAAGAACACGTACCAGAAGCAATTGAGCTACTTCCTTCCTCCTTCTCTCAACCAGGGCAAAAGTCCTGAGAAACCATTTCTTTCCTTCAGCACCTGTGACATAAAATTGCTCACAGACTATTCACTCAGGTTGCAACAGGGGAAGGAGTGTGTTGCAGGCCATAGTATACACTAGTTACATCCAACTCTTTCAACAATCATTCTGGAACCTCTTTTCCTTCTTTTTATTTACATGACCATTTTGGAGTCATCAACTTTACTGTGATGTTACTGAAGGAAACCTGACTTTCTTCATCATAATTTGCCTCAGCACAATAATGTGTTCAAACAATCAAAGCTGAATGACGTTTCCCAGATATAATCAACATAAATGTGCAATCTCCATCCTTGAGGACATCTTACCTGTGAAAGTCCCTGGCCAGCCTGATCTCCCTGACCCTGACTTGAGAAGGGGTAGGACCACACAATCTCTGGTCCAGAGGTCCACTCCTCTGATCTAGAGGTTCCTTTCAATTACAAAGTTGTCTGTGATTCTATGATTGATACGAATATATTTATATACTCAATGCTTTTCACAACAATATCAGCACAGCACGCTTTGGCATGTATAATATTTCCATACACAAAATGAAACACACTGCAGCTTGCGTTGTTATAACAGAGGAACTAAACAGTAAAATGTTCAATGGAATCTTTTTTGTTACCTGTTTTAACATGGTACAGGCCTTATATCAATGACATTTTCATAAAGGTTTTTGGGCTTATAAACTTCAGAATGTCTTTTCCATAACATTTTAACTTCAACATGGATAAAGAATACCAGGGTTTAATTTTGCAAGAATATATTCTATTCTCTAATTAGATCTCTTTGAGAGTTATAAACAATATTGACAACTTTTGTTCTTCAGTATCATCAGTGGCTGCTAATACCAGCATCTTTTCACGCCAAGATCAATTCTAATTCTGTTGCGTCAAATTAAAAAACAAACTGATGCAGAGAAATTAAAAACAACCACAATAACAACTGTTACCTGAATTTGAAGTAATTATAAGGCAGAAATAAGCAATTATTGATTAAGTCCCATAATACTGAGAACTTTCCATAGCTAACAGTGACCCAGGGATATAAGCATAAATGCTCATAATAAAAGCAAATCAATAATCAGCCTTCTGGTTTCCTAACAAACCTTGGCTTTTATTTTGATGTTGCAAATTTTATGATGCTAAGGTGATTTTGCATTTATGCATTTTACGATGCATTTTTACAATGCAGTATGTGTAATTTAGCTTGGAATCCATAAAACCCTCACATAAACTCTCAGCTCCTCACATACCCCATTTTATATTAATATTTTTAGCAGCTACCTAATATTCACTTTACAAGTCCTAGACCTGACAAACCAATTAGGGAAGGTAACCTTTTGCTACTGCTCTGACATAAAGTATGTCTCAGTACACAGATGCAGCTATTGCTGGATGAGTACAGCTTTGCTACCTCAAGAGCTTCAACACCAACACTCAGAGCCTGTGGAATGAGCATCTGAACAGAAAAAAAAAAGGGGGCCTGAAATCTCTACTCTTCTCTTGGCCCTCTCTGATCCAGTACAAACCATGGTCTTGAATAGATTAGGACTGGAAAATGAAAATCACCTTCACACTCAGGAACAGCAAACAGCCTGAGCTCATACACAGTCTTATAAAAAGTATGGAATAACTGTGTGACCCTCACCTCACTGAAGCTGATGAGGACTCTTCTGTGGGTGCAGATTAACCATGTAAAGAAAGCATTGCAGGTTTGTTTCAGCTACTGCAATTTCCAATCATTCATCTTAAAATATATAAGGCCAAATCCTAAAACTCACAGATTTTTACCTCTAAGAGAGGTGCTCAGAACCACAGAACCAGTATTTATAGTGGGTCTGCAACCTGAATAACTCTACAACACAACCGCTGACAATGACTATTTGATGAGCAGGATTTAGATGGAGGTGGACAAAACTATTCAAAATCTGTATACATAGACATCGGCTGATAATTTAACTCTCCTTCCTTCATCCTAAAATTTTCTTTTTGCAAATGATTACCAAAAAACCAGCTGTAAAACACTGGTGCTATGTCAAGCAGGAAGAGCCATCAAGAAGCAGAAACTGTGAAATTCCCCTGCTCCTCCTCTCACCAACATGTGCGTTGTTGTCCCCAGATATAATATAAATAACCAAAACAAGGCCTGACAGGGGTAATTAGCTCAGCAATTTAAGCACCTCTACACTTAAGTCACTGTGAACTCTTTCTGAGGAATGTAATGCGTACTAATTGTTTGTAGTCACTCAATTAGGATAATCTCAATAGTACCAAATAGAATAGAATTAAACAGAAAATGTTTTGGGGATCTGATCATTTAATCGTCATTTGTAGCTCAAAGTATTGATTTGTTACTTGTACAGTTTGCTAGGTCATGGATGAACAAGAGGCCACTGTGAACGCCGATACTGTTAAGATCTAATATACTGCAAAACAAAAGATTTGAATTTAGACATCTTACCACCTTCTACAGGAACGTAATTTTAAAAGCTAGAAAATTAAATGAAGAAAAGATATTTGTTTAATAATTTATGGAGGTCTCAGTAAAATCAATAATTTGAACTAAAAAATATTCATCAGATGAAATCAGAAAATAGAAAAATCCTAAAGAATCCTTTTTTTTTAATAAAACAACAAAACCTACATTGTATCTATCAGAATTTGAAATTTCTAAGTTGCTAAATCAAGTAATTTAATTTGCTAGTATGCCATAAATCAACTAATGAAAATGTGTAAATATTACATAATTTTCAGTACAAATCCTGCATTATCACGAACTTATACTAGTATGTTAACCTACCCCCAAATAAATATGTAAATCCTAGTATTACTTAATGGCAAATTCTATTGAATTAAACAACATTAAGATTTCAAATTAGTATTTTCCTGGATCTAGAAATGATGGACATAATATAACTTCTGAGAATCTGGATGACTCCAAAACAAACTTCAAAATAGTAAGATGCAGTTTTCAGTATTGAATACAAATGAGAGTATCTTTGAACAATTCTACAGAAAGAAAAGCGTATCTTCATCATTTATTTTTATAATTAAAAACTATAGAATGCAGTGAATTGAAAATGAGAGCAGAAAATGAAGGCAATTATTATATATTCACTGCATGTGGAGAGCAGCCCTTTTAATAAAGCTTTCATAGTCCAGCTGAGCTGATTTCCTCCACTAAATTATGTTGTTGTTTAGAAATAGTTCTGGCAAGAGCCAAATAGATGCAAGAAAATACAGTAACACAAGCAATTTATATATATATGTATATACATATAATTTGGTAATTAATACAGCTCCACAGAAATCAAAGTAAATAATAGTTGAAAAATCCTATTACAGCTGTGAAGAAGTTTGAAACCACAATATACTGAACTACCCACACTGGTGCACAGATGCAATTATGATACCTAAGTACTTAAGTATTATTCATAGCAGCAGCCACCAGCTCACCTCTCTGGCAAAGTAAGACAAATGTAGCCTGGGAAAAGAGATTCCCAGTGTAATCACCCACTGAGAATCCAAAGGGCAACTATATCTTGGAAGCTGTGTAAATTACACCAAACAGATGGGTAAAGATAAAGCAAAATACAAGCTGCCTTTCTACCAGTAACACTTCACACAGCAGTGAGGACATGGGAAACTTGCCTATGTGCCTCTGAGAAAAATACCATTTTTCTAGCCTCTTTTTCTACTATAATACTTTTCTTTTGCAGACTCATGAAGTCTTCCCTTGAACTATTTCCTTTAATGAGCAGTAACTGATGTCCAACAAATACATTAGATGTCTCTAATCAGCTGACAGAATCATTATGTCTATTCTACTAATGGTGCCCTGGATCAATCCATTATAGCACCTCAGAAAGATAAGGAAAGAAAAGGGAAGTTGTTGCCAGGGAACACAGGATTAGTTCACTGCTGCTTGAACATACACTTACACAGAAGTACTGGCTGTATTAGTCTCACAGAAGGAAAAAGGGGAGGGTCAAACTGAATATATCTTTTGGAAGAGTAATCAGAACAATTCCACCATAAAGATGACCTCACGATATACAGGGAAGAGGTTGAATTCCCTTCCCTGTAATAATTATGGTAATATACATGCAATTCTTGCTACCACTGTACATTATTTAAAAAATAAATTATTCTCAGTTCCAAAGCGTTCCAAAGTATTATCAAGAGATACAAAAGTACTACTTCAAAATCAAACAGAAGGATCTTTTCCAGTCGTATAAAAAAAATCAACTTCAGCAATCATTATCATAAAGATTGTTTTTTATTGTTCTTTTGCAGGCAGTGAAATACGTGGCTAAAGCGCTGTCTGCACAACAGTTGCTAATGCTCAAGAGAGACTTTCTGCCATTCTGGTTTGAAGCTCTGCATCACTATCCCGAGGGAAGCATAGATAAAAGCAAGACACCAGTGAATCATTAGGCAAATATACCTACCTACAAAACCCCTAACTATCCAGTGCAGGCACATCGTATGGACATTGAGCTTTGAAATTAATAAAACATGTCTTACGGGATGCTACAGTACAGCAAACCAAATGACTACCACTGACATTAAAAATGGACTGCCTTTTGTACTTAGTAATACTTTTTCCAGCTTTGTCTATGAACAGTGATGTGTTACACAAAGTCATAAGATTTTAATATACCTTGAAGTGCCTTTTAATAGTCTTTATAATCAGCCCTGTGCCAGCAGGAAAGATGCAAATTGTGAAGGGCACCCAGGGTCAGGCACATGCATTCATAACTGTTGCCCCATTCCTTGTCTTCTCCGGTTTCTCAAGGTTTGAAAAACTTAGGAGTGGGATTCAGAAATGAAGAGAGTGAACCTGCATAATAGTATGAAGCTTGATAGCTGTCCCTTGGCATATCTTTACCTTGCCAGGGCCACAAGGAGTTTGGAAGGGTGTGAAGCAAGAGAGGCTGTGGAAAAAGTATCACGAAGCAGCACAGAGGCGCACCTGTACCTATGCAGGTAGGCTAAGGCAGGCTCTGGATCCAAAATTAGCCTGTACATCTGGGGACAGAGGAGTAGGTCAAACTCCTTCCATGCTTCAGATATACCTATGCTGCTATTATGTCCCCAGTGATTCACTGAAACAAGCTCTACTACACATTTAGTTATTTAAACCTTTCCTGACATGTCAGACCCGCTCTGAAGAAAGCCTTTTCTCTCTCACCGAGGGTTGGTCTGGGCCTTGATGCCTTCTGTTATGTTCAGAACAACGTGGTGATGTAGCAGGTGATATCCAGTGAGCTTTAAAAGTTTCTGCTGAGCACACCCTCTCTGGGGCTGTGTTGATGACTTCACAGCACGTGCTGCTGCTGGGCCACCCCGATGTTTCCAGCGGGACACACAGCTTGTGCTCCCTGCCTGCATGCAGGCTTGGCCCAAACAGAGCTGGCAGCAGCTATGGTGTCACTGTGGAGCACAGTGACAGCAGCGCTGGCCGTGACACGAACCCCTGTGGCTGTGACAAGGATCACTGCAGCGGCCTGCTGCAGGGCTGCTGGCAGAAACCAGAGAGCAGCTCAGCAACACTTGTTCTGCAATCCCTGAGAAAGACATGTTTATCTAGGAGGAGTTTTTCTAGCAAACCTAGAAATCTCAGAAGATCAGGTACGTCCCCTTGAAGTTTTGTGGCTAACACCCCCAAGTTGGGTTACAGCCCCATCATGCTTGGAGTGCCTAGGTAAATGCACAGGAGTACATCAACAAAAATGTTAATATGGCCAAATTTAAACTGATGGAAGAAGAGCAGTGGGATTTATTTCTGAACTTCAGGAAGACTTCTTTCCATCAGCCCAAGACTACTCTAGGGCTATTGCCATTGATCAAGCTCTCCAGCAGTCAAATTTTCCAATGTCTCTTCTACCATTTCAGCTAGAATTGATTTCAATGTCCAAAACCAGCAGTCAATGAAGTGAAAACTGTATGATGTACACAGAAGGAGATTGGTAAGACAGATGTCACCCTGAGAGAAGGAATCACTCCAAGGGAAATGGATGACTTGGTCTTGATCAGCACTGTGCAGGATGGAGTCATCTGCTGCCAATCACACCGCTGACCCGTGGAAACCAAAACAGCCCCCAGACACAAAAGTTCACTGCAAAGGTTCTTCTACTTCCTCTGTACAAATGTCAGGTAACTCTGAACATGTTTCTACGACACTGTAAATATCAGCTCCTGCTGAGCACTACGTCTGCAGCCTTCCTCCATAACTGTAGGAACTGGAAAGGAGTGATCTACAGCCTCCAAGCTAACGGTTTTACCTAAAGAGGCAGAGAATATGCAATGCATATAGTATGCTATTTAAATTTACGTTCATCTCTACAAACACTTGAGAACATTGTCTGACTGTCCCCAGGTAAAATATTTTTGAGAGAATAAAGGAAAGCTTTTTCATTTCTGGGGGGAATGCCCAGAACTGCAAGCTGTGGAAAGACTTGCCTTTTCTTTTTTCCTCTCAACATAACAACAAACATTTTTCTAGTGTTGTCCCCAAGAATACTCAGCCATAATTGAGAAAAAAAATTAAACTCATTTATGCTATATGTTGTTGTGAAAGGGTACTTTAAAGGCAAGTTTTGTTCTGCTACCTTTAAAAAATATTGTCAATATTGTTCGGGGTTCGGTGATATGGAAAAATTAGAGGACAGGACATGCATGAAAGGACATGTATTTGTAACTCTAAGGTTAAGGTCTTGAGGTTTTAAGCTATTTTTTTTAAAGGCTAATGTTTTGTCCCACTTAGACTGGTATGAAACTAAGCTAGTCACTGCTCTTTTGTGGAGATTCTGTAACAGAGGTAACAAATCTGCTTTTTTACTTCAAAATGTAGCTTCTCTTACAAACACCTGCTTTCAGAGGCTTATCATACATGGCTAGTATTTGAAAATACTGCTATATTTGACACAAAGGATGAATATGCAGAAGAAACTGATTTGGTTTTGCGTTTTTTGTTTTGTAGGGAAATCAGCACGCTTTTAGTTAAATACAGTTGGCTTGTGTTTAATTACAAATGCATAAAACAATATAAAAGTTACCAAACTCAAATATTATATTAACTACTTGTAACTATAAATGGTTTCAATTTAAGAATATCAATCTAAATAGCAAATCCACAAAGCAAGTCCTTTCAGCTTACTAAAATAAAAATGCAATGATGCGACACTACCAGCAGTGTCACAACGCAGTGAGTAGGAAAACAGCAAATCATGGACTGCCAACAAGCAGCCAGCAGCCAACATGCTATCTTCATGGTCAGGAACACCCTCAGCTGCCTGTGCAGGCAAAGGGAAGCCACCTGTGATTTCTATCTTAGCACTCAAGGCAGCAGGTGTGACTGCAAAGGCTTTCAGGTGAGGGAACACCAAGCTCCAGCCTACTGCCCATGCAAGGTTACCAGAGCAAATCTTCTGCTGTTATTATGTCTTTTTCTTGCTTGCTTCCTTGCATTGTGTTGGAAGATTTGCTGTCAACAATCTGTTATCATCAGAGCTCATTTGCCATTATTTTCTCAATAATTTTGTACAGCTATAAGAAGCTGTAGGCAAAGAAATCACTGTGAGAAACAGCCTAAACTGAATGCTGCTTCCTGATCAAATAACAGCCCATTCTACCTCCTTCTCTACAGCAAGGTGGAAGGTTACATTTGCTGAAATAAAGAAAATACAATTTCAGCTAACAGTACTGTTCGTTTTTGTTTATTTTGGGAGCTAGGAAAGGCACAGTATGTTCTTTAGGTGGTTTGGGTTTTTACAACATTACTGTACACAATAAAAACAGACTCTCTCAAGGGTTATTAATGCTATCTGGTTCAACTTTCAATCTTCCACTATAATAAAATTCTCACTTTAGGGTGTTGTTTTTTTTTTTTTTAAACACATGTACACACAAATGTATAAAGTACTGGACAGCAACCACACAGAGTATTTAAATCATGTGCATACACATTATAATCCAGTTCCTAATATGCATCAGTAGGATCAGTCATGAATTTGCAGTTCTGGGAGGTAAACTGAGGTGCAGTTTTCTTCATTTTCTTTAACATTACTGTATAGACTTATACACAGTCTCCACTATTAAGGCTTGATGTATTGGCAGCTAACAAGAACTTAGTATGATATATTTATTGGAGGCTCTTTTATAAATGCATTCCATGCTTAGCCTTGTATTCATGGCAATTTCCATGTTGAGTCCTCAAGGAAGTCTAGATGAATTTCAGGGTGAAGTGAACCAGATAAGTTAGTTTTGATGATGAGATTAAGGAACGACCTCTAACTGAAGCAAAGGTAGAATCCCATCACGAAAACCCCACCCCTATACAGAAGGTCGCCTTCAGCCCACTTTTCCACACAAGACCAGAAGCCTCCTTAGCCATCCAGGTGGACCTGGCAATCACCAAGAGTGACCAAGAGGCCACCACTGGGCTCAGTTCCATGAGCTCTTCCATAGAGCCCTGAAAGGCCTATCTATTTGTGTAGACCTTCCTCCTCCCTCCAGCTCCATGAACACTTGCATGATGTACAACCACCATTTTTCAGTCACTAAATGTCAGTTTTTAACTTATAAAAAGCCAACACTTTTATTTCAGAATAATGGGCCATAATAATAAAGCATCCATCATCTATCTTGTAAACTGGGAGCTGGAACCACTTGGTCATTTAGTTAATAGGTTCAAATAATGAGAGTTAACCAACAAAAAACACACCATAACAAATACGTTAGATTAAAGCTGCTTTTCATGTTTTGCCAGGCTTTTCTTCCCTGGCTTAAATTCAAATTTGCAAATATAAAGAGTTTAATAAATGTATGTCTGGCTTGGGGCTAGCATGTAAGATAAACAATATCGCTCACACAAAAAAAAAGATGCATTCTTTCGCCTTCTTTGCCTCAGTTCAAACTCTTATGTCTTATAAGATTTCATATTGTATTACCAAGTAAGAATATATGCTGCAAATTGGAACTATGCCAATTTAACCAAGTTTTAGTATGTGGGGACCCTGTACATTATATATACACTTGTTATAAAAATAATTAAGGTATATAGACTGTACTTTTTAAAAAATATGCTGCATGCATAACTAGAAATAATATTTATTTTGTTGAACTTTTTCCTTAGGCCTGGATCTTCCAAATTTGCACCACATATAGACTCAGTAGGTGGATCAGCCAACAAATTAGATGTTTGCAACCTTCACGTTAAACAGCGGAAACATCTGTAATTTCAAAACTTCGCAGAATGAGACACTGAGTTTCTAAGGTCACCTTAGGAGCCTTCTAAGGTCCTTTCTAAGGTCATCTTCCAAAGAACCCTCTTCTAAACAGTATTAAACAACATATACTCAGGTATGATGTTGTATGAATGCGTACATTCATTTGTGCAATGCTCTTTCATTTTGAATGTGCCAGTACAATTCCAGTTAACACAGATAAAGTAAAATAGCTTAAGTTTTTCATGCTTCCAGAAAACTGATAGGTTGTATGCAATGAAAGAGCAACTGAGCAAATGCAGGGCAAGGAAACAAGGCAAGGGTGCATAAAACATATTTTAACTATATAACATTTTTAAGGTAGGACAGAAATTCAACCTGTATCCCTTACTTATACTAAAATTGTCCAATGCTGCCCAAAGTAATACAAAGTTTCACATAAATGTGAAACTAGATGTCTGATAAAAGATTTTAGAAGGTGAAATGTGATGCTGGCATTTCTCCCCCTAAAAGAGACTTAGCATCTAACCTGAAAATACTTTCCTAACACACCTAACACTGCTTCATGTATACATAAGCCAAACCCTTTTGTTCGAAACCAAACCCTTTTGTTCGAAACAAGAAATTATATCTAAATCTAGAGACAGCAGCTTGTTTATACTGGCCAGTGAAATAAAGACAAAAAAAGCTTTTGTTGGAAAAAAAAAATATATAAAGTTTCATACATTCACCTAAATATATCTACATCATTTCTGCATAAGAAATGAAACACTGAGTTGTGTTGTACTACCGAGTCCTTCCTTCTCTTCAGGTAAGCAGGAGTATAATCTTACAGATCATGGAGATTTTTCCTCCTAAAACCACTGTTGAGAATCTTAGGAGGCTACAAACACAAAAATTTACCAACTTTATCAGTAGGCTTTTATAGACTGACCTCTGTTCAGATAGGAAGGTAACAGACTCACCAGACTTTCAGACAGCACAGAGCTAGGGGAAATAGCTGACATGGTGAATGCCAGAGCCTCAATCCAGATAGATGTCAATACATCTGAGGACTGGCCCAACAGAAATGACAGGACTCTCAATAAGGAAAAATGCAGAATCCTGCACCTGGAGTGGAATAACCCCATAGGGTGATAGAAACTGAGAAGTAACTTACCGAGCAGCAGCCTTTAAGAGAATCTAATGTTACAGCAGGCACCAGGCTGCAACAGTGAGCCCTCACTACGAACAAAACAAATTGCTCACTGAATGGCATTAGAATGACCATGGCCAGGGAAGCTAGGGGTGAGGCAGACCCTGGAGACCCTCAGATCAAAAGGGATCCAGAGAAAGGTCCAGCAATGGGCCACCACGTGCATGCCCTATGTGGAGAGGCTGAGGGACCTGAGCACAGTAGTTTGGCGAACAGGAGACCACAGGGCAATTCAATAACTGCCTACAACTAATTGAAGGGCAATTATTAGAACAACAGCATCAAACTCCCCCTAGTAGTGCCAGACAGCACAGCTAGGCCATCAACCACACCTTGCAGCTTCTGAGGTTCAAGATGGACAGTTGGAAAAATATTTTGCCTGGTGGGGTAGTGCAGTGCTGATACAGATCATCAAACAGGCTGAGAGTTTCTGTCCTTAGACAGGCTCATCCACAGAAAATAATGGCTGATCTAGATTACCACTTTGCTCAACAGAATTCAAACCTATTCTCAGCACTGACTTAAGTTTTTTTCTTTAAAGGAAGTTTCTTCCTTTAGAAAGTCTCCCTAACCACGTAACAATGTGTATCATTCAGCAGAGGCCCAAACAGCAGCCTTCACCTCTAAAATGGAGTAAAATGCAGTTACTTTTTTTTTTTTTTAATGGATTTTGTGAAGATGAAAGGCAGAAGCTGGGGAAAAAGCAGCAGAAAGCCCATCACAAAGTAACCTTAACACGTAACTGAGATCCTCACTGACGTGGAGCTGGGGAACAAGGGCTCACCCCGGTGCTGCAGAGCCACTGGCAGCTAGCACCTCGCAGCTGCTGCCTGCAGCGTTTCTCTGGAGGCAACAGTCACCAGTGCCTAGGTATACTGCTCCTGATTCATAACCTGGTACGGTTTGCAAATAAGCATGCAGTACTATTTAAAGATGCAACCTTCAATGACCTCGGACACAGCACGTCACACGGTCCACAGGCGTTCTGCTGGGGGGCCACCCAGTGTGGCTGGCACACTTGGGATCAGGTTCTATGCTCAGGAAAAGGCAAGAGATCCTTGTAAGCGTTGTCCAAGAGAAGACGTCTATATCTGTTCAGCGGATCAGTGAACACCCTAACTTTGAAGTGGGAAATAAACAGAGAAATCAACCAGCCCTCATTTAGAAATTTTTGTAGTACAGGAAACAAGGAAAACCAACAACAGCCTCAGCAATAAAAGAAAATCCAACACAGAGGAAAGCTGAAAGGCCGAGGATGTCCTGGATTCCTTCCAACTCGCAGGCATGCTTCCTGCTGCTGTAACTGGGTAAAGGTGCTTGCTTGCAAATTCAGAAAGTGTGTTGCCATCAATAAACTGAAGCTGGACTAACAAGCTTTGATGCAAATGCTCTGTTTGGTCCCTTAATTAGTGAGAGGAAAAAGTAAAAACCAGCAAAGCAAATCTCTGTGCAGCAGATCACAGGTATGTGTCTTGTGCAATACGCAAATATTTATCCTGTACCCACTTTCAAATACTTCTTGGCCATTTTAAACTCTCAGCACTTGATCTAACTCAAACAAACATTGGTAGGCACAAAACTGGTCCCTGCACTGAGATCAAAATAAACATCTGACTTCACATGCAAATCACATCATAAAATCTTTTTTTTTTTGAATTCAAGCATAATGGATAATTTAAATCCAATACTGTCTAGCCAAAATTGTTAATGGAAAACTATTCAAAAATGCTTTAAAATTGATTATCTAAATACCTGAAATATTGCTCAGTTGGCTTTTTTTTTTCCTGAAGACAGCAAGGATGGAAATGTTCATTTGATAGCAGAGAGTTTCAAGGAGTTTCACTTTTAAATATTTTTAAACAAATTACAACACAATTTCCAAAACTCATTTTGAAAGTTTAAAAGTTCAGGCCAATTCCACTCTCTGTGGTAACAATTAGAGTTTCTGAAAAGAGAATTAAAAAACACAAATGGCTGATTCATTGGATTTAAAAGTTTTGGGAACATTAAAGGCAGATAAAAAAGTGAATGAAAGCAAAATAAAGGGGGGGGAGGGAGGAGGGGGATAGGGTTTTTATTTTGTTCTTTAGCCCCTTGAAAGACTTTTCTTTGAAATGATCAATTTTCACAGCAATGTTCCCATTTGATGGCTTTTCTTTTTTAAATGCTTCATTTACAGTATTAATAAAAATGGCCATTTATAAGTAATTGAGCGTGTCAAAAGACAAGGCTTCAGGGGCATCAGATGCTCAAGCATGAATCACACTACTTTAAAACATCCAGAAAGTTGCCTGGTATTTTATAGGGCTCCAATGCTTCCGCTGAGATGCACCACTGAGAAAGTACCAGATACTTGGTACTTGTTCCAACAGTGACCCCTTCGGGAAGAAAAAGGGGCAAAATCTTGCTAGTAAAGGAAAACAGAGTCAATTTCAGCGGTGTCCAGCTTGTGCCAGGGCACTGCAGCACTCGGGGGATGCAGCATCCCCAGGAGCACGGCGGGCCCAGCAATCGGCCACCACAGAACAGACATTTTCCGTGCAGAGCCACCAATTTCTCATGGTGTCCACAGGCACAAGAGCACTCTGCTGCTGCTTTACCACAAACCAGAGGTATTGAGAACAGAAGAAAGTCAGGTGGCAGAGTTGAATATGCGTTTCATTGTGTGACCACAATTACTGCACGTGGCCTGGTGCCTGAACACAGCATTTTCTGTGGGCCTGGGACGAGTCCCTCGTCCATGTTACCATTCAATCAGCAGAATCATTGTTTAGCAGTGTTTCTGCTCTATATTAACCTCAAGCTGGAAGTTGCTAGAATCACATTTAAATCTTTCGTATGTAACGTTTCCGAAGTCTTCTCTATTTCTCTTCATTTTTAGAACTTGATTTATTCATTGTAAGTCAGATCCTCATGGTTTTAGGGAATTAAGGTGCCACACTAGTAAGGAGGCAGAAAACACAATAAGGCATTCGTTTCCCAAAATATCCATATTTTTGCTCAAACTAGACATGGATGATTTGTTCAAAGTAGAGAAGGAGCTTCCTCTGATACACAGATTAGACAGAGGCTTGATTCATTTCCTAGTTGCGGCAGACATGCTCGTAACTCATCCTGTTGGGATGAAGTCATTTCTACCAAATAGATAGAGAATTGAGGCTGGAATATTATAAATTCCATCCAAACTTGTCCGCTCTGAAATGGTGAATGAAAACGAGTACATGAAAAAAGTCTTTCCTAAAGATCAAATCCCAAACAACATCTTGTAAAGGATGAGATGCATTTTCTTATTTGCACTACTATAAAATTGCTGTATGCATTATTGCAGCAGTTTCTCCCACTATTTTATGATCACTGCAAGATTCAAAATCCATGTGGAATGTTACGGGGAAATGTTGGGGCTAGTGTAAACAAGCAAGCCCAAACGTTAACATAAATGCTTTACTAATACATAAACACAATTACAGTTTGGAAGACAAGGAACTGAATTTAGAGTGCTATCTGGTCAGAATAACCCGATTAAAGACAATGAAGATGTAAAGTGAGATTACATCTAATTAGTTCCACAAAAAAATAAGCAACCACTCCAATTCTAAGACTGAATCATCATTAAAATTAGAAAATCTCTGCTATTAAAACTTAACTCACAGTGTTTAAATTAGGTGCAGTTGGCTTAGAATTTAACAGTCATCTTTGGGAACGGACCATAGATCATCAGGTACAGGAAAGTATCTCATACAGTGTGTGACACCAGATTCAGCATTTCTTCTCCTGTCACACATATCCTATATATTAAATAATGAAGCTAAAGTATAGTTTCTCACGGGGTTCATTTCATATAGGCACTATATTTTGGAAAGAATGAGAAAATATATTAGCACCTCTGAGACAGTCCTTACATAAAAAGTAACTTTACGAAAGTATTTAAAAAAGAAAAAGAAAATAAAAGCAAATAGCCCTTCTAGAAGAAGTTTAAAAATCCTTCACCTTCAAAAATCAAATTGTGTGTTCACTTTTGGAAAGAAACATGAGTGGAATGGAGGAAGTTAAAATAGGGAAGAGCTTTTTAAGACTCTCACACTGGAGTTATCTGAAGTATACAATATCTCAGACTTATCTTAAAATCTGAAGGACTATGGCAAACTACAGCATCTTGAGGAGATAGTTTTACATAGGAAGCAAACAACAATATACACACATTTTACTGGGGGTACTTCAAAGAAATCCTGGGGCACTTGAAAGAAATCAGATGAAGTGATCAGGGTCAGCTAGCATGAGCATCAGAGCTGAGTCTAGAACTAGCACTTCCCAAGCTCCATTTCAGAGCTAGGTTCTCAAGCCTAGTTATGCACATTTACACATAGATGGAAATTCAGTTTCCATCTTTTTATTAAGAACTCATAAGTAGACTTACTGCTGACATATGCTGAATTAACATTTTTGAAAACCCAAATCCTTTTTTAACCACAGAATGAGTTTGGGCAAGGAATAGCTCAAAATTCCCCTGAAATTAATTATTGAATTCATTTTCTTTACAGAGTCTACTGTGAACTGTAGGTAATGCTTTAGAATTCAAAGGTAACAATTCTTGTAAATGTTAGTATATGAGACTCACAGGCCCTGATCCCATTAAAACCGTATCAAATATAAACACTGGAAATAACATTAGAGAAGTTTATAGGATATATTTTTTTTTAATATAATGGTAGAAATAATTTATTGGGAAACTAAAACTTCTTGTTGATTAAGATTATAACAAATACCTCCATACTTTTGGGGAAAGACCAGTCAATGCTATTTTCTTTAGGTGAGACTAGCAATGTCAGTGGGGATAGGAAAAAAATAAATGAATTAAAGACTTTTTTTTTCCCCGAAAGCAAAATTGCTACACTCAAACCTTTCTGCTTTCTGAGAACTTCCGTATTTTTTTTCCTCATTGTTTTACTAAGAATCTCGTTCGCTATCAAACATGATTTCTTACAAAGAATAATAATTTTGGTCAACATGCACATCTAAGAAAATATATCAAAGACATTTCTGTAAGAAGCATCATGAGCAGAGTATGTTTAAGTTTCTCAAACAAA
This sequence comes from Anser anser, assembly GCF_964211835.1. Classification (NCBI taxonomy): domain Eukaryota; kingdom Metazoa; phylum Chordata; class Aves; order Anseriformes; family Anatidae; genus Anser; species Anser anser. The sequence goes on from NC_139722.1 coordinate 85,328,462, forward strand.
AAGAAAACAAGTCTGATTGAATTCAATGAAACTTTTTTTTTGAGTAAAAAAAAAAACAATTTTGAAAAAAATCACAAAATCTCTTTTATTTTCAGCCAGCCTTAAGGCTGTCATTTATAGGAATACCTCTTAGTGACAGTAAATTTAACAGAAGCTACATTGAGACCAGAAATTAACAGCATCACACAAACCTTCACACAAATCAGTTATCACCAGCTTTAGGTCACTACTGCTGTAGCTACAGTTGTGTTTGCAATGTACAAGACAGGGACCCCACTTGTGAAGCTTTAACAGTCCCCAGCTCTGCAAGCTGGGTGTTGTGTTTTTAAAACATCCTGTTTAAAAACAAAAAAAATATCTTCACCTCTTGTTGACCAGATATTTATACTTTTCATGGATTCACAATTTAGAGTCATTCAGACCCCCGTTCTTATACATAAATAGACCAGAAGGTTAGATATATGTATACATACATATATAAACATAGATATGATTTATATACACATACAGACATATCCCTGTGTACATGGGAATCATCAACACACATACACAATGGATGTGCAATGCAAACGTGAAACTGCAAATGCACATATTGTTTCTTAATAATCCTTCTATCAATTAACTAGAAATTAATACTAAGTACTTAAAATATTTGATGCACGCACTGACAGTCTCCAGGCTTAACCCCGAATCTGAACGGAAGATAATAGTCATAACAACTCCCACTAGCAGTAACCTCCTTCTGTCATTTTTAGCATCCAAAGGGTAAGAAAAAAAATAATCTGAGCCTGGTTTCCTTTCTATATTCTATAGATAGTCATCTCTGGCATCAGCAGACTGAGTCTGGGCTTCACATTGATTTTCTTTTCTTCCTGATGTATACAGTGAAATTGAAGTCCAATGCATTTCTGCTAAATAAGGTTCTTCCTTAGCTAATAGCAAACTATGACAATGGTCTGCAAAGAAATGGGGAAATGGAAGCAGTCTTTTTTTAAAAAAAAATCACCAACAGCATCTGTGAATTTATAACTGTCAATAAAACTGCTGAGGTTTTTATATGCACATTAAGAACATGCTTCAGTGTAAAATGGGATTCTTAATTCTTTTCACAGAGCATTAAATCATATTTAAGATTAAAAAATAAATCCTTGATCAGCTACTGACAAGTCCCCTCCCCATCTAGGACATTCTGTTCTGTGTGTGTGTACATTGTGGACTTCAATGACAAACTAATTGCTAAAGGTTCTTCTTGAAGAAAAATACAAAACACTAGAGCGTGACTATAAAACATATGTTGTTCTTTATTTATGGCAAGAATGACTCCAGAAGTTTTATGTGTTTTCTTGTAACACCAGTGAGATGTGTTTCAAAAGGAAAGTAATTCAGAGGTAGAAGATGGTGCAGGACAAGGCTTGAAGCTCCTTCAGATACCTGGGAAAACATTTACTGATTACTTCATGAGAGACCATAGTATAGCCTGTGAGGACAAAATAATGAACTTGTGAAGAAGTATCCAACCCCTTTTTTACCCCCAGCCACCCACCCTTGGGAAACCAGCAATACCAATACCTGGGACTCTTGAAAACTACACATAGGCAAAGTGTTTCTCAGTTTCCTGGTGCGCACCACGGCCACCTCTTACCCTTACTTATATTTCATCCTACCCCTTGGAAGTAAGACGGAACTGAGAGTAATAATTATGAGCAACCATCAGAACCTCTCCAGTACTATTGGTAGGTAGGATTCTCTATCCTATGGTTGTTGCTAAAAAAAAAAATTGTTACTGCCAAAAATCTTCTGTAATTAGGGCTATATATTCCATGCATTTATTTTATATTATTAGCTAAATATTTTTACATAATAGTGGGTCATCCTTTCAGTGGGAATTAGACTATGACTTACAGTGTCTTAATCAGATGTCTGTGAAAGGCAAAATCACGATAATTTTGTGGCACAGCCAACACTCAGCTAGTCAAATTCAGCAGCCTAATTTGGTGTCCTGGTGTAAGGACTTGACTGAGTTCAGCATCTAGTTCAACAACAGGAACAAATAAGCATTGCCAAGCAGCTCCGGCAGTTGCCCTTCCACTACTACCAGATGACAGCACCCACCGAGGGCAACTGGGGCCCCACAGGAGCCTGGCCGTGCCATGTTGCCATCCTGCTGCCCTAGGCCCAGTCCTCCACTCCCAGGACCTTAAACACCACTTGTGCCCCAAGCTGGGGGTTTTCCAAACAGGTTGCAACCCTCAGGCCTGCAGCAGCCCCGTCCTCCCCCACCACAATGCGCAGGCACAGCAGCGTGAGAAGGGGCAATGTACCTTCAGCTTCTGGGCCTTCATCAGAGAAAATGGCAGCTTGAGTAACCAGTTGTTACTCAGCTAGTTTCTGATGAAGTGCTACCACCACACACTGCTACACAAAGAGCATGTGTGATGGCGAGTGATTAATTACACCCTGGAAAAACCTAATAAGAGACTCATATTTAAAATACTTTATGGCAACTATTATTTTTTTCCTTCTAATTATCAGAGTAGAGATGGAGTAATGCAGCCTTCACCTCAAATTTGCTTATTTTTGTTTTTCCTTTCCTCTATCCTATTGCTTTGTCAATGTAAAACCTCCTTGTCTCCTCCCTAATGTTGATTTGTAATCTAGGGGCTTTGCTGTATCTGGCATTTTTCACAGGGCTGATGTTAAGTGTTGGTTCTTCACAACAACCACCCTTCCGTTTTTAATTCATAAAAGATAAAGTGTCTCCAGGCTGAAAAAGAAAGGAAAAAACTTGAATTTTGTCAAAAATATATACTTCAAACTTTTTTTTTCTTCCAGAAACAGCTGTCTCAGGAAATTTGGATCATTTTATTTCCATCACATTTCCAAGCAAATGGGTTTTAATATTGGACTATCTCAGGGATTCATTTTCAGAGGCTCAAAATGCTAAGCAGAAATACCTCACTTTTGAGAAGTGCTGAGCAGCTACGACTGAGTGCTGAAAACCAGTAGCAGCTGTACAGCCACAACAACACTGAAAACTCATACCTATGTTGACTAACTTCAGGAAACTACATCTTGATACCATCCCAGACAGAAACACAACTTTTTGCCCTGCCAACCTTTTTGACAAGCATGGACAGCATCGGGTTCTAAACGTGACTTTACCCAGAAATAAATGGAATGAGTATTTGACAAAAAGCCTTGCTTTTCTGTGCTGGATCATGAGCAAGTCCAAAACCAGTTCTCAACCTCCTGAAAAATACTCAACTGTAAGCACTAGCCAGCAGCAGAACTTCAGCAGTGGTTCCTAACTGCTGAAGGAATATCATTCATATTGATGGAAAGTTTCATACTGATCAAATATAGCAGAAGCCTGTTTAATCTTTCATTAATTTTAATGTACCACAACAGATTTCAAGGAACATTGCATCTTGTTGTTATCATATAACAGTATTGTGTAAAGAAATGAAAAAAAGGAACCTACTTCTAAATTCTGACTACTCCTTTATGGTCTAACTTAATGCTACTTTCCAAAGCCAAACTATTCTCAATCTTTATTTTACACAGATGAAAACTGACCAAAGTAAGACTGGAAAAAAAGAAACTCTGAGGAATCTAATCTATGTGTCACTAAATGTACTTATACCTTTCCCAAATGAGAGAAAACAAACATATTCTATTAGCACATATAATATTCATATTATTAAATGTAATTGTTTTCAGGAAAATGCAATCATTTCAGTAGTTCTTAAAATTATTTTCAAGTTTGCAGCAAGTCTATGCATCTCTGCTTTAGCTGCTGAAGTGCAGTGGCAACAACTGGCTTAGCAGACAGCTGTGTGTGCATTGCAGAGTTACAGACACTGTGCTAGCTTATTAATTCACATGTGAGGAAGAAGACAAACTGTTCAAGAACAATTACTTTGTCTTTTACCACTCCTGTTGGTGGTAGCTGCATCCAAAGCACTTAAAATGCCATCTATTTGCTGCCATCTAAAACTATATGTCAGAATAAAACTAGATAAGCACAGACACCTATCATAAGTGTATTTGCCTTTGCAAGCCTGATGGGAGGGTGCAAGCCTCATTTTTTGCTGGAAATGAGCATGGTGAGTTCTGCTGTTTCGTCTCTTGAAATATGATTCACACATGAAATATGGTATTCTCAGGAATGAGGACTGTAATGATGCTTTATTGTCTGAGAAAGCCACATGCCCCCAGAGAATGTATGTCATAAGCCGCAAGCAAGGCTGGTGGAGCAGACTTTATTTAGGCTCTAATAAAAGAGGTGGAAAAGAGGAGCTCAAAAAACACCGGGACAAAAGATGCTTTTGTTAGATGTTGAGATGAAACTGAATCAAAATGTGTTCACAGTTATAATTTCTTCTAGAACTGGGAAAACTGCCAGTAGGAATAGCATGATTTTACTTTCCAGTGGCACTGCAATTCTTATTCCTATCAAAGAAAGCTTTAAAAAAAAAAAAAGCCAAGTTATTTCATTAGGAGATGCAGCTAATTTGCAGGCATGGTAATTTTCCCCCTACAAAATTGTATAATGAGCTTTAAACTGACTAAATAAAGGGTCTCTTCTCCTAAGTGATTGTGCTTAATTTACACAGGAATTAATGGTGACTGGACCTCCTTTCAGAATAGCTTTAAAAGAGCTGCATTACAAAAACAACTTCGACAGCTTTGAAACAATACTAATAGTCAATGAAGTCAAAAATACTCAAAACAGTGCTTATATATAGGTGTCTTCACAAATACTTTTTACAAGAGACAAACATAACCATTAAAGCAGGTATCAGAATCCAGCAAACTTATAATGCCGATTTTATATTGTTACTTGGGAATTATGCTGGTAGACAGTACAGAAAAGCCTAAATAAACAGATGGACAGACATTTCAGGAAGGTATACTTTTATCTTTAAGAATTGCTCTCAGTGTATTCAGTGCTATTTGCTGTTGCAGTTTTTTGTTTTTGTTTTGTTTATCATTGATTAATGTGTCTAAAGAATGGAAAGAATGGTTTGTAGAGAAGCCTTGAAATATGTAGCCCAATTTTCATGTAGTTAAGCAGTACGTACAAAACTTCAGCATTTCCAAAACTCAGGTATTTGAGGATACTTATATAGAAGCTAGATGTCAGAAACCTTGTTTATGGTCTCACAACAGTATGAGGCATGCCTCACAAATAGAGTTTGTCCCTGGCAAGTTACTTAGAGAAATTAAAATTCCTATTCCAGTTACCAAAAGATGTTGACCCTGAGATTGTGGAAGCAGAAATACATTCGGAAGTTTTAGTTCAGAATACCTCCCTTTTTTCCTTTGTATTGTAGGAACACCTAGTTATCTTTTTAATATATCATAAAAATGAGATTTGTAAAATTTCAAGTTTGAAAGCGGCCATTAAATCATGTAGCCCATCCTCCTTTATCATAATGTTTCATAAGAGGTCTACAGATAATATAGAATCAGTGACATCTGTGAAAACAATTAACAAAATCTAAGCCAAAATATTGTTAACAATACAAAACTATACCTTGCTATCATAGCAGCTTGATTAACTTACAAGAAATGAAAGGAAAATTATTTTTAAAGTTAAGAACGATTTCAAAAGAGAAATAAAAATGAATCAGTGAAAATATAATGCTTGGGAACCTAGTACATCATGGTTGTGAAACCAGTATTTCCTCCGATCAAAATATGAATGAAGCAGCGTTTTTAAACACATCATCACCATCTACTGGACACCAGGGAAAATGCAGATCAGAAACGAGACCAAGCAAACGGACACCTGGGGCTGTCCGGTCCATCAGGAAATCCTGTAAAGGCTTCTTGCCTACATCCTTACTTCATCCTCCACACACCCACCTGAACACAATCTGACCTTCCTCTCAAGTTTAGAACATAACCAGTCCAAAGGTGTGAAAGTGGATCTGGCAGCTAATGTATATCCCACCACCAAGCCACAAATGCAATTTTAGTCTTACGCCTAACATGTACAGCGAACTAAAGCCTGCCACTTCTCTGCCAAGCTACGTGCACATTATTTAGTTTCCAGCAACTTTGACAGAAGGAAACCCTTGGACTGTGTTCATGATGCAAACTTATATGGGCTTCCTGAAAATGTTTTATCCCCTCTCCCCCCGTCTGGAAGCCATTTGCTCACTTTGGAGCTGAATTTAAAGCCTGGAAAAGATGGAGGACAGCTAACAAGAATAAAGGATTTGACAGTGGCAGTGGTTTTCTCTGATACAGAAGTCTCCACTTCATCTTACAGAAATCCATCAGTATGTGGGTGGAAACATCTGCTTCTGAAATAACTTCACATCCATATGATGTACGTGTGTGATTAGATCCAATGGATTCAGAAGGAGTATATGCCACTTGAATACAAATGCAGTAAAGCACCTGTGAATATGCTTTTAAAATCAGAACCAGTATTTTCTGAGTTGACACAAACCATTTAAAATAAATTACATAATAAGCACTATCAAAGAACACAAAATGAACTTATTAATACCTACAAAATGATGAGTGACAACGTGGTGACAATATTTCCACTCAAAGTCTGGACATCATCATAACTCATGCAACCAGTTCACAGCAGAGAGTTAGATCACACACAAATTTTGCATGACTGCACAATGCAGTAGCATCACAATGGCACTGGCCACCTATGAAGGAGTAAGTAAGGAGAAGGAGGAGGAATAGTAAGTAAGTAAGGAGGAGGAGTAATCCACTGTTAGCTTTCCTCCTCCCTGTCCCAGATCAGGTTTGTGAAGCCTATGTAGGCCAAGGAGGCCATGAGAACAGCCACAGCTCCCAGAAGCTGGGTGAGCACCCCCTTACAGAGCCCATCCTACTCTATGGGGCTGCAAACTGGTGCTTGTTGTTTTTCCGGATACTGCACACACTGAGCACTGGCCTGGGACGTTATGGGCATATGGGAACTATTGCTCAACCTGTTTGGCTTTGCAGAGTGACCTCAGCCCAGACATTTCACCCCTCCATCCTCTCATTTCCCCACACAGAAATGGAGTAATGACAGTAACCTCCCTTGGGTAACAGTTTGAGATTGTTATTTATAAGAGGAAATTATTATTGCTGTAATTAAATTCCTATCAACTTCATTCCATATGTGAAGAGCAATGGCTCAGGAGCAATTTTTTAACCTGTCTGTAGCATTACTAATTGAAAAAAAAAAATGTTGTTATGGTCTATGAATGCATTTTGTTTATTTTTGGTTTTACAGTGCACTCATCTCCTCTGCTTTTTTATTTATTTTTTTCCCCAGGCAGATTTTCTCTTTTCAGTCACTGACAGCCTTCCTTCCTAACACTACCACACCGGGTTACACTTGTCATATGAGAAAGTTCATAGCATTTTCCCCCAGAATTCAGCAACACTCGACTTCTTTCAGCAATGTCATGAGCTCAGTCATTATGTTGTTACTCAACACTCTCAGCTGGCATACAGAAAGGTGTATAAGCTTTTCACAGTGCCTAGAACAGTATATTACCAAAACCCATGGCAGCCTTATTTCATTTTCCGAAGTATTCAAAAGAGCAAGACACAGCAACAATGACACAACACAACCAGCCGCTCTGATTTTTCTGGAGATTAATGACCATCTGTGAGGAAACGGGGGCAAAGGTTTATTTATCAGCCATTAACTCCAAAGACTCATTTCTTGCTTTGGAATTATTCTTCAGGGCATGTGGAAAAGGTGCAGCACATCAGTACACAGCTCTCTGGAGTGCTCAACACACAGCTCTGACCCTGAAACTGAAGGAAGAGGTTCATGCATCTCTTCTGTTAACACAAGGATCCTGACTAATCTTTGCAGATTCAATCAACAACTGGGTTTTTCAAATAAAATATGTATGAATACATTTAAAAACTGAGCAGAAAATCCATTTCATAATTCTCAGCTTTGCCAATTTCTTACTAAACAGGCATCTTTCTCATCTGCAGAATGATGCACATTTCTGCTATATTTTATCAGTACCAAGCACAATGAAAAGAGTGAAGATTTTATGCAGGAACTGTATTGGTATTAATCATAAAAGTAACACAGTGCCTTGGTCTAACAAAAAGATGTTTCAACTCCATAAATTAGTAAGGGCCCATAAGGCATATATGGTCACACTGGCTAGGTATATGTTTTCAGGCATTACAGACAAATAGTAACAGTTCAGTAGAGGGAAAAAAAAATAGTGCTGTCATCCCTACTGTAAATACTTCAGATTTTTCTATGTCTTTGTTTAAACTTCAGACTAGCTCTGCTTGGGTGTCTTGGCCTGAAGCCCTCTTGCACCTGGAGTGCATTCAGGACTCCCAGAGCACATTTTCCAGTTTAGTTTCATCGAAAACACAAGATCATGCACTCCAGGACTACTGCTCAACTAAAACCAACCAAAGGGGAAATTCACTTCAGAGGTGCACTGCTGGTCTGAATTAAAACATGAATATAGATACACTTGTTGAGACACACTGATTTTTTGTGGCCCATTACATTTTGAGAAATTAATATATATCAGTAATAACCACACAAAAGCTCATTGCAGTGATAAGAGTTTGTATGTGTTGTTGTAAGAAAAGACACTGACTAAAACCCACAGGACTTATGGCATATATATGCTGAGTTGTTTCCTTCCACATAAAGCTAAATCATTGTCAGACTTTGTTTCAGCATACCTTACCATATCAGCAGGTACATCTACACTGCAGTTTTCTTACCCTCTCTTTCCGAGATCCTTGCTACTTTTATTGTCAAAAAGCACGCCAAACTGTACATGTCAGTTACTCACAGGCCTGGAGTAAAGAGCATGGGGTACCAGGCTTGGACAGAGTACCACGGACACCAGCATCCCTACCTACAACCAGTCTGCAACGTTTGGCTAAAGGATGAGGTCCTGCTCTCATGAACATTACTGAGCAATACTGATGCAGAGAGGACCTGAGCAGTGCCAGGGTCCAGGCACCCTGGTGTTTTAAGTGGTGTGTGGGCACCACACCAGTTGGTTCTAGTTTGCAACCTGACACTTACAGCTTCAAAGTCAAGTTAGGAAAATGGTTGTTGTTTTGGAAGCATTACAAAGCACACACAAAAAATATACGCTTAAATAATAATAATAGTAAATTTGGCCCAATGAACCATTTTGATCAGCACTACAACTTAGCAGCACCTGACTGCTCAGTGACAGTACCTTTGCACTACCAGCTCAGCCTGTAGACAAGTACCCAGCATCAAAGTCACCAAGTTAGCATTAATTTGCAACCTTTTGGAAAGAGCCTGCAGACAGTAAAAAGGATGAAAGTCATGAAACAGCCTCCCCTACACCCAGATGTTGTCCCTGAGATCTGCTTCCTGACGCATATGACAAAACAGCACAGAGAAATTGTCACTGGCACTCTCCTTTAAATGGTGTTTGCTCCTTTAATCTGGCAATTGGGAACTTTAAAAAATATCAGACTGAGACCCTTCCACACTCAGGAAACCAGTCATGCTTATCCCTGTTTTACACAAGTTTTAACATTTAGACTAATCAAAACCATGTTAGTTTTCAAGAATGCTAAATGAAATATCAGGAAACAATTAAAACAATAGTAGTAACCTGTTACATTTCTACAGCTACCAAGCTACAAAACCTCTGATCAATTCCTTCATCTTCCACAAGATCAATCCTCCCAGAAGTTATTCTCTGATATGAAAGTAGGATTTAAAATTTTGGGATGGAAGAAATTGGTGCCTTGTCCTCTTGCTATACGAAATACCCCTTTTGCTCTCATCTTTCCTCAAACTTTTCAAAAAGCCTAGTGAAAGTAACAGCTTGAGAGAGCTTCATCCCTTGTGATTGTACAGGCTATAGCAAGCTCACAGTTCATTTTGATAAAGGTTTGTACAACTGTGAAGTTCCAAAAGATTGACAAAGCACACAAAGATGCCATGTGTACACTGAGGTTTATATACAGGCTTGATCCTCCCCAGCTACATCAAGAATGGCACAGCAGCCACTTCGGTTGTTAACACCTTTCACACTCCCAAAATAGCACGTGAATTTTTCATGTTATATATTCCATCGTCTGCAGCTAGCAGAAAATTTTGAGAGGAACCCCAAGACTGTTAAAGTCATTTTTTCAGTCTGATGGTATTAGTAAAGGGCTACTAGGAAAAGCTTAGTTGTAGAGAAGATGGCCTACAGAAAACTGTGTTGAAACACTGAAGGTCAGGAGATAAAATGTCAATAGACTTTACGTTATCACAAATGAGTTCAAATGTCCTTCACAGTTTACATGAGTTTTCTGTCAACTCCAATGCGATGTTATGTATTCTTCCAGAGAGACAGATGTACCATGGCTATGAAATACAACTTATTTAAGATACAAGAGCTAGCAATAGTCTTGGGGCCAAATACACTAAAGGAGAAGTTCATGTTTTAATACCAGTTAACACATTAGTTCCCAAACATAAATATATCAGGGTAACTCACTGAGAACAGATAGTCATAGATAAATACCTCAGACAGACACTGCTTTTATTCATTCCTTCACTGAAGAAACCATAGCAATGAAAGAGTTATAAAACACTGAATGTGACAGTTGCTTGTTAAAATGGAGTCACACAGAGATGAACCGGTATTTGATTGTTATTTTAATAAATTCATAATCTAGCTGCTTTACTCAGATAAGACATGAAATAGGATGTGCTGGATTCAGTGTAATTATTTCTATTAAAACAACCTGCTTATGGTTTTTGCTGCTATATCAGAGTCAGTCCCTGCCATAAGAAGCCAATAGGAGATCTAATCTTGACTGCCTGTAAAAGGGAGGTACTCTACAACTACTGAGACAAAGGAAACAGCACCATTATTTCCACTGACGTTCAGCATTTTACATAACTTTTTTTATTAAGAGTAATGGTGACAATACTTTTGGGAAAACTTAAAGCCAAATTAAATTTTTAGCCAATTTAATTTAAAGCCAATTAAATTTTTAGATTAAAGCCAAATTAAATACGACCAGAATTCGTATTGTTTCATAACAAAGAATACAACAGCAAAACAGATACTAAAGGAAGATAGCAAAGTTCAATAGTGCATGAACTTTTTATGGTGAAAGGACTGGTGATTGTGGCTGCTTCTTGCTATCAGTGGAAATAAGAACAGACCGGTCTTCCTTTCCCACACACTCACAGTCAGAAAGCCTGAGGAAGGTGCATAGCAGCGCCCATACCAGACCACAGTACACAGATTAATAAAGGGTGATCTTTCTATCTTCAATTAATAGGCATATCCAGAATAGGAAGTAAAAAACACTTTCTGAGAGGACAATTCTTCATGAGTTTCTTTGAAGAATTAATTTATTTTCAACAGTTCCAGCACAGAAGCTCCCAGATAAAAGGAAAAATAATTCTAGAAATATGTTCATAAACTAAAAAAGTTCATTCACTAGTCACTTTCATGCACGTAAGGCATTGGCTTGGCTAAGATCATTTCCAACAACACAAAAAAACATAGTTGCCTACAAGAAATTTTTAAAACATTATTTTTATCTCATTCCAAACAATGAGTCTTTTGGAAAATTTGCAGAAAATGTATTCAACACTTTAACAAGTAAGAGATATTGGGAACTACAGCATATTTTTCATGCATAATCTTCATACATCCAGGTCCTCACTTTAAATGTAAAACTCATTGTGTAGGTGCAATGGATATATTTTTAATAAGGATGATTCGTTTACTCTATTTTTTCTTCTTATTACACCAAAAAAGTCTCACTTGTTACTATTTCCAACATATTCACAGAACAGAATTTGAATTGAACCACTACAAATGTCCATATTTCTACAACTTTTCTGGAAACATGGCCTCAGAAACAATAAGCGGAACTGCATGCTACAAATTTCTGAGACCACAATACCCTAAGATCTATTTTTGCATCTGACCTGCTTATATAATATACCGTGTTTCCACTGGAAGGTGGAAAAATATGCTAGGAAATATGTTCAATGTTGGGAAAACATATTGAAAGTTACGTAAAAAGTACAATACAAATACCAAAATAAAGTATGTCCAAGTCAATTAGCACCAGGGTTATTTTCTTTTTTACTGCTGTTCAGAGGTAACCTTTTCATTCAAAAAGACTGCTAGTGCTTTCAGCTATGATAACCACAGTGTAATCAGCAGTTTCATCTTTAATTTCTTAATTCAAGGCTTAACATGAGGCATCAGATCTAGGAAATCAGCTCTTGAAACCCTTCTGCTGGACCTCAAGCTGAGACCGCCAGGATAAGCCCCCAAGAGGCCCCCCCCCACTCCAGACTGGGCAGAGCAAAGAAGAAAACAAATGACAAGTAATCCATTCAGTCTTATTATTTGACCATACCAGTCCTGTAGCATGCCATCAAAAATTTAAATTATGGAAACACAGCAATCTACCCAACTTTTCACAGAAAGGTAAAATAGAGATGCAGAATAATAATGGTGTCTCAAGGGGCAGAAGGAATTCAGATTTGACCTCTGGAGAAAATACGCAACTCCGCATCCAGGCTTGAGTCTGGAGAAATTTAGCAGACATCTTATATCCCTGTTGGTCTGTATTTAAATAAATCTACCTTACTTTTGCATGTACATGCACAAGTACAAACAAGAAAAATCTTTAGGAAGAAAATGATAGTTGACATAGAGCAATAATGCTCTGGCAACACATTTTACAAAAGATGACAGGGAGCAAGCAGCACAACTAAGGGAAACCTCTGGAGAAGATGCCATGGGAAAATAAGAAAATATATTCAAAGAAAATGAGCTAATTAAGCCACTGGTATAACAAATACATTTGAATGAAAGTAGACTAGATCATAAACTTACGGGTGTTGTCAAGGTATGGTAAGGATGAAAGAAAGCCTCTGTGACTATGGAGGGCTGAGTTGTGTGATCAGTTGAAGAGAACAATATGAATTCAAAATAAAAAATGCTCCAGGAAAAAAAAATGGGACATACAAAGAGAAGAAAGGAGAAGATATTGGCAAAAAAAGGTAAGAATTGTATGTAGTCTAAAAATAGCAAAAACTTCTACAAAATTAAAACTATGAGGAGGAAAAACATAGTGACTTTTTCTAAGGGGGTCAAATGCTCAAGCAATGCCAAGTGCTGAGAGTCTGTCAGTCTTACCACAAGAAAAAATTTACCATATACATAGTTTAAATTCCAAACATTGCAGCACAAAGCTGTTACACCTCTCACGCTATAACAACAATATAATAACTGACTCTGAAGAGGCTGGAAAGTAAAAAAACACTAAAAATGGACGAATTAAATTTTAAAATATGCTTGGACAGCAACTAAATACCATACTAAGGCTTAAAACTAATGGGAAAAACAAATGCTGTGTTAGAAAAACAGGTTTATTTTATAATGCGTGCACTCCCATAGAGGACACTGAGCACTGTCAGAGCCCTGCTAGTGACCTGGGACATGTCGTAATTTCAGGCTTAGCACCTGAAACAAATCTTATTGCATGACTAACTTTTATGCTTTAAAGAACAAAACACAAGTTTAATTTCAGTTTTTGCTAAATATAAAATACACTTACCATAAACTGTTGATAAATAGGTGCTAATTGCTACTTACCTGCAAAACAAATAAAACAAACGAGTTACTTAAACATGTAATATACTAGCTAGGGAAGTGGTATCATTTAGGTGGCTTGTTTAATCATTCCTATGATTAAAAAAAAGGAATGAATCAAGGATTTATTAAGAAGGGAACTCAAATTACAAGTTTCAGGTGATGTTTCCACTGTGATGGACTGCGCGAAGTTCAGTCTCAGCAAAATTGCCTTATGACTTGAATTTCACTGTCCCCAAGGAGGTGATGAGACCCCTGAGCCAAAGCTCTTTGCCCAAGGACCTGTTTGCTTTGCTTCTCGGCATTGCTTCTCTTCCATGTAAGATAAGCCTCTGTAATACAGGATACACGCTCCTTAAGATGTACACCCTCTAGCAACTTTATTTTCTGGGCTAAATGCATTTTCACAAAATTAAAGAAATTGCTGAGTTCAGTGTTATTTGAAATAAAAATATCAAACAAGGAGATAAATAAAGGGATAATCCATGCTTCATTGGATCAATCTTACAATTAAACTGTTCTCAGTAATGACAACGGTAGACACCACAGCTTATTACAGCAGTCACTCTGTTATTGTGGTACTTGCTCACAGATACAACAGACTGAGGTTAATGGAGTTAATAGGTTGTTCATCTAAACCCAAAGTTCATAGAAAATTGTCTGAATACTCTAGAATCTGGCATCCTTGGCACTGCTATATCAAATGTCGTGCTATTTATTCCTTAAATCAAAAAAAAAAAGTAGTATGACGATACCACAAAGTTTTGAATATACCTACAGGCCACACATGTACTAAATTCACATTTCTGCAACGTATACACAGTGTCCAAAGACTAAATTCACAAACCCACTCTGCGTTCACATTGAGGTCCTGGCAGCTTCCACAACAGACAAGACTGACTAGTGGACAAAAAAAGCATTTAGAAATATCAACTGTCACAGTTCACCATGGCAAAAAATAAGTTCACCAAAAAAAATTAATAATAATCAAAACCAAAACATATTTTGGGAAGAAATAAAAATTGGAAAACAAAAACAAACAACAAACCACTGGGGTGAAAACAGAAGCGGCAGTGCAGCCTTAAAAATTGCAAGACATTCACCCAGGTAGCTTTGCCATTGATTATTCCTGGATTCTAGTTGATTAACTTAGGCAGATTCTTATTAAATGCATTTCATCTCTGCTCAAAATTCAAAACAGCTCTTACGTGCAGTCTAAATAGGTCTGGAAGAGGCTCATAGATATGTTCTACTTTTAAGTCAAATTTGTTAGTCAACCATGACAAGAAGTTCTATAAGGCAATCTTTAGATTTCTGACTATAAGCCTAACAGTTATATTTTCATATCCAGAACTCCCCAGTGATGTATATAATGCAATATACTATTCACAATATTATGACACACTTTAATTATCTCCATGGCTGCCAGAAACAATTTTGACCACTGTGATAGACTGGGTACAATCCAAAAGAAACAAAACGAGTATAGATATAAATATATATATATATTCTATATTTATATAGCACACTATATGGAGATTGCACTGACAAGAACTTGAAAGAAGCCAAGGAGAGCTGGAGCTGGGGAAAGGATGATGCCAATTTAATCTTGAAGATTGACAGCTTTGCTTGGGACAAGGAAAGCTGAGCGGATGCTGTGCAGCAAGGGAAAATCACTGTGGAGGAAGAGAAGCTGCAGGAGTAACATATTAAAAATAAATATGGAACTTGAGGGCAAGTTTAATGTAAAGCAAGCCAAGTGCTTTGCTAAAAACGTGGCTTTTGTACTTGTTTTTCAAACTATTACCACAATCATTTTGCTCCCCTTGAGCTAAGTCTCTCAGCAGACATTAAAACAGTTGTAAATGGTAATTAGTATTCAGAAACGTACTTCAACACGGGAAACAGAAACATGCCCTGAGGGGTTCAGCCTCGCTGCTCTGGGACAAGCTCAGCCCCAACACCATCCCTGGGCAAACGGCATCCCAATGCCCCATGCCCCCATGGCTCCAGGGGCTGCAGACATCACTGGTGCCCGCTCCAGCACGAATGTACCCCTGGGAAACATAGGAAGACCAGGAAAGGTGCTGGCAAGTGATGGTAAAGGCCCCGAGTGTCACAGTCACATAGGACTGCAGCCTATGTCGCAGGGTGAGAAGAGGGTCTTCTGGGAAACAGGAAAATTTTGAATTTTTCATTGAATTCACAAACCAATCAGAGGGCAGGAAAATGTCCTACAAAAAGCCAGGAGTCTTCCTTATCTGCCTCAACCTCTCCAATTTGAGCAAGTTCAGGAAACTATTGTTATTTTCCAGGAGATCTGACTGGTGTTTCCACAGGGCTTTTGCTTACATGCTGTTTGTAAGTAACCATGCTCCAAGGCACACTGCTTTAAGGAAGTACCAAACTCTTCAAATATTACATTTCTTCTCCAAAAGAAAGCTGAATGGCAGTTCTGAATCTATTCCTACTCAGCACACAAACAACCAAGTAGATGTGACATGGCTTTGCAGCCTTCACAGACCTGCCATTTTATAGCACCTCACATCTTCTTCCCTCATGCACACTGGACAAGCTCTGCTCAAAGCTGGCCACAGAAACACGTCCAGGATCTGACCCTAAGAACTGGTTTGTACAAAAATTCCATTTCTGTAACAGCTGCTGCCAACATACGATGACAATAAAAAGGCACCAACAGTGCAACCTCATGCCATGCCCTTAAGGATCACTTTCAACAGCTGGCTTGAATCCTGCCATGCACATTTCCCTCCAGGAAGCAGAAATATAATAATTTCAATGATTTATAGAGAGAAGTTGAAAAGCATTCACCAACCTCAGGAAATCAGCAAAAGTTCTATTTTTAGTGGGTTTGGAGAATGAGGGAAAAACAACAGAGACACTGTAGGTGTTGTGTTGGCTTGCTTTCGGAAGCCGTTTATTCACGGAATGGCTAGCTCATCATATAAACCTCCAGGATAGCTGAAAGAGGCTACGCAATGTAGCAAGGATGTGCTTTTGGTCAACAGGCTTTAATTCACTTGTCAGCTGCAAGGAATGAGAATGTTTCCCTAAGTTTTTAACAGGTATGGCAAAGCCACACTGCTACAGACTGCTAGGTCCCCAGTTTCCAGGCTTTTATACGTGCACATTAATCACATTAACAATGTCAATGTCTGCTGAGATATTAAGTAAAAAAGATTTTGCTATTTGCACAATAACCAGGAAAGCTTTTACTATATAGGGTAAGGAGCATCTCTATGGCTCTCCCTCAAGACTCCCAGTCTTCTACTGTAATCCTTCTACTGTAAATCTGCAACATGTAGACTTGACCAAAAATCTTATTAATCCTAACACCCTCCTTTGAGCCCAGAGCTCAGTGTTCTCTCATTACCTGAGCATTTATCATAACAATTCACTTTTTTTCCCCCTAAATATCCTTACTTTTTTTTTTTTTTTTTTTAACTGATAGAGCAAAATCCTATCATTCTTAGTCAAACAGGTGAAAAATAATACACTTAGTTTTGCTAGACCAACGACTGCAGATTTTGGCCTCAAATTCAGAAGCTGACTAGGGAAATTCCTCCTGCCAACAGATGTTTAAGTAATGCTTTGCATTACATGTCTAGCTTAATCTGGGTAAATTCTCATGTGTATTTCAACATTTTTTTCTGATGATAAAAACTCAGTTGATTAGCTTTAGAAAATCTGCATCTCTTCCCTATAAACAAGCTCCCCTCCTTCGTGTCAAAAGTCATCAGTGTGAAGATGAAAGCAGATACATGAAAGCTGAAGCACAGTTGATCCTCTTGCTCCCACCTTTTCCCAGTACAGCAATGCAACAGCTCCAGATTTCATTTTTGAAAACACTCCTTCCTCCAAGCATCAAACATTTGTTCATGTTACTAGCCGAAAAAACACTTAGGAGCAATTACAATAGTAGCTGTGATCATATGCAAAATTACATTACAAGAAATTGATGAAAGTTTTGTTCCAGAAGTTGTCAAATCTGTACGGATTTATCCAGTCTGTGCTTTAGATAAAGTCATGCATCCCAACAAATAATTCCAGAACCAAAATTGTTGATGGAGTTGAAAGTCTGTGCTTCAGCCAAAAGATGAGAGTTGAAATGCAGCAGCTATGCCATTATTTTTAGTTTTGCACATTAACAAAATCTCACCGTGATGTACAATACAATAATGCTGAGCTTTGCTAAGCTAAATCTGATCTCAACCAAAACAACAAGTACCCATTTAACCCAAGCTGCAGTTCCATTAATTCAATGTAAATACACCTAAGGATCAATCTAGTTAAAAGATACTTTTTTTTTTTATCTAAAAACTTAGAGACTACAGTCACTTCCAGTGACTGACCTTGATGCAAACATCAGTTGATTATCTGTCAGACATCCCCCTTTAGAGCAGACAGATTTTGTTTCTCTTTTAGCAGAGTATGCCTTTCCAAACCATGTTTGTGCCATCTCTCATCAGCACTGTTATTTTCTACTGTCTGCTTTTGACTTTTAAATGCTGAAAATGAATCAATTCTATTGATAACTACCTTAATACTCTCTTGTTCAAAAGAAAAAAATAATCTCATAAATACCGTTTAATATTTGTGTTTTTTCTTAATTTGGACTCCCATGTCACTCATTGCTTCTCACCTATTTTTTCTTATTGGTGTTTTTATATTACATCTAAGCCCACTCTTTGTTACTCTTGATACATTTATCACTAACTTATTTCACATGAAAATACCCTTCTGTTTCACCCACGTCCTCACAGTGCTCTAACCCATTTGTCATCACAAAATAAATATGTTTTAAAATTAAACTACAGAAATGCTATAACCGAGAACTTCAAATCGTGACTTCAGAAACACAAATACCAGAACCAACTCTCAGCTAGAATTCAATTTAATTTAGTTTGTGTTAGAGCCAGGGTACCTAAAACAAAATTCTTAACAGAATTAAGAAACGCTAACTCAACTTTTAGTTTAATGATTTGGTTTAAACTGTTTGTAAGGGCATACAATACTGCCAAATTAAACATACAATTTAAAAAAAAAAAAAAAAAACATTCAACATTCTACCAAAATGGTAACTTTTGTTTAGTCATGGAAAAATACTATGACTGCCCAAGGATAAGAAAGACCTGGGTTTGAAAGCACAGGGTCCCAGGGTAAGAGAGAGCCCATGTCATACAATCTCTTTCACAAATGTTTCCTGCCAAGGACAACCATATTTTTATCTTGCATTTCCTCAGCAGAAATCCATAAGCAAAGCTCATGCCCAGTCAAGCTGGCATATTGGCAAAGCCCCTGGCCTAATGTGCATCCACTGCACCTGTGGTTTCCATACACACAGTCAATCAGGCATTTCCATGATATGTTGAATCTTCCCACATGCACATGAGCCAAGGCCAAAGCACAGCATGCAGGCACTGGGAAGCACTATGGATTTGCCAAGCAAACTGCACACATGCAGTTCATCCTGACCATGCACTCAGGAAATGCTCATGCATGCAACTGCATGTCAGACACAACCAAAATGCAAGCTTGCTCACCACCACCTGTCCCAAAATGCCAGGCAAATTTCTCCTAAACAGAATGTCTGACCTGAAAAGCCAAACAGCACACTCAGAAAAAAGCTACCACGGTAGAGCACCGAGTCAGAGTCAATTAGGTTTTGTTCCTCTTTCACAGATTTTTAGAACTGCTCTTACTGAACCTTGCTCAAAAGCCCCACTACTGGCATGTTCAAAATCTTTTTCTAACTAACAGTTTTCATCTACCCCTTCCCACTTATACTTAATGGTGTTAATACACTTCCAGAGAACGGTCAGGTGCCTTGCAAAATCTTCATTTGACCTATCTGAACAAATCAAGCACTCTTACTCCTCCCTATTCCCCATAATCAATCACTTTCATACCCCTTCTTTTTTGACCTGAGTTTTCATTTCTTTTGCTGATAACTTAGCCACTGCTAGTTAATAATTAAGAACACACAAACAAATCAGTATTTCATTAAACATATTTGCTACCAATAATCATGTGCTAGCTTGTTTAGAATGAATGGATAGACATCATCCACTTTTTCTACATCCACCTCTGATGTTACCGTGCTTGTTTCCAGTCTGGGATGTACACTGTCTTTATGCTCATGTTCAGCATCACAGTCTTTACTAAAACCTATAGTTCAATATTGGTCATTATTTTGATTTTTGGACTAATCTAATCCTAACCCACTTATTGACAGAGTAGTTCTGTGTCTTCTTTAGTTGTTCATTCACTGTTGTTATTGCTATACATGAGGTACTCTTCAAATTTCTTTTATAAGATTTAAACGACTTTGGTAATTTCATTTTATTCTTGTATTCCCTGTCTTTGACAAGAAAACTGTATTTTCCATTTGCTGTCAGCTTTTTGTCAAAATCTTAACATCTGTTTTAGAGGTGGTCATTAATCCACGTAGATCTGGAGTCTTTCACCTTTTCTTTCCAAGCAAGACTTCTAGGTTTCTACAGGTTTTGCAGCCCTGACCTATAGAAGTCTAGTACTACTCTGTATTCAGGTCCTGAGCTCGTCATTGTAGCTATTGGCATGAATGAGATTCCTTAAACTTTATATTTTCAATATTAGAAAATAAAGCAAATTACAGACCTCCTGTTTTTTCACCTGATCATTTAATTTAGATAGTATTACAGGTAGGCTGTTCCCAAACATCATTCCAGCATGCCTAAGTCTGGTCTAAAAAAGCACTGTCCCCTGCTGGCACAGGGGCTATTAAGTAAAGAAATCTCTTATATACAGGTATAATTGGGCTCAACCATCACTCCCCTATATGTATTTGATAACTAATACAGCATGGCTGTTGTGCACGTCATTATGCGGCTGTGAATCAGTCACATTCAAAGAATATAAAATTACATATTCATTTTGCAGTATTTACGATGCAATGTATGAAACACAGGTGCTTGCTGAGCAATGATGAATGATGAGACTAACAACAAGACATCTTCACTCAGTAACGTAAATAATTCAGCTCCCGTTTGCTCTTCAGAAGCACTGAGGATCGACACCTTTAAGCTGCAAATGCTTAACTCTATCAGCTGTCAGGTGCATGTCTCCCCTCAACAACCTGCAGGATAAAGGCTTAAATTATTTCTGCTCAATTCATCACATTTTAGCCAACGTAAAAGCCTGCAGTCTATTAACAGCATGATAAAATTGACAATCCCCTACCCTACTTTGCAGTAGTTTGCAAAGTAGCTCCTGGTTTCTTCTGCTCTCAACTCTCTCCAAGCACACTTTCATCAGCTGGGAGAGCTTGCCCTCAAACTGTGCTTTCTGCTGTCACCCTAACCTGACTCAAACCCTTCAGTATTTTCACCTGCCTTTATTCTCATCTGCTAATCTCACATTCAGTTGCTCCTGGTTCTTGCAAATCCTGAAAACACACATTTTTTTTAATATCTGAAATACAGCTATTTGAAGTCATGCTGCCAAAATAGAAGTACATATTTCTAACTTGAGGCAAAAGGATAACTTTAGCATTTTAAAAGTAAGCCAAGCACAAGGCAGGCAGCACTTTCCTGCTGACAAGCATGTAAGAAAATGTAGCAGACATGCACTTTTGAAACACAGGTGGTCTTCTGTTCCTGCCAGTGCAATGCCAGTGGTAGTTCCAGATGTGGGAGAAACACCACCCTTGCCCCCTGGAGACAAAAAAAAAAAGGGGGGGGGGGGGGGGAGGGGTGCTGCAATGATACAGCACCAGAGGAAGTCTGCAGCAAGCTGGCACCATCAAGAAAGTTGGAAGCGAGCCAGAGACAAATTACGACCTGGGCTTTTTGGAGCTGTATGAAATCAAAGCTGCTCTCCCCCTTTGGTCTGAATGCCACAGGAAAAGGATGAATGGGAGAGAGTAAATGCCAGGTATAGCCTTCATTACACATG
The DNA here is from genome assembly GCF_964211835.1 of Anser anser. Classification (NCBI taxonomy): domain Eukaryota; kingdom Metazoa; phylum Chordata; class Aves; order Anseriformes; family Anatidae; genus Anser; species Anser anser. The sequence goes on from NC_139722.1 coordinate 85,350,046, forward strand.
CAAAAGGGTACAAATTACAATCCCTTGAGCATAAAGAGGCAAAGCAAGGTTCACTATACCACATAATATTAAGCCACATTATGAAAATGACTGTTTATGTTGGTTCTTTAATGTTTGTATAAGGCTGGGAACATGCAAAGTGCTAAGTATGAGCACAGGCATGGTCTCTCTACTTTGATATGTTCACACCAAAATAAAATACACTTCAATCATAACAACTATTAATTAATACTTAATACTGGTATTAATGACGTTGGCACAAAAGTATAAAAGCAAACAAATAAATTTCCTGAAGCCTAAATGACTGGAGGCCTTGTCAGTACGAGGAGGACTGGAAGCTCATGCAGCAAGAGCTGGATGATCTGGAGGGGTAATAGAAATGGGATGAAATTTAATAGCAGTGTGCAAGGTCATAAGCTTCGAAACATAACAAGACTTTGTTATAAACTACAAAGCTGTCAGCTAGAGGAGCTATGTAGGAGACAGTACATTTGTAGAATATGGGCTGTCTGTAAATCATCGGTGTGATACAGCCATGAAAAGAGTAAACTCATCAGGTGATGTATCCTCAGAAGAGCAAAGGAAGATTAATTTCCATGGTAAAGGCACTTTTGAAAGCTCCTCCTCTGAAATGTTATGCACAGTGCCAGCCATGTTCCAGAAAGAGTCCTTCGAATTAGAATAGGGCCAGAAATATACTTCAAAAATTATCAAGATAACATTCTAATTAAACCGGACTAAACCTCCTCACCTTCAGCGTAGCAAGACCAGGACAGGAAGGATCATATTGCTGTCTGATCATTTACCAAGCGAATTCAACAGTCCAAAGGAAGAACTTAAGCTAAAAGACACACAAATACAACTGTAGAAACAAAATACTAAAAAAAAAAAAAAAAAAGTCTCATAGTTGTGAAAATGTCTCAACGTTGTGAAAATGTCTTCCCATAAGATTCTCGTCATCTTAGATAGGGTTTGAAAAGTTCATATAGGAAGATAATGGTCAGGGGAGTTAACCCGATGAAACAGAACTGCATTTACAGTAGGAAAACCAGACTAAATATATGCTACACGTTATCACCAGATTATTATCCAGCTTTTTTCTCTGCAGCAAGCATCCACCAAAACCTTTTAGCATTTCTGAATAGCAGTAGCAAGTTTTTTTCCCCTCTGTTTCTTGCAAAAGTGCCAATAGCTTCTTGAGTTACATACTAGCACCGCAATGGCACATTGCTCCAACACCTGAAGGTAGGGCTGACAGCTCGTCTCCTGCTGTGCCCCACACAAGCTTTCTGCAACACGGGAAGTGGGATGTGCCTGTTCTGCCTTGCTCCAGCTGCCTCCTCTCAGCTCACTGTTATTATTTTTTGTAATTTATAAAACAGTATGGTGTATTCCTTCAAGTCTGTGCTGTCACAGTTCTCTAGCCTACAAATAATGCAACGTGCCACCTGGAAGAAATACATCATTTGCACCGCTCCTTCCACCTAGATATCATTGCAGACACAACCCTTTCCATCAAACAAGACCAAAAGTTTTAAAGCAATCCTGACCATAGCCTTGTGCCGCATTAATTGCTGAGGGATTATGCCTCACATTCAGAGAGAACAAGCAAATGCAATGCAAATCAGGCAGTCAAAAAAAAAAAATCAACCCTGTGAAAGACACAAAACCAGCAACAAGAAAAGGAGGCTTGACAAGTGATATAGATGAGTCAGCAGAGAATATTTTAGGGAAAGAGTTAAAAGTGAACATGAAATAGAGTAGAAGAAAAGCATGTTCCTGATCTCAAGTTTTAAAAGCACCAAAAACTCACGACTCTTCAGAGGTCTCCTCATGCCTTACTTGCAGGAAGCTAAAAACAACTCATTAATGGTGCTAAGGAAGTTGAAATTTATTCCATCATTTTCCTTGACAGGACCCCTGCATTTCAGAAACAGCTGCCTGAAAAGGATAGCCTAATGGCTGGGAGCTCCAGCAGGACCCAGAATGGACAGATAGAAGAAAGGGCAGAAAACTGGTTAAATTCAAAGGGCAGAAGATCAAGGCCTTGCCTGAGAGGAACATGGCTTCAGTCCACAGGCTATCAAATAGTGAAGGAGTTTTAGGAGAGAGCTATTTGTTATTGAAGTTTTTAATTTAATTTGATTAGATTTGGTAAGCATTTAAACAGAAAAAAACAAGCGTTCTTGTTTCTTCAGACAATACTAAAGCTAAAATGTTTCTATGGTCCTAAACCAGAATATCTTAGAATACTAATTTTGACAGACTTCGCCTCAAGCTGGAATTGCATAAAATTTCAGAATGTGTGGATTTCCTGGGGAATGGAAATTCTAGTTTCCATTCAGCTCTCTCAGGCATCACCAACACCTCAATTTGGTCTCTACTGTCAAAACAGTGTGTTGAGACAGTCAGTATTCAGCTACCAAGACTCAAATCATACATGGATGAAAATCAAGAGCATTTTGGATTGTCCCCACACCTACGTTTTATGTATTTTCTTTAAGTGGGCTCACAGCTTTCCCGTCTTTCATTGAGAAAATTTATGCATTTATTGTATAGCTAAAGGCAGCCACTGACCTCTTCTGTTGCATCTTACCAGGACGCCTTTCTTTTGCAACCTAGAAGCAAAGGGTCACTTCTTAAAATCTAGGTGCCTTGATGCTAAGCCTTGGATGTAAATGAACAAAAACACATCTGCAGAACACAACTCTTAAGTGGAATCAATTTCTCCTGATGCTGCATCTACTACCTAAACTTCCCTTCACTTCTCTAGCAGCATCAGACTCGAGCCTAGTGCTAAAAGCTGCATCTAGTTCATAATTAAAGCAATCAAATCTTTGATTTCTCTTGTTCCTGCCAATAAAGCACCAAAGGTCTGTCTTTTTCACCTGTTGTAGGAAAACCACTTAAACATTCCAAAGGCCTTAACATTTTCGATATAAAAGAGCTCCAAAAAAAAAAGTACAAGAAAAACAATTTCCCCAATACTTTAAGGTTTCCACATTAAAATGAGTCTTTGACAATGACTCTGCATTAGAAAAATGAAATTGTTGCCAACATGAAAAGTACACTTAGATCACAATTAGAATTAATGAGCTTGCTTTTCACCTTCATCTCCCCCTTCCTCAATGCTTTCCTCCCCCTCCCAAATAAATGAGCTGTGTTCCTAATAAAGTGCTTGAAAGGAAGGCTGGGAAATTTAATAATAAAAAGCTCTCTGAAATTAAGTTTCTGGCAGTGCTTTAAAAAAAGAAAATGTTATTACTTGGTCCTTTGCTTTTCCCCAAAGCAAATTTCAGTCCTTTGAGGACAGCACAAATATAAAGCAGATAATTTACAAGCCTTTTATTCGGCAATTTGCCTGGTCCAAATAAGCAACTATAATAGGAATTGCCAACTGAATGTTTTAAAGATTCTGGTATAGGAAGAGAAACTGCATGTTGCTGAAGAAGAAAGTCTGTCTAAACTATCAGATACTAGACTTTCAACAGAGAAAAAAATGTTGAACATGTTAATTTTTATAGGAAATAAAAGGGAGCATTAAGAACTGAAAATCCAACCATAATTGTTGGAGTTATCGTATAATAAGTTCCCTAATCTCAGCTCTTTCACATTTGCTGTATTGAAGATGACAAATTTTTTGATTGAGAAAAGTCTCAAGTTGCACAGGCATCAGAACCAGAAAACTGGCTCTGACATCCATTTTGCAATATATATGTTGCCTATCTGACAACAACAAAACATTCAGATGAGATCAAAGGTACAAATTCTGACCTATTTTTCACATGCTGAGAAAATTGTATTGGAAACTCTGTTTTTAAAGTGGCTGGGATTTTTGAAAGTCTTTGAATTATTCCTAAAGATCTTCTTCTGAATTTAGTAGAAGAAATTATGGATGAATATTTTTTCTTCAAACACCGCTTCACATAAAACTCAAGACTGAGATTATACAAGTGAAACTACAGAATACAGATTTTTAAAAGAAGTTATGTATGTCAGAACTTTAGATTTTAAATTCAGGCATCACTTCAACCTTAATTAACAGATTATTTATTTGATGTAATCATTAATGTAAAACAATACTTGTTTTATTCTTTTACTTTAGCTGTAAATCTTCTAATCATATTCTGTACACAAAGCTGAGCAATGAAACATGTATAAGTAGCGTTACTGAAATATTCCATGTAATCAATTACCATCTTGATTTCTCTCTCACATACAGAGTTGTGAAAAACACGCATAAAAGATTTTGTCTGTGAAACTGTCTCTAGTAGTAACGTTAAATGAAGGAATCTGTGAAGGCTTATAGAAACCTCCTTTTCACCCCCAGGAAATGTCAGAGACCTACAGGATAACTCCTAAATAGAAGATTTTTGCATGTAGATGTAGGTGCTCCCACTGATAAAAGGCAGGGTTGTGCCTTTAAGGGGTTAAAATATTCCACATAATAAAATCAGTTTTTACCCTGGGTAGATATACCTCAAGCTGTTTTCTTCTCATGAATGGGAATTGTATGTTTATACCAGGAGCAAAAAAGAGCTCTATGGAAACTAACAAAGTGTGTAATCCTTGGATGAATTAGAAAAGCCAGAATCCATAAGCAAGTCTGTGTAAGAAGGATTCCCAAGTGGAGAATCTCATCTTGAACGATACTACTTTTCAGAGATCAAAGAGGAGTAGAGAGATTATCCTTCTACATCTTATTCCCACCTCGTGTAAAATGAAGCGGCCTTTTAAAAAAAAAAAAAAACACCCAAACACGTAGCTTATGGATCCACTACCACGCCGAGCAGATCCATAGGAAGAGAAAATTGCCTTGACATGCAAAACAGCACAATTAGCACTCTGGCTCTGCTGGGAGGAGAGCTGCTCTGCTCCTGAGGAGGAATCATTCACAGCTTTTAGCACTAGGAGGAAACACACAGGTTTTCTGCCACCTTCCTGAACAGTCATTACCTGGAAACTTCAGCTTTACTCAGCTGGTTTTTCTCTCCTTAAAATGGCAGAAAATGTTTGCTCTAGCTACAGAGTGAATCGTGAAGTCAATAACAAAACACAAACTCAGTCATCACACAGTGGGCTCCTTATTCCTATTCCTGGAGCCTGCTTTAGCCGTGCACCACAGGACCGATGGGGAAGCTTTCGCTGAGGAAGAGGAGCAGGGTCTTCGCTTCATTAACAGGCTGAATCTCACTCCGACAAGACACGCTGCTCTACTGTACGTCACCTGCTTTGGCATCAGAGAAGTAGTGTGGAAGAAGTGGTACTTTCTCTTATTGCATTACTTGAAAAGTTACTGAGAGGAGGCATGCACGGCAAGCCACTGATGGCATGGCAACAACAGCCGAGATAGAAATTGACAGCAACGCCTCCCAGCCTGGAGGTTGGGACACAACCACAAAGCAGACCGCGCATCCAAGTGCCCGGAGCACATCTGCGTCCAGGGTCTTTTGGTGTAAATACGTGCCAGTGCCACCACATAGAGCACCTCTGCACCATTCCAGCACTGCTGTCTTACAGAGTTACGTATGGAATACAATCATACCGTGCTTTAGGTTGGAAGGGACCTCAAAGATCATCTAATTCCAACCCAAGTATAAATTGCAGACCTTAGACTAACCCAGAAAATTAACTCCTCTAGTGAGTGAGTGAGGATGGGATTGCAGGGGACTCCCAGTTCTGACCTCACTGCACCACCACCACTCCTCTGACCTCTGCAGAGGAACAGAAATTACACAGGCAGGGCAACAAAGGGCTGGGGAGTTGTTTTGTTTTGCCCAAGGGAAAGAAGATGACAGAGGCGATGGAAGCTCCTTGCTAATATTTTTATTGTCTGTTCATTTCTCTCTCTTCTGGCTTGGGGCATTTCATTGCTTATGATGCCTGAGGTCTCCCACGTGTCCCCACGGCGCACACAAGAAGTTGCGTCAGGGACCACCTTCCCCCATGGACACTTGCAGCTCAGCAGGGCTCTCCTTCCCTGCAATTCATCATCCTTGTCCTCATCGTGAGGTGGGAGCAGTCCTGCCTGAGCCCTGTGTCTGCAGTGAAATAAATCCAGCACTGCTCCCGCTGCACGCCTGGGAGCCGTCATCCCTGGGAGCTTTCCTACCACACCTACCGGAGCCTTCCTGGTTCCTCACACACCAGCACCTCAGAGGATTATGCTGCTGCTAGTTCAAGCAATGATCCTGAGTTTTTGGGTAAGCAGAACTGCAATACTTCAGGGTTGAAGGGAATTTTAAGCAGCCGGGCACTCCATGTCACTCCTTAGAGACATGGTGGTGAAGTTTCATGTTGTAAGTTCTGATACTGATATGTAAGGGGAAAAAAAACACCTCTCACAGGCAATTAGGTGATGAGACTGTCTCCCACTCTGGGCAGACTGCTTTGAAATATTTATGACTGCTTTTAAGCACAGTTTAGTGATAGAGAAACTTGTTTTTCAGTTTTTAAAACAATCTACTTAACTTTTAGATGCAAATGAATTCCCCATCCATTCCAGTGCTCAGAAAACATTTGTGTCTTGATACACAATTGCACAGTGGTAAGAGCAGTTTCCCATTTATTATTGTTTATTTATATTTAATACATATTTAATACATGCTGATCTTAACTTCTCCCTCCCTTCCAATGACTAAGTTTTCTTTATAATTACATCAATATCGTCTCTATTATGGAGCAGTTGGACGTAAATTATTTTGTTCCCAATAGATGGATTGCATAAATAACTTTCATTTTGCTAAGATCACAAAAAAGATTTTGAATCTGTCTGTTAAAGAGTGAAGCAAGAGCCCTAGCATGTATCCCTCTTAAATCCTACGAGCTGTCAAAATTCTGATTCTTTAGCTCAGTCAGCTAAAAACACACATTTTTCTATTCATGCTTTTCCTTACATGTAACCCAAGATGGCATTCTGTCAGACAGAGACAGCTGGCAGCAAGGTTGCCTGTCTCAGCTTTGCAGATATTTGTAGCTGCCAGCTATCTGGAACAGCCCCTAGTCTTGTCTCACAGCAAGTCAGGTTGTGCACCCGGCTGGCACCAAGCCACAGTCATCATGGCAAACCGTAAAATGCTCTGAAGAAGCAACAGATTTTCACAGAAATACATAAAGATACCCTAGACTGTGAAGAGGGAAAAAAAAAAGTACAGGGTTCTCAGAATGAAAACCTCTTCAAGAAGTTCTCTCTCTCGCCGTGGATTTGGGAAATCATCTGTTTATCTGGTTTGGGTTGAGCTCTCCTCTCAGTGCAAACGTTACCAGCCTGCAGCTGAGACAGCTGGCTAATCTACTCCTGTCTTCCTCATTAAATTAAGAGAATTTATACAGGGTCCTTGAACTATTACCTGATTTGAGAAAGATAACTTTTAAATAGCAGCTTCTTTAGGACACTCAGAAATGTACAGGACTCTGAGTGAAAATGATTTCAAAGTAATGTATTTTGGAGGGAACACTTACAACTAATATGATGGTTTGCTGAAGTCCTAATTAGCTTTTTACCTTGTTAACACACAATAAGGACACGCAGAAATTACTATTGGCATAATGATTAATCAGTCTACTTGGCAACAGTTAGGGTGAAGAAAATACAAGCTGATGAAAACACCCTCGCCAGCATGCCCAGCAGTGAGCTCCAGGGGAGCCCAAAGCAGGGACTTGGTAGCAGCAGGCAGCACCTTGTTTTACCATGACCAAGCCAAACCACAAAGACTTCACAGGGTCTGCAGAGAAATTCATACTGGCCATGAGCATTTGATGCACCACCACGTGGGCACAGGAACAGGGAAAGAAACGCTGTACTACTGTCAGCATTGAGCATCATGGTTTTAACAAGCACTTTATGCATTACTGGCAAAGCCACAAGCAATTTGAGCAGGCCTTCACCAAAACGATACTATCAAAATAGAGGCAGGAATTACATAGCCATCAAAGAGCATGGAGTTATTCAGAAAACAAAGGAAACTCAGGGCAGAGAGTCACAGGAACTGCAGAGCTGATGGATAAGGAAGAGAGAACTCAGTGTGAAAACGAAATTCAAATTCTTGTCCTAATATTTGGCCAAATTTGGAGCAGCAGCTGCTGACACTTGCAACACAGGGGAACATTATTTTTAAAAAACAAACTTCCAGAAGTATGCAACTGTTCTTAAGAATTTCCACTGTTTTGCAATGTATAATTCAGAATTACAAATCAGATTTGCTGTTAGTACCATGGATAGTTGTTTTCATGGGCTGTCAAACTCTGCATCTCTACACTTACTGTTTTTATACACGTCACCTGTCTCAAAAGAAACCAGCTTGAAAACTTCAGAGAGTAAAACGAAACATAAAACAGCACGTTATGAAAATGCCTAACAAAATGTTGGTGATAAACCCCTTTTGCTTATTGCTTAAGAGACGGCAGCAGCTGTCACATGGTCTGAACCTGGTGAAGAATCACTTCTGTACTAGAGAGCTCATCAGCAATATCATTCTTTGAACATCAGCACTGTTTGGTAGTTTCTTAGTCTAAAATCCCCAAATTCTGACTTAGCCTAGCAATGACAGTAAGCAAGAAAAATATGACAAAAGACATTAACACTCATATGAAAAAAAATACTTGGAACTGGAGGCAGAATCTCGAGTTGTATCGTGATTTTGGTACCTAATAAGTGCTCTAATATTAGAATGCTAGGTAACATGGCTTGTTTGCTTTTGCCAGTTGGGCTCCACTTGTCTTTACTCTTTAGCTTTTTTGAGCTTTACTTTTGAGCTCCACTAGCTCTTTTACTACAGGTAATAGTAGTAAGTTTCAGCGTTCCTCCATCATCTTTTCAGCCAATGTATTTTCAGTATAACGCTCAGAATCCTCCCTACGTTGATGCCCATTTTTGGAGAGTATGAGGTAGGGACAATTTCCTCTGACCAAGCAGACACATTCCATAAATCTCCCTTTGCCCTCCAGTCTCAAACACTGTTGCACACCCACCTGGCCTTTCCCTCTTTCACTCAAGAAAAAGTCCAGACTTCACTAGATCTAATGCTGCTAACTGAACATTTAAGACATTTGTAGCAACAGAGCCAGACTATTCAACATACCCCACAAAACTTTCATTGAATCGTTTCTTCCACTCCCTCAACTGAGCAATAGACAGGAGTGCAAGACAGGTTGAAGATTTATTTTTTTCAGGAACTACTACCGATGTTTAAATTGCCCGTGATGTTCTCTCTGCTGCATGTAATGTTTCAGCTGCTGTAATTGTTTCCTGATCATACTTTTTTCACAACATACTGCCACAGTGGTACTTCACAAGAGGCTCTGCAGTTGCAGCTCCATTTTTCACATGCATCACGTGCCAGCAATCGTGGGCAGTGCATACAGGACTAGATGAACAGATCCATGTCTTTACACTCACCTGCTGTGCAGATTTCTTTCCCTGCAGGATGAATTTTATGAAGTAACACTGAGGCCAGGCCAAAACAAAACTGCATTGCAACGCTCCTCCATAGCAAATGAAAAAGGCTAAATGTATCTTTAACTTCCAAGACGCAAATGAAGCGTTGCATTTAGTTTGGAGCTTTCACATTATTTTCACTACATTGTGTGTCTCCTTAAACCTTAAAGGATCCTAAAACAACTCTGACTACTAATCCTTTAAGATTTTTGGAAACATCGCAGCAGTCCTACCTTGCCTAAACTGAAATGAGCATTTACTGAAAGGGTTGTTAGGCATTGGAATAGGCTGCCCAGGGAAGCGGTTCAGTCACCATCCCTGGAGGTCTTTAGAAGATGTTTAGATGTAGAGCTTAGGAATATGGCTTAGTGGAGGACTTGTTAGCGTTAGGTCAGAGGTTGGACTGGGTGATCTTGGAGGTCTCTTCCAACCTAGATGATTCTGTGATTGTTTTTCAAGTTTTCTAACTGATCTCTGTTGAGAAAGATATGATCTTAGTTACCAAAAGATACAAAATCACACAAAATGAGAGATTCCTTAGTCCCACACTGTTTGACATTTACAAAATTAGCCAGATGTAAAAGAAAAAAATAATGACCCTGAAGGTAATTAAGCTCATAGAGTTATTAAACTGGGGCTCAGTGAAGAATGGTAATACCCTCATTACTTCCTAACACCACAAAATAGTCAAAGTTCAGAATGCAGTCCCCAAATCCTCTGCAGCCTGTTTCTATTTAAACCGCTCAATGTTTACGAGCTGCCTAACTGCCCAACCTTCAACACACTGCTTGCTTCAAAACTCAACAGGGGACTGGGGCATGAAGCAGCTTAACCTCCACCTGGCCTGGATGGAAGCTGTACCAGAAGCAATCTTGCCACTGGATTTTTTTTTTTTAAACAAATTCCCAGAAAGGCATCAGGAAACATCCTGGATTCATTACGAAGAGCAGACAACATACAGCAGGGCTGCCCTCAGTGCAGTAGTTCTCAGCTGTTCTATGTCTGCGTCTGCATTTTTGAGGCCAGACCAGGATCTAGTCTGCCCAGTTCCCAAAAGGTCATGAAGAAACAGCAGCTGCAGTATAACCCCACTTAGGCAATCAAAAAATTCAGATTTTTTCCATTTTCCTTGAAAAGGAAACAAGTAAAGAAACCCACCAAAAATCACAAGGATTTTTCTGTGAGTAATAAAGCTGAGATGCCTGTTATTTGGCTATTGATTCGTAACGGTTCACTCAGACAACATTTTCAAGGTTTCTTCTGAATCGTAAAGGCCAAATATTTGCACAAAGCAAGAGAAAGAGAAAGAAAGTTGAACCTGCCTGTCACTGACAGGAGACAATCCTTGGCTCTGTATTTTATTACCACCGTGCAGGGATGAGCCACACACATTTCTGGCTCAGAAACGTCCCACATGGCTTGCACAAGACAGGGGTCTGAGAAACTGGACACTAAATATCTAAGAACTCTCAATAAACTGAGAATTGGCAGCAATGACACTTTATTGCAGCTGACAGCATAACCCTAGAGACAGAGAGCAAATTGCTGAAAACACCAGAGTGGTAAGCAGGGCACGCTGAAGGTATTTTATATGGTCACTCTATGTGGAAGGGCAAAAATAAATCAGTAAGTAGAAAAATCTCCCCTGGATGAGAACTTATCTCCTGGCCCTGAACCAGCCCACATGCTAGTCTAGTTTTTATTGCATAACTACAAAACATACATACCAAATCGGTTGACAAAAATTTGCTTCTCATTTTGGTAGGAAGCTCAAAATAGTATCAGATCATGTTTTCTTCTCAATATTCATTAATGCTCAGCCTGTCTTAAAAACAGAATATGCAAACATAATAATGATCCTGTGTAAGGTTTCTGTTGCAAGGGTTTTGTAGCAGGGGGCTGCAGGGATGACCTTTGTGAGCAGAGCCCAGCAGCTACGCCATGTTAGGTAAGACATCTCCAGCCAGCTCCAGAAGGGACCTGCTGCTGGCTAGAGATGAGCCAGGGAGCGATGCTGTTTGCGCCTCTGGGAGAGAAGGTTTAAGAAAGTGAAAAACCTGCTGTGCAACAACAGCTGGGATAGTGAGGAGTGAGAACCAGCCCAGCAGACCCCAAGTCAGTGCAGCAGAAGGGCAGAAGGTGCTCCAGGCACACAGCAGCAGTTCCCCTGGGGCCTGTGGCGAGGCCCCTGGTGGAGCAGGCTGTCCCCCTGCAGCCCATGGGTCCCACACGGAGCAGATCTCCACGCTGCAGCCCGTGGAGGAGCCCCCGGTGGAGCAGGTGGAGGTGGCCTGGAGGAGGCTGCGGCCCATGGAGAGCCCCCGCAGGAGCAGGCCCCGGGCCGGAGCTGCAGCCCGTGGAGAGGAGCCCCCGCAGGAGCAGGGGGTCTGGGGGGAGCTGCTGGCCATGAGGGACCCATGCTAGAGCAGTTTGCTCCTGGGGGATGGACCCTGTGGTACGGAACAGTGTGGGAGCAGTGCTTGAAGAGCTGCAGCCTGTGGGCAGCCCCCACAGGCTCAGTTCGGGAAGGACGGCATCCGGTGGGAGGGACCCCACGGGGAGCAGGGGCAGAGAGGGACCGTGAAGGAGCGGTGGAGATGAAGCATCAGGGACTGACCGCAGCCCCCATTCCCCTGTGCCACTCGGGGGGAGGAAGTAGGAGAGGATGGATGGGGGGCAAGGTGATTCTAGTTCCTCACAGATCTAGGCTGCTAGTGATAGGTAATAAACTATTATTTCCCTATGCTGTGTCAGTTTTGCCCATGACAATGATTATTGAGTAATCTCCCTGTCCTTATCTCAACCCTTGACCCCTTTTCCATCACATTTTCTCCCCTTTTCCTTTTAGGGGGGGGAGTAAGAGAGCAGTTGTGGTGGTGTTCAGCTGCCCAGCTGGGTAAAACCACCACAGATCCCCAAAAAAGTGGTGGTTCCCTCTCCCTCATCAAAATACAAGATTTCTGCTACTGCAACAAAAACGTCACAAATGTTGTTCACCATGGTAGGAGGATGTTTCCCAGGAGACATAACTTTATCACTGGGTTATGTTCACTCCACGTGAGCTAAACAGTACCCTAACCCCCATTTAAATGTAGTGCCGGGGTAAAAACCATTTGTGAAAATTTTAAAATAAAATTTAATCATGCAGGAAGTCTTCTCCCTCCACATACACAGTCAGATCTACTGACTGAGAGCAAACCAAAAGTTTTTACTTCCATCAGCAAAACTGAACCAGCTCTCTTAACCCATGGCTGCAGGTTTTCTTCTGATTTATGAAAACAACTTAAGTAGGTGGTCAATGAGGCCACTTTCTCCAGTCACACCAGAAGCCGTTCTGCTTACTGTGCCTTGGCTACATGGAAGGGACGCAGCACAGTGAGGTCAACACACAGCAGCCACCACGTTCCCTCTCCTATCAGACACACCTGGAGAAGCAACACATGCATGGTGCAGGAGTGATGAACTTTATGCTGGGCAGGTCTTCACCAGCAGTGAGCAAGCCCTTGTGTACACACTCAGTTTTGTTCTGGATCAGTCACATACCAACTCTTTGGGAAACAAAAAGATATCAAGACTTCATATGAATATTTTGGCTGGTTCTCAAAGCAGCAAACACTTCAGAATTGAATTTCTATTTGCGACTCATTATACAATGTAAAGCACTTCTACATTTAAAAAATTTGTTACAGAAACCTTTTGCTTTGAGGCTTTTCAAGTTGTACCTTAATAGAGAATATAAAAAGAAGCAGAAAGCTAGCTGCTGGTTTAAATAATTACTTAAAATTACAGGGCTGTTTCAGGTATGTCTGCTGCAAAATAAATGATTCCTTAGTAGTACATATACTCTAAATTAAAAAAAAAAATCATTAATCATGTATAGATTTGCAGTATGTTCCATGGTATGTGTTAAAAAAAATAAACATCCTATTAAAGCCTTGGTTTAAAAAAAGAAAAAAATGTAGTAAAGAGAATGATAATGAAACATAATATACTGCAATTGTTCATCTTATGATCACATTGACTGTTAGGAATATACTCATTTAAGAGGAGGGCACTTTTTCAGCTGCCAAGCACACGCTTGCACAAAAGGGAGAGCTGAATGCTCCCACGAATTTAATGACTTGTCTTTACAGATAGCAACAATCTCACCTCAGTCATTTCCATGCTGCACAGTAATTACGGAGGAGTCCAAATCTGAACCCTAAAACCGTACTTTCTAAGTTCAGATGTTGGAACAAATTCCTATTTAAAGCTTGGCTCATTTTCATGAGAATTACAACTACAGCTACCATTTCCTGAGTACGGGACTGGAAAGCTGTTTCCATATCTGACCCAGGTGCTTTGCCAGACACCCTCATCAGTCTGCCATTCAAAGCTTCTACACAAGTCCACTGAAACCCCAGGATGAGTTTGGTCCAATCTGCAACATTCAGAGCAGCGAGAAACAACATTGCTAAGCAGCTCCTGCTGTCTGCTGGTCTTGGTTTGTTCCCACAACTATAGATACATCCACTATCTAAATACAGAGAGATGGTGTAGCGAAAAGTCCTACCTTCCCCAGTGCTTCTTAACATAGGAAGAACAAGAACTGAACAATACAAACTAACTGAAAAACATATGGCCAACCAAGAAGCAATATGGGGCTGTTTGTTGCCTTTTTTTTTCCCAAAACAAATTAGTTATTTGATTTTAAAATGAGAAAAACAATTTTTCAGTACTTCACAAACGATACAAGAGCTAAAAGAAATTTAGAGAGCTAGTACGTTTGCTGTATCACAGCTGGACCCAACAATTTGAATTCAGCTTTCCTTTAAAAAAAGTCTTTAATAAAATAGAGAAGAATTTGGGTTTTTTTCCTTTAAAAAAAGTCTTAAATAAAATAGAGAAGAATTTGGGTTTTTTGTTTGTTTTTTTACTAGTTGACTGAAGAGATTTAAAAAGATGTCTGAAAAAGCTATTACAAACAGAAGTGATTTCAACTGATTTTACATTGTTGTGTTTTATTCTTGTAAATAAAACACTGATTTTCATCTAGTGTTTTTCCTCTCTGGCTGTTTGTTGTTGCTGTTGCTTTGTTTTTAATGTACATCTTAGTTTGAAGATCAACAAAACAAACATGAAGCTAACACACTTGCATACAATGGCTTATACTTTAAGCCTGCAGTAAATACTGTTTCTATACTTGTAATTAGCGAAGTGCAAATATGTGCTGGATACCATCACAGACAAGTAAAAACATTGTTTTGCAGTGACTGAAATCCACCCTCATGCAGAAAAATTCTCTTGCATTTTGTAGAAATTATGTCTTGTGGGAATCTTTTCAAGGATCTCTCAAGAAGGCAAATTTCTCTTACCCTGATTTTGAACACAGCCTCTCCAAGTGGTTGGACAGATTAAAGGGGTGGATAAAAACTCCTTTCCAACTAGGTCCAAATTTGAAGACAAGCTGTACTAGAGCTGGGCATCAGGGATATTATGCAAGGAACATTTTTTAGGAGCACAACAGCTCATAAGGATGCCTACAGAGAATCTATATAATGCAGGTTCTTGGAGACTTGAGACATGGCCACCATTCTTCAGCTTCCACTGAAATGCCAAATCAGAATGATAGAAAATAGCCTAATGCCCCCCCCCCCCTTTTTTTTTCCTTCTCAAGATGAGGACTTTACCCTCCCCCCCAGGAGTATAAGATCTCATTTCAGAAGTCCTGTGCCTATGAGATTTTCTAAATGAATTAGCACTGATTAGAGTACGATTTAGCATGCAAATTTCCAGAGGTGTCTGAAAAGCCCTGTTGTCACATGATGCATAATTTATCAATATCCAAAACAAAATTAAGTTCAGTAAAGATTCTTTCTTCAGATGCAGAAATATTTTATCTTTTCTTTCTATTGCGTTGCTGCTTCTTAGGGTAGTTCATAACTTGTTTCTCACCAAACTGTCTGTAATTTGATAGCCTGAGTATATCCAGAGGTTCCCCTCACCCTCCTCCTCCTCCCCCTTTCATCTTTCTGCCCTTGTATTTCCTGAGCATTCATCTTTCAAACGGAGACTATCACAGCAACTCGCCCTTAACCTCTTTTGGGCTGAAAATCACCAAGTGTTTGATGATTTCTCCAAAATCAATCCCACTGCTCTGTCTCACATTCCTGACCTGTCTGCAATGCACACACAGCCCCAAACCACATGCCGCAGAGGCCACGTGGCTGCAAAGCTACCTCGTGGGCCTGTGTGGAGCAAGGGTTAGCAAGCAGGTAGGGTAGTTCTTTGCCTTTTCCAGGTACTTCGAAGATGACTGACAATATTTTCAAAGCTGATATGAGAAAGTGAGCAAACAAGTCATATATAGCTAGCTTACAGAAATTATACCTCATCTTTTATTAACCACTTGAAATCTTCCCCAGTGGTAGCAGAAGAGAAGACTTCTTGTCTTCCAGGAAGAACACAACATACCTGTCTCCAAAAAATATTATCACATATTCCTAGCTAACTATATAGGGCAAGATAGGACAGTCCAGATTAGTCCATAGAGCATATTACAGTGCCATGCAAGCAACATCTCCTGACATGCATTAGTGAAGGCATGCTTGTGCAATGGCTGCAAAGCCAGGGCTGCTGGCACTACAGAAGGAAAGCCAAGGGCAAGATTTCATCTGGAGGGACCGTGCTGCTTTGCCACACAAGCTGGGGCTAGCATGGCATTCAAAAGCAAATGTTCTGTTTTTGTACTATAAAAATAAATTTTAAAAATGCAAATTGGGATTACAGTACATATTGTATATATAAGGATAAAATATAAAAAGCAGCTCAGCAAACAATTTGTCAAATTAGGTTGCAGAGATGTTTTTTTTCTATAGATTACCCTCATCAAGACATATGACAGCTTTAAGATCTTTTTGTAGCACAAGTCCAACTTAATAAATTCTCCTAAAAAGCTTGTTGCTGCTTTCTATTTATCATTGGGTTAGCATTTGGCTGTGACAGAACTGAAACAGACTGCTTTCGTTTCTAAAAAAAAAAATCACATTGTTACAGTAACCAATTTTCAAGTGTAACAGCATAGCATAATACACATGAATTTCCATGTTCCTTAAAATCATTGGTAAGCAAGATATTAGGCCCTCTGTGAAAAAGGACACCAAACAATTTGAGAAATTTTCCCTTCCTACAGTTAAAACATCAGCTCAGAAGAGCTGCTGCAGTAGGAGGAACACATACAGCCCTTGTCAACCACTATCAGATTGCTAAAAGTGATCCTGTAATTTTATGACACTAAAACTGTACGTTCACAGACAGCCATGGCAGACACACTTGTATTTTTAATGGCTATTATTTTGGGCACAGGAGCAATTGCAGTGTCTTAATCTAAGATATTTTTTTTTTCCTCTGAAACCAAGGGGTTAGGACACCCGACAACCTACAGAGAATGACAGAGACATGAGACAAGCTTTGAGAGTGCAACTATCCTCATGCCCATGGGGGATGCAGTACACACTGAACGGAGCACACCCAGCTGTGTATCCAAAACCATTGTCACTGACACTATGGCATAGATACTCGGAAAATGAGAAGCGAAGTAGAATTGCAGAGACCTGAGAGAGTGCATTATCTAATTAATTATTTCTTTAAAACTTAACTTGAGTCCTTGCAGCAGATCCCTCAATCAAATGATAGGTACGGGCTTTGAAATGGATAACACAGTTCTGAACTGACCATGGCAAAAACTCAACGCATCTACAGATATGATATATATTTTCCCAAGAATTACTATCTCTGCTTTCTTAATGAAGGAAAATTGAAGCTGCTTCCAACCATTTTCAATATTGAAATTTCAAGCCAGAATTTCTGGCAATTATTAATCATTTTCAGTGTATTTAAAATTTCGTATTGACATCTCTATCCCCCTTGTTACAAGAAACAGGGTACAAAACATGCCAGGATCCAATAGGTCCTTCAACAATTAAAGAACTGTGCTCTCTAGTCAGTCATAAGCATTTTTCTTAGGCTTTTTATTAACATTGCTTTTTTTTCATAGTATGAATCACATTAACACAAAGCATTTGGTCTGATCTAATGAGATTAACAAACAGCAAATTCCAATCTTCAGTAAGAATTACTAAAGAAAAACCCTTTGTTGAATCAGACACCCCCTTCAGCGCTAGGAATTCAAGCTTTCCTGCTTATGCAGATGTTCTTGGTCTGCATTCCCGTGCGAGGATGGCATCCACAGCAGCAGCCAGCAGCTGCTCGCTTTTCTGGAGCACATTGCTTTGAATGCAGCTACTAGTGAATTACACACCCTAAATCTGACATAAATAGAGTCTCGAGATATAAGGAGTCATAAATGAGATTTGATGGGCTTTAACTGCAGTCGAATACTACAGGAAGAACGAACTCAACAAAAGCATGTACATTGCATGGATGCTATTTGCTTCCTTGTGATAAAGTGGCAACTTAGGCTGCGAAAATTACTGTCATCCATCTCACCCCATGCATTTGCACGCTTGGGAAGTGTAAGCGAATATGCAGCTATGTGTTTTGCAACCAAAACATTTCTCTTAAGTTAAAAAATAAAAAGAAGAGACTTTGATGCGTTTCACTAGAAATGATGAGGCAGCATGTGGAGGCCTGTGTGTTTCCAGCCTATCCAAATGAGGGATTTCAACCTGCCCTACACCAGCTCAACTCCTCTGCCTCACAGCCCAGAAGCAGATCCCCTGCACAAAGCACTGACATCTCCAGTCAGAAGGACAGGATTTACCTTCCTTTAGCTGAAAATCTTCTTATCTCTACTATATGCTATTAGAGTACCTCATCATTGCTTATTTTTACGGGCACTGACAGCACTTCTTCTCAGTCCTCCCACCTGATCTCTCTCATCTTGTAATGTCTTTGTATGAAGCTAGATGTGTGAGGAGCACACGGACATATGTTCCATGAAACAGATTTCTAAACTAAATATATATAGTTTAAATAAACTTCAGTCAATTCCCCTTCTCTGGGAGCAGTGAATACCATGAGAAAATTATGGGTTGTGATAAACAGCACTTGTAACTTTTAAAGAATATTTTGTTTAAATTGTCTTTTTATTTCCAATAATATTTCTGCCTTTGCATCATGTCCGTCTCATTCCTTTATTCTATATTACCAGTTCTTGGTACACTTCTATCAATTTTCTATTTAGATGATAACTGCAAATATAACGGTTCCTTCACTTGCTTGTTTTTGTTGCATCTTTAATGTTATCACCAATTTTTCATTTTCTACATCTGGGTCCTTTCCTTTTCTGTTTTGTTACACAGAGATCATAATCCCACATTATTTGTTATCCCATAGTGAGATGAAGAATTTATTGCTGCTGACATAATACGGAAAAACAAATTGATACTAATAAAGTTATGCTAGAATCCATCAGCTGAAAATTTGGTCTGATTTTTGTATAGGACATTACCCCAGCAAAGCTTTTATGATCCTCATGTCTATGCATGATTATAATATAGAAGTGCAACCTGCTCATGTAAATTTAGAACCAGGAACTGGTTCCAAACGTTATCCTAACAGCCAAATACAACACTGATATTCCTTTGTAAAATGGAATCGGGTAACTGAAACACACATGACTTCAGAGTTCAGGGGACTGGCGGCAATGTTTGCATTCATCACCTGGGATAGAAATGTAAAAATGGGTTTTGTCTAGAGCAAATGACATAACATTTACAAAATTAAAGAAGGCTTGTAGCAAAACGCCATTTTTTCATTCTAATGGCTAGTCTATGCTCACTTCGCTTGCACAGTGACAAGTACACTGCATGACACCAACTATTTATTTAATCCCCAATATTTTTTTTCTTAAATTAGAAGAACAACTTCTGTAGAAGTTTCCACCAAAGAAAGCTTCAACATATTTACCTATTCTTAAATACACTTATTGCAAATCAATTGCTCACTTGTTCAAAATCAGGTGTGAGGACAAGTACCAGGTGGAAAGCAGCTCACAGCGATGCCCTAAACCCAAACCCCGGGGCTGGTACACCTGTGCCACCCCCTCCAAGCTTGAACAAGTTCCCCAGCAGCACTGTTGCCCCAGGTGTGTGAGGGGGTGCGGGCATCTCAGCCCTGCTGCCAGCCCCTGGCCTACCCAAAGGGCCAGGTCGCTTGGGCCAATGCATGCACAAGGATGGGTGTTTCAGCAAAAGGAGAGGAACAGCTCTTGCATCACCAGGGAAACTGCACAGGGAAATCCATGTGAACGGAGGATAAATTCCTTTCACCTCTAAAACACTCTTTTGATAGAAATCCTATGTAAGGAGGGAATAGTGAAGTAAACATTTCAGATGCTGACAGACAGAAGGAAAAAGTAGAAACTTAGAGCCCAAAGCATCAGTACAAATAATACCTGAAACAGGGCACATAAATTTTAAAAGGTTCAGGGCCTGGGCCTAGCACTACAAATTGGAAAATCAAATAAAAACAGCAAAGCATAATTTATTTACTGCTTTTCTTCCCTCTGTGGATGCAGAGACACATGAAGCAAAAGAAACCTATACTAAAAATAAGGCTGAGCGATCCGTGACAGGCAGTAAAAGATAGAACCAATCTTCATCATCCTGCCAGCCTATACTTTGATACACACAGCAAAAACTTGGCAGACAGAGCAACCACAGTTTCTCAGAGCTGCTGAGGGATCAGCAAACCAGCAGGAGGTTGCCAGAGCAGGCTGTCCCTGCCAGCAGGCGCCCAATTAAAATCTTCATATCCCACCTACCAACATCGTACCAGCAGACCAGAACTGATCTCCACCAGTTAAGAAAAAAATACGTTTATGTTCTGAATGAACTGAGAGATTCTGTTTATCAAAGAGATATTAAAAGCTTTTAAACAGAAAGCTGAGATGAGAAGGGAGGAAAGAGATGTTCCACTCTCATGCACCCACTGTATTTGTTTATGAAATATATACCATATAGTAAACCTATTGGAACATATTCCAGTGCGCTGCTCTTCTAAGCGGATACTACATTTAACACATTTAGGGAACTATTTAGTTTAAATAACTACCAGCTGTATTTTTCTTCAAGGACACCAGAGGTGTCTCCAGACACCAGAGGGGAAGACAAACCTGGAACTCCATACCCACACCCACCACCATCCTAGGCCTCAAGACCCAGCTCCCCGAGGCCTGCGGCCTGGGAAGGCCTGACGCTTGAGTATTTGTTCATGCTGAAAGCAGAACAACAGCACATAAAATAATAAATAGCAGAAAATAGGGTATTTAAATAGGCATGCAAAACATGCTATATATGTTAACAAACATAATATAAGAAATATTATGCCATTTAAGCAGAACCTAGAGGATAGTAAGGCTATACTGTGTGGTCTGCTCTGAGACCTAGAATCATACAGTTACCAGCAAACTGAAATAATAAATTTTTGGCAAAATAATACATGCTCAGCAATACATTAAAAACAAAGATATGGCAATCAATATCAGAAACTGTGTCTCAACAGTAACAGCTGTTCTTCAAAGAAGAAAAGGAAGAAGATTAATTTAAAGGCTAAACTCCAAGCTATGACCATGACGTCCTTCATTAGGTTGGCATCATTTCAGATTAACTCTACTGACCGCAGTACATTACTCAATAGGGATATTCCAGTTTTAGCACATAATAAATGATTTCTGAATTAGCTTTATTATTATAAATTAGCTGATTTTAACTACGTAACTTACCGCTGGCCTGTGCAAATCAATGGGAAAAGCAGACTAGCACAATGAGCAAGCAATATTTTCTTCTTTGATCCACAAACTGCTACTAAATACTTTTTGGCTGCCCTCCCAAATGATGGGGAAATAAGAAAAGTGGAACTGATTTCAGCGCCGTGGGCTTGGAAAGACCTCCTCCTGCAAACTGAGGAACAAGCTCAGGGCTTGTTGCGTTCAACCTGAACCTCCCTCAGAGGAGCCCTTGTATAACCAGCATGTCCTAAGCAGGGCTTTTCCACATCCATGTGCATGAGTCAAAAGGGGGCTCTCGTGGCCAGACCATGGAAGCAAAGCAGGCTGGGGCACAGGGGTGCTGCAGTCAGTGGGCTCCATACTCCACATTGCAGCCCCTGCAGAAAGGCACCCCCACAGCACTGCATGGGCTTGGTACTACACAAACACTTTCCAGGACATCTTCGTCCCATTGTGTCTGGCCAGCAATTGCTCTGGCATCGTTTTATCAATGCAGCCATTATATATCAACCCTTCTTTCACTGTTTTTAACTAGGATTTCCTGGAAATATTTTTCTCTTTTTCTACCTATACTGTTTTTCTACTGTTATTAATATTAGGAAGCAAGCACAGAACAGCATTTGATAGACAGTCTGTCAGGAAGATCCACAAACCTTTCAATAACACATAGAAACCCAGGTTTATAATGGGCGTGCTAAGACAATTATAACTACAGAGCTCAGACTGTGATGTTGCAATGTAAAGGTAACTGTGCCATTACGGTAATTTAAAAGATACCAAGAGAGGAGAGAAGGGGGGGGGAGCAGGAGAAAGAGCTTTCAAGATTGATTAGATGTTGGCACTGTAATGCTCTTTCTTTAAAAAAAATAAAAAATATATAGCATGCAGTACTGTTCCCTGCTGACTCCAAAGCACTGCAACTGAGAGCACAGCTCACAATTACAGCAGACTCTGAAACCTGTCAGTCAAGCAGCTGAGCTGGTAATATCAAACAAAAAACAGATTTACACCTGGGAAAAGAAGCTATAATGTAAGAAATACATTTTCTTTGCTCTCATTTATAATGGTAGTGGGGTAACTAACTACAGGGGGTGCTTAGCATATTTACAAGACACTACAGGAGGCATTTAGCATATTTACAAGCAACAAAAGCATAGTTTTACATGTAGAAGTTTAAATATTCTAAAATCTACTCTGTCTTTAGCTTCTGTGACTTAAGTTATCTGTATCTAAACCTCAGGATGAAACTTTTAAATCAAATAATTTCTATAATGAAAACTCCACGCTCGACTAGCTCGTCACGCTCACAGAGCTTTTGCTATGAATACTCTAATAGCAATAGGGCATTTTGGTTTGGTTTGTGTTTTCTACTATTATTTTATTTTATGCTTTATTTTAAAAAGAGAAAGTTAAAAAGGGCTGTTAATATTTCAGAATAAAGTGGAGATTTATTTTTACAGGATATTTGTAATAGTGAAATGTGCTGAAATAAACATGCTTGCATTATCTTCACACAGTTGTGTCCAATTGAGCACTCCTATACAGTGGTGTACTGGGTTTTCTCTCTTTTACAGACTATGAGCAACAGATCAGTAGAGCTTCCGTTCTGCTCTTTGGTCTTGGGAAAAGATACCTGGAGGTGGATAGAAGGAACAGGGTATGCACTAGGAATGGTCTGGTGCAATCCAGTTGGGTAAAACAGACTAGGTCTGGCCCTGTTGGGAACCTGACAGATTTATATCCTTTCTCCAGGAGTGGGGGGGCCCCAGAGGAGAAGAGGGCATGCAGCATGGGGCCAGTGGAAACAACAGCACTGCAGTGACATTTGCTGAGCAGTGCCATTCAATGGCAAGACCACCCAAAGCTGCCTCATTGGCCACATTCATTTCATATTTCACTGCAAAACCTGGATTAACCAAATACAGAGCATGTCAATGCTGATCTTGTATCAAAAAAATCTGATGATCTAAGGATCATATGCTTGAGCTAATGAAGAGGCAATTTGTACAACGCATGAGTCCACTGATACAGGGAAGACATCTTTTAGATAAGCTAAAGACCAAGTCTGATGGTTTTTCTCATAGGAACAGCACCTACAATGGCCACAGCAACTTTAAAAAAAAAAAGGCTGTAGCCTGCATTAAACCTTGATGTGTGACTACAGCCTGTGGATACATATCAGACTCATTTCTTCTGACCGCACCTTAATACATTTAGTTGCAGTGAGAACGCTTGCATAAGCATAAAAGAGAAGATGAGAGAGGACAGACGCATCCCAAACTAGATCTAGAAACACAGCTGAGACCCTTCAATGCAGAAGCGTCACCTGAAGTGCTCCCTTGACAGGTATTCACATCCTGAGAGTATTTCAGCCCCCCACGCCCCCAACAGCTAAGCGGCCTATGATTCAGTAGGAAAGCCTGAAGCCAGACTTACCAACTGCTTAAGTTTGACATTAATTAATGCCAACTAAAACCTCATATTCTAACAGCTTTTTGTAGATGTTACTGGCTTTTACTATTTTTAATGCATTTTCATTTTTATAAAGTTCTGATTCCTGACCTATACATAAAGTTTTCCTCCATTTTTCAACTGTCTAATAAAAATCATTTAAATATTCATGCAACTCATGGAAATTTCCCAATTATGTATGACTGGAGATAGATTGCAATTTACAATACTCATAAAATACGTTTATTCAGGGACTTAGGTAAATACAATTGGGAAAGAATACAAATTTTTCTACATTTTTGGCTTCTTCCATAAAGTCAAGGGTTTAACATCTTAGATGCAGTAAGACACCACAGAAGATAAAACCAGAAGAAGCTTTGTTATTTTTAGCTTAATTATTGCTCACCTCTGAAGGAATGGTTAATTTAGGATCATGACCCTATACAGCAATTCTCAGAGGAATTGATGAAAAAGAAAGGAGAATTTCAGAGATTAGAAACACTGGAGCTAAATACAGACTCATTTCTAATCCTTTTTCAAAACATGTTCGAACAAGACAAAGCTTGCAACAGAACTGTGGGGCAGTGCGCACTGGCTCACCTACCATGTGAGCTGCAAAGAGCCAACATATATATCACCATAATTTAACTGTTTAATGCAGCTCTAAGCACATAGATTAGATAAGCGTACCCAAGTAGGTAAACTCAGCTATCAGGATTATATACTACTGTAATATGCAACATTTTTTGACTGTTCACACTCCTTGTCTTTATTGTGCATATATTTCATCTTCAATGACAACACATATTTACAAGATGAGAAAGTGATACAGACTCTTTAAGGCCCCTTACACAGAACAATACTTTGATAGCATATGGTTTGACATATAATTATTTTAGCGTATGATTTGTTTGTACGCTGTAAACTAAAAATATTTAGCAAGCTGTCTTCTGAATTGTGAATAATGACCTGTGAGAATCTGTCACTATTGCTATTTTATTCAGGAAACTGCAGTTATACACAGTCCTGTCTCAGCTGTGTTGTTTCATTTTTATGGCTTTACCATTTTGGTATTACTACATCTGGGGCAGTTTAAAGTCTAACGAAAAGGGATTCATTCTGTTCTGTTTCACTTTGTTTTGTTTTTAAATAAACCAGTTGGACTCTCAATGTCCATTCTTAGTCCCATTTTGATAGTGTAAAGTTAGATACCTACTCTGTCAATCCTCACACAGGTAGGTAATTTTTACTTACAAAATATTGTTGCCTTCATTTGAAAAGGCTGCACAAGATCTATTTGGACAAATGCCAAGCTGAGCCTCGAGGGAGGATCACCTTACCTCAAAAATGTTGAAGTTTTGAGAAAACTGCATCTATAACACCAAACTCAGCCATAAGATGCACAGTGCCTCTCAGCTGACCCCTTTTGTAAAATGGAGAACCTGGCAGCGGCACTACATTGATTTTTCAGAGCCAGAAGTACATTGGAAACCAATCCAAGCTGAATCTGCCTCCTTACCATCCCCCAGGAAGCCATTTCTCAATGTATGCTGCAGTACTAAAGACACTGCGTTGGGCTTGCAAAGTGATATCAAGAATTATATTTGTAACACGTAAAAACTTAAGTTATACTAGTATTCTAATAAATTTTAAAATGACCTCTGAAAGTCATTAGGTTTTCTTTATGACTGTTGAAAGATAACGGCAGACTACTAGGACATACAAAATACATTTTTTAACTTGGTGCAAAAATGACTACTGATACCTTTTGGCAAAGAATGTTACCTTTTAATTTTAATGCATTCAGATTATATTCAAATTTCTGCAGGAGAAAGGATTGAATTTTACTAACAGTTTTCTTGTCCTGGGGGAATATGTCCAAAATCGTCTTCATTATACATCAGAAAGACAATATAAAGAAGAAAGATAATAGAAAACAATATACTGAATACTGAATAGAGGCATAACACATGCATTATTTACAAGGCAGAAGCTTTAAGTACTACAAAAGTTGAAGTCAGCTCCCATATTACAGAAGGGGTTATTTGAGATATTACCTGATTCCAATATTAATATTTTAGGACATTTTGAATTCAAAAATCTATTCAGCAAGAAACACTCTAGATTTGGTACATTTACAAACAGTAATCAAAAACGATTTTTCAATCTTATATTTAATATAGCTAGAATAGGGGGAAAAAATCCACTTAAATTAACAGGGCTGAATGGAAGAGTAAAGGCCAGCAGAATTGAAACCTTTTGTTTCTAAAACCTTATTACTGAAATATTTAACAAAAAAGTTATTACACCTACACAGTCTGGAACACAAAATGGAAAGTATCTTTTGAACAAGGTCATCATTGGTTGAAAACATCTGAACTCATGACATTGGCAGGAGTGCTTGCTCAGAAAGCAACGTGAGATTTTCAGTGGGCAGGAGAGAATTGTGATTTCTATGCAAAAATTCACCATGCCGTTGCACAAGAGCACTGCTTAGGTCCCTCAAAACATTTGATCATCTCTTGTCACTTACAGTGAGTCACAAAGCAGAAGGGACCCTTGGCAGCTCAGAGGATGAGGCAAAACCTTTCTTTTGTTAAGCTGCTAAAAATGATGGTACCCATGGGAAGAGGAGTGCTGGTTTTCTTTTATAAACGAAGACAACGCAAAGGGCTCTCTCAACTCTTCCTAACAGCACACCCAAGGAAAACAGTGAAACAGAGTGGGAAAATTGAAGAGATTTCAAAGGTGACTGCTTTCCTCAGCTGGGCGGGTTAATGCCTCTCCTCCCAGTTTTGTGAGGGGCAGCTCGGGTGTCCTCACTGCTCTGCTGACAAATGCTCCCTTTCAAGTGTTCAGCCCACTGTCCATACAAGCAGTTGCACTTCCTCCTCCAGATTGCACCAAATGAAGTTTTTTCAAGCGAGATCAACACAAATCAATAATACTTGACCTACCTAACACTGAAACATTTACTCTCCTTTCTATTGCATTAATTACTGTCCATTGATACGCCTTTTTCAAGCAAAGAATACTTTTCTAAAGGTAGTGGAATAGACAAGTTTGTATGTACAAACATTACTATTTTTAAGTGTATGGTATAAAAGACGAAACAAGCAGTCTGTTCCAGGAAGTGTCAGGCAACAACCTTCAGTATGCTAAAATTTAGTTTAATTTTGTAGATACAATCAAATATCAGTTACTACTTTTTAAAGAAAATAACTAAATATCCATTCACTTTTCCTAGTCCTCTGAAAGACCACTTGAGGAGGCATATGCCTCAAGAGAGAAGCTACAGATGGCTTCATGTTACAGACCTTACTCCCTTACCATCTACCACTACAACATTGTTGTGTGTTTTGCCTCTCGGCTCAATCTCCCAAAATAGTGAAGATCAGCTTACAGAAATCAAAGGCAGAAGAGTACTAGCAGTGATATTATACACTGTTTACCCATTAGCCCCCCCATATATCATGAAGTTTACACACACACACAACACACTGCTGATCATCTTCCCTAAAACCTCTTACAGCAGTGCTGGAAAGAGCAGAGTGCATGGGAGCAGCACCAAGGAAGTGGCCTCCCTCTCTTCATCCCCCAGGTGGTAAGACATCTGGGATTTTAGCATTTTCCATGTGCCATGAAAGCAACCATGATGAAGCCCTTCAGATCAATGAATTCATAGGCAGGAACCCTGTTCCCATGCTTCTGCAGGGCTAACAGCTTGAGTTCTGCAGAGGTTCACATACCACAGCACTTTCTATATCATAACTTCAGAAGATTTTCTGTTTTACAGCACAGGCTTTCCATTCTGGAATGAATAAAAATATCTTATGCCACCATCTGAACACAGTAGAAGCTATAAAATACATTGTTAGTTTTGGCTGCCATGTTATTGTATTTACAAATATCATTTTCCATCTTCTTGCCAGTTCACTTAAGGCACCATTTCATAACATGTTTCTAGCAGTACCAGAGTGGCTCCTATCAAGTGATTTTTCATTCATTTTTTACTGTTCAAAATGGGGACAATTCTCCTTGTTATAAATAAATTTTGAAAACACAAAAAAATGGAAAACCTATATTCCATATTTTTAAATATTCAGAATTCACAGAGTATTATGTATTTTTTCTACAAAGACCTGATGAAAATCAGCAGCTGTGCTTAAAAAGATGCCTATATTTCATGTAAATATAGAGTTCAGAAAACATACGACATTCTTTGCTAGAGACATATGTGGTAATACACATACAGGTGAAAACACTTTCATATTTGTGTAAGAAATTCATAAACAGAGAAATGAAGTCTATTTATAATGTGTTAAGGTACATATTGTGTAATAATGGCTAGCTACATAGGTGAAAAATATTTTGGTCTCTTCTCAGTCCACAGGATTAAAAAGATTTTCCTAGTAAGTAAAATTATAAAACTCTTTTGAGGAAGTTTCTGCCATATTAACATGGAAATCTTTTGTTCCCCAAAGAGGAAGTATTTAAATAGTAAACAAATGTATAACTTCTAGTCATATTTAATGCAATAAGTGAAAAAGCCCAAGATGCGAGGAGATCTGTCCTAGAGTGCTCATTAGCCATTTGATCGAATGCAGTAAGCCATTTCGGCCTTCCCTCCCTTTTTAATCCACATTGCACATCATAAGTATTGCTCCATATCAAATTAGATAGGAGTTTCGGGTTGCTGGGGTTTTGTTTGTTTGTATGTGTACGTGTTTGTCTTAATCAAAATCTTCTGTAAACTTACTTTCTGTTCTTTTCTTAAATATCTGCTTAGTTTTGGAGAACAAGCAACATGATAAGATACAAGAACATTTACTAAACTAGAAAAAATAAAAGCAAATCAGAGCCTGTAAAGAAACCCCCATAAAGTATCTACTACTTTGATCTAGCTGCAAATTCCACATATTTGGTTCACAGCTTAAAACATTTGACAAACATGCAGTGCCCATGTGACTGCTGAATATACACGCTTTAACTGCTCAGTAGTACATAACGTAACTAACGTAACAGATGCATTGAACAAGATTAGGCAAAATAAACACTGATTTGGGCATGTTCCAAGCACACATCATGCATGCACACGTATCTATGTGGTGTTGGTTTTAGGTAGACGTCATGACCTCTATGATACATTTCTACTGTCTGAAAGCATCCAGTGACATTTAGGATGCCTGAGCTTACATGACCTGGAGTCTACTGCTCCCCAGGCTACAGCTACAGCACTGGATCTTACCTTACAGCCCTAGGACCTAAATCATATCTACCAATCCCATGTAGGATGTTTCAAATAATAATTGTTTACTTTTGGCAACTTCTCAGAGCCCCTTACATAACATTTTCACGTATGTCCCTGTCATGTGTTTTTTTTCCCCTTACTTCACCTTTTAGATTTTAGTCTAACATCCCTTCCCGAGGCAGGATAACTGAGTATTTTAGTTAAAATTTCATTTGTCTGGGAGTGGCACGGGAGCAGGGAGAAGAGCAACATTTTCTGTTGTTTACAACACAGCCATACTCTTCGTCGCTTTTCCCTTTTCTGTTCCTTTTTTTCCTTAGTTTATCTTCAGTGTTTCTTCTTGTATTTGGTGATATTTTTCAGGGGTTGACTTCATTTTTCTTCTACTTCTTTTGTAGAAAGAGAAAAGAAACAAAAGCCCCGAAGAAGGCTTCAAAAGCCTGCTTTTCGTACCGCCATCAAATCATCTGTAGCTGCCTTGATCTCTTTCTGTTTGCACACAGCTTTCTACTTGCTTCTGTTTTCTATCGTTTCTCTTCCTTTGCCATCAGCCCTCCTTCTTTCTCTTCTTCATCTCCAGCCACTACTTCGTTTCACTCAATTCCATATTCCGTTCAACATATTATCAACAACTGAGATAAACAAACAGCCTTGCCCTCTTATAAACACGGCACTGTTAACAAGTGCTCTAATGGACAATTTAGAGGCGCTGCACAAACAATGATTACTGACCTCCCTTCTCCCATGGAGCCTGCCTATGGAAATGAGCTGCACAGAAAAACCTTTCGCGCGGTATCAAGACCATTTATGATATGTATGTACAGTGCATTATATTTAATCAACAACCGTAGATTTTAAGTTTGCTGCAGAATGTCTGGCTTTAAGTGTTCATTACTCACACAGAATACCATACACTGCATGGCAGAACATGAAAATCTAGATTAATTACCATGTTAAAAATCCTGCTTAGTATGAAGTACGGCTGGTTGTTCTGCAGGAACAAGAAGGTATTGCTCCGGCTTTCAACATACATGTTTTTGTTATCAGAGCATCTCCATCAGTGAACTACCTTCTTTGACGTGAAAATCCTGTATTCTTTAACCAATGCAGAACAATGTCAGAAATAATTAAATTTGCTTCCTCAGCATCATGACACTTCACCAGAAACCCCAAGATCACCATTTGCTGTCAGCAAATGATGCCCGAATACACTGCCTCCAGTTTTAAGATAGAAAAAAAAAAGATTTTATGCAAACGCTTCTCAGTCAGACTTACCTCAGCAGGCTGTGCTGCACATCAAAGTTGAAAAAACGTACAACACACACACACCCATTACCATTTCAGCTCATCAAACTCTGTGGCTTGCTGGGGTGGATACGCACACACTGACCTCTACAATGTCGTGACTTTCAGGTTACTCATTGATTTCTGGGAATCAAAAATGTGATGCAAATAAGGAATTGCTAGTCAATTAGTTCTTATCACAAGCTCGCAGTCTGTGGTAATGGGATGACATGCTGTTCTGCATAACAATTGCAAACAAGCCTTTTATAGCCAGGTAACTGTCCTCAAAGGCAAGACGTGTCCTCTTTCCCAAGAACAGATGTAGTCAGCAACATGATTAATGCCTTTGCACATGGTACAAGACTGATTTTAACAGCTGTCAGCAATTTCAGATGGTATGGGCAGTCCCTTCCCACTTACCATATACACGTGATACCAATGCAATCATGGTTTCGGTCTGCACACAGAGGAAAGCTTTTCTTTTTTTTTTTCCTTATTATTATTTAATTCCATCACTGCCAAATGTAATGGAACTATCTGGAGCTTCTTTAAAATGCCTATGGTTTACCATATGTTCATTTAATTTTAAGAGCCACAGCTATATCACGCAAGTTGTAATACTTTGCCTACCAATATATGTCTTTAAAATGAATATTCATGTGGCACTTCCAGTGGCTTTGCTTAATATCACATCTAGCAGAGTCATTAAAAGGCTTGTCATCATAACCCACCAGTGCCTCTGGCACGTGTAAATTATGAACTTTAACTCTCCGTCTGCAAGTGCTAATCTCAGTGCAAAACAGAAATATAAATTACTGGCATCAATTATCAAAGGTTAGAATTTTTATGAGTAAATTGGGATTTCCATAGTACCTCCAGCACACGCTTTTATTAGAAGTCACTAATAAGTTATTCTTGACCACACCAAACAAACAGAACCCCCCCTTGAAACATAATCAGTTCTGTTGCTAGATTTCATGACATTGCTATTGTCAGCAAGCAGATATTCCAGTAATATTAACATTTATCATATTAAATCAGGTGAGGATCTGCAGAAATGAAATAAAGGCTCAGTTGTTTTCTCTTCCACAGAAATCCTGCAGCAGAAAGGCTGAGTAAATACCAGTTTCTGTGGGAAAAGTAAAAATCAATGCCTAACTAAAGGTCTCTTGATCCAGAGTGGTCCCCCATGACGAGTCCTTCCACAATCAGCATGTAGGATAGTGTCTTAACATCGCATGGGCCTCAATGCTGGCTGAAAAGCTGCTGCCACTCCACACCCACTGCTTTTGGAGTGCTGGGGCATCCAAGAAGGGCACTGGGAGGAGGGTGACACAGAGGGAGGGATGGCATTGTGCCTGCCCAGCTCCAGTGCCCATAGGTGGTGGGGAGGATGGAAGTGGCACAAACAACAGTGGAACGCCCACCACTGCCCAGACCCTTCCTCTCACAACTGCACTTTGTTAGCCCAGTCCTGCTGAAAAGCACAGGGCCATCCTGGTCAAACTGAAGACCTACAGACCCAGTCCCCAACAGGAGTCCTAGGCTTGCACTGAGGCAAGGGTAAGATCCTGCACTTGCAGGGGGTGTTTCCTCCAAGTGCTCTCCCAACTTCATGTCAGCCCAGGCACTTTCTGGGCTGGATACTATCTGTTTGCGTAAGAAGCAGCCATGGATTTTTCTTCCAGGTACTCCACTTGTTCAGATTCCTGATGAACCCATGTAAGCTGACAGCACTGTGGGGTCCCTTAGGAAGCCATCCCCATCCTTGCTGCATGGAAAACCACCTCTTCTTATTTGTGTTCAGCCTGGCTCCTATTACTTTGACTTAACTTTCTTATTTGAAGATTTAAAACTCCATGGCTACCTCAGGGAAACACTGGATATTTAAAATTTCTTCTCTGACAGTGCCAGCAAATGTTTAATTACACTGTGGCATGCTGAAGGACTCTGCTGAATACGCAATCCATCACCTTAACATTTCACACCTATACACAGGTCATATACAGAATCATAAAATAGCTTAGGTTGGAAGAGATCTATACAGATTGACTGGTCAAACCCCCTGTTCAAAGCATGACCCTCTACAAAGCTGGATGCAACTCAGAAGTTAGACATGTTGCTCAGGCTCATAAGTTTTAAAGTTTTAAAACTCATATAAGTTTTAAATATTTCCAAGAATGAGAATCCCATAATGCAATTGTATACAATTCATATAGAAGTATTTTAAATATATAAATGTATATATATACATATATATACTCCTAACTGATTGAACCACATTTAACAACTACATTTTTTTTAATAAACTGGTATTAATAAACTGGAAAAGTGGTACAAAATTAAATATATATATAAATTCAATTGATCTTAGCTTGCTACTCACACTGCCCACCCTGCCCTCTGCATTTCTGTAATCATGTTTTCATGTCCAGACTTCAGAGGAATACACACAGCTCTTAAGAAACTGTATGTTCTCTCCTCAGTGGGAAGTTCAGAGATAAAACCTAGTTCTTCCTCCTACTAAATGCTTACTCCCAGGATTCTCTGTTGCCATCCCATCACTCAATGTATACAGAAAGCTTTTGGGAAAGGTTGTGAAAAGATCAGGGATGCTTTCAACAGCGCTGGTGACCTCTGATGCTTCTCTGCTACATTTGTATGAATTGGAAAAGTAGAGCAAATAATCCAGTCTCAAAAGCCAATTGGCTCTGCCTCAACTCAAACAAAGTTGAGGTAATGTCACGGCTGTGACTGCTGAATCCTTCATTCCTGGGTGCGGGTCTTCTGAAAAACATGGCTCAAGGGGGCAGAACCAAGATCCAATGTGTGAACTTCGGCATTTGCTGACACTTCAGTGGACATCTGAATGACAGCTTTCTCTTAAACATAGCATTTTGCCTAACATCTCCTGGTTTTAGAGGAAAAGTGATTTTGTTGAATATACTTCTAGGAAGACAATCTCCACATTTGTCTAAACAATACAAAGAATATGTACTAACTGCCACCGCCTTAAAAAATATGGGATTTGCACTTTTTTTCCCCCACACACACCAGCTTCCCTTCACTCTATGTGTAATAGTGTATGTTAGGAGGTCATTTCTCCTCAACAGCCTTAGGCTGTCTCTGAGTACGCACACTTTAAATGAGCAACCCAAGAGACAAGGAGCTGCCTGCCTCCTCCCACCCTTGCCAGAATTTCCCCAAGCTCTGCAGACACCGTCAAGAAGGGAATTCTAGCTTTGTTTCATTTTAGGCAGCAAGGTAATTCATTCGGAGTAGTCAGGCTTTTGAAAAATGTGAGTTTTCACTGATGCTCAGCTCTTTGAGAAACAAATTTTTGTACAACGAATGCTGGTGCAAATGCCTTTGTTTTTTATTTCAGTTATTTTATCACTACATGCAACAAGTATAGAGATGTTACAAGAACCCTGTGCAAAATATTTAACTACACCATGCAAGGTACAGTGATAGCAACTGTTCTGGCCCACTGACCTTGGTGGAGTGTAAGTAACGTCGAAGAAAGATGCATGTCATTTTACCCTCTTTTTGCCATCCTGAGTCCTCCTTTAGTCTCACTGCAGCCAAATAAAAGCTAAAACTAGGAAAGGAGCATAATATGCTGTAAATGAAAAAAGCATTCCACACCTAACACCTTGCCCACATAATTTTATCTTGCTCACATATGAGTTTGGCACCTAAAGGTGGTGCTGCCTCCACAGCTGTTTCCAGGCCTTTGGCCAAATCTCTGTATAGTGCATCAGTTCTGACCAGAATTTGGCTACGGACTATTATATAAGCTGAAGCTACCAATAAATTATCACAAGTGATCACCCTCAGTTGAACTATGACTGATGGACTGGTAGGATAATAGGAATGCCCACCTCACCTGCCTTATGGGCTGCCCACAAAGTCAAGCAAAGAGCTGCAGCCCCTGAAAGCAAGGGACTGCAGGATCCTGCTTTGCCACCAGTGAGCATCCCTCCCTGGACACAGAGGAGGGGCTGGGTGCAGGCGGAGCCCTTGGGCCAGGTTTTCCAGCTAGAAGCACAAAGCAGTTCATGATATAGAAATAAGGGGGAGTTACAGATGTTCTCCCCTCCTACACCAATTTAAGACTCAATTTTATTGAGAGTTTCCCAAAGACAGATATTTTTCCTAAAACCTTAACTCCTAGAAAGTAAAACAAATCAAGTCAGAACAACAACGAGATTGTAAGCATTAACAGCTGAGAACAGTATGAAATTACAAAACAAGCCAAAGCTAAAATTTTGTTAACCCAAATCTGGGGGGGAAAGCAGTTCAGTCTATTTCTTAATCTAGCCTCATGATTTTTCATACTTCATGTTGACTTTAGGATGCACAACTCACTATTGCTTCACTTTTTTAATGTGTTTATGGTTTGTAAACTCTGGCAAAAACAACAATCTCTAAAAATATAAGAATTTCAAGACAGATTTCTTCGTAATGAACACACAGTGCAGCACAAAGCTGGATTTAGCAAAGTGTTCTCAGTAAATGGAGGAGAAAAATATTTGCAAGGCCACATCACACAGCCATTGCTGGATGATGCTTCCCCAGACTTCAAGAAATCTCAGATTCCTGTTTAAAAAAAAAAAGCGCCCACAAAAGGTGCTTCTGACATCCCTCTTAGCTAAAGCACTCCCTGAGCCAATAAGCCTTCATTAAGCTATCTGAATTACTTTTTAAATTAAGAGAGCAGCACGTGTTCCTGCATACTAGAACAATGAGAGGCTTTTGGCAATGATCCTGCTCAAGTAATTACAATATTTTGCATTTTTACACCGCCTGTCGTCTCACTGGGTGCCAGAGTGCTTAACTGAACCTGGTGCTGCCTGCACACCCGCCACGATGCCCAGCTCACGGGACATGCTAGGTCCCACTGACTTTGCAGGTATTTGCCTCACACATGAGCAGAAATACCACCACTGACAGTAGAGGGGATTAACGTCATTAACACAGAAAGCACAAGGGTAAGAAATTCAGGCCAATGAATCTGACCTAACCACATGAAACCTGGTTGAAGAGAGGAAATTGTTTCCACTGGGCAAACATGCAGATCCTTAAGCACAATGCCACGGGCTGACGCGTGCCTCCCAAAAACCCTTTGAAAGCAGGAAAGGGTGAGAACAAACACAGTGCCACGCTCATGTATGCACTGCAGGGGCAGTCCCTATATAGCATTTTCAAAAGCGTCCAAAAGTTACTCACACTGGTGTGTAACTAAAAACGTTTAAAAATCAAAAGTGTTTTTTCGCAGTGTTTTTTTCCCCCATTACAACACATTTCCCATTACAGAACCAGAAGTCCTGCCACAGCTGAAGGTAACATCGCACAGCTTATGAAGGCTACATTCAACTATAAAGATGTTACTCCAAACCAAAGCCAGTTCTCCTGACCGTCACACAGCACCCCGCTGAGGAAACCCAGCTGCATCACCACACCACACTCCTGCGACCACCAGGGGTCTTCATTTCTGACCGAGAAAAGCAGGGAGGAGAGAGAGAGGGCCACAGACTGGGTCTTGACAGAAAAACACTGCCTCCTGCCCCCTGCATCCCAGAGGGCACACAGATCACAGCTGAGACCAGCAAGGGGCTGTTTGCCCTCCAGCTTTTTGCTATTAAACAGCAGGGATTGTTATTTCATTTCACCATGGCTGTGACGGGAGCCCTGATGGCAACAATTTGCACCTGGCCACTCCACTAAGGCCATTATGGTGTTTTTTGTCCATTTCAAATGGAAGGGAAGGAAAAATGTCTGCAGTGCTTCTGCCACAGCTCCTTCCAGCGGCTCGGCAAGCACAGGTGTCCATAAACACAGGCCACAATGGGAAAGGCACCAGAGGAGCACGGAAGCGTGTCCAGCCTCAGCATGCGGGATGTGGTGGCAGCCCCAGGCTCCCCAGCACGAGCAGCGGCTCCTTGTCCGATGCTTGCAGGAGCCTCATCCGAGCCGCGCAGGTTTGCACCCTCGACAGACTTCAAAGATGTGCTTGATGTACACCCGTACGAGATCAAAATAACCCCTGCTCACTGTACACAAACATCTCTTTAAAGCCTGGCCCAAAAATCAAAGTCCGCGAGCCTTCGGGGAGAGGCAATAAATCCAGACCCTTCACAGTCTTTTTCTTCAAATAATCACCAGTTGGTTTTGCATTTCTCATTTAGAAGCCTTCCTTCCAAGCAACTATGAGATTAAAAGAAGCATGGCAAAAAGTGTGACGAGACACAGCAAATTAAATTTCGGCATGTGAAGAGCATGAAACAATTACAGAAAGAGGACTTGTGCTCTGCCGAGAGACGCCTAGCATTTGCTGCTCAATGAGCTTGCTGGCAAGGAATACGATTTACATAGTGCTAAATTAGTGGTGTAAATGTATGTTAATCGTACCCAGCTGCTGGTATCTTGCTTTTTCTCATGTTTAGTACAATGAGGAGTTGTTTTAAAGTATCATAGATAAACTTCAGCTGTACAATTTAAAGGCAAATCCAAACTTCCTCAAAGTCACTTGAGGAACTCTTGTTCCTGACACTTGTTCTTAGCTTCAGAACTTCATTAGGGGATTTTCAGACAGAGCAAAACCCTTTGCAACCCTTTTCTTCCTAGCTTTCCCCACGCTAACCCACTCCAGCTTACCTCTGTAAAGACCTGCTGGCTTACTGTTCCCAGCACAGTGGCTTCATCTGGCAGCCCTGCCACCAGCTTTTGTCAAGCTCCAGATCAAACACAAGCAGCCCTAGCAGTACTCTTGAAAATTGTTTTAAAGCCTAAATTGCCCTCATCAGCCTCCATGCAGTTAAGCACAGCAGAGCGCCTAGCCTGACTGCAACTGTTAGATCTTACCATAATAATAATAAAAGAAAGAAAAGAAAAGTTTTTTAAATGAATTTCCCCAAAAGGCAGGATTATGAATAACCACAATTCAGGTTATAGTAAGTCTATATTATGGGAACATAGAAATACATTAGCTGTTGACCAAAACAGATGCTTTTTGTTTAGTTACTTCCCACATATTTAGAAAATAGTTATTTTAAGAACAGGTAAAACAGCCATTTCGTATTAATTTCTGGTGTTTTACTGAGGGTAAATAAGTTATCCATAAATCTCTGCATTAGCAAAACCAGATCATTTACAGAAGCATATACCACTCCAGACTCAGCATGAAGAAAACAAATCAAATATAAATGAAAGCAGAAGCTGAGATTCAGTCCTTAAGCCATAGGAATATTACTTAAGTAACAGGCTCTACAAACCTAGGATGCAATTTTAGAGTCTAGTGATGGTAACAAAAATTCTAATAACTACAAAGGAATGCTATATAGTTTTCTATATCAAATTAAATGAGGATTTAATGCTAAATATTTGAAAATGAGAAAAGGGAGATCATATATTTTGTGCATATATGAATTCAAATATGTAAGAAAGTTTATACGGTAAAGAAGCTTTTTTGGTATGGGTATTACATGTATATGCATTGTTTGTAGAAACGCACGCAAAAAAAGATTAGGAAAATCAATACTCAATTCTTTTTCTAGATTTTTATCCACTGTAGTACACAAAAGCAATTTAGGTACTGGATGCAGTGAATCCTTACTTCAGCATTTCTCAGACAAGTGTATTCGTCATTGCCTCTGACAAACAATAGATAACAGGTGGCAAATCAAGAACGTTTTATATTTAGTACATCTTCAAAACGTAAGCAAAACATAAAGTTAAAATTTCTTGAAAAAAATGTTTTTGTCTCTAACGCTAAAAGGAGAAAGTATCGGGAACAGAATCAGCCATTATGACCCATTACCAAAACCACCCCCATTTCAGGAGTCCACCCAGCTTTCTAAAAATTGTAGCACAAAAATTAGGAAGAAAAGAGAGCAACACAACTAGCTATCTCTACCCGCTACTTTGAATAACCACTGCACATTGCAGGTCTCTCTGCATGAAGGGCATCATTGCTTCTCTGCTGGCGATATTGCCTAGTTCGTAGGCTAAAGCAATAGAAACAAGAAAGATGCTAAATTTTACGTTAGTCTACAGAAGAGAAATTAAAATGAATTCTAGCCACAAAGTTCATGAAAAGATTCTGGTCGTCTCACAGAGCAAGACAGTTTGGGTGATGAAATCTGGCTATGGTTGATTCAAAAAAAAAATATATATATATATTCAAAATGGACTTCTGAGAGCTAACACACAAACTTACAGCACAAGCACTGAGGCTATCTACATCTACTATGTCAATTCACCCTTATTACTAGTTACATGCAGAAACTAATCCACAACATGACACGTTGTAGCTTCCAAAATCACAAAGGCAGCCTTAGTTTCCAGCTCTCCAGACTTACACGTTTCTGTGTGGAGCCTGGAAGAAGTCAAGGGGATGCCTGGGCACAGCAGCCTGCTGGAACAACAAAAAACAGCAAGCTGAGGTGCAAAGTGTTCAGCTCTCCCCCTCCGGCTGTGGCCAGCAAATACCCACCTGGCAGGTGATCCAAGTCAGGATACAACTGTTTCTAATTACTTGTTCCTACAGTTTTCACTTTTCTGCCCTGCTAACAAGCACCTGGCTTAGTGGGGGTACGGCAGCCTCTCACACAGATGTTTCTGTGAGAAAGCCAATCTGACCAAACTATAGGCTGGATGAAGGGATATTTTTTCCCCTCAGAAAAATTAAAATGGTTTCGCTTCAAACTGTGTTTCCCTTCTATCTTTTAAATGGTGTCAACCACACCAACTGTGCACATTATATTCATGACTGATGGTTGAAGTCATCTGTACTGTTCAACATACTCGAAACACTAAGAAGGAATTCACCTTACAAATCATTGAATGTCTTTCCAGCATATCCTGACCATAATCTACACATGTAACACCTGTTAATGTAAAGTACATG
Source organism: Anser anser (assembly GCF_964211835.1). Taxonomy (NCBI): domain Eukaryota; kingdom Metazoa; phylum Chordata; class Aves; order Anseriformes; family Anatidae; genus Anser; species Anser anser. The sequence continues at coordinate 85,389,110 of NC_139722.1, forward strand.
TACAAAGGAAGGAAGACTATAGACCTGGAGACTAAGTATTGCACTGCTCCGTTAAACTGAAAAGAAAGGTATTGTCATCCTTACCATGCAACTGAAGTACAAGTATTTCTTTTATATCACACCAACATAACATTAAAGCATGCTTCAGAGCTGCTAGTTTTCATGAGGGCACCATGAGGGCCTGTTCTTTTCATAGGGTTTTAATAGTTGGGATGACAGACAATGAGTTCTGAAAGCTCCTCACAGACATAATGCAGTTATTCCCTTCAGCTTTATAATTGAAATATATTCAATTCCAATTTGAAGAAATGATAGTTCATAAATGTGGGTTTTTTTGTTTGTTTGTTTTTAATTTTCATTACAGAGAACATTACTTAATTCTCATTCCTGATTAGTACAACACTTAAACCACACCTGCCAAACTGCTTAACTGAGAACAAAGAAAAGATAGCTATTATGCAACACAAGGGAAACTAGAAGAACTATTCTACAGGACAAAAAAACAAGGTCAGGATTACTATTAGAAGAAATCAAATTCAATGCCCACTTAATAAGTATTTTTTTCCATATTTGATGTTTATAAAAACATCTGCACAGTTAGTTTTTATGAGTGTATAATTGTGACTTGATGGACAAGTTAATAATCAGAGAGCATTGGCCCTTATGTGGCTCCCTAGAAAACTACGTTTTTTGTTTGGAAAACTGCAGCTATACTGTAAACTCATTTCTTCATAGAACACACACTTTTCTTCACAGTATACAGATGGTATTATTGCGTAAACTTATTTAAGAGGTCAAACCCATTCCTCTAGAGCTGCATAAACTTTAAAAATACCCATCACCAGAGAAAATTTCCACTTTGAAACACTTGAATTCACAGGCAAAGCCATTTTGTGTTTACAGCTTGCATTATTACCGCTAACTTTTCAAAAACCTAGAATGAGCAAAAATGTGGTGCTCTTTTCACCACCCCCAGTGACAGTGACCTTCTGAAACAAGTGCTTTTGCATGCATTTGGCCTTCTGCAGCTGAGGTCTCCTGGAAGGAACTCACCTCATTTTAACACACTGAACATGAATCTTCAAGTGACTAACCCAGACAGACTGCTCTCTTGGTCTTTCTCAGGAATGAAATGTATTTAAATTTTAACTGTAAAAGTAAACAACTTAAGCATGCACAATCTGGGAGCTCAGTATAAATGACAAAAACATGTTACACAAGCATAAGTCATATTTCTCTATGCACTCTGGTTATTTTCTTTCTAAGCACTAATACAGTCCTCTGAACAACAACGATGTCCCCTGTAAGACCAAAGCCACACAATGATCCTAACTAGCTGCTTGGGCTGAAGTACTCTGAGGACTGAGGCCTTGCAGATGCTACCAGCCCCCAGAGCATGGGACCAGGAAGACCTGGGCTCTGCTTTCAACCGTGTAGCTTTTCACAGAGAAGTTTCCACACCTGCAGAATGGAAAAAACATCATTTCTGTATACAAGTGACTTTGTGACCAACAAGTGGAAACGTACACGTAGCCGACATTTTCTCCGAGGTGCCATACTTTGTGGAACCTAATTTATACTACTCGTTCCTGGAGGATGCGAGACCCAAATTGCTTCAAACATCCATGTTGCTCAGCAAGTGCACATCCCAAGATGTGTTGCTTGGCAACTGGGAGCAAGGAGGGGGTTTCCATTTGACTATAAATTCATAGAAACCTCCCCACGATCTTCTAACATCTTCTGCTTTAATGGCTCTATAAATGTTTTTATTTACTTACTGACTTTGTACCTACCGTGTCATGTTTCGTGATCTGCTTCAGTCAGGAAAAAAAAAACGAGCAGCCAGGAAAGGTCAGATTACAAAGCACAAAAAGGTTCAGAGACTTGTTTGATGTAGAAATATTCTTTGACAGCTCGTTGAGTTTATTTACTACACCCTTTTCTTCTGCCTTTTCAGAATCTATTTTAGCTGCCCCATGGGAGCCTGAAGCCATTAGCCTGAATTATCATTCTGAATGCAAACTGCACAAGGTAACACCAAATTGTGAAGGTTTTGATTCCTGTCGTTATTGTGGTGCTTCTCCTCTAGAGAGGTTACAGGTCTGTTACTCCTTTGTATATTCACAGCAATGATTTTCACTATGCCTAACATTACGGTGTTCATTTATCATGTGTGTAATAGCTGAGTACCAGAATACGTACCGTAGAGCGTGTGTCAACACACAGAAAAGAAATGAGTATCTGAGATATTAAACAGGCTATGCAAATGAGGGAACAAATCAATCAAATGTGGAGCAAAGAAAGCTGGCAGGGCCTTTTTTTTTTTCCCTAGGTTTTAGCAAATTCCACTGCAAACCACACTGAAATGAGAGCAGAGTTTTGATTTTAAAGGCTTTTACTGAAGATGCTGAGCCAAAAAGTCAAGAACTTGCTGGTGACTAATAGGGAACATTAAAGCATGCTTCCGCCCTCATTGCAAAACCAACTGTCTTTGCCAACAACAACAACAAAAAATCAAATGGGTTGATAAAACCCTGGTGCCCCTATATGCTTCCCTTCTTCCCCCATGTCCTGACACACTTTTACCAGGTCTGCATCTCCACCTGAAAACATCCTGTCCCACTGCCAGCCCCCCAAAACAGCATTTTCTCCACCTGCTGCAGCTGCACTCACCTCTCCATCTTCCATGTCACACACATTTCTCCTGTGTATTCAGACTGTAAGCAATTTCTTAAGCTCCTGCATCCATCCTCGCCCTCCCCTATATCAATTCTTAAAGGGAAAAATGATTTTGTTATCTGCCAGACCCAGACGTTTCACCTGACACCAGCGAGTGGAGAAAGTGGTTAAACAAATGGTGACAGAGCAAAACCAAGCACAGGGAAGCACCAGATAGAAGAATGTACCTGTCCTTACACAAAAGCACACACATCTGTTATTTCCTGCCACTGCCTGGACCATTATGCCTCGTGTTGACCCTAACGGCAGAAAGGTGAGAAGCAGCGGGGCTTTGCTCTGCAGAGCCCTCTGCACGTTAGTGACCTGTGCTCTGTGAGCTCCAAGATCAAATGTAGTTCCAACAAGAGCAAACCCTGGATTTTTTCTGCTGTGGCTGTCTGCTTAAGGGGTGAACAAAAGTAATACAGCATTTTATCCCAGGTCAGAAATTTGCACCAAACCAGCAATACAGTAGGATGGGAGATGGACTTTTGATCCCTCCAGAAGCTACTGGAGACTTGACTTCAGTTTAGTACGGTCTGTGTTTATACTAGTTTCCATCCTCTTAAGACATACACTACTTGTGCAGTTCCCATGGCAGAAGTACTGGGGCACATACTATGAAAATAATAGTGAATAGACATGGCTATAATTAAAAACTACAGTATGTGGAAGTCTAAGATGAGATTGATTAGTAAATACACAGCTCTTTTTAAAACGTACTTTGGAGTCATGTCTAAATTCTTGGACAGAGTTGGCTGCTTCACCTTTTGGTTATCTTTCAGCCAATGGATCATTCTCTTGCTTCTAATTTCTTTGAGAGCCTTAAATGAGAAACTTCCCCTGTACACACACTTGCAGAGACCATTTGGGAATTCCACCACCTTCTGAAGCACTACTTCTCTTACAAACGTTGTGTTGGCTCTTCTTCCATATGGCCTGTAAAGCCCTATAAATTATGGGCCACATGTCCATAAAGAATTCCATTCTCTACTAAAGTTCCTATCTACTTTCTCCAAAATTCTCATCTGTGATTTACCTTTTTTTTTTTTTTCCCATTTTTAACTAGCATGGCATTAGACTCTTGAAGTTGCCAGGGATCAAAGTAGCTTTACACAAGTTGCAGAATAAGTGATTCAGCTATTACTTCATGTTCCTGGTGATGAGGTCCTGTTAATTTTGCTTATCTGATCTACAACTTCTTCTACCAGCTCTTCAAATGGAAGATCTTTCAGAATGCCCTGCATCTAATGCTTTCTAGCATGTTTTTCAAAATGCTAAGGAAAATTTTGCATAGAACAGCCACGCAGCATCTAAAAGTACATTATATATATATGTGCTGCCCATGCAAAGACACATACATAAACATATACGAGAGTCAAAAACGCTCAGAACTGATGGAGAGTCCTATCCTGAGACAAAAATAACAAATCAATTTTGGCAAAGACACAGGGTAGCACTAATACCTCAAAGACACTTTTTTCTTTGATCAAGAAAAGAGACTTACAGAGAGAATAGCAGAAACACTTCGGCAGCACATGAAGTGGTTGAAACAGAAATCTAAAAGTTATTCCTCCTGAACAAATGCTTAGCAAATATCTACTTGTCTCTGTAGGCAGCCCCACCATGTTCCTGTCTCCTCACTTGAGGCAGGACTGCAACTTGGAGTAAGTCCCCCAGGGGTGCTAAGGCTTCACTCTCATACGGGTGAAGGACAGATAGACAGATAGGAACAGATGGGGAAGGTCAGACAGATGTTGGATTTTACCCCTCCGAACTAGTCAGCCATCATGGCTAGGATGGCTGGGGAGGGGTTGTAATGTGAGGCTGCTGTAGGCCAAGAGCAAACTACTACACAAGTGGACAGCAAGAGAAAATGGGACAAGGTCATACCTCAGAGGGGTGCCTCAGTGGCAACGCTGCTCCTGCAGGCTTTTGCTGCTCTAGTGACATTTAGGAGCTATACTGACTTCCAGCTGTGCTCACAAACAAAACATAGCCCTTCGTTTTGCAATAAACCTATGTTCAGAGACCTGCATTCATTTAATGAGTATTAATCTGTTCCCAAAGCTGACAGCTGAATTTCCTCTTCAATCTACATTATATTGCGTGTCACTTATGTTAGTTTCTGGGGACAACAGCAAAAAAGAGCAACCCTCACTGAAAAACAAAAAACAATTAAGGATGAGGTTGACATGGAAGAAAGTTGTTTCTCATCAGTAATTGCTTCCCCCTGGGTTTGCCAAAGTTTACAAATGAAAGCTTTTTCTTCATATATGACTTGACCTATCACGGATTATAGCTGCTGCTACCACTTCCAGTCCTCCCTGTACACAGAAAAAGAGACTTGCTATATCAATTTTGTACTGTAATTAAATAATTTCAGATAGCATATTATTTATTCTGCCTCACCTGCAGCTCTCCTGGCATTTATACATCTCCAAATATTAGCAGGCAATTAAAAATCTGTTATTAACAACATTAATATCCTAAGAGCTTGTTTGATACAAGAAAGACACAGCAGCGAACTGCTTGAGTGCAAAGATTAATTTTTTATTTAATTATTTTTCCCATTATCTAGCACCTTGCATTCTTTGTCCATAATCAAGGCTCTTAATGACTCCAGGAAGAAATAAACAACAATAATAATCAATGATGAGCTAGATTTATCACTAATCTAGTTCTGACTATCATAAGGATACCAAAGAGTAAAGCAAAATTATTAAAAAGAGGTGAATAGAATTAATTTAGTCATTTTACAATTTCAATTTTTCTCAAAAAAATAGAATTTCAAATAAATCACAGTTTTCCACCAAAGCAACTTGATGAGTAACTAGGACCTGTTGCACTACAGGGAAATAAAGCTATGTACATATATGTCTGTTTTTCCCCCTCAACAGAAGAAATAAATTAACAGCATCAGGAAAATGGGATTTTACAATGAGTTGGTATTTATCACACTAAACCACTCAGACTTCTTGCTCAGCTGGAACCATGCACATTCCCAGATGGTGTATTGGATTATAATTTCACAAAACGAGTTTACTCTCACAACAGTTTCTCTTGCAATTTCCTCTGAAAAGTCATCTAAATACTTCCATAGTCTCTGTTCCTGCTCCCTGTGGTGTCTCCTATATCTTTTCTATATGGCATTATTTTATTTTGCTATCAGGGAATAATTATATCTAGAAAAAATTCTATTGAGCTACTTCTATGGGATTGGTATCTTTTATTGCTTCATTATAATACAGCTATTAAGCTATTTATATGTGGTTTCTTTTTTTCTTTTTCCTTTTTTTTTTTTTCTCCTTATCCAGTAATTTTCACACAGTTCGTTTTCTCTATACCTGATATCTTTAAGAACCAAACTGTGACCTGGCATGTTTTCCCATGGCCCTTTCTGAAGGGTAATTAAAAGTAAAAAAAATGTTTCTACGTGGACACCTGGGTGATCCAAGATTTAATCTATTAGCAGAAATTAGATCTCAGGCTATTCAACGTGTATAAATATACCAGCTGTGAAGGAAACACAACACCTCCCCTGCAGGAGAGCCGCACAAAGCCTAGAAGGGCAGCTGACTCCAGGTTTTAGGATCGCAGCACCACACTGACCTGTGCGAAGTTGGCATGAACCAGGGTATGGAAGAAGCTTGTCATTGGTGGCCCCCGAGACCACCACCCAGGGATGCAGACTAGCAGAAATGGCTGGAAGCTGAGGTGCCCCCCCTTCTCAGCACCTTAGGAGGAAGAAGGTCACCTCCTTCCTGAGCTCTGGGCCGGGCACACGGTCATGCCAGGGCAGCGCCCTAATGCCCAACTGCACGTGCCCGAGCACGAGGCTTGCAGCGATACCACGATGTTTCTGGAGCAACAGGTTGGAGCTGGTTCTACCTCCAATCACACAAGAAACCCAGCATCCAACTGGATTTGAGAAATAGGAGAGGGCACTCCATTAACCTGTCTTAGAAATTTCTCAGAGGGATCACCCACAGAAGTCTCCGTCTGAAGTTTCTAAGGCTGAGGGAATGTGCTGATGGATACTTTTTCAGAGATAAAACAGAACATTTGTTTCCTTGCCTTATATGGACTCACGTTAAAAATACCAGAGAAAACTAAATTATCGGGTTACGCTGCTCAGAGCACAATGCAACATTAGCAGAGGACATTATGTAGCTTTAGGGCTTGTCAATGGTATTATACAATCCAGCATCTGAGGATTTATATTATATCCTCCTTTTGTTTGAAAATGAAAGCTTCTCTCTGATTTATTGATTTTGTTTGTGCAAGTGGAAGGCAGCTTGTGGGTAGTCTCCAGTAGAGGATGTTACAGCTCTAATTAGGTAATCATCGCCTGGAAAAGTGGAATGTGGCTTGTTCATTAAAACCTGATACTCTTTGCACATTCAAGAAGTTTAAAAACGGCATGGTTCACTGTGCACATTCCTATGAGGTATCTCAAGTAACAGCTGATACAGCTAGCACATAACACAGCTGTTATAGCATTGCAGTGACACCATTGCTACTGTAGACATCTAAAATCATTGAAAGGCAACTTATTTTTGTAATGTGCATGGGTGAAATGAAGATAGCTTAGAGAACTACAATTTCTGAGAGGCATGACGCTTGAAGGGAATATGGTCATATACTCAAAATAATTCTGCTAGGTGAAGGCAAGCAAATCTAATATCATACTAAGCTTCTCTTGAGGTTGTAATCACTGTGAGGATGCCTAGTACTTCTAACCACCGAGGGAATCATCTAGGTTGTTAAATCAAACGTCATTATCAGTTAGTTAAAGAACTACTTAAAGTTTGCTTGGCTTTTTATGTCAAATTTGTGCAGTCCTTCAGATGGTTTAGTATACACTACATACCAGGGAATAAAGAAAAAGTATCAGGAAAAACTACCAAAAATAACACAGCTGTGTTGTCCTCTCTAGTCCCATGGATTCAGTAGACTGTGAAAAATGAACAAAAAAAATCACCTATGCACATTATTTTTCAAACAACTTTTCAAGAATCTACAATCTTAACAAAAATGACAGTAATTACTGCTCCACTGTAATCTCTATTGTCCACAACTTATCTTCCTGGACAAGGAAATGAGAAAATAATGTAGCAATGTTTAAATTAATAGACTATATACCTATTCACTATGTGCTCTTCTTGCAAAATCCTGCATGCAGTCGAGCTGTTTAAGCTGTCGTTGGAATTGACACAGTGATCAAAGCATCTGGAATGCAATGATGGCTGTTTTCTTATCAGAGCTCCAGTGACTCATCTGTAACACCTCTTCATTCACTTCTCCATCGTTTACTCTTTCTGACATTTCATTTTGATTACTTCATGCAACAGGTTAACCTTCAAAAAAAGTCTAATGAATAAATAAATTAAACAATGGGTAAAGTTGTTTGAGATTCAGAAATCTGATGTTTAGTAAAAATTGGTAAATTTACTATTCAGTAAACAGATAAAGTTACTTTCAGTTAATAACTGAATGAAGTTCTTTGGGATTTTTTTTATTCCCACACGTACAAAAATGCACTTCATGTGTCCTAGATAGGAGATTTTACCAGTAGCAGTAGTTCGGTCCATAAAGGCTGCCTACTAGAACCAGTGTGTATGTATATATATGTACATAAATATATTTATATGCCTATACACACACCTATATGCATGCACACACACACAGAAATATATGTGTATTTACATACATACATAGACACACACACCTTCAGAGAGCTAAATATACTCGACAATTAAATCAAAGCACAAGAGGAGACCAAATATATACAGATTTGTAATCTGAAGATCAGACGCTGACCTGGCAAGTAACTCCTTTTTCTTTGGCTGTTTGTGAACATATGCTCTCCTTGGATGCAAGTTATATGTGAGACTATATCACATGCACAAAGTAATGTGTCATTCAGAAGTTATAGTCGTTTCATATCTAAGCACTTCTGGAACAGGGCTGAATCCAAAACATTAATGCATTAAAAACATTAATTTTCCTGTAGGAAAATTCACTGGAGAGACAGTTTAGCACACTAGGAGATATCTCCCAGGATACTTTCCAAAATTATTCTGTTATTTGCTAAATAGGCAAAGCAATAGCTTATGCTCCCAGTGAATTTCCCGTTAAGACCAAGAGGTGAGAAGGAGAAACATGCATGTTGTGGCGATGTAGGCATCACAGAAGGAGACACAGCTTTGCCCTTCCATCTCAAGCCCCATCTTGATTTCAGGGATGCATAGCAGGGCTGACTGGGACAATGTATTCTTCAATAAGAAAACAAAACACAATGGAAATAGTGACGAGTACTGACACAGGTAGAATTTCTGGTGACACTGAAGATCCTTCAAGCACCTTGAAGCACTCCATAACCTGGAGCTGGGGCATACAGCTGGGCAACTGTGGTGGGGCCAGAAGGGCAGGCAGCCAGGGACGTAGAGCTGGTCACACACTACCCTGCTGCTCTGTCTTCACCATGCCAATTTCTCTAAGGACTACCTTAACTCGACCCCTGAAGATATATCTGGTTACAATAGGAAGAAAATCATTAATGTTAAAGAATTTTGGTTTATGTAAGACAGAAGTGCCCGTCTCATCCACCCATTTCCAGTGCAGGAGGATGCTGCACACAGCACTGGTTGTGCCACCAGAGACGAGATGTTTTTTTATTTCACCCAGAATGGAGTGGAGCAAGCGTGTAACATCCACAAATGTAGCTGCAGAAGACATCTGTATCAGGATATTGACATTCCTCTCAGCAACAAGGTAAGAGTCCACAAAAAAAGCATTTTCTGGTCCTATTTCCCTTAATCGCAGCTCAGAAATGATAGCTGTTTATCAGAAAGCTGACTCTTGCACGACTTTGGCTGCCTGTGGATAACAAGCTCAGTATCACCAAGCACACTTTTCTTCTCACTATCTCTCTCATACACTTAGATTTTATTTTTCTTTTTGCACTGTGTTTTGCATTCTTACTGATAGAGTTCCTTCTACTAGGAAATGTTTGATTACATCTGTCTTGCTGCTCAGAGTTTTCTTAAATTCCATATGGATCCTTTTGGCTCGTGATTCTTGAATTTACCATTTCTATAAATCATAAATTCAGAGATCCATAAACATCCTTACTTGATAGACAGTGGATTATGTTACCTCTCACTTCCCTCTGTTATATTACATATTGTCAAATCAGATTTCACATTATGTCACAGCTACTATTTCCAAATGGTTAATGGAAAATTACACAGATGGGCAATTATTTTAAGGCCTGAATACCTGCCAACAATTGTAGTGGCATTAAGCCGATCCTCAAATCCCACAAAACCAAAACATAAGACAACAGCGAATGAAAATTACATTAATTTTTATGGATGGCAGAATTAAAATGCCATCCAAGCATCACTTAGAGAAGTGGGAAGGGTCTCTCTTTCCGCGTCCACTAGGTTGACAGCAGAATGACCGATGACACTCCTCTCTTAACTATCTCTTATCCCATACACTGAAATTTAGAGTTCAAAATTGGAGCATTTCACTTAAGCTACCAGAAATCTGCTCATGTACCATGTCCTCCTGCTGTTACCAGCACACATCGACTCTTTATCCCTCCACTGTTACTGCTGCTGTAAGGGTGGAACAAGCTCTCACCTTCACAAGAGCCCTAGACAAAACTGAGGACAAAACCACCAAGCTTACATCCATGTCCATCACAGACAAAGATAACAGTACATGCACAAGAGCTGACATAAGCATATGAAGCCATCCAGCAGCCAACCAAGCCTGGCACTGATAAAATCACTTGCTACCTTCTCCTCTCTACACTAAAAGCCCCACAAAGTTTTTAATCAATTTTCCAAAGATTCTTAAACATAGGCCCCATAGGCCCTGAAAAACATACATCATGAATTACTTATTGGTCTGAATGGGATAAAACAAACCTGTGATAATAAGGCAGCAACCTAATAAGATAATAAGATAATAAGACAGCAACCTAACCCAGGCTTTCAACAGTAAGCATTGCCATAAAGTGGTCCATGTTTCAAGGACCTCGAGTCTGATTTCCTAAGGAATTGGTTACAAAGAGACATGAACGTTTAACTTCAAAACCATAAGTAATTAAAAAAAAGTACATCAGCTGTCTTTGTCTTAAAAGAATATTTAGAAACTGTTGCAAGCACTTCTTCAATGACATTTAATTTCTTAAGCATCATATAGACTCCTCTTTCTTTATTCCTTCTTCAAAAGGACCAATGCCAAATAGTGAAAAATGGCTTGTGTGATGTTCTACAGCACTCTAAGGAAAGGTGAGGTACAGAGACATAGATTTCTGGGGAACTGTTCATGTTACCAGGACTTCAACGCATACGCCAGTAGTCAATACCACTAAGCATCATCTCCATAAAATACATGCTGAGTAGAATAAAAGGGAAAGACAGTTCAGGCAAACCATAAGTAATTCTGAGCAGAACAAATCCTGCCATCATGTGAATCATATCAAACTACTAATTTTCCTGATTTAAATTAATTTTGATTTTTTTTCATATATGATTCTCTTTACTATTCCCCAATTCTCTACTAAAAATCAAAGAAATCATCAGTGAAGTGTGTTGGTGTTTTCTATTCTCAGAATGGTATTAAGGCTTGAGTTTTAACCATTAATTATACAACAAATTTAACTCAATCTTGTGTTAAAATGAATAACTGCATTTTAGAGAACTAATTCATCTTAATTTAGAGAATGTCTTCCCTACAGTCTCTCTCCATGCTTTGTTTCCCTAAAAAAGTAAAATTCAGTCACGGACTTTTCAGTAACATGTAAATGTTCAAAACGGTCTACTCAAAGAAGAATAAAATCTATGAAAGACTGTTTTAATTTTCATTCATTTAAACAATTCCTCTGTCATTTGGATAAAAATAAACAAATGAACAAGCAAAAAAACAACAACTGCAACATCAAAAATATGATTGTAAGTGTTTATATAACATTTGATTTCACTGTGAGGCAGACCATGTCTATGAGATAATTTTGAGGAAATCCCAAAACTGATTTCAAGCACTTGAGTGTGTATTCACACATGGACACACAATCAGCCCTGGAGATCCATAAAGATCCTTCATGGCACGAGAGCCCTAACAACCAGTTATAGGCTGTGAGGAAAGAAGAAAAGAACAAATGCACACATTGGAACAGGTCAATTACCCATTTGTGATTAACAAGCTCAACCACAACAATATGCTCTGGTGCTAAGTTTTAAAACTTTAGTAAATTAATTAAAATGGTGGCTGCTGCAGAACAGCTGACTTCAAAAAACAGCAAAAAATACACACGGTTTTGATTTAGGAGCATGCCATAATTAAAAATACTTCTGGTAGCTGCTATGGAGATTTATTTATTTATTTATTTATTTAATTTCTGATATGAATGGAGTTAATTAACTTTCAACTTTCCAAAAACATTGAGAATTAGGGGGAGTCTCCTAGATGACTGTGGTGTGTTGGCCCCATGCTACACTTACATATTAAGATTATCTATTTGCCTTCACATGGAGCACCAAAAGCATGTTGCACACATCACAGAGCAAATACAGGCATGCAAGACAGGCTGTTCCTCCTGCTCACGGCTGTTTCACCCAAACGTAGTCCACAGACTTCAGTGGAGGTACTAAGGGTGGTCTGGTGTACGTGAGCCTGCAAAGGGAGGGGACACCACATGTCATGCAGAACTGTGAGCCCTGCGAATGAACTTACAAAACGGACAAGAAAATAAACTGTGATAGTAGCAGAGAAAGAGGTGTCATGAGAAAAAGCAATGTGCTATGGTGGAAATCACGCATATGATGAAGAACCACAAAAATTTCATCAGGAAAAAGTGGGAACTTTCCTTGTAGCAGCAGCCTGCTCCCATCCGCATCAAAGTGGAAGAGCTCACTGAGCAGGCTGATAACAGGACAATGCCAGCTGTACGGCGAGGTGACTGCTAATTGCTACCTGAACCGAGAAAGATTCTCCACGATTTCAGTACTTGAGAGAGAACTGGGTCAGCAACCCCCGTATAATCAGTTTCCTAACACAAGAAAGGATTTCAGACATAGAAGGCCTGAAGAGGAGGGATTGAGGAGGGCTCACCATGGTTTTTTGTTCATTTGTTTGTCCTCTTTTCTCTCTGTTGACCTCCCACTTACTTTCCTACACTGTAAAGGAGAAATGATCATTAATAGCATAATGCATATAATTAGTCATTAGCATTGCTTTTCTTATGTTAACCTATCACATCTTCTTGACTTCCACAATTCTGTCAGAGAGACTTACTGTATAAATTTATATGTAAATATATATATAATGTTGTGAGAGCTTTCCTGCAAAAGAAAAACTACAACTACAGCTGACTGAAACAATTCCATTAAAACCATTTTCTACTATGGTACAGGTTTGAGGGCGCTGTGCTTTTGCACTATTTCGACTAGTTTAAAATTACACTCAACCTGCTTTTCCTTGAATCAAAATATTTTATTTGAAAGCAAAGTCTGTTTTAATACGTATTTTACTCTACTCACTCATGAGTGTTCCCAATATTTAGTCACTGATACTGAATGAATCACTGACAGGAGACTCCCACTGATGGCCCAGAATGACAAGATACCACAGTCACTTGGTTATTTCAACTGAATATTTACACTGTACGATAGCAAACACATCATGAACTGCTACTACTTTCATGTCACTAAAAAATGTAAAAAAATAAATATCAAAATTAATTTGGTTTTGAAGCAGAAAATAAGTTTTTTCAAGTTGAATCTTATGTGTTATTTCCATCTTGCAGGAAGTTTTGGAAATAATTCCATTTTCCAACGATGAAATGAATGTGGCGTGCCTTCTCCCTCTGCCCTCATTGTGCTGTTTCAGCTTCTCTCCTTCACCAGAGCCGGACCCTCTGTGCCTCCTCCACCAGTGCCTACCCCGCCTCACATACATCTGTCCACTCCACAGAAAAAAAACAAAGCACCAGCCCCACAGCACCCCTGCTCTCTTTTTCTTGAAAGTCTTCTTAAAGAATGCTGGAGAGGTAAAAAGGTAGAATAAAGTTGAGGATAATTGCCTGTAAATTATGACAATGCCTGTTTGTTTCTAGGCTTCTCTGCCCTAGTAGACATTTTAGTGTTTTTTTAAACCATCAGAAATGTTCCAAGATTTCAAATCATAATCCCTAATATATTCTCCAAGAGTTGTTACATTTAGCAGCAAAGAGAGAAGAAAATAAATCTTCATAGGAAAAGCAAACAAGAAAATATTTCATTCAAACAATTCTGAGTATTACAGGACCAACCAGACAAATTTCTGAAAGAATCACCGGACAATATAACCAGAACAGCAGAGGGAAAAAAGGCTGACAGACCAACGTTATGCTGTCCTCTATTTCATCTCTATTCACAGCAAGTAGCCTTTAGCCTACTGTGCTGAGATTTGAATGCAAAAGTTATTTCTGCCAACCCCAATGTCTGTGAAATCAAAGAAAAAATTGCAGAAACAGGACCTAATTTTGTACTGGTTGTCAATGGTCTTAGATACATCCAGTATATATTTTTAAGCTCTCTGGTCTGAGAGAGTTACTATTGTAGCAGTTCTCCATATGGGGTGTTTATGAGAGTTTTTGTTAAGCTTTGGCAAGTGTTTCTTTCCAGTAATAACATATGTGGCTCATCTATCACATAAAGCTTTTGAATTAATGGCACAAAAGCTTTTTGTAAAGGAGACAAAATCCCATTTCAACTTCCATCTTTCCTGGCAAAAGTCGCCTTTCAAAATTTAAGTCCTTCACTCAGTGATCAAGAACTATACTGCCATTAGCCAAGTTTCACATAAGTGTAGACAGATCAGAGAAACAGGTATCTCATTTTTTACCTTTATCATCTGAGATCCGCACCAATGGATATTCTTTCTCTAGGCCAAAAAAAAAAAGTCCTGAGTTTTTCTTTCCTTTTTTGTCTCATAAGAACAGAAAGTCGGTACAAACCATACTCTTGCAATGAATGAAATAGTGAATGCAGAAAGACACTACAAAGCTGAAGTGCATTTGTGAAAGAAACAGCATTTCTTTTCCTAACAGCATTACACTTCTTTCTAGGTGCTGTCTAAAATGAGGCTTTTAGGCTCTCTGCATTTTTAATAAGAAAAATATTCTGTGAAAATGCAATCCCATAAACAGAAATTCTAATTTACATGGCAGAAGGCTTTAAATGTCTATGTTTAAAGCCATATTACTGTAAAGGCCAGTCAGTTCACTCCTCCTACTCTGGTTATCTCTAGAGGGTGAAATGTATTCTCATTATCAATTCTCAGACCAAGAGAAACTTTCTGACCTACGCACAGGGTTTAGTAAGGTTTGCTTTCTCTGTAGCATCTACAGATGGGGAAAACCCTCAAGAAATTTGTTGCTGATGATCTCTTCTGATGAAGGAACAGATTGTACCTCCCCTGCTTTTTATCACCCACAATATAAATCTCACCCATAACCACAGGAAATGGATATCTGTTTTTTTTAATGTTTGGGTTTTCTCTCCAAACACAGGGCCAGAATATGAGGGTTGAATCCAGTATGATTTACCTAGGAAGACAACACCATGTAGCCTCTAACTAAAAGGTTAGGAAGGTACCAAAAGAACCAAGAAAACTCTTTTCTGTTTTATTTTTCTTCCCTTTTTGAGGGGGGTAGGAATTGGCTCTTTGTACAGAGAGACTCCGCTATCTCTAAAATATAATCTGAACCATGAAGATGAACAGAAACAATAATATAAAATGCTAAAATTTCGTGTATGGTTCTGATCTAATAGCAGCCTAGTACACTATTGATGTTAATGGTGCTCCTCCAATTATACTAGTGTTATGGAAATTCAGGGCGCAGATTTTGCCTGTGAAGGATGACAAACTTGCCTTTTCATGGGGTAGAATCTGGAAAGGTTTCCTCTTAATGGATGAGATTGAACTGTTTCCTCTAAATATTGTTTCTACTATATCTATGTGATCTAAGGTAATGGCTGCAATAGGACAGACAATGAAAAAATAATGAATGAGCTTATTTTAAATGCAGAAGGCTTTTTCTTATCAGTTAGAGTCCGAGGATGCCATAAAATATAATAACCCCTTAAAAACTCCAGTCCATAGAAGTAGTCAATAGACATCACAAGAAATGCTTGTTAATCAATAAAGTCAGTACAATTTAGCTATCAGATGTTTCTTCAACAACTGCTTTTTTTTTTTAATACCTAACTCATCATTATAACCATATCAGGCAAACGGTGTAAATAAGAATCACTTGGTGTATTACAAGGCAGCAGTATGAAGGAATGGGACAGTGCCATACCACTATGTACCACTGATGTTGAACTCTGTTCCAACCATGTTTTGCAGAAGAAAGATCTACTGTAATGCTGGTGCATGCAATTATTTTAGAAGTCACAGAAGAATTCATTTATTTTAGAAGAACTGTACCTGCTCACTCACAATGAGCCTTCCCTAAAGGCAGAAACTCCTGGGCCTCCCTTTTTCCCTTTCCTAATTGGAAAACGAGTGGTAGGAGAGAAAGAAAATAACATTGAAAATCACGTTTTGTAAAGACAAAACATGAAATGTATTCACTCTTGAGATCACTATGTTGTACAAAGAATAAAGGCCAATTAATTACAGGCAATCATCTGGAGTACCTAGAAAACTAACACTATATTGTACGTGCATTTTATTGCACATGTTTAAATGTTATATGAAGTCTTCAGGTTTTATTCAATGTATACTGCAGATAACAACTGCTTCATCTGGACTAGACCTCTCTAAGGAGAGTCCTGATTACCAAAGTATAATTTTTATATGAGGGAGGAAGACGTGAAGAATTCACACTCCTTTTTAAAAGAAACTGAACACTTCGGCATGCTAACATGCTTTCAGAGAATGCAGAAGAGTGTCAGCACCTGGAGAAGGGGGACATCTGAGCAGCCACAGCTCTGATTTCTCTAGCAAAGTGGAAGAAAAAAAATAAGACAGGAAGTGTTATTTACTTGATATTAGCTTCAAATTCAACTGAAATGGAAACAAACTCAGGTTGACCATTTTTCTAAGCATATTCAAATACTTTCACTGAAGAAACCTTAGCTGTGCGTGCAGACTTCAGCAACAATAAAGTTTTCTCTTTTTGTTAGGTATAAAAATCAGGCTACAAGAGCTAGCTTTTCCTTTGACAAATGCAGTTGCTCCTTCTTCATATCCTCTCCCATATGGTGATAGAGGGGATTATAGCCCCATCACCGTGACTAGGCCACCCTTCTCTTTGGGATCACCTTGGTGTCCCTTCTTCACTCTGACAAAGGCTCCTTGACTGGACCATCAAGGTGCTTGCTCTCTGGCCCCTTCTCACCTTTCTCTTATTCCCTGATGCTTTGCTCCCCAGTTAGGCAATGACGGTGAGGTCCTTTGCCCATTAGTTAAATTTTCAACCATGCTTTTTCACACTTTCCTCAAGGAGCAGAAGTTATTTTTCTAGGGCCTTGCTACCACTGTTTTACACTGTAGTGGTTTTACCTTGCTACGCAGGTGAACTCCACCGCAACCTCTCTCTCACTCCCGCTCCTCAGAAGAGGAGGAGGAGAAGAAAAGAAAAAAATAACTCACGGGTTGAGATAAGGATAATTTAATTAGAGGAAAAATAATTATTAAGGGAAAATTAAATAGTTTAACTAAATAAATTAACAATTTAACTAAATAAATTAATAATTTAACTAAAGGGAAAAGGGGAGGGCAGACACACTGACCAATACCATGTGTCACAGCAGACCCTGAGGGAGAGGGTGGGCTAGAAGAGCCTTCAGTCCCTCCCTTTCTCGCAGACCCATTTCAATTATTATTTTTCTTTTATTCATCACTTCTCATTTTCTGTGTGGATTGTAAGCTTCCAACACAACAAATCTATTCTTGAAGTCTGCTCCCTTTGGAGCACCAGGTCAAATTCAAGGTCTTGGGGCCAATTCCAGTCAGGGACTTTGGCTTGTTGCTTCTAATTTAAGATAGTTGGCCCTGTCACAAAAACAGTGGCTATCAGTACCTGCATAATTTCCTTGCCAAAACAGAGAATACCTGTGATTTCTCAGACCCCTAATAAGTTAAGAAGGGGATTGCTGGAATGCTCATTTAAAATAAATGTATAAATAAATAAAACTTTTTTTTTTTTTCCATCTGGGTACCTGAGAATATCATGGGCATGGTCCTAGGCACAAAAGTTATCACCTTCCCTCCAGAACAAAGGCTATGGTCAAATCCCCTAATACAGCTGAACTTTCAGCAGTAACAGAGAAGCCTGTCTGCACAATACAGCTACAGAGGGAGACAATTTCTTGACAAATTTATGAGAAACATCAACCTCCCTGCCTTTAGTGGGCAAGAAACCCTTATCCAATTTACCTTCTCTCCTAAAGCCACAATGCCAATAAACACTTGAAGCCCCTTCAAACAAAATAAACCCTTCAAAGTACACCTGCCTCTCTGGGAAAGTTGAAAAGGCAAATTGTGATGGTGTTAGAAGCCCAAAGTAAGTTTAGTTACCTGAGTGCCATGTGAGATGCCCTGTGCATCTAAAACAACCTCATGATCTGACGCAGACACAGGACCTGACAGGAACAAGCAGTTGGAGGCCAGGTGAGATACTCAAGACCATCTCAAGTGGCAGTAGATGCTTGAGCTCACACTGCAGCACCAGGTCCCTAACATGTAATTCAAAGATTTCAGGGGCTGAAACAAGAGGAAATTAAGAAACTCTGAAGTTAAACAAGGGATCTGTAATAAGGCTGCTATCCTTCTCTACCTACATAGGTATCAGGAGAGCATCTCTCTGAAAGGGACCTTAACAGGGATCGACCTCTGCACTTGGTGTCTGGGTGCTCCAGTCACAAGAACTCAGGTTTGACTTCTTTTTTCTTGAACAGCATAGCAATGCTGCAGATATTGACTGTATTGTACACTTTTAACAGAACTCCTGAACCATACGAATACAAACAATAACACAACCAAAAATGATTTTATTTCATAACCACATGCTCCTGTCTCCCTCAAATTAGATGCCAAGAGATGGGAACATGCATTGTTACCTAGTCTCTCAGTCCCTGCAATTGCACATATACAGGATGCAGTAGGTGGGGAAATAATGTGGTTCATTAGATGTACTCTAAATTACTCATGAGTAACAAAGCAAAAGCCAGCAAAGATGCAAGTAAATTCTTCCAAAACCTCAAGAACTGTGCAAAAATACCATTTATAATATTCTAGTGATAATATCTTCTGCATTTTAATACTCAGTTAAGGAGGAGATGACTCTTTTATCTTACAGTTGACAACTGAAGGTGCTTCATGAATGATAAATTTTAGAAAAACAAAAATTTTATTTGAAACACAACGTACCCCAAATCCCAGGAACATTCACTGACTTCCCTGCTGGCAATCATGTATACATTTTTTAAAGAGAGTCACAGAGAGCTGTAAAATGACTTCCTATAGTTCCATATTATAGGAGGGAAAACAAAATCATTCACGTGTTTATCCTTCTGGTTTTGGTTTTTTGGGATGTTTTGTTTGGGTTTGTTTTTGGGAGGGGTTGTTTGGTTTGGTTTGTTTTTTGCACACTAGTGTTGAATGGCTTTCAGTCAATTTTATATAACTTTACTATGGCAACAGTTGCATGGTTTCGTGTCACACAGTCTTGGATGAAAAAATAAAACCAGCACCTCCTCCTCCTATCCCAGCACTTTGATCTTGGAGGTTGACTTAAAAGCTCCTGCTACCCAGATTTCCATGCCAGTAAGCCTATGCATACAAGATTTCTAGCTGCTTGAGAAGAATTTTCATGTTTACAATTAACCTAGCAAAAACATTTTGCTATGAAAGCTCCTTTGTGCTACTTGGTACATTCAGGAGTTAGGGGGTTAATGCATGAAATGGATCACTGGGCTGAAAACAAAAATCACTGTTAAAAAAAAAAACGTGATACCAGGAGAATGAGGCACAACATAATATTGTAACCACCGAGAATTCTCAACAGTAAAATAAAGCCTTGTACTCCCAGCATTTTCATTAGTTTTCCAGTAGTGCTGGACGCAGTGTGAATTACAATGAGCTAGAAAGCAGTGGTTGCTCTTTTTAAAGAACATGCACTGTATAGCGGGAAGTCATTTCTTCAAATCACACTGTGCTGGTTATTGGTTTGTATATGCTGGTACACATTTTAGCACTTAGAAATTCCATTTCTCTCCATTACTGAATCCTGCATATGGCCTGCAAAACAGTAAGTGTTTAGCAGCTCTCAAAATGAACCCCATAGTAAGGTAAATATTTGTTTAGTAGTATGCACAGTGATATAAATCTGTAGAAGGATCATTCTGCAGCAAATCTTTCCCTGGGTGGATATTTTTAAGTCTGGACATGTACTGTGTTTTCATTATAACAACTGCAGAAGCTAATATTAAGGAGATGACTAAAAGCCAAGAGGACAAAAATTTAGGTTTATATAAGCTTCTAATGTAGAATGTTGTTCTGCTGATAGTAGGTATTAATCAGAAGAACAAAAAATAAGAATAAAAACTGAGTGGAGCAACTAGAGTATGTATCATAATAACACAGTTCATTTTGGAAGAGAGATGAACAAGCTTTTATGTACAGAACTACTAATTTACCTGAAACCACTACTTGTACAGCTCCTTAAGAATTAAACACACCATACACATTTGAAGGAAGACTTGAGCTGATCCAGATTTCAGCCTGACCTTCCCAAAGATTAATTTGGGGCATCTATAGGTACAGGTCAAAATAAAACAAAGGAGATGCACTCCCTGTCCATTTGCTGTGCGCTGATTTTTATTTTCAGCTGTCACTATCTAGAAGACCAAGCTCAGACAAACCTGCACTACCAGTGGAAAACCTGAGCCTCTCATTCCTAAGAAACTCAGCCAGCCTGAACAAAATTGTGTAGAGCTTGTAATACACCACTGGGAGGACCCTAGTATGAATTCAGCAGTGTGTTTCACATGCAGTACATTTTGTAGCAAGCATCCTTTCTTAGAACCTGATTTGATTTGATTTAAGGCCAGGTTTTTAATATCTTGACGGATGGAGACTTCACAGACTCTAAAGGCAATCTGTTCCAGTGTTTGATCACCCCTACAGTGAAAAAAGATTTTCCTTGTCTTCAGATGGAATTGCATGTTTTGGTTTTGTTTGTTTTTATTATTATTTGTGACCATCATCTCTCGTCCTGCCAATGGGCACTACTGAGAAAAAGCTCTCGATTACTTGTTCATTCCTTCCCATCAGGTATTTATATGCACTCATAAGATCCTCCTGAATCTTCTCCAGGCTGATGAGTGCCAGCTCTGTCAGCATCTCTGCCACTGGCTGATGCTCCCATCCCTTCATCGTCTTTGTGTCCCTGCTTTGGAACTGCTCCAGTAAGTTCGCATCCTTCTTGTGCTGGGGAGCCCAGAACTGGACACAAAACCACAGAGATGACCACCAGTGCTTCATACAGAGGAACGATCCCCACCCCGCAACCTGCCAGCAATGCTCTTCCTAACGAAACCCAGGATGCTGTTGGCCTGCTTTGCCACGAGAGCATACAGCTGGCTCACGGTCAGTTTGCTGTTCGCTAGCACCTCAAGGTCCATTTCTGCAAGGCTGCTTTCCACTTGTGTATGCTGGTGCCTGGGGTTGTTCCCGCCCAGGTGCAGGTCTGTGCATTTGCCTTTGTTGCTCCACATGCAACTACTGGTGGCCCAGGTCTCTCTGACTGGCAGCACAACCAATCCACCCCGTTTTGAATCATCTGCCATGTTGCTGAGGGTTGACTTATGCATCTTCACAAATACTAGCCACAATTTTAAAAGCCAGCCCACTTTGTTTTTTTTTTTTCTTGTTTGTTTTGCTAGTGTAGTTACACTTGGCAATGATTTTGAACAGAACATGTTTCCTGCTGTTGTAGGTGTGACTGAATCTTCAGTTAGCAATGACAGGGGAATTTCCTTTATGATAACTTTGGAATAGAATAATGTATTCTAGTACTCAGTACTTAGTTCTTATAAATAAATCCGATTTAAAAAATTTCAGACTGCTTTAGGAAACAACCTCCTATTTCCATTTTACAAAAAAATGGGTAAGAAATTTCACTTCGACGAATTGTGAGACTCGTGGCTGGTATCAGAAATATGATACAAGCACAATATCAGTCATGGGCCTGATATCCCACACTCATTAAATATTAGAAAAAATAATTAAAAGAAAATCAAAGGTTGAAAGCCCAAATCCCATTGATTTCCACATGAACAGGTTCCTCTATCGTGCTTCGTCTAAATGAAATTTATGTGCCAATACACAAAACACTGACATCCATGTTAATTTAAAAAAAAAGTTATACTTGTGATTATTATAGAAGTCATTCATACGTGGCAGTATCTCCTATTCTTTAGCACCATTGAGCTTAATCTCATCCTCAAGACAGTAGAACCATTGCACCCAGTAGCCCCAAGGATAGCAAAGGTTACTCTCTCAACCTTTTCCTTCAGTGGTGTGCAATAGTGTGCAATAAACCAGGGAGCAGAGATTTTTGCATCAGCTGTGCCAGCCTGTCTCTAGGACGTGGATGAAGCATGGCTAGAGCAGAGCACGAAGTGACTGTCCCACTCCGGGGTCCTGTGCTAGCCCCCCTGCAGGAAACCACACTGCCCACCCACCGCGTCACTGGTGTGCACACAGCATCTTAACCTGCTGTGGGGAATACAAACGACTGACATTTAATTAACATTTCACCTCACTGTTCATGCACTCTCTAATCAGATGTTCTCTAGGGTAAGTAGAGGAACTGCATTTTTCAGATTGCTATTTTCAAGTTTTAACTTTGCTTCCAACACTGTCTCACTACTCACCTTCTTCTGATGTTGCACCACCTTGTTCTCAGCATGGAGAGAGGCACTTGCCTCTCTTGCACCAGGTCTTGGTTTTGAGCATTTTGTTTGTTAGTTGTTTTTTAATAAAAGGAAGTAAAACCACATGATGTTTTTCCAGCAAAGCTTAGAGGGAAAGACTTGTCTTTAACCAGAAATGCTAATAACAGGAGACTCTAAAGTACGCAATTAGTAAGCATTAAAGCTTTTTTTCCCTAACAAATGATCTGATATTGTTCTCTTGGGGATTCTTTTTTTTTTTTTACCCCAAACGCAAACAGTAAGCTGCTTACAAACTCATTAAAATGAAATATTTACTGAAGAAAAAGAAATGCAACTCAACATGTAAAAATGAGTTTTTAATGCTGTTTTCTGTTTCAATGTATGTACATTTAAGTATCAAAACTATGTTGAACTTTAGTGGCAATGAAGGGATCGGAAGAATATGTAGAACATGCTGACATGGGCTATTTTTGCAGGGATCGCCCAAGTCACGCAGCCCCACTGAGCAAGAGACAATCGGGGATGGACAAGGCAGGCAAGGGACACCAAGCAGTCTATCATGTCTAGATCTGCTATGGTTTACTCCCATTTCAGAACAGCAAAGGACAAGACCAACAGTTAAACCACCGCAGAAGAGCTCTGTTTCATGATGGAGACCCTTGTGAACGAAGCCACCACTCATACACCACATGGCTGGGCTGAACAGGGAGGACATAACCCACCCACATGGTCTGTCCTGCCTCCGAGGACAGAAAGCCCAATGCACTCTCTGGCTTACAGACCATACAAAGCATGGTTTTGAGGGCCTCATTCACGTTGATTCATTGGCATCTCCAGTGCAATAGGCAGCTGGTGCCACGGCCTCTTCTCTGAGGGGCACTTCCCCACCAAGCTATCGTAACTGAGGAAGTTCACACAGGTACGTAACTGTTGGTGTCATTCAGAGCTTGCCAGTAGTTTTAGAAGGTCACACAGAAGGGGGCAGCAACACGGACAAATTACAAAGCTTTGTTTTCCTATTAAACCTGGCTAACATCAGGCAAACAGCTATTGTAAAGGAAGGACACGGGGTACTCATAGTTGGCATACCAATAACAGACTCTCCTTGCAATTACAGAAATCCAACACATGGAAAAAAGCAATTCACTGTATTTTACTTCAGTTTCTCTCCACAGCTCAGAGAAAAAAAGACCCTGAGCTACAACTCTGCATAGAAGTAAAGCAGCGCATCCACCCTTCATCATGACACCATTAAGCTCTAGCACACCAGTGAGGATTACTTTTGCCTCAAAACACGCAATGATTGTAGGGCAGAAATGTTACAGTGCCACAACCACTACGTTTTTAAATGCACATTAAAATATTCATAAAAGGATCTTTTTGGCTACCTGGGAGCAAGGCATGGCGGAAGGCAGAGCTATGCTGAGTGTTTCAGGACAGGACACTGAACACGCAACATTCCAGCGCAGAACCAGAGCAGGGATATGTGAGGTACCAGTCATGCAGTACATCCCGAACGGCAACACTGCAATGCCTCCTGACTCAAATGCAGTCCAGAGCGTTATTGGTGACCACTAATAGTCAGGAGCTAGGACCTCAGTCTTTGTCCCACCTGAAAACCTAGCCAGTTCACCGCTTTTGAATCAAATCTGAGTCCAGTCTTAAGTACCAAAACACCTAGGGACTGACTTTTACTCATGTTACCATTGCCAGTTACAGGAAACAATAATAAGCAATAGATTAATGTGCTGCATTTAGTGAACCATTCAAAAGGGTTGGTTCTGTCAATTACAAAAGACGCAAAACTCATTAACTACACAGAAAACTTCTAATTTCCAATAAAAAAATGTTGCCTAGGACTTCACGAGCTTTTCAACAAATGTTAGGAATAAAAAAGTGCACATTAAGGTAATCTGTTAAGAGTGCTTATTCTGTTTTTCCAGGTGTTTACTGTGATTGGAGTACTATGCATTTGCATAACTTTTGGATTTTCTAGACATTAAGAGAGAAGCAAATATAAAGAGAAGCCTGTGATTTATCAAGTGGTTTTTCAGGAAGGAAGAGTAATTTTCCTTTACAAGACATCTGTACAGTTCACCATATAAATAGTTCTCTGTTCAAGACAACAGAATCATATTTTACTTGTGGGTTTAGCATATACAGCACATTCCCACCCCAATTCTGCTCCACCACCTCATTAAAAACTATCATTGAACACAACAGCTACACTAGCAGGCAGAGTAATGACAGGGCATTTAAACCTAAAAAAGTTTTTTTCTTTCCTCCTTTAATTTTTATTTAATTTCAGCATGGAGGGGGCAACATATTAGTATAGAGTTTATGAATGTTGCTACCACAAGGCTTCTATTCAAGACGAATTGCGATCGCCTTCCTCTGGCACCTCACTAAATCTCCTGAGTCTTTATTTATTTATACAGAATCCATCACTGCAAAGTCTGAGAGCACAAACATATTAAATATACTCCCTGCATGCATCCAGGCTGCTGTCATTGACACTGCCCAGGAAAGCAACCATGGAGTCTATTTTCCCATTCATCCCTTCAAACCTGAGTACAGCTGGGAACAGCACAACGAGTGTTTCTTCCTGAGTCTAAACTGTGCTATGTACCGGGTATCAAATATAGGCCAAATGACAGATGTTTGAGCTGCGCAGAACATAACTAAACTTCAAATATACTAAATATATTTGATAAATATATATATTGATAAAACAGTGGCATCAAAGACTCTACTCCATCATAGTATTCTGTTACAGGGAGTTTCAGTGATCCTTCCATGTATGATAAATTCTCTTCTACAGCCGTTTATTTTTCACTGATAAACACTCAAAACCCCAGTCCTTTCAAAAACCAGACAAGAAATTGCCTAATAATTAGGTATTGCAATTTATGGTTTAATAGCCTATGGGATTTAGGGCCGCTGCCTTCTCTGAGACTATGTCACACCTGTGCCCTTTTAGTATTACATAGCAGCTTAGCGTCCTCATTAGAGTCCAGAGATTAATATTAATGAGACAGATTCTCACTCGAGGCACGCTAACTTACATGACTTTAATTTCAATTTTTGAGTGAAACTTAGAATAAGAAATTACCTTTTCCTTATTACTTTTATTTTTAAGAGCTTGCAGTTTCTTTTGCATATCAAATGATATCACGAATAATGCAACCTTGATTAAAGCCAGGAAAACAGTAATCGGCTCCACACAACAGCAGAATCGATATGAGAAGGAGATTACAGAGTCTGTAATCCTTTTCTCTATGAGGAGAGATGAGTTCTTGTTTTTGATTCAGGTAGGCAAGCCTTGAATAAGTAAATCATTTGTAAATACAGTGGTTGAGGAAGCACGCTACTTAGGATTATCAGAATTGCTAATTCTGGCAGCCTTGTAAAAGGATTGTGATTACACAGTAAAGAGTATTTTTCCTGTTATCTGTGGAAAGGAGATAGAATCTACCTCTGCAGCATGGCTTTGCTGGCTGTCTCACAAGGAAGAAATTATGATGCAATGCAAGATTTAAAATTTTAGTCACCTTTCTGGGATTCTCCAGGAACTCAATATAATACAGCAAAATTTGCTCTGCTGGGAAGAAAAATCCAGTGCAGAATACCAGTAGTTTAATGATACAGATGCTGCTACGTGCATTAATACTTTAATTGCTGAATCCAAATGCGCAGATCAGCCACACAGGAACATCTAAATACCTCCTTTGTGATAAATTAAGGCTCTTTTTATCCCCCTTGTTGTTTGAGGGTTGGAAGTTTTTGCAGCCAGGGTACAAGAAAGCACACATACAATCACATGGCCTATCAGATCTCCCTCAAGTAACTCTTGAATTTTCAGGCTAATTTCAGCTCAGTTTGATAACAACTGAGCATTTCAGCAAGTTCCATGAAAATTACTGGCTGGGTAAGACAAGAGAAACACAAGAAATTGTCCTTCAGATGGAAGGTCAGCAGAACGACCACACCAGCTCTCGGGACACAGCGCATGCTGCCTCTCACCTTTGCATTTAGGTGACCTGGGAGACACCTAAAATGCAACAGAAGAAACTGTGGATTTCAGGATGTAATTTATTTATTATTTTTAGACAAAAAAAAAAAAGTTTAAGCTTTTTCACAGCTGAAAGTTGAGCTTCCAGACAAGAGAACAAAATTCATGGAGAAGTTTAATTTGGGAGCTGTGTTTTAATGTTTCCGAACTACAGAAGCTCACCGTCCTGTTCAGGGTTGTTCCAAGCTGGATTCTTCTCAAAGAGAACACAGCACGTGGCACTGACAGCCTAAAAGAGCTGGGGTTTCTCATCTCCTTTGCACACACTACAACTTGTTCTGTGAATGGCAGAAAAAAAACTCAGAAAGTTATCTAAGTTGACCCCAAAAACATTTCTCTTCCTATCCTGACCACGGAATTGGCTCCTCAACACAATTAAGGAGCTACCTGGTCTAGTGGGAGGTGCCCTGCCCATGGCAAGGGGATGGAATTAGGTAACCTTTAAGGTCCCTTCCAACCCAAACCATTCTGTGGTCCTGTATTTCTTTTAGATCTGGAGAAGATGTCAGCTAACTACAATTTCCATTTTCATTTATTTTTTGTAATCACCCAAGCTTTTTTTTTTTTTAAATGAATATGCTTGTATACTATGTGAAAAGCAGAATATATCAAATATATTTAAAAGCCTAAAAGTAATTTTGCAAATAGTCTCATTATCGGCCAAAGGTGAGAGGAGACAGCAACTGACACAATGCCTGCTCTGAATTCAGGTTACTGCTCTACCACTGTAGCTATACCAGATTGTTTTGCACTATGCCCCAGTGGAACCGCAATGAAAAATTAGCTGTACCACATTACAAATTACCTTGTTCTTAGCTAGAGCAGGTAATGGCATTTCAAGGTGCACTCACAGCATAGGAGGGGAGAAAAAGAAATAGGTGCTTAGCCTGTAAGCCTCACAAGCTTGCTCTCTATATATTCTGTGCTGGTATTTGTAAGCAATTCAGATTTGCTTCCTTATTTTACAAAATAACAAGGCCACATAAGATCTAACAAGCAGTTTGATTTCAAAATTCTGTGTCCTACATGTTCAATGCGCTTATCAAGGCTCCCACAAAGCATGCCAGCTACTGCAGCTCTCCCTGGGGGCTGCACAGGGGAGTTACAGGGGACAGCAGACCACACTGACTTCAGTAAGGGGTTGTCAAAACCCTTTGCTCTCCAAACGTTTCCCATACCTGCACAGGAGCCTGCACCTTCCCCAGACAGCTCTGGGCTGGAGGACGCATGCAGAGTGCCAGGAGCCCGGCACTTCCTTTTGCCATCTGCCTCAGTACGATGCAGCAGCATCCTAATGGCAACCTAGAGCTGCCACCAAAGGCTAAATAAGTTTAACTCCTTTAACTCCACCTTCGTAACCAACTACTGCTGTAGATCACCTTTATTATGACTGCTCCTAACGGCGTTGTTCTGTCTGCTTCGCTTCAGACCATTCGAGGTTGAAATCCCCTTCAAGAGAAGCCGCCAAATGAACTCGTGGGCTTTTATCCCACTTCCATTGTGCTGAACATTCACATTCCAGTCAGACTCCTCTGTTACCTCAAGCCCTTTTTCTTTTTCCATAAAAAAGATTCATACCTATGCTAGTAAGTACTTATCCCTGGCTATGTAGAGAAGTGCAAAATTAACATTAATTGCTCATAGCATTGTCTATGCTTTTGTTTATTAAAATGACTTCAGGCAGTTTAACTTCAGCCCTTGCCTATCTCACAACATACAGCAGCATGGAAGTATTTTGCATCTGAGATGTTATGCACTCTGATGTATATTTTTTCTTCCAGCCATTTCTATTTCATTTTTATTCTGTTACAGAAAAAAAAAAAGCATTTGGCCATTGGAATATATCACAGATACTTAATCCTCACTCTGATTTAAACTTTGATTGTGAGGAATTTCAGAAAACTGGAGAGATGAAATAAAAAACAAAGAAGCTGGTAGCCAAGCATAAATTAAGGGTTTATTCTTCCCATTATCAGCAGATAAGGTGACCCTGATACTCCAGTAAGAAAAAATAAGAAGTGCATCCTCCTCTCACGGTTGTTACACCCAAATTCCTGTTAAATCTCTCATTAAAAATAAGAGATACATGATATAGGCACACTGGCCACATACTGTGAGGTGCGGTTGCTAAACTTGTCAAAACGCAGCACAGCCAGCTTCTGCTGAGGACTTTGCTGAAGGCATCCAGCACCAACACAGGTCAGCACCGCGGGGTGCAGGAGAACACAGCTGAGAAAGCAGGGTGCAGTGCAGTGCTGTGCGACCAGGGAGAAAGGTGAGGAACAGCCAAGACAACAAGGACAGTTGGCATTAAAGAGCGAGCTTTGACAAGACACAAATGATGCAAAACTGGAGAGAAACAGAACTGTATAAGGCAGAAAAAAATAAAAACCCAAAGACAGAATTAGGGGCATTGAAAAATTAGCAGAAGCCTGAAAACAGAGAATACAAAGGGAAAGACTGCACGGCCTTTCGCATTTTAATATTGTATTTATACATGAAAAGCAAGACGGGGGAGCACAAAGTATAAGTAACATTAAGATACAGAAAAAAAAGAGCAACCATAAAGAAGGAAAAACACTGCAGCAGGGAGGAAAACGCATGTTCAAATGATCACAGGTGGTCAGGTTTACAAAATTTCCTCATTAAAAAGAAAATAGCCAAACATCAAAACCTCCTTGCACTGTATATTGGCATGGGTTTGGCGTTAACATGGTTTAAAACTCACAAAATCTGCTGCAGCATCACGCAGAAAGCTTTGTGCACTCAAGCTTGACTCTCCAAGATGCACATGTTAACAGAAACAGGCTTAGGTGAGTCTCACAAACTGTACAAGACTGGTGATGAGCAGAAAGTCATCACTACTATATAAAAAGAAAATAATGTATCTCACCCTAACCCCTTCATACAGGGGCAAGAGGTTAAAAAAGCACTATAGTAGTGCAGCACTATGCATGATTTCTGCTTGAGACAAATACTTTTAGAGTATCTTCCAGCCATTAACTAGACCATAGAGCAGCACGCTTTAAACTATCTGGCTTGCTGTTACCATGTGCTTTTCAGTAATAGACTATGCTACATGTAAAAGGAAAACTAATAAATCAAATCTTACCGGCAATTACAAATATAAGGAGTTGTAATTAACTGGACTTTTAACAGTTCTAACTGCTGGAAACTCAGACTTACACTTACATTTACTTTATTTAAAAATATACACACTATTTGAGATACACGGGCCTAACTCTGCCTGGAAGTGAAGCTATCCAGAGGAAAACAGTGTAAAATAATCTACAGCATCATTAAAAAAAATCATTGTAATGTAACCTACATTCAACAAACACTAAAACTGACTTTAAAACAGGTTTTTTTAGTTCAATAAAGTCACTTGAAATCCAGCTGATGGTATTCAGAGGCTTTATATCTACCCAGTTTTTCTAAAGTTGGAATTAAATTTCTGTTAGTGACTCCAAAGTTCCTAATTTCATAATTTCCAATTATAATATACACTTACAGATCTGCTCTAGTACCATTTTTTTGTGCTTAATATATTAGTATTTGCCCTCAGCTTCAGATACATTTTAAAGTAAATTTTCTGTGGTATTTTAAATAAGCAATCCACAGAAATAAGATATCATTCATTTAAATTTATGAATGAAAAAATGCTAGGAACTTCTTACAGGGAAGAAAGAATTCAGGTTCCTTTTTCCATCTGTCCATATGTGTAAGCCTAAGTCATACTAAAAATTAAATGTACGCATATTATTTAGCACTGATGCTTATCTGAAAACATCAATTAACATTAATCTTGCTCAGCTGCTCTGCAGAGGATCAATCCTAAAACTTCATTTCAATTTAACTTTGCAGCAGAGTAGCATTCAGGCACACAACAGAAGTAAACAAGATAGCATCTCTTTGCCTTAAGTATAGTAAGGTCTAGAAATACAACTCACAACATCTTTTGGCATCACCGAAAACGTTAAGCTTTCTTCACTTCTGACTTGTATTGCCTACACAAAATTAAGAATGATGTTAATAGAGCTTTATTAAAAAATACAGGAGCTCACAAAGGCACAGCAGCTGGTGCAGCATTACACTAACTAAATTTAGACAGCCATCCCGCTATAAAATAGAAAATAAAAGACTTGCTGGAACACTCGCAATGGCAGCCTCACTTAGGATTATGGATTACAGAAAAAGGTTTCAAGGCCTGACTGAGTAAAACCCTGAGCACTGCAGTCTGACCTTAGGGAGGAGCCAGCAGGGTGCTGGGCATAAATTATCCTATGATGCTCTTTTATCTTTTCTAGTTTACCTATAATATGATGTCTGTGTTCCACTGATGACAGTCCCCCCCCCCCAAAAAAAAAAAAAAAGACCAAAGAAAAAAAAAAAGGGAAAAAGAAAAGAAAAATCCCTGCCAACAAAACAGCACCACAGAAATCTTCAAAGCTTTAGAAGACTTTTCAGGTTTTCTGTATGCCATCATTAGCTGTTAATGAATAAATGAGATTTTCTATTTTACAAACAGAATTTTTCTTTGAGCCAACTCCTCAACTACAAAGCCAAAAGACTTCTATATGGAAATTTCTATTTGTCTCTGAACAAGTCCCTGAACCTGCGTAATTGCACAGCAACTCATATATATATAAAATGTATATATATATATATCAATAGAAGTTAATCATGTACACAAAAGGGTTGGAGTGTATGGGTATAGATGCATTTTCATCTCCTTTCCAGCTAAGAGGATCTTCACCAACCAACCTAAGAAGACGCTCATCTATCGTGGTGCTCATATCCATTTCACTACACAGTGAAAGACAGAGCTTTTCAGATGTTATAATAATATTGTGCTCAGACTTTGACATTTTTAGTAGGATCCATAGCATACTGAGGAAGAAATCAAATCTCAGTAATCAGAAAGGAGTCAAGCAGGAGTAGATGACAAAAACCCAAAACCCTAAGTGTCATCCAGACATTTTAGCATCACCACTGTGCCACCAGCTTTGACCAAACAGCCAGTGATGGAGATATTATTACAACACAGCACAGAATGGACAAGACTAAAAACATATCAGCACAAGGGATTAGTGAGTATACTCTGCCAGAAGGCATGTGTACTGGGTCTGGCTGGGATGTTAACTTTCCCTGCAGCAGCCCATACAGTGCTGTGCTCTGCACTTGTAGCTAGAACAGCAGTGGTATCACACCTTCTTTCCCTTTAGTTAAATTGTTTAATTAATAATAATCTTTCCTTAATAATTATTTTTTCCCTTTAATTAAATTATCCTTATCTCAACCTGTGAGTTGTTCTTTCCTTTACTTCTTCCCCTCCTCTTCTAAGGAGGGGGAGTGAGAGAGCGGTTGTGGTGTTCAGCTGCCTAGCACGGTAAAACCACCACAGCATGAAAAGCCCTTTTGACTATGCCCCTCTCAATGTTCTGGTGCTTGTTCTAAAGAAACCATGAGTCTCGTGATAATGGCTCACCTCCTCCATGCCAATTTAGTCTAAAACTAAATTTCCAAGTGTGTTATGAGGGGCCTTGACACTGTGCTACAAGTGCATGCAAAACCAGGCATTGGAGGGTGAGAAAAATGAAATACTGTTTCAAACATAGCTGCTTGTGTTCTACGCAGTGACATGATACCATCGATCAACTGATCCACAGATTTTTTCTTTCATTGCAAAGAGAGAACCCCACATAGCTGTGACTCTGTGAGGCAGAAGCCTCTGATTCTCAAAGAGCAAAATCCCGAATGAGGTCTAAGACAGCTTCCCCTGTCTCTCTAGCACCTTCTATAGCTAAACATGAACCTTATGTCTCCTCCACCTATTTTCTACTCTGAGTATGCACTCAAAAACACAGGAATTAGCATGCACAAGCAGAATTGTGAATACACTGAGCACAGCAAGCCAGCAGGCAGCTTACCGCCAGAGCAAGCAGCTGTATTCAAAACTTGGGGGAAGCCTTTGCTTTTCTCTAAAGCACACCTCCCACCTCCTGACAGCAGCAGCCACCTCAGAAGTGGCGGAGTGCCCATCCACAGCTGTCCAGGCGAGACCGCCCCACAGCACTGTAGCAGGAAGGGTTCCCAAAGCCATTCTTGGGGAGACCTCCTTCCCCCACAAGCCACACAGTACAGTGACATTAAAAACAAATAAATGACTTGAGAGGGCGAGATGGCCTACCACACCACACTCCAAATGCTCCTCTCACAGCTAAAAGCAAATCCTTCTCTTCATTTCAAAGACAAATCATAACCTGACCTGAAGCTAAACCCTAAACCCATATCCCTTCAACTCATTTTCTATTCCATATAAGCAATGGAAACCAGGAAGAATACCACACACAAGAAAACAAGCATAATTTAAAACCCAATGTACTCTTTGAAACCATTTTATGGAGATTTATTAAGAAGCAATACAGCCACGGCAGATATACAATAGAAACACTCACTCCTGTGGTCAGGACGAACCGCGTCATTTCTGGAGGCCTCTTGCTCAACAACAACTTGTGGATTTTTTTAGCCACCTAATGCAGTTCCTTGTTTATAATGTTGTCTTGGAAGTCCAATCAATTACCACCATAAGGCGAAACGATGCATCCAAGGAAGCTTTTACCTGCTAGCTGTCAATCAAAGCTGGTACATCTCCTAAAAACCGCTCTGTGTTTTATAGCGGGCTGCATGTTGCACATTTGACTGGCGTGCAGTCTCAAGTTCAGGCCCCGTGCAGTACAAGAACTACCTTCACAGCATCTGGCTTTGCACAAATACACTGCAGCTATGGGAAATCTATCACCACCCGGGGAATCTAAGAGTAAGGAATATTGATCCTTAACCAATGCAGTGGTCAACTCCTGAATGAGCAACATCAGTCAGGAAGGTTTTATTGACGTTGAGGCAGTAACCACACTCAGAACCACCTCAGGATTTGACCTAGGGATCTTATAGCAGCATGATATTCTGTCATTTGCCAGATGCTAGAGCTCAGCAGAATATTTTACAGCAGTCTTAGAGACTCATAACTTTTTATAACCCTGACACTGAATATTCAGGCTCGTGTTAAAAAGAACTAGGTAATACGTGATAAACTGTATCATTTATTAGTAACTATCATTTATTAGTCACTGTAGCTTTTCATAGTATACCTTGGCTATGTGTAAAATGTACTGTTTATCAGTATGCTCCATCATAAACTAATTCCTTTCCAACTAAGCCCTCCTTCTGACCGCAGCCCATATAAGCTCTCATTTGACAACACAGAGATTTGGATGGCAATAGCATTTTATGGACTCTTTTCCCTTCTCTCCTGTTCCCAGTCATAATCTTCAGTCATACGGCACAGATGTTAACCGTTATGAACCAGAAAAGAGAAAGATTCAGGTGAAAAAAAATAGGAGGGGAGGAATTTTGAACAGGAACATATCTTTGAACATTTTTTAACACAGTTGTTATAAGCAGTGCAACCCCAATACAGCAGGTACAGACAGACAGGAGCAAAGGAGCAGAAAGCTTCGTGCCAGCAAAGCCATCATACCACAGTGGTGAAAATGCCACGTTAAATCTTAAGTGTTACTGGGAATGGAACAGAATAAAACATAAAAAAGTCAATACAAAAAGCACATGCGGCTGTGGTCACCCCAATTCAAAGGCACTGCAACAGAATTGGAAATGTCATAGAGAAGAGCAATGCCAGAAGTGGAAGATATGGAGTGACTTCTATATGGAGAGAAGATCAACAGATTCACCTCAGAAAAAGACAGCTTAGTGTGCATGATGCAAAATGACTCATGGGGTGGGGGTGATGAACAAGGAACAAGTATTTATTTTTTCACATTAGAGAATTATTAGGCAGAATAGAATATCATGCAGAATGCTCACACCAAATTAAATTTCACATAAAGTATAATTACATTACATCCTGTTTTGCTGTAGGATGTTGTAGGATGTTGTACAAAAGAAGGATAAAAACAAAATTAAAAAAGGCAATTAAGTGAAAAAAAGTCATTTGAGGCCAATTAAGCAAAATAATCCAGATTCAACACTGATTGGAAAGACCCAAACTACAACATATTGCATCCTG
Source organism: Anser anser (assembly GCF_964211835.1). Classification (NCBI taxonomy): domain Eukaryota; kingdom Metazoa; phylum Chordata; class Aves; order Anseriformes; family Anatidae; genus Anser; species Anser anser. Next base: position 85,423,956 of record NC_139722.1, read on the forward strand.
GAAAGGTACACTGAGGGGAAGCTAATTTTGTATTTGTCTTGAGGTATTTACTTCCAATCAAACACTATCAGACTAAAGAGTGGTCAAGGTAGATTTTGGCTTGCCCAAGTTGAGCCATTCTTACATTCCGATTGCCACATCCTCACCATAGCAAATCCCACCCTGCTGACACTCTTCGTCAGGGCATGGAAAGAGAAAGCTCATCAGCTTTATTTTCTTAACCTTTACCACCTCACCTCACCAGCAGTTCACAAAGGGGCACAGGGAAATCCCTGTTTAAGTCACAAAGGTGAACCCTATGGAAGAAGAGTAATTCCCAGCACTGTCCTCTCAGATGTTTCATACACTGATAAGCTACTGCTCTCGGTTTCCTTTGCAGTATACCTCCTGTCACTGCCAGCTTTAACTACCGCTTTCATTGATGCTTGTAGACAGGCCCAGCAATTCATGAACACAAACAGTAATCTCCTTCATGAACAAGTTCACAAAATTGTGCTTATCTCTGTACATATGCCGGCAGACATGCATGTAGGCAACTTGAGATGTCAGAGGACTGATTCTTCCCATGAAAGCAGCACTCCTGTCATCAGCGTGGTATAAATAATTTCAAATAGTCAAATAACTGGATACCAACTCCTCTTTGACAAAAGGTAAACAGCCTCAAAATTGTAGGACAGTTGAGAATTATACACACCCTACCATCAGTGACATACATAGACTGCATTCCCACTGCAAAACTGGAACTCAATCATGAATTTAAAAAAAAAATGGAAAAGATTACAAAATACAAACAAGGAGAAACTCTGCTTACCTTTGCCTGTGTTACCTGGACCTCAATACAACGTATAAGAAAAACAAGTACTTTGGAAAAACTCTTCACTGATATCTTATGGTATACTCTGTCTAGCATGTCTGACCAAACCCTTTTCCTTTTAACAAGGTTTCCCTCTAGTGCTACTCTGGACAATGCTGTCATTCTCATGATCATTCATATCTGCAATCCAGGCATGACCTCCTGTCACACATATTACATACCCAAATAATTACCTAAATCCTTCCCTACTGCCCTAGGAAAAATTAAGCTTCAAATAAAGAACACAAATAAAAAAAGTCATGTTGTAGTTTCATTGTATCCATGCAAATTTTTACATGATAATTGATACAAAAAAGGTGTGGTGGCATCAGTGGAATCCATGCATTTGAATCCTCTTCCAGAAGAGGGCTGTCATTCCATACCATCGTGTGATTCACTGTAATGATTAGGATGGCAGAGAAAATAAACGACTATCAAAACAGCATCATGGAAAGCAGTAGGGTAAATACAAAAGAACTGAAAGTTTCCTTAACACCATCAGTAGAAACTCCAGCAGAAACTGTATCTGTGATTACAGTTGGAGTTTGAGAATTTCTATCCTTGAAGATTGTTAGTAAAAAAGAGTCTTAAGTGGTTTACCAATGAAACTTAGATCAGCTGTAAGAAGAAATGGCTATTTGATAACTACCTTGAAATAGCCAACATACAGCAACAATATCACACTAAAAATAAAGGAAAATCATATGCAATATAATTTCAAAATGCAAGATCAATTTTAAAGAGGTAGTATTAAATCAATTTTTAATACTGATTATTGTTGCAGTCTTTGAAGCAAATCAATCATGTTTTCATCTGTGTATCATAGTATTAACATCCTAATTTATAACTGATTCTAAAATGCATGGACTAAAAAGATAGCTCTAATAGAATAGATTTTTTTATACCATATTCTGCCACTGATTACAGGCACGTGATCTTGATATAGATAACAAAATTACTTACAGAAATAGAGTTTCTATTTTCTCCCATCAAAGCTACATGATCTTCAAAGAAAAACATTTACTAAACTGAGGAAGTTTGTCAATCCAAACATTTTAACAAATGTTTATCAAATGATCTAGAAAGTGATGAAAATTAGAAAAATAGAAAGTATGAATACTGCTAGTGAGAAAAGATAGTAAAAATATAAAATAAAATGAGTTAGCAAGGTATGAGTTGACTTTAAGAAACATAAGTTAGTGATCCCTTTTCCTCCTCACAGTTTGCATACCAGTTTCCTTCTCTGCAAACTGTAGCAGAGATTAATTCTATAAAATAATCTAATTAATGATACAAACAGCAGCAATCTTCTCCACAACTGTAACTTGAAAGAAAATTTACTTGATGTGGATACCTGTCTCCAATATAGACAGTTAATGGAGCAAAGCACATGTACTGAACAGAGTTGTGCTTTGAATCACAGAGAGAACACCTGTGCATTTGTGCTTATCTGGCTTTGTCCTTGGATGCAGACCAATCTATGGACTGCAAACAATATTTTCTGGGTGCAGCAAATACTAGAATAAGGAGGTGAAATGTAAATAGAGACATGAACTGCCTACTGATGACACTAAGAAAAGCATCATGCTTTAAGACAGTCAGAGATCTTGGTTTGGTCATGTCTTCCCCCCACCCCCATCAACAACAAGAAATATCAACAGAAAAGCAGGATCTTAATTGTTGTTTCATATATCTTCTGTCCCAGCAGTTTATTCTTCATCTAAATTCAAAAATGTAATTTGGGATATCACCATTAATTGCTTCAGAGACTGTGATATGTCAAAAAGTAGGTGGTTTTGAAATGATGCATGAAATTAAGCATGGTAAACAGAACAATTCCTCAAGTCCAAATTCATTAACTGACATTGTTTAAAGCAATTCTCTCTCTCCCATTTTCTTTCTTTAACTGCGCTTTAAAAAATATTCTGTAACACAGTAATTACTTATGGGGAATTGTAATCTTTAGGCAAAAGTTTTCAATTTTAGTTACCTACTTTGCATTTTGAAAATAGGAAGGAGGAAGCTGGTAGCATTATTCTCTTTCATATTTTTAGCCCTCATACACATTTCACCATTTAAACGAAACAATAAATTTGGTGCACAATGAATTCTGTCAGTTTTTAAGTTTTGTTTTTGACATAAGTAATACTAAACCTACATGACAGATAACACTGGCTGTAGAAAGAGGCATGGTGGTACCTTTTCATGTCAGATGACAGATTTTAGCTTTGCATTATCAGCATACTTAGCAATGATTTAGAACAGCAAAGAAAGAAAGAAGGGGGAAACAACGTAAAAATGGCAGTAATATTTGGAGAAGATAAAGTTATTGCAGTGTCCAGGACCAGACAATACAGTGAGGCACTTAAGAGCACACTAAATGAACTGGCAAAGCAATAGCAAAAAAAACTCTGTATTGAGGAACACAAGATAAGGGAGAAAAATGACCATCTGAACTATCAGTTCAAGGAAGTTGCACCACAGACAGCAATAGCAGAGAAAAAACTGTTCAGCAGCAGCTGTGGTTAAAAACCAACAATAATGTATAAAGAATACTATGGCAAAACACGTGGAGAAAAACTTGAAGGATATTACTGAATTAGTGGAAGAAAAAGAGAAGAAAACCACTTTAAGCCATATGTATGAAAAAAAAAAACATGATTGTTACCTTCAGAGAGAAAAATCTAAAAGCACATAATGCTCTGAATGGTCTAGAAAATCAGTCATCAGCTTCTCCTATTGAAACAACGGAATTCTCAATTTCAGAGACCACTCAAAACAGGGAAATTCAAAATGGATAAAACAAAGAGTTTCCCTAAATTATGTGATTTAAACTCACTTCCACCAAAATCTAAGTTACAAGAAGAACTCAACATTTCAAAGCAGGAACAGATACCCATGCATTTGCCAATGATACCCATACAATTTCAAGTTAATTCATAGGAGAGATATTAATCCCCCTTAAATCAAATGCTTGTGAAAATAAGTCCAAATATCTATTAAAAACTCATACATTCCTCTAGCAGTGTAGAAAGATTTGATTACTCCTGGAATTTGGTGACTGTTGTATATGCCCACCAAAATTTATATTAATTGGCTCTTGCTTTCAAACAGATATCCATTCTCATTCTCATTGCAGGATCTCCAGAAGTAGAAAGGAAAGGAAAAGATGCCAAGAAGACAACTTCTTACCTTCAACGGAAGTAACAGAAAGTGTTTCTTCAAACTGCCTTCATAACTTTCATAACAGTTAAGTATTTTAACCTGCTTCATGCTTTTAAAGTACAAAAACTTTTTTAAAGTTTCTTAGAGATGGTATTACAAAAATAAGCACTTGTAGATAAAGTTGAAAGAGCATCAGCCAGTACAGTCTTCACACCCTCACTATTTTAGCAGTTTAGGAGCAGGAGCTTACTACAAATATTTTGCTCTCTTGCAATTTGGGGTTAGAGTGTTTATGGACAGCTACTACAAAGCAGCCAACAGCATGCACTTTGTTCATGTGTCTAAATCCTTACGCTCTTGTGGTTTGGAGTGGTTCAATGAGGTTTGTTGTTGGTTACTTTTCTATTCCTTCCCTTGTTTATATATTTAATTTTTTTTAATGAAACTCAACTTGATCATTCAACTTCAAAAATATTATTAGAAAATGAAGATATTTCCATTACTTGACATACCTCTCCACTGAAATCAACTGCAATAAAAAGTTAAATCTGGGCTACTGTAAATTGTCAGCATCCAAATGTACCAGTCTGACTGAAATTAGTTTTAAAATGATTTGTTAAGCTGAAGAAAAACAATTTGGTCTGAATTAAATAGTATAACGTAGTTCATATTGATTTAGCTAATGGCACCTGTAAACAAATCTAAATGTGTTTCAATAAGATTTTTCACTAGTTTAACTAAACCAATTTTTAACTAAATTGAACAATTCATGTGCTGCTCCTTTTCTTCCAAAATGACTAGATGGGCAGAAGTTAGCACTTTCAGATTTTACAGTGGCAGAATCACAATGACTATCTTAATGTAATATTTTTTTCTTGCTCTGAAAGAATTCAAAAAGTAAAAACAAAACAAATGTTTACACTTAGAAAACCTGTGAGAATAGGCATAATGCAGAAAGGGATAAGAATGAACTAAAAAGACTTCAGTTTACTGGATTAACAATGCTTTAGTGTATTTTCTTATTAACCAGCATACAGACCAATCTTTCTAGCAACCCCTTTGATTTATCTCTGGTCTGCATATGCTGATGCACAGAGAATGCTAGATTATGTTTATACACATTATTACTAGTTTTTATCTCCTCTCTCTTTACTTTTTTTTAATATATAGTTGGGTAAATTATTAAGTTATACAATCAATGCAACGAAGCTCCCCTAAGACAGATTTGACTTTGCTTTGTTTAGTTTGATACGAAATATGGAAAAAATTTCAACAACACAAGGTCATTCAAATTACTACCAGTAATAAGGTGGTGTCCCATTGATTTTCTTCTGAAGACCTCCTCTAATGCAATTTAGACTACTCTTCCATCACAAAGAAATTTCATCTTTTTCCACACAGCCTGTAGCTTTCTCACCATCACACAGCACATCTTTTATATACACAGGAAAACTGAGAACACTTTCTTCTTGCCTTAGAAATAAAACTGTTACAAAGCTAATTGTTTAATAACATTAAGGGCAAAATGAGAAATTAAAGACAAGCAGAACACATCACATGCACAGCTTCATATTATGAAATCTTTCTTCTTACCAAAAAAAATTCTAACCTTCAGAGGGCAAAAAGCAATTCAAGGTGCAGATTACCATAAAGTCTTTTTCTTTTAATAAGGAATTGACTCCAAAGGTTGTAGAGTCTGTCAACATCTCTTTTGTAACTGCTGCACAAAGTAGTTTTATATTCTATCATTCCTGCATCATTTAAAGCTACACTTCTGAAGGATGTGGGCTGGCACATAGGCTGAGTGGTAACTTCTTCATTAAATCAAAAAAAGCTTAATTCAAAATCATTAGTTTGGCCATCTTCTTAATGCAGAGAAGAAACAAGTCTAACTAATTGCTGTTCATACATTTAACTAATATTGCTTAGAGATCATCAGAAGTAATAACATACAGTCATATTGTACTACAGATGATACAGATAGTTGCGATTCTCACTGAACAGCAAGACATGACTTTGGCAGGACATTATACCTTGTTCTGAAGGCAGTGAGAGTTCTTAACATCATTGTTCCTCTCAAAAGAAAAAAAAAGCCACAGCAACATTTGGGAGATTTTCTAACGCATCACTCATACAAATTTCCAATAAGCTGCCTTACCTTTAATGGATTTTCAGAATAAATTAGTAGCATTCTAGAAAAGACTGAAAACACACCTTTCTAAAACACTTTCTTGGTCCACAGTTTCATAAACTCATAAGGAATTCTTACCAGAAGAAGCATTTATTTCTCAGAAGAATTTATTTCTCATAAAGAAATAAATTTCATAAGGAGTTCTTACTTGAAGAAGCAATCCCATCACATGCCTTTGGCCATTCTTCTTTTACCCTGCCATAAGCACTTGCACATGCGTTGAGTGAACTGGATTAAAGAACTGCATATTGCATTAAGTTAAAGCTAACCTGGCAAAAGAAAGGTTTTAACGTGTTTAGCATGAATCAGAGAACCAGCTTTCAATGGTGTAAATGTTTGCTCTGACCTGATGGGCTGGATACGGGAAGAGAAAACATTTCTTTTATGCTATAGAAAGTGTTCAAACAACTATAGTCCTACAGAAGAGAAGGGTCTCACTCTCAGAAGTGTTGGTCAACTACATTCCTACTCCCTATTTATTCCTACTCCTCTCATCTTTCACTCTCATCTTTCTCCTGGCACTTCAAAAAGTTCAGCATCCTTTCCTCAATTAATTTCTTATGCCATAAATTTTATTACATTTTTCTTCTCTCTTTGGATAAGCACTATCCTGAATTTTGTTGATATTCCCTACTCTGAAATCATCCCCAAAATTCTGTTAATTAGTTTAGTTACCTTTTCCTCTACACAGCCTCCAAATAAACACATCTGGTTAGACTACCCTTTACTTGTATGAAATTTGAAACTGAATTGAAGTGACAAGATTTGTACAGAGAAATAACATCTCGTTAGATTGACAAGGAACAGTTGGAGAAAAATAACAAGCATTGGGCACTTAAGCTGTTCTGCACTGCAGGGTCAAAACATATAGGAACTTAAAACAATAGGTCCAAGAATATCCTAAACACACTGTCAAAAATGTGTATTAAAGGCTTTAGCCATTACATTAGTACAATAGCCGTTAGACTATCTTTCCGATTAACCATTTTTGCCCCCCGTTGTTATGACCTTAATGAAAGTACAAGCTCCTCTGGCTCAGATCATAGATGGAAGTCCAGGACCTCACTTAATCCCTGGCTCCTCCGGAAGCCATACTGGCTTTCCGGCTCCCTATTAAGATGGATTCCCTGGCTATTAGCCCAAAAATAACTGATGAAGACTGAGAAGTTAAGTTTTAATAGGCATAAAGGTCGCACTTGGTTACCACTGCTTTGTAGGTCCTCTGATTTCCACAATCCTCAATCATTGGAAGACTGATAAATTGGTCACTTGAAACGAGCCATCTTTCAGTTGCCATGGTCTAAGGGAGTGTAGGGGTTGCTGGGGACAGGGTTTTGATGTGCCAAGTATTATCTTCTGTTTTCTAGTGCAACAATTCTTTCACTTAGTATATATTTTGGAACACTACCACTATCCTAAAGGCTCTTTCATATAGAAATTCTTCCTTTTCAAGGTTTGCAATGAAACACCAAACTCCCGAGAATCTTTTGACCTTCAGAGTCCTTTACAAATTGTTTCTCAGACCACCTACCTTATTAGTGCTGATTTCAAAACAAATAGAACAAGAAGTTCCCACGTACCACCTCCCATCCTGTGGGGCACTTTATGCACTGGGGGCTTATATACATTTTAAAGAAACATTTCCGCTTACAAACGTAGTGGTTTCCTGCTCTTTGTTACTATATGTTATTAGTCTCAAAGTATGCAATTATCAAGTGATTGCTACAGAAGACCTGCTGATTATAGTAAATTACTTCCATATCATTGAGAGTTTTGCCAATTTTGCAATGTATTTTCCTCTAGAACCATTTCCTGCATCTTGAAGGCACCACATTACACATCTGACACATCCTGCAAAGCAAAAACCTCTGCAACAGAGCACCAACTGGGACGCCTTGGATTTCTACCCCTTGGGTGAGATACTAAAGGTACCTGCAGGGTTTGGAAAGATATTTGAGATTCTTAGCAGTTTTGATGCTCCAGGATATTCCTTACACCTTCCCACTCCCCTCCCATAGCAAATAACACTTCCTTCACTGACACCCTAACACCAAATGGTGGGAGACCCTGTCCCATTTGGGGTCTATGAGCAGAAGAACAACAGGCAATGTCCAGAAGTCTTGGTGCTAAAATTACTTAAATCAAAGCCAGGCTTGTTCAAGACACTTGCAATACTCTCTGCTAAGTATGGAATTGACAAGAAAATAATCCTTACAGCATAAATCCTGCTCGTTCAAAAGGAGACCAGCAGTCAAGTAAAGAAAGGTTTTGTGCTTCACAGAAGATAAAGTGTTGAGCCACAAATGTTTGAGAACAAATAACCCTGTTGCTAAGACTTAAGCAACGATGAAGACTCAGCATGTAAAGGCAGGTCTAAAAAAGCTCTTAATGATCTTAATTCAGTGCAAGTGCATAATGGAAGTAGTGGCTTAACCCACAAGTTTTACCTTTTTTCCAGTTCTCTTCCCCATCCCACTGTTGGGGAGTGAGCAAAGGACTAAACCACAGCACTCCTTTGGGCACCCAATGCAGAGCATGAAGGGTTGAGACCAGAGCATGTTAAAACAGATTTGTTATAAGCATTATTTTAGTTTAATAGTTGCTGGTCATAATGTTGATTTTTTTCCTGTCAGTTGTTTTACTTGTTTTCAGAGTCATGCTGTGTAACACCTTACTTGCTGCGCGTGCTCCCTGTTGTGCTGTTGACCATCTCTGGTTTAAGATTATTGTTTTGCTGCACTGTTTGTCACAGGGGTCACACCCAAGGCAGGAATAACCCAGACTGTCTTCCCCAACTTCGTTCTTTTATATGCACTACAGGGACTTTATCCCCTTCTACAGCATGTAAGAGTTTTTATTGGGCAGAACCAGCCCAATAGAAGACCCCCTAGTGCTGGCTAACCAGATAGCTTTTGCTAAATGTGTATCCCAATACTTGAATATGTCAGCACCCATTACTCTCAGTGTAGTCTTTAACAGTCCATTGTATCATCTGATTTTCCGGGAGGTAGAACAGGAAAATGAAGGGAAAATAAAAAAAAAAATAATAGAATATACAAAACAAGTGACACTCAATATGATTGCTCACCACCTGCTGATTGATGCCCAGCCGGCCCCCGAGCAGCAGCAGCCTCACTCCCTGGCCAACTCCCCCATATTAATTGTCCCACATGATGCCACATGGTGTGGCCAGTTGGGGTCAACTGTCCTGGTTCTGTCCGCTCCCAGCTTCATGTACACCCACAGCCTCTCACTGGAAGGGCAGCACAAGAAGCTGAAAAGTCTTGTGAGCACTGCTCAGTAACAACTATTCCATGGATGTTATCAATGTTATTTTCATCCTAAATCCAAAACACAGCACCATACTAGCTACTAGGAAGAAAATTAACACTATCCCAGCAGAAACTAGGACATCTTGAAAGATAAAGACGAGACAACAAGTCTGAATCCAAAATTGTTTTTGAACGTTCTCAATATTGTGTTTCCCATATTCATTTTTTCTGATTACGTCTCCTACACCTTATTTAAAACAGCCTATCGTAATTCTGGCTTAAATTACATTATTACATTGCACCAATTGCGTTACTAAAACTAATAGTGGACCTGGTCTAACTATAGCAACTAGGAACCAGAACAGAATGCAAAGGCAGAGAAAAGAAATAAATACTTCCATAAATATAATCATTTTAAAATAGTTTAGTAACTCTACTGACCTTAGATGACGCAATTCTTAATATCCACTCAAGATTTTTAAAATTCATGGAAGAGCTGTCTATATATTCATTAAAGAGCAATCAAATGCTAGCCAAGAATTTCTGCAGATGTCACTGCTAAACTAACAAGAAAGTTAAAACATTCTAAAAGATAAATGCTACCATTTACTTTTCCGTGGAATGAAATAATGTAAAAATGGATGGGATGCATTTACGTAGTTATTCCACAAATGAAGCATGCATCAAAGAGACAACGAACACAAACAGGAGGGAAAGCTAGATACCTACTAGGTATCTACAGAAAAAGAAACGGCATGTAAAACAAAGCTAACAGGGAATATCTTCATATTATGACACATTTATTGTTTTTCCTATTTCTTCCTTCTTCTGACTTCTGATTTTGATTGTTAGGCACGTTCATCTGCATGAATGGCTACAGCCACTCACGATCACAGGAAAAATAGCAGAAATTCAAAAGCTCACCAGTAGTCCTAAAAAAGTCAGTGCAGATTTCTTTATGTGAATTTCTTTACATGAGGAAGTAAGGTGGGAGGGAAATGAAACTTCAGTTGCTGGGTAGCCACTACGCACTTCCAGTACTTCTGCCTTTGAAGAACTTGACCTAAAGATTTTCACATACCTGCATCAGACTTTATTTCTTTCAGTTTAAATGCAGCCATCACAGAAATCAGTCTTTTCCCTACCTATTGTTCCTATCCTTTTTGTAACGAATATGGATTCTATTTGCAAAGCATCATATACCCCATTCACATAATCTGACAACAAAATACTGAAAATACTGTGGGAAATACAATGAAACTCCAGAAAAGCTTACTTGTTCATTTATTTTTAAGAAATGGACTCCAAATCTAGTCAGAATACCAGAGGTGGTTTTAGCGGCTAGCAAGTTCATTTGTAGTCTGATCATATAAACTTCTCGTTTGTTCTAACTCCTCAAGTGTATGGAATCTGGCAGTTTCAGCTTCCATTGGTACTAAACTGACCCCTGGTGGCATGACTTGTAGTTGTTGAAAACATCTGGATTTCTTCAAAGGTTTATAAGGATGGAAACAATTTTTTTAATAGCACCCAAAAGCATGCTAATACACCTCCTAGTACAAATCTTTGCAACCCAGGGAACTCACAAAATTAGTTTCTGACATGACCCAGAACGGAGTAATCAGAGAATAGGGAGGAAAAATGAAGGCAGACACCTAAGATTACATGGCTATGCAGCTTGTCCCTGCTTAAGAGCTAACACTTTCTCCTCAATCTTAAAAAGGGATAATTTATTCATACCAGTGTCATATAAACAAATATGAATTAAAAAATATTAATGTATACAGTCCCACATTTCTGAAGTCACAGTATTTGAGGGTTAAGATACTTATTTGGTTTTAGTATAACGTTAACAACAAGTGTTAACACTGATAGGTTTTCTCGGAGATTTTTTCCTCTGTTAAATTAGATTTTTCTATAGAATGCCCACATAAGGATGTTGTAGAGTAATAAAATTCCCCCACACGGATCCTATCACAAACTTTTATCAGAAATATGTACTTGAAGGGAAAGCTGATTTTGTTGGCCTGGCCCAGGCTTCAATGTCTCATGCAAATAAAATGACTCATCATGAGAAAAGTCATGCGAAAGTTGAGAAAGTGCTGATGTATTTTCCTACAGGTCTTGAAAGTGCTTCTTGAGATACGTTTGATTGCACTTCTCCCCTGTTGACATTCCTTTATCACTATTCCTGGTACCTTAAATGACAGTCTGGGGGAAGCACAGAAGGGAGAATTCAAGCTATCACAAGGTCTTCTTGTGCACACATGTAAGTATGTATAGATAGGTCTGTGCATCTTTTGCCTGTGCATCTTTTAAAAAATCAAAATAAATGTCACCTTTCCATAATGAGTATGGTTTCCATAATGAAAAAACATTCGTACATATTTTGACACCAAAAACTGTGTATTAGACAAAACAACTGAATCCACAAACAGCAGAACTCCTAAGTGAATGCCAAGGAGGCTAGATGTCATAACATCTCTCTCTACTTAAATTGTCTTACATCTAATACTATATTGTGATGATTGTTTCCTTAACAAAAACACTAAGGGGTCTCTTTCCTACTCACTTATAGATGTATTCTCATAAAACTTGCAGGAATAGCTTTGAAAACTGTCCCTCTAACAGACGTGGTGGTACTTAGCAGTTCAAAAAATTGTTGGGGAAAGTAGAAAGATCATCTGACAGACAATGTAGAGCACAACTAAGTCATGTATTTCTTCAGGAAATCCAGCCAAAGAAAAATGGATGTGAATTGAAAACAGAAACAGAGAAAGAAGGAAAATGGAAGTAATTACACAAGAGAAGAGCTAGAAGGTAATGCTTCTTCTTAGGACAAAATAATTAATGGGTGGCATGATGGCATGAAGCAATTGTGTGTGAAATACAACAGTGAAGTAACAGTGTCAGGAAAATAGGGGCAAAAAGCACCCCAGTTTTCAGAGTACATGTTTCTTCTGTATATTGGCTGTCCATAAATTTATTTACCATTTTTACTCATACCATATTTTTAGTCCTTTCTAACAATCACAATTGTAACGTACAAAGCTATATAAGCTTGAAAAGAAAATATTGAGAATACAAAGATGTAGGGTGAAGTTTAATTTAACAGGCAAAACAAACTAACACTCTCCAACAACACTTTTGGGAAAACTAGAAAGAGCAACTGTGTTGTCGAAGAAGCCTTTTATTCTGTTCTCATTTATCCCACCAGGCTAAGGGCAGATTATCATAGACATATGTGCACACATCTCCCCAGTAACCTATAACCAAGCTATTGCATATGCGATCAAGTGTCACGTGCACATGTGTGTGAAGTATAATTATAAAAAGCTTTGAGAATATATCTGAAACATTTGGATAGCTGGGACTGATGAAGTGTCACTTGTGGATATATGCATGTTTTAGATAATGCAAAACAGAAACAACGATAACCAACAGTTGCTCAGGAATTCAGATTCAGACACAGATTCAGACTCACAGACATCACACTCTCAGATTCAGACTACAAAACATGACCACAACCGTATAAATGAGTCTTTAAAAGATTCTTTAGCCAGGCCTTGTATTTGTTATCTTCTGTTTATTGCATGTGTTTTTGGACATTCTGAAACATTACCTGTTTTATTTGCTATTTAAGATCATTAAGGTTGACAATACATAATTAATATGCACACACACTCAGGGAAATGTTACAAAATTATTAGGATTGCCTCAAAAGAAATCTTACCCTAAATGAGGATTTTCTAAAGATACTTCATTCGTATTTGCAATTTTATACCACAAAGCTTTGAAATGCTTTGTTTTATTAAAAGTGAATGTAGTCTTCACAACAAACTCTACTTTTTTGCCAAAAAAATATTATGATGATGAACACAGAACCAACCATGTGAAATTCAGTGGCTTACAACATTCAGATAAGCAGAACAGATAAATAACAGCCACTTTGGGCATTAAAAGTCTGCAAATTTTGAACTCAAAATACAGTTTTGCCATGCAAGACAAATGTTTTAGCAGACAGAAATAGAAGAGTGAAGGCCTTTGGTAGCTAACAACTTCACTTCTGCAAACTACTTCTGATGCTCTTTTTCCTGGGGAAAGTGACGAGAGGCTGATGGAATTAACTGAATTTTAGTTGGTGGCTGGTAAACCAGCTTCAGTTAACCATATCAATTTCTACATAACACATGCTAGTTTATTTCAGTGTTAGACTTCTTAGTGACATCTCTAAGTAAAAGTTAGCTCTGGAAAGCCAGGCATATCTTCCACCTACATTTAAGTGTATTTATATTTATTCTCTTTGAGAGATACAACTGATATCAAGGCTTAGTGTAGGTGTAAAAGCAGGAAAAAAAAATATTCTTTTTAGAGGAGAAACATCTTAAGTATTGAGAAAAATATTACTTCAGATATGGAATTGTGGAGCTTCCTATGCCCATGGGACACAACCGACACCAGTTATGTACATTAATTCCCTCCCTTCTTACACAACTGGAATTAAAATAAACCTTCAAAAGTAACTTTAATTAGTTTACAGAACATTTACAGAAAATATGTTTTCTGACTAAACTATTCCCATCCACCATTTCTGCATGCTACCCAAGTACACACGCTTAAACAGTTACTTAATTACTTCTTAGCATCTTCAATTGATAACACATTTTTGCTGGTTCTTCAAGACTGGAAGTCACTCCTGTACATCAAAAATGCTTTAATATAAAACAGTTTATTAAATTGTCTTATCATATTTCTTTGGGAAAGGATGATCTCAAGTAATCATTTGTTTTAAAGTGGTAGTATTCAGTATTACAGCCACAGTTCAATAATTAACAGATAACCCTAGTGAATAAAACCGAGTTAATCAGCTAGCAAGTGACAAATTATATATGCTTCTTCATTCAAGAGACATTTTCTACTCCCCACTTTGGAGTTAGTATGACACTCCAATACGTATGTATATTCAGTACAACATACAACATAGTGTGTTTATTCAGCTCATCCTACTACAGGACAATGTAGTGTTAATGGACATATGTATATCCAGTATCATATACAATTGGAACTACCGTATACTATTGTATAACTACAGCAAATCAAAGCATCCTGCAGGATCCCGGTTTTCCTTAGAAAATGCTGAAGTAATTCAGCAAACAAAATTTGACATTTGTTTTCAAAGTGTGCAGAAGTACTAAAAAGATCAGAGAGGTTCAGACTGATGTTCTGCTTTGATGCAGTGGCACAACCTGACCCCTTTAGTAGGCCGGACTGTCTAAAGGAATTCTTCCAGAGATTATACAAAGAAGCAATTGCCTTTTGTGCATATATACTATGGGGTTTTTGGAGTACCTCAAACCGAACTAATGGAGGACAGTGACAAAACCTATGAACCTCCTTAAATTGTACAATACAAGCTTGCTGCTGTCACTTACCAGCTGTAATTTTTTTCTAGCCATATGTCAACCTCATTGTTACAAGGCAAATATTTTATATTTCCAAACATTCAAGTGGAACAATACATAGTATGCTATGAGGAAATGAATTAGGAACACTCTGAAGTTAACTACTTTAGTTCAAAGAAAAAGTCAAAGCAGGGGAAAGCATAGTGCAAGATTAACTATTTAAATATATATATTTATTTCATCTTAAGATCTTGAGCAAGCAAATAATAAATAAAAAAAGTAACCCAACAACTAAGAGAGGTTAAGAATTACAGCTCATTCTATTCTTTTCTCAATATACTCAAATTTCTGCCTCAATTTCTTCTTTTGAATAAAGTAAACGCTGAAGAGCTTAATAATAATAGTAATAAGTTACACAGGAACATTCTGAAAATACAACTAACATTTCAAATCATTCCACAGTAGAAACAAAAGCTTAATTTATTTTGTCCCTGCTTTGTCATTTTGGATCTTCTATTAATCACACACTCATTAAAAAAAAAGCATAAGCTCATCTAATAGAGCACTGACCTTGTGAATTGCAGAAGTCGATTAATTCTGCTTATGACATGAAACACTATTTCAGCTAGTTAGCTGAGGAAGCAAGTCCTCTTGACTATTCACACAGTTGCATTAGGGCATAGGCTTAAGTGTTTTGCTGGAATATGTAAACCTTAGTCCACAAAAGGATAAATGGTGCTATGAGAGCAAATGCAAGATTACTTTGCCCATGCTCTGACTCAGAAACCAGGATTAGCACAGCACTGAGCTTCAGCTAACCAACTCCACTCAGGGAACATCTTGGGTTCATTACCATGCTAATAGTGCTGGTCATAGAGCCTCCTATATGGGTTAGCTGAGAGCTTTATAAAAACACATTTGAAACTGCCTGCAGAACACTGTACCAAAATGCTCAAAGGCATCTCTTCAGAAAGACTATGTTTGCTCAGGGTATCAAGCAAACTTGACTCAATTCTAGTTATTTAAAATAAAAATATAAAAAAAAATAAAGCAGACATCAAAACCGACAAAACCTGGGTCAAACCTTTTGGAAACATTTAAAAATGAGACATTGACTTGGAAACATTTAAACACTGTCAGACACTTTCCAGAAAAGAACAAGCAATAGTAGTTCTGCAGTTTCAATACTTTCGAGTACCCTTGAATACTAAGCAAATGGAGCATGCTTCACTGTATGTTTGGAACTGCACTATTTGCAAACAGTATACTTTAAACAGTTTCTTAATAAGCTATGTCCCTTTTGTCCCTACTTTTTGCTACATATAAAATATGGTTATCACACAGGATTTGCAACTGAAACTTGATGTTCTGTTTTGTAAATTGTATTTGTGTTCAGACCAGTGGTATATAATAACAGAACTTGTACTGAAAGCCTAATTTGTGATGTGCATTTATCCAGAAGTACGAGACCACATGTTTGAAGGCCATTGGGCATGTGAGGCCCACTGCATCTGGTTCTCTTCTGAGGTCTTGCTGGTTATTTATATGTGGACTTCAGCTCAGTTTCAGATAAAGTAATATCCTAAATATGGATGAATAAATAATGATTCTTTAAAAAAAACATGCAGAAATCATCCTTATATATGGTAAGAAAGGTAGATGAATGATGAGAAACTTGGAATGCTACTATATTAAAAATGTGAGCTTTTTGCTGACAGAGTTGATAAGATAGCTTAGTCAACACAAATGCCCATATGTCTAGACCACTGGTTAGAACTACAATTTGCACATACAGCATGAGTAATCTATCTTATTCCGAACTGAGCAGAGAAACCTTTTTGACCAGAAATAATTCATCTTATCCACATAAATACGTCATACTCTTTAAAAGTCAACACAGCTACTCAACTGAATATGGCAGCAGGATTTGTTTTGTTATGGATGCCTATAGATTCTGTTGAAAATCTTTTTCAGCCTTCTCAGAGTTGTTTCCAGAGTTGGTCTGTCAAGGTGACTGCCACATCTACTTTCAATATGAAAGATCAAGTCTTCAACAGACCAAACCCAATAACTCTTATATTTCTGATAAGTTTAAGAGTTTAACTAATTTTTTTAAGAGACTCTCACCTGTTGTGCCTCGGGTCACTTAAAACATTTAAAAAGATCTAAGAGATTTATTGTGAGTACTGATACTGGCAACTACTTTGACATATCAGTTACCTGGTATATGCTTTTACCTGTTCTTAAACTCAGGGTGTTTAAGCATGCTTCTTTTTGCTATCTCTCTCTTAGCTGATCTGTGAGTTCACAGTTGCTTCCTGTGGTTTGTTTAGCTTACACAAGCGCAGCAGTCTGTTATTCACCAGACTATCAGCAGAAAGAATGCAAAAGAAACATCAGTGTATGCAAATTTGCATACAACCTTTCAAAATACTCACTCAGCTGGGACATTTAAATGCCTAATGGAGATTTTCAATTGCATATAATGGACAAAAAACCTACTTTGCTGCAGCTCAAACAGCATGTCAACAAGAAACCTAAGTATGTAAACAATTTTGAGAAATCTGTAGGTTCGTTTTTCTTTTGCTACTACTTGGTAACAGACAAAGTTCTCAGCAACTACAGATAGGAAGCCACTGAAACTATAAACTGCTCTCAGAGGCTCATAATTCTTCCACATCACATGTCTGTTTTGGCTGTGGGATCTAAAAATAATTCACCATAAACCAAGTTTAGAAGTCTTGGGAAAATGTCAGCATGAAATATTTCAGTACCAACTTGTTAGAGTTCAACTACCTTCCAGTTCTGCTCCAGATGATGTACTAGCCTCTCAACACCCGAGTATGGTTGAAGAGTTACTTGCCATGTTTGGAGAGCCCGCAGCTCCCTGGCTTTCCACAAGAACTTCCTTAATTTACTTACCTTATAGGTTTTGAGAATATCTCAGTATGGTTACTAAACTAGTACAAGATCCATTGTTACTACATTTGTTTCAGTGAATTCCTACAGACCATGACCAGTGTCAACATTCAAGTGACACGGAAAACACACAAGAGATCATACATTTCAGTTCACATTTCTACTACGCTGTGCTGAAGTTCTATTTGTTGCTTAATGATGACTAAATCTAACCACAAAGTCTAGGTATTTAGGCTCTGTACTGGTAAAAAAATGACTACAGGAAATCTCAATCTCTTGCTAAAATACCTAAACCTGTATACACAAAAGATATTTAAAATTCTCCCCTTTTGCAATGACTTTTCCAAGAATAGAAATGTATACAAGACATCCTTAGCATAACTAATGTTTCCAACATTGGTTAAAGAAATTGCAAAGAAACTGTAGAATAGAGAACAATGAACTTCGTAAAGCAACTGAGGCAAGCTAATCTCTACTGTGTTTCCAAAACTACGCTGTTTTTACATTCTGTAAATACACTCTTCCATTTGACAACTATAATAAGAATGTTGTTAAGCTCTTTTTATTTAGGTGAAAAGTTCTTATTGCCACTGGCTTTTTCTATTAACAAGAAAATAATAATACATTCTCTATCGTAACGTTTAGCATTCTCATGTTTTATTTTTGTCAAAAGAAATTAGACAAAATACAGCCAAAGAGCTCAATAAAAAAAAAGCTGACAGGCAGAAACCGAAGACATTGTCATTCAGAGAACTCTGATGGGATTTAAATATACAGCAGCAGACCCTGGGGTCATGCTACCCACTCTACCTGCAAAATTAAAAGATTTTGACCTTGACAGCAAGGCGGGATGAAGCCATAAGCCCCAGATGGTTGCATTCCCTGGGCAGCAAAGATAAATTGTGAAACAATGGAGACAGCCAAAGAGGGGGAGAAGGAGGAGGAGAGGACAAGGAGGCGTCCAAACCCATAAAGGCAGAAAAAATGACACAGCTCAGAGGAAGTACATCGATTTGAAAATGAGTCTTCTCACAAATTTTACAACTAAAGTTCATTTTTGCTAAGATGTGCTTTTTGTCTTTAAGCTTTTCTCAGCTTTCAAACAGATTTTTAGATTTGTAACATCTCTAAATGCATTAAGGCATTTGAGTTTGTATAACTCAAACCACGTTTACAGAATACGCACTATATAGCGTATAAATCAAGTGAGTGCTTTGGAAAAGGACGGCCTAAGAGAGAAATCTGCTAAGCAATCCCTGCGCTTCCATGTAAAACCAGAAAGAAGCATCTCCTCTATTTTTACCACCTCTGTCCTTAGAGCCACATCATATTTCTCAGCTGTTGCCATGTTCCCAGTCTCACCACCTCATCTAGTATCTTTTCTCATGGTAAAAAAAAAGACTTTCTTACTATTCATTACAGCAAAGTATGTAAATGCTGTCCTCAAAAAGTCAGAGACAACAAAACAAATGAACACCATCCTAGTTTATCTATTCAAGATTTAAGTACTTTTAAGTATTGCATCTGAGAAATTCAAAAAGTAAATTAATTACATTTCAGGATGCCTATATATTTAAATAAGCCATCAGCATCTCAAAGTGCTGGTCCAGTAACTTTATAGTAGATACTTAAATAGATGTCATTCCAGCAAGATGGAGGTGATGAGCAGCAATTTCATAACGGATGACCCATTGCTATCAGACCAATTACAAGAAATGCTGAACCAGTAGCATGACAGTAGCTAAGGTGTTGAACCATGCTAAACCACAAACCCCTCCTCTTGTCACAGCTGGAGAAATGCAACTGAGGCTCATTAACAGTTGACAGAATGAAAATTCATCAAGCAAAAGAATTCTCACTTCAGCACAAGCAATTGTTTCAGTTAAAACGAAGTTAACTATAGTATATTGTTCAGCTGGTTCACAGAAAATGCAGTGCAGTACCAAAATGCAAACATTATTTTGTTACATTCCTAATGTATCATTTAATTTCAAAATGTATGCTTAATGAGGTAGCTTTTAGCACAATGCTATATAAACAGCGGAACATGCTGCCATTTACAAACACCGTAGCATATAACACTACTATGCAAAATCCTTGAGGCAGAACTTCTCTGAACAAGTCAGTGTGGAGAAAAAAAAGCTGTTTTTATTATTAGCTTTTCACTGTGAAAGGCAATGGTTTACACTGCCCATTTTTTGTTTGCCAGCAAATTGACATTTAATATTTTGCTAATTCTTTCTTCATCAGATAAATTTCTTGGCAAAAAAGTGATACTTTCTCATCTTTAAATGTCAAAATTTCCTTTCTTTTTTGGCTTGCAAATAGTGCAGGTCCATAAAATCTAACTGTAGAGGGTTACAGAATCTCGGTAGGATTAATTATGCTTTTAATTAAATTAAAATAGTCCTCCTTATGTGACCTCCGTATCAGTCCCATACGCACGCTATCTCTTCTCAGGCTTGTCTCATAGGACAACAGACTCCCCATTAAGGAACCAGACCATTTTCCCTTTTGTTGCATCTGCCAAGAGGCTATTTGGAATTTAATTGCTGCCATTATTTATGAATTATAACTACAGGAACAGTTGTTTGTGTGACAAATATTCCATGAACTTGAATTTTTATTGCAGTGGTAATTGTAGGAAAAGAACAGAAATACAGTAGGTTTTTGTTTTGTTCTCTGTTCTTAAAGACACATACTAACTATCTGCTTCATAATTAATTTACATATTCAAAGCCAACTATTATATCTGAATACTAAATACTGTACATATCTGATTTAAAATATACACAAACATCTACACATGTATTTTGTGCATGTATAGACACCTGCACACACAAACTCTTAGAGAGGCCATATATTCCGAGAACTTATCAACAGCCTAAACAGACTTATACTGGCAGGGGGAAGGAAGAAGAGAAAAAAAGAAGGTAGTTATCCAGTGGATACAAAAAGAAGAGAAACTGCAGTGGCATGCTGCACTGCATACACAGCAGGTGAAATGTATATTTATGTATAATATTTATATTGCTCATTAATCTTCTTCTCCAGGCTGAATAAAATAAACAGATCTCCAAAACTGAATTGGACAAGGTGTGATTAAAACATAAAGCACACAGTGGAAGATAAAAGCTGTAAACAACATAATGGGGTCCTTATGTGAAACTAAGTTTGCAATACAACTCTAGATAACATCCCTTTCTTTTGTTCCTTCTGAGCAGTCACAGCAGCAGCAGTTTCTTACAAGTCTGCCACAAAGCATGAGGGACTTGAAATCAAACAACTGCATGCTGATGAAACCGAAGATAGATTCCTGACAAGCAGCAATCTTTCAGACCCTAGCAGTGTTTCTTAAAACAACACAAATGGGAATAGGTCAGCTTCTTCCCCAACACCCGCTTTTCTCAGTGCAGCTTAATTCATGTTCAGTTTAGGCTTGACACACTTAGTTTCATCACAGGAGACTGAAGGGTAAAGTGGTATCCATCTCTTGCTAAAAAACCCAGAACACATTGCATTAGCCTTCTGTGTAGGTCAGCGAGGCCCTGACTCACAAGAAATTATCTCCTGGGACGAGTACTGGGCTCCAAGAACTAGCAGAGCTCCTCTGGTTCAGCTATCACTTCCCTGGGAGGGCACCCCAAACCAAAAGAAACCTTCTACGGGTTCAGCACCACCATCAGCATCAACAGCACTTCCTTCCACTCAGGCCGAGCAATAGCTGGACTGTTCAGCTTCCTCCACTGCTAGCAGTGAAGAGACATGCAACATAAGCCTCAAATTTCATCATCAGTATCGGGCATTTGCTGGTTAAAAATAAGGCTGGTACAGGACAACGGGATGAATCACAGAATCACAGAACAGCTGAGGTTGGAAGGGGCCTCTGTGGTCATCTGGTCCAACCCCCTGCTCAAGCAGGGCCACCTAGAGCACACTGCCCAGGATCGTGTCCAGGGGGCTTTTGAAGATCTCCAAGGAGAGAGGCTACACATCTTGTCCAGGCAACTGATGAAATTCCTCATCGGTTTTTAACATATACAGGCAAGAGCCATTTGTGACAGGAGCATCACAGTAGCAGTAAGACGATGCAAGTTACTAGTAATGAAGCCTCATTGTAGAATGACTGGTCCAAATCTCTCTCAATGTTCTTTTCAACAGAAAAGTTAGTTGAGGAAACAAAAGGACTTCATAGTCTAAACATCTTCATAGAGGAAGAAAAAGCAGAAAACCCCGACACAAAACCCAACCCTCTCCAGACAGGCTCCACTGTTCAGGTAACTGCAGAGCCTAAAGAGCAGCACTTCTGGTGAATGAGGGGCTGTGTCTCGGGCACTGACAAGCCAGCATCCACTTGGAGAATGACCAACAGGCAGTGGGAATGGAACAAACACTTATCACAGGACGGTGATTTCCTACTGACAAAGGAATAAAGTACAGATAACTAATGAGGTGGGGAGCATTCATTCTTAAAAGCAAAAGATAAGCTTCATTTTCTGTATATAAGATTTCATATTAACATTAATTTTAAGCTGGAACACAATCTCATTCTGGAAAGTTTTTTGTTTTTTGGCAATGTATTCAATATTCTTCACTTCAAAATTCTTAGTCAGAACTTTTAACAACCTTCCTCATCCAAGCTGTCAAAGCCCAATAGCTTCCTCTGCAATGACTATTTCTGTCCTACCCAGTGACTCATGTTTTAATCTAACGTGCTGAGCAGTTGTCTAATGGAGAGGCGTTTGCTCTTTATGCCATTAATTACCTCTGCATTTTGACTGAAACAGAGCCAAAGCCCGTTGAAGTTTTTTCTACTATGCCTATCATTCCAGCATGCAGATGCCACCTGCGTTATTGAAAATCAACCTGACTGAGCACCAAAAGGCCAAATGCCTCCTTCCTCCTCCTAATTGATTTGTTCCACTCTGCAGGAGCTAGCATTTAATCAGCTGCCATTCAGGAGGATGACACTAACTAGTCTGCAATTCTATTACTGGAAAAGCTTATTACTAAGAAATGAGACTGTAACATGTCCTAGAACCACTAGGACCTCAGTTAACTTCAGGTAAATGCCCAACGACTCCCTTACTTACAACCCTCCTGGCACTGGGAGGTGTTCATGCTAGGTCCTGCCTGGATTTACCCCAGGTATCATCACATGAGACAGGATTTAAAGAAATGTGATTTCATACTGCTACACGTTTTTAAATTAGGATTACTTCCTGAAATCAGATCTTGTCACGGATCACCATTCAGTGCAATCTGTGGCACAGACTCCTAATAGTTCCATTTGCAAAGTTAAGGGAGAGTCAGAAAATTCTCATATAAAAATATATTTTCCTATTCAAAGGTCATTGCAATACTGAAGTGCCATCTGTTCATGCTGTAATGAAAATTCTTTTTATTGTTACACATTTTTAAATTAATGTCATTATGGGGAAAATAAACGCATGAAAAACAGTTGACAATATCATTTGCAAATGCTGAGATAAATTTTCAAAAATCATTTCAAAGAGCTGTTTTGCAGGACATCATAAACTAATTTTAAATTGAGATGCAAGCTGTTTTTATTTCAGTTGCTCAGAACTCAGAAACTTGACTATTTATTAACTTGAGGGACAAAGTTCAGCTCCTCATTGTGCTTGATGAGTTAATCTCAGATTGCAGTAGTGCACTGTGGCAGGGACAGAGGGACAGGAACTGATTACTCCATCTGAACTTTGAATTAATAAATACATATAAGAGGGACAGAAGGAAGGATGCTACATTTTAGCCCGGGGTGGGGGGGCGGGGAAGAAAGAAAGAAAAAAGTAGAAAACCTCTGACTTCTGAATATCTGGGAGCAATTGCTGAGACCCACAGGACACCAGGTACAGTTCGGCAACCAGAGATAGACGCTTTCAATATGCAAAAAACATAACTCCAATCATTCATTCAAGTGATTTCACACCCCTAATGATTTTTGAAAACATAGCTAGACTTCTGACAAAAGCTTGTTTTCTGGAAACACTGGCATAATTTGGAGATCAGCATAAAACTTAGGGAATGAAGACTTAAACATCATTCGTGTATTACCAGAAGCCAATTCTCTTCCTCCACGAGGCTTTCAGAGGCTCCTGCTGGACTATCATCTCCACATGAATGTCATTTGATTACAACCCATTTTGCTACAACAATAAAAATATTTTCTCAGAAGCCATTATAACCTTTTCAGAGTGAAGTGGCCATATACTATTACACTAGAAGAATGTCTTAAAGCAAAAAAAAAGTCAAACTACTGTCAAAAAGATGATACAGCCCAAATCAGAGATTTTTTTTTTTCTGTACTATCAGTGAGAGAAAATGAGAGAGCGCTTTTTTCATTTCACATTATCTCAGGCTATAATAAAGTTTCACATTATAACTACAAGAAAGTCAAATAAGTCACATTTTAAACATAATGAAGGCATAAAGAGAGCATGAAGACATAAAGAGAGCAGCACCAGAAATAGTAAGGATATTAAGGATTTTCTTATCCATTTCTTTTAAAAGGTCTCCCACCAAGTGAATTATTCCAATAACCTGCAATATAAACCTCAAAAGTTTCTCATAATTTGCCAGTAAATACTTTTCTTAACCTCTTTATTTATAAGTTTTCCTTTAAATCTATTTGATAAGGAAGTGTCAATTCTAAAACACTACAGAAAAGTGGGAAACAAATTGCTGAAGTGTAATGCATACACTTATTCTCATGTATTTGTACAGCTACAGTTTGCTGTTCACCCAACTTTTATTTCTAGGGCAAGTATTACTATTTTTAAAACCACCTCTGTCTGCTAAGACAGAAGAGTCCTGTTCACTCTTTTAACATGCTCATGAAATTCCACCCAGAAGCAGCATTCAACCATAGCAAAGCCATATTACCAAAGTTCTCATTACATTCAAGCTGGTGCAGAGTCATGGTTGATATATGAGCCCGTCACTCTCAGCATTGATTTGCAGAGCTCTCTGAATGTCTCTGAGCAGTACGGCACCCTTAGAGCATTTTTCCCTTCTCTTTGCCATACATCATAACTCAAATTGTCAAGTCTTATTTAAATTTCTTTGTTACATTAAAAATATTCACCATGTAGATCATTATGTTTAGTTATGCATCTTTTTCCTTTATGAAAAATCAGATCACAGCAACTAAAAGAATAGAAAAACAGCTGATGCAGAAGCATAAATCTCTCATGACTGTCATAACAAAAAACGTTAAAGGAAATATTGCAGATATATTTTACTGAACTGTGTTGGTTAAGAAAAGGCTTTCTTGTGTCCCATTGTAGACATTGCTCATGTAAGCAGTATGAGGATCAAGATCAACAAATCTTCCGCTAAACTTCATGCGCTCTAGCCCTATTCTCTATGTAGTCTCTTATACAGAGTAACTGCATCATCTGCAGGAAAAAAAAGACAAAATGTATTGTCTTCCTATTTATTTTAAGGTCTACCATCTCACAAAAACACTGCATGAATGTATATATTCATAAGCACAACATAGTAGACAAAATCATTTCACCAAAAGTACAGCATGCAAATTCACATGAATAATCACTTGGTAGAGTTCCTCACTGACAGAAGCTGCTTCAGTTTTATTCCATCTAAAAGAAGTTTCGCAGCTAGATCAGTTTAGCAGCAAGGATGACAGCACTACCACACTTCGGATCATTTTCATTTCTGGCTTAGGTACCTGGTCCAGTCATAAAACACTAAATAACGCCTTCTCGCTCACCAGTGTAGCCCTACAAAAACTACAGTTCAAAAACGCAGAGCGGTATGACTTCAGATGTAAAGATACTGCACAGCTATTTTAGGGTTAGCTATGCATCCTCAACAGCCAGGACAGATGCTTTATTTGTATAACACAAACCCAGAACAACCTAATATCTGTGAGGGTCCTTAAGAGTCAAGGTTACCAGCAAAATAAAGATTAAGTAGTTCTCCATGACAGAATTCATCAGTCTTTTTCCTTCATGATTTTAGAGTCACCTGTGAAAAGAAAAAAACTTAAAGTCTTGAAATGACACCACAATAGTGATTTGAGTACTGGCTCATTTAGAAATACACTCTGATAATTAATCCCATGTGAGCTAAGTTGTTTTATTCCTATAACAAGATAATTGAAAACTGTCAATTCCGTTCTGATATAATTAAATAACATTAGATCGGTACCCAAAAATAATATTCATTTGGTAGCTGACTGGCACATTTTTTTTTATAATATCTGCCTTCACCTGAAACCTCTTGAGATTCTCTCATTACAGAGAATGCATTGGAAATCTAATTGAAAAATGTGCTTTTCAACAGTTTCACTTTGTTGTTTGAGATCTAGAAATAAGATTGTGAATGCAAACTATTGTTTGCTGCCTCTACTACATCAAAATCATTGATAATGTTTGCTAGAAACACATAAATCAATATGGCACATACATATTGCATTAGACTAAAAACAAAGTGCACATTTTATACATAACAGGAAATAAAGTCAATTCAGGTAAGACTTTTTTTTTTAATATAGAAAGAATGTTGGGGGTGGGAAGGAGGGGGAACCCACACAGAGGCAACACTTCCAATTGTCTGCCAAGGGCTGATTTCAACAGTCTGTTTTCCTCCTATATATGCTATATATCTCAAATTTTCTTACATTTTTGTATGACAGACTGTATTGCATGCTTCGGAACATCCAGCTTTGAGAATAACACATTTTCTGAAGCATGATCAAAAAAAGCCGTAAGAATAGCTAGAGTGGCTAGAGAAGCAGCCCTTGCAGA
Source organism: Anser anser (assembly GCF_964211835.1). Taxonomy (NCBI): domain Eukaryota; kingdom Metazoa; phylum Chordata; class Aves; order Anseriformes; family Anatidae; genus Anser; species Anser anser. The sequence goes on from NC_139722.1 coordinate 85,450,550, forward strand.
AAGGGCTGGTTGACAGCAGGCTCAACATGAGCCAGCACTATGCCCTGGCAGCCGAGGGCAAACTGCATTTTGGGACGCATTAGACACAACATAGCCAAAATGAGGTGAAAAGAGGTGATTCTCCTGCTATATTTAGCATTGGTGCAGCCTAACCCAGAATACTGTGCACAGCTAGGCTACTCTTAAATTCTTTTCCTTCTTCAATCATCACACTTAAAAATACCATCTGATGAACTCAGAAGGCTGCAGAATCAACTTCTGTTGTTGAGAACTCTAGAATTAGGTAGTGTAAAATTCAAGCTATTATTTTAATTGTTTGCTTTCCACAAACTGTATACGGCTTCTGAGATATGTAACATTTTTCCTATGTAACTTCTCATAAATGTATTTATATTTAATCATACAAAATCATTTAGATGTTGTTATTTTAACTGGTAGCACACAGGAGTGCTGAAAGTGTTTCTATTTATGACAATTCATCAGAAAAAACGTTTGATACAATGTGATCTGTGACAAAATACTGCCTTCCTTCATAAACACATATACAGAAGACTGAAGGAATGAAGTTGAAAGTATTTACTCATGCAGTATTTAGTGAGAACTCCAAATATTAGCTGGGGGGGGACAGGGATTCTTCTTTTTTGTTTTCATTGGGTGTTTGTTTTTCAAGGCCGCATTCATTACATTTTCAGATTTACTAGGAAAAAGTCTGTCTATATCATAGTAGAAGTTCCTGAAGGTGAATAACCTTTTCTGGAAAAGTTAGGAAACATAATTTAATCATTGTGTCCTCACTAATTATTTAATTTTGCCCTTTGTTTCCCTGGTTTGGGGATCTCCATGTATATATGTATGCATGCATACAGTATTTGTGCCTCCTTTACAGACAGTACCTTTACAGATGTTAAAGGGTGGGGATAAGGTTACAAAGTTATTACCTCATATACTTTAGAATAAAAACTATTACATAGGACTTCACTCCAAGTGTAAATTGAAGCAGAAAATGTTAAATATTACCATTGCTCTGTGGCAAGATCAACTAGGCAGAAATGTCATGGTTAAATGCGTTAAATTCATAACCATTAGGATTTTATTTCCAACAGCTACAATATTATAATTTGGATTACTTTTTTTAAATGAAATGTCTCCCTATTTCAAAGAAATTCACAAGTTCATTTTATGTGACTATAAATAAACTGTTTACTCTCTCATTTGAAACAAATTGGAGCATTGAAACTCGTAACGCAAAGTAGAAAGCAGCTGGAAATGCATTTAGTAAAATGTATGACATGCCTTGGACTACACCCCATGTCTATCAGTGCTCTACTCTGCATTATATACTTGGCCTAAAGGAACAGTACCACTTAGGGGGAAGGCTAATTCAGTATTTTCCATTTTCAGGCTTCACCTCTACAATCTATAATCAAGCAGGGCATGAAAAAACATCAGTAAGCATATGAGCAGCACAGCAGAACCCCCTCATAACTCAAAACTTGGCCAAATCCTGCAGCAAACTGGCATTATAAACTTTTTTGTACTCCCTCTTGTTTTAGATGTTCTGTGACTTCTGACCACATTTTAAGCATCCATTTTTCACACCCTAAGAAGAAGGGTGCAGAAGGCAGAGCCTGCCAACTTTGCAGGCACCCAATCCCCATTTTCATCTTTACATGGGATGTCGCAGGGGACACAAGGATTATTATGAAAATTGGTAAGCATCCTTGCACACGACTGTCAAGGTTTTCCTAGGGATATGACATGAAGATGTAGTGTCTCTAAAAAATCAGAATGCTTGCCTTTTAGATTTTAAAAAGGAAGAATCTCAAACATACATCCTTTACTGAGGCTCCCTTCTTGCCTCTAGAAATATTTCCATTTCTATCAGGTCAAAGAGCTACTTTTTTTTTTTTTTAATTTGCCTGCTTAGAATGACAGTACAAACATGAATTTATGATAACACAGAATTTTCCCAGACAATTTGACCATCAGGAAGAACATCAAAAGGTTGCTTATCTCCAAATACAACCTCAGCATAAATTTAGTCAGTCAACCACAGGAAATGAGGTTACAGTATTTTTTGAACTTTATTCTCTCATAGTCTCAAGTCTACCAAGAAATTGTGCAACTTATTCATATTTACTTCCTTCTATGTAGGCAAAATTTTCATGTTTAGAACAAGCCTTTATATAATTATTAAATATCCTTTTATTAGCAGTTTTTTAACCTCCTATTATAATAGGTTTACATTTGCACAAGTCCATGATTTGCTAGCACAATAACTGGAAAATAAGTTACTGACATATTTTGGAAAGTCTTCGCTGTTTTCATTTACTCAAAGTCAACATTTGACTTCTTTCCAAATAAAACATTTTAGACAAAGTCTTTATCTAGTTATGCAAGTAAACATCAGCTAGTCTTATCTGAAGACTTATAACAAAATCATTGGATATTACAATTTTAATGTCATTTTAAAAACAATATCTAGATCAAGACCATTCACAGTATTTCTCTGACAATTGTATCTTTAATGCTAAAAATCCAAGAAATCTATGAAAACTATGAAAATCCTTCAAAATTTACATAAATCAAAATTCTCTCAAGCTAATTACACAAAATATGTTGTCACTCCACAATTCCTGCTGATTTACCTGACAGTAGAAAACAATATATATATACATATATATATGGAAAGAAGGTGAAGGAAGACCTACTGCATTTCTCCTCTCACCTCTCTCAGTTATATCAGGATTGCCCCCAAACAACTCATGCTGTGGAGAGACAAAGGAGAGCAGAGCATACATTCTCCTATCCAAATCCGAAAGCTGTGTTCGAGAAGTAATAGCAGAAAAGCCAGCAATTGAAGTTGAGTTCTTTTGGTCTTAAATTACAAGGATGAAGAATTTGTATTCACACACACACAGTACTGAATGATTCACTGTGCAACCTTAAAGAACTGACTCCTCAATCCACTGAGAAGCTACCAAAGCAAAACAAGGACTTGGGACATAAAGTAAGATTGCTTCAAACACTCTGAAAAAGAAATCATGGAGGTACTGGACTGCTGTACTTCATCCTCCATAGCCTATCTTGTGCAATACTCGGTATTATTCATGTCACCTTCTGATGGCACAGCTTTGCCAAGAAGTTTTGATGCTTCTTGTGCCACACCAGCTCACAGCAGAAGGAAAAAAAGCACATACGCAGCAGCAGAGTGAAATGCACACTTAGCGTGGACTCAGCACCTCTGAGAAGAAAATCAACTCTCAAACATTTTTCCATGTTGAACTACACAGTTCATTAGACACTAAAGAAATATATAAAAAGGCACTATAGTACTCATCAGGAAAAGCTATAACCAGAAAATAGTTCATCCGTCTGTAAAGAAACTTGATAAGGCAGTACAACCTCCAGATATCAGACCAGGGCAATCTCTTGGGATAGGACTACCATCACTGCAGGAATACTCTCAGGAAGGAATAGGAAGTTACCTCCCAGCCCATCTTGAGCATTATTCTCTCTGTTCCTGTGGTGTGTTATGTTTTAGAGACAATAAGGTTCAATATACAATCACTTGTATACAAATCTCTCCACCTGCATAATTTCATTCCTGAATTGCAGGAGAGGGAAGCTTCTGTCATACTCTATGCAACCATAAGATGTGCCCCATAAGGCTGCACTACCCTCCCCACAGAAATGTTGGTTTGCAGCTCTCCACCATAAGACACCACCACCTCCATGCTCTCCTCCCAAGAGCAGACACTGATGTGAAAAAAGTTGAACACATGCACACATACAACGTGCTACTACAATGCCTTTGCACTTCATGAACACCCAGTGTTGGTCTTCTCCCCACTCGCCAAAATGAAACCTTTAAATCGTACAGAAAACCTTAGGAAGGAATGTGTCCCTGCTACGAGACTCGTGACATTTAGATCCTCCTAAAACAGCTCTCAAACTCTTCATCTGCAGCTTCATAAGAAATCAACAAGAACGTTTTCATCTTGCCTAGGACACTTCTGATGGAGAGCAAATAAAAAATCTGCCCAAGTCTGCTAGCATTGTTTGTGACAAATCCATCAAATTACAGCCTGTTTTGCTGGTGCTGTTTACTGAAACTCAGGAAGCTCAGTTACTTGTCTGCCTTAGAGGAAAAAGGGAAGGTAATCCAAAATATTTTCAGGGGAATTTGGAATGCATTCTGAATATTGGGATACCTCGGATTAGCTAAGGGAATAACAATTTAGTTAACTATTCAGTCCTCTATGGTTTTCAATTTACCTTGAAATAGCTGCCATTCTGTCATCATGTCAGTTTCTTAGAAGAGACTTTTAAGGCTGTATCTAACCTGTGTCCCATGGCAATCCACCATGAATGCTAAATTCTCTTTAATAATAATAATAGTGGTGGTAATAATAATAGTTAGTTCTATCATGCATTTCAAAGGATAAATAAAAGAAACTGACTTAAAATATAGAGTACACATTTAAACACAAAAGTAAAACTATTTCCTTTATCCTCCTTTGTGTACTTGGCTCTGGAAGCACAGTGAGCAAAAACTGAATTTCTGCTGAATGGAGGTTTGGAAGGACCAGGACTTTCAAATATTTTCCAAATACTTAATTCAAAATTGAAAAGAAATGTCAAAAAAAAAAAAAAAGCGTTTCTATTCTTTCCCAAGAAGCTTAAGTTAAAACTTGGGCTTCAGGGTGAGTATCATACAGCTTCTGACCTCTGTGTCCTTGTTACAAAGAAAAGCAACCAAAACATGATCAAACTCCAATAAAAGGCAGTAGCATGAAAGGTCCTCCAAGCATTATGAAAACGCTCAACTGTAATAAGATACAGTCCTGCAGTAACCTGTTAGCTGGAGGGAGGAAACATTCTTTTTCACACTAGCTTTTAAAACAGAAGACAATGTTTTCAATGTTTTACATGTACTGGTTTAAATTCCTTCCATTAAAAGTCTTTTGCTCCCTTAAATATTTTATTTGCAAATAACTAAGGAAACAAACATTTAAATAAAAATATGTCGGTTTGTCTCTTTCACCACAGAAGTAGAATAAAACAGATTTTAGTCTTTACTCTGTAAAAATCCCCTGTGATGTCACTTTAATGCCATAAGCAACTCCTGTTACAGTACAAGTAGGCTTTGGGAAAATTTAGGATGGGATTTATTGAGTGACAATACAATGCAATAAATATTGGCTGTATTGAAACAAAAAGTTTGGTTCTACCAACTTGTTCAAGCAACATAGGTCATTCCAAATAGCTGACCATTCCCTACTCTTTAGTCAGTTTCCAAATTACTAACGGAAGTACTGAATAGCACAGGATCAAGAATCTATCCCTATGAGAGAGGCATCCCAAAAGCATGTCTATACAGTAAATACGTACTCAATTAAATGGAAGCTGAGATGCATTTAAACTTCTACAAGGTTTTGAGACAGTAAATTAATTTTCTTTTAATTGACATGATGAAAAAAGTTTAAAACTTGCTTAGCAATGTCAGTATCATCTTTCTCCACCAAAGGTGTAAATTCATTAAAAGAATGTACCATTAGTTTATCAAGAAGTTATTTTCCATAAGAATCTATTTTCCAAATCAATCAAGACTGATTTGATGAGATTTCATTTTTATCCATACATTTGGATTGACACAGTATTTTCTATTTGACAGTGAAATTATTTTGTCACTACAATATCTGGACAAATTGGAAAATAACTGATGCTTGCTAAACTTACTCTTTTCAAATACTGATTGAACATCAACTTTTGTCCAGTTTTCTAAAAATTCACCACTCAGACTTGGCAACCAGTATTAATATTCTTGACACTTTCACCCTGTTAAATTCAACAGGTTGTTCTAATGTTATAGACAAAAAAGATAACATGGCATCAAAAAATAGAGAAACTGTGGTTTCTTGTTTAAGATCACATTCATTTAAAAAGTCATGTTCTTTTTCTGTAATATTACCTTGTTTATAAATACAACAGTAACTACTAGTATTTTAGACAACAGTTCTGTATTCTTAGCCAGAGACAAGCTTACCATAGCAAGCCTGTACAAGATTCCTGGAAATCAAAAGTAAAAAAAATTAGTTGTTCATTTTTCCACATACAAATAAAATGCGGGTCATTCCTGCCCACTGACCATAAAATCCTCGTGTTATTAATCAGCTGCCCCCTTGCTAGCAAGTATTGTATTTTGTTTCTGGGAAAAAAATACAGCAGAAGATCCAAATGCAAATTATTAGTTATCCACTGAAATCAGTGGAGCTATCAGAATTTATATCTATTAAAGATCTTTCACAAGGTATGCAGATAGCATATTGGAGTACAAAAATTACCACTGCATATTATAACAATAAAGTTTCACAGCAATCACTGTAAGATCATCCCTTTTCTAAATATCCATCCTGTATTGTAACATGACCCATCTGAACGGGTTTTTTAAGCATTTGAAATGCACAAAATTTAAACTCAGTTTGTCAAGGAGTTTTAATTCTTATTCCCATAAACATAAGTTCCAATGCAATTATTATTTTTTAATTCTCACCTTAAGTTAATTATACCCCTAAGGTCAGTGCCAGAAGCTAATGATTTGAGTGCTCATCAACTTTTTCCAGCACACATTTAAAATGAAAATATTTGTGAAAAACCCTGACATTGAGAACTATTGGCTATTTTACTTATCAGCATTTTTGTAACTGAGATTCAACAGGTCTCAATCAATTCAGATTTTGAATCAAACTAAATGAAATATTATAAGATATTACACTTTGCACCCCTTCCTTTGCATCTCTTGGTGTAGAGAGTAGAGAAAGCAAGTAGCACCCACTAGATGTACCAATATAGTCAGAAGATGGTGTTAAGATTGTCTTATAAGCAAAGAAGAGACTGGATCCAGAATAAATGGAACAAACCAACCATTTAAAGTCAGATCTCATTGTTTTGTTCACTAATAAAGGGAAAAATCATTCTTTGCTTTTTGTTAATTTCAGAAGTAGGCAGAATCATCAGGTTTCTATTTTGATTATGTCAAAGATCACCAGGTCAGCATTTTAGGATGGCTATTCCAGGTCGAACCAAAGGTCCATGTGCAGCACAGAATCATGTTTCTGACTGGCCCAAGCCAGATTCATTGCAAAAAGGCACAATTACAGCATGGAAATAGAGAAATCTCTCCACTGATACATCATCCCAGCACCCACCAACCTGTGCCTCAGGAATTTCCTAAGCCAAAAGGCCATATGCATTTAAAAACAGCGTATCAGCAGTCACATCAGTTTAAGACACCACAAACCAAATGTTATTGTCTTCCCTCATTCCTTTTCAATCTCTCAACCTCTTATGTGCAACTGACTGTACAACAGCAACACAGCGTGAGAAAGACAGGATAAAATGGCTCCTCACCGCTCCACCAAACTTAGAGAAAACCAACGAATCAGAGAGCTCAGATCAGACCAACCAGATGGTACTTTTGAAGAGCAAAAATACCACAAAGTCCAAGGTGACAGCTGTCAGTGCAGACCTGCCAGCCCATAACATTTCTGTAGCTACCCAGCATCTTGGATCCTGTGCATATAGACTAAAATGAATAAATAAATGAAAAAATCACCAAACAAAAACCTTTACTCATCTTATTATCCTCACTGTCTTTCCCTTTTTCTGTCTTTTTTGTCCATATCAGGGAAAGTGAGGATTGGGGTTTGGACAAACAAATGAGCTGACATCCTTCAGCACAGCTCAACTATAGCAAGTCTCTGCAATTCCTTCCCACCTCAAAGGTGGAACACAGCTGCTTAAACACTCTTAAAGGGATGCTCACAGCTGCCAGAGAGCATGGCCAGCACCAGACCCATGCCTGGTGACTCACCCAGGTGCCTGCATCATCACCCTGAACTCATGGCTGGAACCTCTTCACCCAACAGGAGCTGCTCAGCAGCCTGAGACACCTTCTAAACAACCTATGTCTCTACCAGTGGAGACTCAAACACCATCGAGCTTATTAGCCTGTCTCCAAAAGTGGCCAACAGCAGGTAGAATACATGAATACAAGACAAGTGCTACTTGGGGTGGAACTTTTCTGATATGCCCTCCAAAGCTTTCCTAACTTGCTTTGCTAGGACATCACAAGCCAGAGGTGGTGTCTTTACATTACAAATCAATTTTTCTCCTATTGGTTTCAACCAATGTAAATCATAGACATAATAATTCTACTGTTATAGGAACACACAAACATGAGCTTCACAGTTAATTATTTCTACTTACAAAGATCTTAGATTGCACGGTACAGAATAAGTCTAATTAAGAATACTCTATAGTGTCTCCAAATCTCATAAACCTCTTGCTCTTTGGTATAGTTACCAAGCCGGGGAAGATCTCCACATGTAAAACACCAATAATAAAACACCAATACTGTGTAAAGTGGAAAATTGTACTCCATTTTTAAATGGATTTTGTTAAAGCCATTGCGATAAGATGCAAACCCTATATACTGCCAAATGCTGATTCCTAGATAAAATGCACCTGTGACTGGAACTCACTCCTTTTCTTATTGATCTGATCTCTGTCTTCCAGAGAACTGTAGAATAGGCGGCCACCTACCCCTTAGTTCTTCCTTTCGTGTTCTCTCACCATAAGAACAGTTAGTGTATTCCCAATTAAATCAGAGAAAAAAGGTTGGACTCAAATATACGAGTTTATTTTCTCAAGTTCAAAGTTCAAGAAACACCAATCATATAAGTAAGTTTTAAAAAAAGAATGTCTCCCTTAACAAAGCAGTTTCTGGAGGCATCATTTAACCATTGGTCATGTTATTCAAAACAATCCAAGTTTGCCTGCAAGAAGTTGACATATTCCCTTTTTAATAAAGACAAACGAGCTTGGAAACTCATCTATTGAAATGGGTTCTATTTAATATATAGACACCATCACCAACAACATCCCTTTGAAGAACACCAAGAAGTCTGCCAGCTTTTAGGTTGTGCACAGTAATCTACTGCATCCAGGTTTCCAAGTGCAATCCAAACACCATAATTAACCAATAGTCACAAATAGTCACGAATAGCTTTCTTGACAAAGTTGAGAAAAACCAATTATGATTATTTTGTATGGAAATTACTCTTCATTGTTTTCTAATGCTATAGCAAGCAAATTTCAAAGAAATTCTGAATGCCAAGAGAACAAAAACAATAAAAAACAGAGTCAATCCTACATAGCGCCACATTATCGACATTTCATGTTTTCTACCTCATCTCCCACTGAAAGTTAATGATGCATTTTAAATGAAATGAAAGAAGAGATTCATTAAGTGTTATGGATCTGTGACAACATACTTTTTAAAGTGTAGAAATAACCGCTGTAGCCCTAAAATTCACCAGGGGTTTTGCTGAAAAAATCTACATAATGTCCTGCCTGAACTTAAGCTGCTTACACTGTCTTCAAAGAACCAGTTAGTCCATACCAAACCACAGCAAAGATGAATGGATTTTTTTTAATATCTTGTTTTTATCTCCATGTAGCAGTTTCTTGACACACAAAGGGAGGCATTTATCTAAAGAGTAGAAAGTAGTTACAAGCCATGCTAACATGAATCATTTAGGGACTTGAGGTCCCTTCCAACCCCTACAATACTGTGGTTCTCTAATTTACATTCATCTTTAAAAATGAAAAGCGTTTGAAAGAAGGAAGCCTCGTTCTACTCCCTGCACCACTGCAGCCCCAGACCCTGGTACGCTGTTGTGCACAACCCAGCCACCACCACCAGCCCTGTGGGCAAGCGGCAGCACAGCTCCACTACACAGAGCCCACGCCTAATGCTGCCTCTGGACAAGGCTTGCACCTCACCCTGCTCACACACACAGCCTGCAGCACAGCACAGGACTGGACAACTCCTCCCCGCTTCCCATCCCTGATATGAACATTTCTGTCAACACTGATGGATTTTCTGGTAATCCAGAAATTAAAAAGCAAGAAGAGAAACATTACTGTAGCAAATTTTTTTCTTTGCATTTATTTTAAACAGTATACATCATCTATTCTTTAATCTTGCACAAATAACCTTGGCATTATCTCTTCTGCTCTTTCCAATTCTTCCTAGCCCATAGGAGATGCTCGTGACTGCAGAGCTGTTCCACTTGCAACAATGCTTTCCTGCAGCCAGCAATTCCCACAGGAAGCATTCCTTTAAGTGTGGTATTACCAGGCTGAGTTGAGGCAGACTCAAGAGTAAGTCCAAAAAAAGAGCCTTCTTCATGAAGTTTCAAGTACTGCAATATCCCTCTTTCTGTTCTGTGAAGATGGTGTCTTTCAGCTGAAAAACCCATTCATTTAAAGTCCTTTAGAGTTCTTCTGTTAGAAATCAAACACTCTAAAAGAATATCTGTATCATCATCCTAGCCTTCACTCTACATGTGTATAAGACAGAACCATTGGAAAATTATAAAAATCGCTTTAAAATCGTTAATTATTTCACTGCCACTGACCTATTAAGATTTCAACTCTCCATTTTCTTTGAAATAAGAAAAAAACTATTTCATTCCAACAACCTTTTCAGCTTAGGGACTGTCAGATCCATATATTCAAGTGAATTCCAGAAATCCCCCAAAGCATTCATCTCTTAAAAGAATTTTTCATAGAAGTATTTTGTCATGATACAAATGATACTGAGCTTAGACAGGTAGGCTGTTGGCAATAACTGCTGAAGCTTAAAACATGAGATACCAGGCAAGTTTTCTCACATTAGAAGACATAAGAGGTAATTAGCTTCTATTTTGAAAACTCCTAGAAATACATCTGAAATCATTTTTCATAGGTAAAATCCATTTGTGCACAGAACTGCACAACCAAATTCTGTTTACAGTGTGTCTCTAGACACCACAATAGTTCTACATGGTTGCTCAATTTGTCTTTTTTTTTTTAAACATACATTTCTATCTTTTATGCTGTTGCATGAAAGCCTTCAAACTTATTTCCCAAGTATTCAGTCAGAACCACAAACAATTCAAAAATGAAATGCATAAGAGTTAATCTGAGCATGTTTCAACCTCAGAAAGAAGCTGTCATTTAGCACATTTTCTTGTGCTGCTTTTTCTTTCTCAAAAGAAGCTATCAGCAATAGCTTTCTTGGCAACAGGACACATACACATAACAGTCCTGATTCAAACAGTTAATTGAGGACAGATGTCTCAAGAGAATATCAGAGCTGCCTTCTGAATTTCCAAGCATGTCTTACTTTACAAATAAAAATAGCCTCATAGCTAGGAAAAATTCAGTGGCATTCTGCAAGTAAAGACAATTTGTTTTCCAGTGCATCTTTCTGTATTTTAATTACAGGTTCCTCCCAGTTTGAAAGAACTCAAGCATTTGCCACAGCCATATGGAAGCACCAAAGAGCAAGAGTGTTTTTGCATGAGATGTTTTTAAAAGTAGTTTTCATCCCAATTTCCAAAATATGCTAGCACTTCTCTAAGATGCTTAGTGCCTTAACTCATAACTATTATGTCAATATTTTTAAAGTGATTTTAAATTGCTCTGGCATAAGATCAAGCTTGACAACAGTTATAAAATCTAAGCAATTCAAAGTTCATTTTCACTTACACTCTTCTGTATAACCCACACGTACGAAAGTCGTGTGATCTGTAAGATTCCAGTTCCATTTAAGCTAGAAAATGCATTCTGATTAATTTTAAGGCTAAAAGTGAAAACCCCAATCAATCCTGATTTAATTTACCTTTCTTCTGCATAACAACACATTTCAGAAACACATGACAGTGATTATTGAAAGCTTTTTATAGCATAAGATTACAGTGTAAGATTAATTAGCAACACTATAATAATAGCAGTGCTAATTAATTCATCCTAACCTATAGCAAAATAGCATGAATAATCCTGCTAGCATTAACAACTTCCATGGTGTATACCTCACAATGAACCTTCTCACATGGTGTTGAATGTAACTGAAATGTAATGTCTCCCAGAACACAGATTAACTAATGTGCAGATGCAGTGGAAAATCTTACTGAGGCAGAACGACACGTGCGAGGAAGCAGGTAGCTTCTGACAAAAATCAGGGTTGGAAAAGTTCATGTTTAGTTCCCCATTTGTCCTTGAGCAGCACTGAGCGCACAGGGATCTCATCCCTGATCCCACAAAATCAACAGCAGGACTCCCAGTGATTGAATCTCAAGTTACTGGAGCCTAAACATACAAAGTTCAACGTAAGGCCACACAGTGAGAATGGATACTAAAGTCTGATAGCACGCATGTGCCTGGACACAGGGTCCTGGGACAGGGGAGCACACAGCAGGGAAAGGTACCTGGAGCCCAACTGTGGCTGGAAGTCATGCCTTCCAGCAGGACACCCCTTCAGCTGCACAGCAGCACGGCCTCCAGACCCCACGTGGGAGACAGTGGGCTCCCCACCCATGTCTACACTGAGCACAAACAGTATGAGAAAATGAACCTGTAAATTCAGGAAATGAACGAGTCCCAGCGGTGAAGTACAGAGCAGATGGCAGAACAGGATGCCTTGGCGCATGAGACTTGAGGGCCCACCTCAGGGAGGACAGATTCTGAACTCTTGTCCAAGTTTGGAGACTTCCTGAAGACGGTCCCAGAGCATTACCGTTAGTAGGAATCCCTCTTGCTTGCCTTTTGTCAAGAAAAGGCTGAGGAGGAAAAAGCCCATACAGGTATAACCCTGTCTGCTGAGGTCAATCCTCCTAGAGTAAAAATTTTGAAAGCATGAGCAAAAAAACAGAAATTGCAGAGATCAACCCTATCCCTGAAAATTCAGAGAAAATAAGTCGACTGGAATTGCAAGCTTGCCCATGATCTGGGCCAGACTGGTAGATAAACATCACTAAGAAAAGTTATCTTTGAGCCTTAAAAAATATTTTAGGCACTGTGTATATAAAGATATCGTTTTTCTTTCCATGCAGATCCATTATAAAATTAGCATTACTGGGAGAGGAGCAAGACTGACTGTTTAACAAAGCTAGATACAGCTTTTAAAAAGACCAAATGAACTTTGTCGGGTCCCATGGTCAGATCTTTTACTGTATCTTTTTTCCCAAGAACTCAGTTTTACTTGGAACAATAAATGAAAGCCATTTTACCTCATTATTCTAAATTCCACTGTTTATCATTCCATGAATTTAATTAATGTCATTTGCTTGCATGAGCTAGAACAGCCACCCGCTCTCTTTTGAACTTCCTCCAGACACATTGTGCAATTTTGATTCTAGAGTGGTGACAGCATTCGTATACTCAGGGCTTCTCACCTGCTGTCTGAGGGGTAGTTTTGTTAAATCGCACTGCAGTGACAGGTTATGGTGGACAGAGAAAACGTTATTGGTCTGAAAGAGTTGTTTCTCTTTCTGCTGTGAAGGAGCATGACAATTAACAGCTCCCCACTGAAACGGCAGGAGATGTACGACACTCAAAAGGTTTGACACCAGGAGAAAATTTGTCCAACTGCAGCTACACACCGTGTTACATGTTACTACATGAAAACAAGTCATTAAACGAGACCCAAGGAGATTCCTAGTCACTAATACTAATTACAGAACTGCCTTCAGACAATCCCGCATTCCCAACTTAATCCTAGCTGAACTAAATAACAATTCTGACAGTCCTACCAAGGCTTCATTTGTTAATACATGGTTAATATATGTTTGTTCGATCCGATAAGCTGGATCTTATTTCTGCCTTCCCCACCACCTCTACCCTCCATCCCAGTAAAGCAAAAACATAGCCCAGGGAAATCCTCCAACTTAACACTGACAATAAAACTCTCAAATTTGTAACAGCATAACAGAGTGATTAAAAACCATACTATAGCATATATTCATAGCTTCCCACTTCCTCTTATATACACAGACTAACACAGACTAGTAAAATACCTAATACAACACAATGATAAACTAGATAACTGAGTAGGAAACCCATCTGCCCACCCTCCCCTCATCAGTTCTTTTCTCACACTTTGGCAAATCCTGTTAAATTTCTTCAAATATCTGCATTCTCATCCCAGAGAATCAAGAGATGCTCTGACAGCAAACAGTGCTCAAACGTTCTCTTAATGTTAACTGGAAACTATCATGTTCTTCTCTAATCACTGGACTCGTTTTTCTTTCAGTACCTCTCTTGTGAGACTCCACATTTCCCTCATCCTGCTCATCTAGAAATGGAGTTCAAGAAAATTGAATTTGCAAATGTAATGTCTTGTGAATCAACAATATTTAGACAGTACCAAAAATAGTTACTACATGTCATACAAGTGTGTACCCACTAAACAGGGCAGTTGTTTTGCTTTATCATGGGCAGGTTTGCCAGCATGATTTACATTCATTTTGTTGTTTGTGGTGCAATTCCTTGATTAGCAGATAAAGACTTTCAAAAACATATATATACTTAAAACATGCTTGGAAAGCAGATGTGCATGTGCTTACACTTCTCCCAAACAGCAGGTTGTTTTGACACCAAAAAAATCCCTCACTGATAGCACACAATCCGCAGCTCCAGATACTGCCAGTGCTTTTGCTTCACTCTCACAGCAGAGCCATACCAATGGATCTTTGCAGAGAAGCATCAGCTGTGTCCCACTTTTTCTAGCATACATGAGCCACCAGACACATCTGCATTTATTTGGCAGGGTTTCATTTGGCAGGGTTCCTCCACACTTACACAATTTGTGCGGTTATGGAGAAGTTATCTCCCTGATCTTGTAGCCGCGTGCAGGTTTTATCTCCCTGACACAGTAACACAGACTATGACTCATTATCTACTGATACCACCTGCAGCAGCAGGGGCCACTGTGAGACATCATCAAATCTATCTCAATTCAGCTGTTTCCAAGAGGCAGGTACTACAAATAAGAACTGTTAATGTTGTACAAGATCCTGCTGTTACAGAATACTTTTTGTTGCCTGGCTCTTATATTCTCTGATTTTGTGCCATAATGAGGTATAACAAGGACAGTTAAATAAAAGATAGGATATTTGCCCACTAACATCTTCATTAACACAAGAGGTCTTTTAAAGAGCTGTGTAAAGGTAAAACGGAAAAAAACCTTTTCAAAACTACAGTTAACACAATTAAATTGCTTCTTGTTTTTATACCTCGTGGTTCATACATGCTGAAGATGATGGTACAAATCTTGCTGTAATTCTCAATAGCTGCCATTAATTCATCTCAAGTATTGTATTTTTATAAGAGATGGTTAAATACATTTTTTTTTATGTTTAGCTAGGAGATACAAGGACATTAAGACAGTAAGCTAAATGCCTCTCTTGATCCTTCCTGCCATCAGTCACAAATTGCTCCTGAGGGGTCAGTCTATTTGTGTTATCCCAGTAGTGGTACAAATTTTGGTCCTGGGTGTCATTGCTGGCAGACTGAAAGAGTGGGGGGCAAACTGGTGAACTGCTACACTGGACTTTACCACTGGAGCTTATTTTCAGAACTGTGGCTTTTCAACCAAATGAACTGGAGACTATATTGAAAATGACTAGCTGATTGTCCAATATGTTTAATTTTTATTCAATAGTTTAATTTTTAAAAATATTGTTATGGAATAAGAAACAATCTTAAAACCGAGACAGCAAATGCTGTCAGATTTATATCTGTCATTGGTCCAAATCCACCACAAAAATTCCAGTATTATCATTGCATTCTCAACATGAGCTACTTCTTCAGCTAATACTTAACTTTTTCCTTAAACTATATACATGCATCTCTTCTTAATACACAAGAAAATTCAACATATGCAGCATTAAATATAAAATGAAGCGAAGGGAAATGAAATCTCTCAAGATGCTCGTTTCAGATTCATGCCATTTAAAAATATCACCAGAATGATATTGTCTCAAGTTAAAAAAGAAAAAAATGGAAGATTAAAAGCAAAATAAGGTGATTCTCCTCTGTCATACAAGTTTCTCACTACCAGCCAGTTAATTTTCCAGCCATGGATTTTTACCTACTACTTTGCAAAATATAAAAGCAAATATGACTATTCAAAAGATTAGACAGCACAAACATACACAGTGCAAGTTGTTGTTTCAAATACAGACCTTGTAATTTGAGTATAAGTTTATTCAGTAAGGCTAAAATGACTAAAATGAATGAGAATTTCAGCTTTACCTAGTCTACATAATTTCTGTATAGCAGAGGAAGTTAATGTCAGAGAAAGCAAACAATTTTTGCACTTCCCATCACTCTTCACTGCCTTCTCAGGCTAGAGGCCCAAGCAGGTAAAGTATTTTTCACCCATGGCAAAAGATGAATGGTGGCAAACCAGGAGGCTGACACTGCTATTTCTACCTATACCAGCAGCAACACGAAACTGTATCCTGCTTATTTACACAATGAGGATGTAAATCAGACATCTGATGTCAGTGACCTTATGATGTGTAGAAATACCCACCGGTGAGCGGGTGTCCAATCCGGTTTCCTCTGAAAGCTGAGGGAAACGTTGGCCTGGATGGTAATGCAAGAGGAAAGATGCTTACACTTGTGAGTATAGGCAAAAGACAAGGTTCACTGACAGACTGAAAAATGTTCTTGTGGCATGGGAGATGGAAGGGAGCTTTAATCCTAGTTTTTCTATTAGAAAACAATGAAGCAGAACTGAAGACACAAAGTTTTGAGTATGCCATGCAGAAGTGATTGTAAAAACTAAACTTCAAAAGTCTTTCTGCATCAGGCATTTGATGCTATATAATGTAATAAGAAATTTAGTTGCCCAGCATTTCACAGAAGAAAAAAAATTCAAAAGGATTAAACCTCAAAAGTTTCCAAAACTGTTGTAGACAGAGCTCTGAAGTCTCATCTTTTTAACATGCAGCAGCTAAGAGGAGCAGTGTGGGATAGCTACTCTAAACTGGGGAATCAGTTTTTCACCAGACATAACTGTTTGGGAACAAAAGAAAAAAAAAAGTTCATTTTCACCAACAAAGTAAAACTTTGTTTAAGGTCAATACTAACAAAACGTTGCAAGCTTCGTGTTTCATTTTGTATACATGAACATCTAAGTACCTGAGAACAGCACTGGAACTTCCAGGGTGTGTATGCAGGGAGATGCATGGAGGAAAGCTATGATAAATCAGCCTGTTGATTGTAGAGTTCTTGCAATTTGCTCCCAAGAATCTAGTGCAAACTTCTATTAAAGAATATCTATAACCACTGCTGTGCGAAGAAACTGTCTAAATCAGTCTCTGTCAGATTCAGGTTGCTATGGTACAAGCTAAGTGACCTCAAGCCAGCTCACAGTGTTGTAAGTGCTACAACCACTCCTTGACTGCAGCCCACCCATACTAAAATACAGGATAGGGAATCAATTACACTGTGCTTCTGACCCAGTATGACTATTGCTTCTTTCTCCATCTTATTTCCACATCAAATTCCTCCTCCATTAACATGAAGATGCTGCAGTGTTTTCAAAAATTGTAAATTAACATCGCCACAGCATGAGAAATGTCTGAACTAATCCATGCTGTGTACCTAACTTCTAAAACTCAGAAGTGGTTATAATAAAATCACACCCAAAAAAGTTCATCATGTTTTTAATAAAAAAAGCAACATATATACACATAGATATATCAAGTGTGTGTGCATATATAGTGCGTGTATAGATGTTTTATTTTTTTCCCCACACATTGGAGGATGGGGGGAGAGCAGACTTATTAGGACTCACTGTCACGTAGGTAGCTATCATTTAATTGACACCTACATTGGGCAGAATGTGTCTTACCTTCTGTCAATGCTTGGACTGCAACAGCTCTTTAGTTCTCTAGCATACTGTTGACAAAGTTACCCTTAATTTCACGGAGACTCTGAAGCACTGAAGCAGCTGAGAGAACAGCAAGTCACCAGCAAACCACAAATTCTTGGTTCCCCATCCTATATTCAAAGAGCATGGTATTTTTAGTAGACTATCAATCTACTCCAACGCCATTCTGGAAGGAAATCAATTTTTAGCCTTTTCATCTATTAAACAAGTCTGAGTTGATTAATAATCCGGCCACACAGAACTCCAGCTTTGCTCTCAGCCAAAACAAACAAGCAAAAAAGCTTTAAGCAACCCTACTGCGGGTTATCCTAAAGACAAGGATAGAACAGTTTGCTGCCAACAGCTTTACAAGCAGTTATCAGGCTTACCCTCCTCAATTAAAAGCTTTTAAAATTGCTGATAGAGGATATAAATGTTTTTCATTTACTCAAATCTTTACTAAATGTCTCCATGACCTTGTTCATGCTGGCTTTTTCCAAACATGGAAGGTGCCTCACCCCACATTTTTTTACATGTACTCCGATTGCCACAACCACTAAAGCTTTTTTTTTTTTTTTATCATTACTGTTTCCAGTTCACTTCCACAAGGGTGCCAGAAAAGAGACTGATGTATATCACATGTCAGGGACCATTAACTTTTTAAGCACTGTGTTTTGTGGATATGCCCTGAGCAGAATTAGATAAAGCAATGGTAATTAAGTCCCTGGCCACCTGGATCCTTTCCAGTTCTGAAGAGCACTATCACAGCTCTAGACCTAAACCAGAGCAAGGAAAAAAAAAAAAAAAGCAACAAAAGGCAACCAAAGAAAAAAGGTACAAAATAGCAAATTTTACTCTGCCATTTTATTCTCCAGACTCTTTTATTACTTGTCTTGAGCATAAGAAAAAAAAGTCAACTGAACAAGATGTAAACATACCTTTTATCCCCCCAGCATCCACCCAAGGCAGTAACTTTTCTAGAGGCTTATGCTTTTTATTCAGAGATGAAAAAAATCATGAAAAAACTCCTTAATTTTTCTTCTTCCCTACCCCCACACCTAAATAACAAAGCTTTCTCTTCTTCCATACCCCAATAAATCAATACAAATTCTACCTAGCCATTCCATGTTTTGTAACTCTTCTTCCCTGTTTCCTACACCCAGTGTTTGTTATATATAGATGCTGTTTGTAAAATAGAAGGTGTACTCAACAGTTAGATGAGGGAACCCAAATTACACCACAAGCTCAGTTTGAAGTATTACAATCTTACAGTCTTACCTACACAGCTCCAAGCTTTGTTAGTGAAAGCTAATATTTTAATTGTAACCATGTTGCTCTAATTTCAAACCAGATACTATGGTTAAAGCCTTGTTTAATGTTCTGGTACAATATCCTATTGTTCTCAAAGGTTATTATTGTGACTAAAAATTAAGATAATTGCTACGGAAAATTATCTCCCCCAATCATAACTCAATAGGGAAATAACAGGAAATAATTAATCTTGAAAAAGCATGTTAAACAAAAGTCGCTTCCTGTAAAGATGTGATTTTTATTTAGTGAAGCAGAAAGAGAGGAGTGTTCTCAGGGTGTTTATCATCCCCATTCTGGAGTACTGCTGCAACATTTCTTCCCATTTTATTCACATTTTTACTGTTTTTCTTTAATTTTTATTTACACCACTACTTCTGAAGCTGATGTGTTGTGGCTTCCACTTCCTCTGCAATCTTGAGTTAAATTTTGAGTTAAAGAAAGAATACCTACTGTAACCAACCTTTATGAGGATCTTAGCAGCAGCACGGAAATACTTCTGCAACATTAAAAAGATACGGCCTAAGATGTAAGATCTCATCCACAGCTGCTCCTCTTCCAGTTGTCATTATGTTTACTCACTGCTACACTGAAAACAGGCAGCACAACCTGTTACACAGTGCAGCAGAAAAAAATGGATTTAGTTCTGATTGCTCTAGAGGCCTCTTCTGAAAAGACAGCTACATACCTTTAGTCTCCTTTCTTAGAAATACTATTAGTGTGCTACTCAATAAAACTTTAAAGATTCATTGCTTGATCATCTTCAAGATCTTCTTGAGCTTTACCAAAAGTGTCATGTAAGCATAAAGCATTATGTCCTTCTAATAAACATGCTGAATTCATAGGCAGAGACAAATGAAGAACCAGAAGGTCAACTTCAGATTTTCTACTTACTCCTACCTTTTCAACTGTAGCTGAATTGATGGGAGAACAAGGAACACCAAGCAGATAACCCTGTGATCTCACAGACCAAGTCAAGGAATTATTAAATAGTCCCAAAACCTTTCCTGCATTTCCTCGCTACTAAACAACCTCTCTCTTTTTCCTACCTATACTCATGAGATATCATCCTTCCCCAATTTAACTAAGATGCACAGTGAAAGCTGTGTCAGAAATGAGTCTACGTCATGGACTTTATAGTCCTGTCATCATTTCAAATTCCTAGTCTGGGAGTTGAACAGCTCTGTCATCAGCTGACACCGGCTCATCCAGGCTTCTGCAATGATGCTCAAATTACCGAAGGGAGCAGTTCTGGCAAGAAGAATCTGTGGCAGAAGAATTCCTCTCACATCTCAGTTGCTCGACCACCACAAGAAGTGAGTTTAAAATACTGAAGTCCAAGTGTGTAAACAATAAAATCCAATATTCAAGTAAATCTGCACTGTTAACTATGCTGCATGAACTGGTGCTTAGCTTTCTCCTAATATATTTAGCTTGTCCCACTTCCTTTTTTTGTACTGCAAAAACAGAAGTTTACCTTAGCTTATTCCCCTCTTACTAGGTAAGACAGCTCCTTAGAAACAACAGTCAGTGTTAGCGAAGTGATAATTCATGTCCTCTGAAAACAAATATTGGGTCTGCCAGAATGAATTTTGTTATGCCCTGGTGGAATACACTGGAAAAATATTACAGGAAAAATTGTCCTGAAATTACTTGGGCAGTAACTGAGCACAACATTTCTGATGACCAAAAGGTTGCTCTTAGCAGCTGTAAGTGGGAAGCTATCAATGACTTAAAACTACACACACAGAACAGGGAGAGGACACACCATGCCCATATTCCCACCAAACAAAGCTTTACCAACAAAAACACTAAATCAGTAGCACATCAGATAAAAAGTCACAAATCTCATGTAAGAGACCTAAAGATGACAATAGTCAGAGAAGATTCTGATACAGTTTGATGGGCTGGAACATACCTCTCCAACTCCAAAACACTAAAATAAGAAAGGGTCAAGAAGATCGAAATAAATGTAATCACATGTTGAGTGTCTAAGTTTAGCCACTCTTGTCTCAGGTATAATGATTTCTGGAAATTACATGACGTGGCAAATTATAAGAAAAAACTAACAAAATGAAATGAAAAGGTTTTTGTAAAATAGTTTCCTGGGCCACGCTTAAAAATAAGTGTCAGTACTGGCATGCTCCCCGATTTATCATATACCCAAAATTCTACATGAGACAGTAGCAACATACAACAGATGTGAATTACCCAAAGAGAAAAAGATGGATAAATGTGCACTTGCTTTTATCATCTCCAGAAAAAGAACTCCATGACCTCCTAATCACAGCGAAGCTGAACAAGCACATCTAGTGTTAATTAGGTTAGCAAACTTGGCATCAGAAAAGCGACCTACTCCTCGTATGTTCCTTTAGCAACTCTTCAGTAACTCGTAACTTCACCCTTAACTTTATCCCAATATTTCTTCGACTTTCTTCATACACATTACATACCAAAACTTCCTTAATGAGAAGATTTTCTTATGGTAATAATGCCCTTTATGTTGAAAAAAAAACAAAAACTTTCAAAAACAGAGTGGAATAAAAAACAATTTCTGAAAACTTAGATGTACAAGAAAAACAAGTTAAAACTAGGATGAATGAACAACAGATTTTGAAGACAGCAAGGCACTTTTGAGGGATGTATCTCTGCACTTTACAGTAGTGCCTTTACTTCTGATTAAGTTAAATAAAATCAGTCACGCAAACAGCCTAAACTTACAAGTCTTTTGGTTAAAATTAACCATGGGTACACAGAGACTACCATACACCAAACTGGTATCTCTTTTTCACTTTAATTTCAGTTTAGTAAATCTCAGAAAAATGAGATAGAAAAATCAACTCTGACATATAAAAGACGCAT
This sequence comes from Anser anser, assembly GCF_964211835.1. Lineage (NCBI taxonomy): Eukaryota > Metazoa > Chordata > Aves > Anseriformes > Anatidae > Anser > Anser anser. The sequence continues at coordinate 85,472,493 of NC_139722.1, forward strand.
GTATGTTTCCAATGTAAACACTGATTTTCTTTTCCATCCTATCCTAGAATTCTAGATCTGCCCTTACTTAGACCTGTAGTTTCTCAGTCACTGATACGTGACAATTCTAAACTGACCCGAAAAAGAAAGAATAGCTCAACACCTGAGAAGAGGGTGGCGGGCAGCACTTCACATGCATAAAGAGGCATATTCAACTGACAGATATGCAGGCATGTGAACTCCCCAGGGAGCTGAATGAAAGGAGCATATTTACTTTCAAGGTTGAATCTGCTTGTAAGAAAAAAGCAGCAAGACTGTAAGTGCTAGAAAGGTTAAAATTTTCAGAAAGATGGAAATTCTCCTTCTAATCAATCCCTATCACCTCACATGCAGTTAAGATACTGTTCAGAAAGCTACCTACACATTAGAAGTTTTACGACAACAGAAAGATTAGGGAGATTGCTCTATGGGGTTGCCCAAGAACCTTTGGTCCAGCCATTCTTCTCTCAAAACTTTGTTATAAACTGGTTCAATCAAAACACCCATTAGAACCCTCTTTCTTCCAACAAAACTGTTCTAAGATTACTAACCTGCTCTAGAAGTCTGCCCTATTAAATGTTTGTTAAGTACGGTTGGATTTTACCTTACTATTATTTCAGGATAGAGCTTGCATATATTTCACTGTTTTCATAGATGTGAGGATCTGAAATGACAAGATCTTTAAAATGGCTACCATTTTATTACCAGAATCTCTTATTTTCTTATTACTTTACATAATTTTTCAGACATTTTCAAAACATCCATAAAGCATCAATTGCATTCATAAAGCGTCAATTGTGACATAGTACAAGTAGATCTACAGCTTCCTCTTGACAAGAAGCAGAGGGGCAGGTGCTGAGCTCTGCTCTCTGGGGACAGCGACAGGACCCGAGGGAACGGCATGGAGCTGGGACAGAGGAGGGTCAGGCTGGGGGTTAGGGAAAGGTTCTGCACCCAGAGGGGGGTCGGGCACTGGGACAGGCTCCCCAGGGCAGTGGTCATGGCACCGAACCGCCAGAGTTCAAGAAGCGTTTGGACAACGCTCTCAAACACAGAGTCTGATTTTTGGGTAGTCTTTTGGGAACCCAGGACTTGGATTCAATGATTGTTGTGGGTCCCCTCCAACTCAGGATATTCTGACTGATGTTATTCTATGCAAGACACCAAGTCTACATTTGGTCCCAAAAATAAGAATTGTTTCAGGCTTGATTTCACTCAGTAGAGCTACTCTCAGTTTTACAGTCAACATGCTACATATGAATTTCTTAAGTAGTTTATGTGGCTCTGTCTGCTATTATGAAAAGAACCATAAATGGATACCAAACAATTATTCCTCAGCCATTAAATGTCTCTCAGGTTTCTAGGCCGCCTCCTCACACATGTATGTAAAGGCTGAAGAATAAAAAAAGCAAGGACTGATTTTATCTCAAGGTTATGGAAACACCATTAGACCACAAAACTATGGTGTCAAAAATTTATCTTGACATTTGAAAAAGTCTCGGTGGAGTTAAAAGCCTTATCACATAATTAACCGTAGATAATTCTGTTTAATACTGAGGATCAGAATTTAAAAACAGCCACAACCTTGATAAACGGCATGTTAAATAAACTGGAGCTTCCAAAGAGTGATCAGATAGCAAGAATGAAAAAAATCCAACTCCAACTCAAAGGGCAGTTGACACATGAACAAATTGTCTAGTAAGAACAGGGCAAAACTGTAAAAAGGAAAGGTACATGGCCCTTCTGAAACACCTCCCCATCCAGTACAGCTGATATTTTCCACAGGTCTTATGTAAATTAAGAATACATTGGGCTGAAATTCTATCCCCACTTAAGAAATGGCAGAGCTTTCTTTGATTTTCAATGGGAAGTTTGCATAGTTTGCACTCAAGGGGACTCAGTCTACTGAATGTCACAAGAAAGTGAATAAAACTATAATTAATTATCCACAAAGACAAGAGCAGTGACGAGCAGAGAAGGAAGACTGTTTAAAAGAGCTTCTGTGAAACTCCTTTGACCTCATTCAGGTTGGAGAACTTCCAATAACTATCTGGAATTTAGTCATCTCACTGCAGGACGGTTTTTCTCTTTTGTCTGCCTGTTGCTTATCTTCCTGCTTGAGGACCCAGCATCAAACAATAAAAATGACCTTTGACTTTTTTTTGTTGCTTTCTTTTTTTTTTTTTGTCATGCAATGAGAGAACTGATCCAAAATAGTTCAATGCTAGAACAGGCACCTACTGAACTTGAAAAGAATGTTGGAAGAGGTTGGGAAAACAAGATTACATCTTCAAGCCATGTATCTGTGACCACACAGAAGTCATCACAGCTGGTCTTTTTTTTTCTTTTTTTTTTCTTTTTTTTTTTTTTTTTTTTAAAGAGACCACAGAAGACTTCCTAAGACTTTTATCAGACATTTACAGTTCCAAAGCCTTAAGTTTTACCTGCTGGGACTAAGCATCCCTATTTAGCTTGGGGGAGGAAGAACGGGACAAAACACCCCCAGTATTTTTTCCATTGTCATTCAGCTCATCTTCCCAGAAAGATTTTATACAAGTGGCCGAAAATGCTTGCTGCTGCTGCTACCTCTGTGGGGATGGGGTCATATTAAAATCATGTTTTAATATAATGTTACACTTCATAATGTACTCATCTGACAACCAAATTGGGAAGGCTATAAACTACCACATGGAAAATTAGAGAGTGACATTAGAGCTTCCAAAAACCATTGTGCCTGACCAGGAATCCAAACAAGATGCTGATTTTTACTTGCACGTAAAGCATAGGGTTACATTTAGTCAACAACTCTTTCCTTCCAATGAACTCAGCTGCTTAGCCAGATTCTTCCTTCCCTTGTCTCAATTTTATTATTATTACCAATATGAAGTAACAGCCATGATAGATCTATGCCGTTGCTCTCCCTTTTCCTGGGGCAGACTACCACACAGGCTCAGTTACATGTGCAAAGGAAGAAGGAAATGAGACCTACTTTAATCATTCCAGCACCTCCAAATTTCTAGAATTTAGAAAGAAATCAGCAATAACTTGACAACGTGGTGCATTCAATAGGGCTGGAACAAAGTCCCAGGCAAAATGTGGAATACCCCAAGTTTACAATGTCTTTATCATAGCAAAGGTATAGTGGGACAAATGTTGCCATTTACTACTTTAAATGATCATTCTATGTCTCCAGTTAACAGGATTTGGAGCTGGGAAGTTTTAACTTTCACTCTGTACTTGATGCCCTCTTGCTTCAATTTAGTAAAATACATGGGAGGGAAGAGGAGGTGTCCACACATGCAGATGCTTCTGCATGTATGTACTTCAACATTTTTAAAAGCTTGCACATGTTTTTCACCAGTGTGCCAATATATTGAGCAGCCATCATACCACTCCTGTAAAGCCACCATGCTATCCAACTTGAAACGTCTCTCCTAAGGTTGCGAATATGTGCAAAGCGGTAAACTAATTAATAGTTTATTAAAAGGATGAGTTCAAACCTTTCTTCCCCATTGTGCAACCCTGCCCCCTCTCTATATTTGTCAGAGACTGGTTTGCTGAGCCTGCCTGGTCACAGAGGACAAATTTGTGACTTCTTTTGCTGGGAAGAGTTCTTGTAGATGGGTTGGTGGGCAGAGTAAGTACGGGGAGGTCCAGCAAAGTCTAGAACCAGAACATCAACCAACAACCCACAGGTGGGATGAGGCAAAGAACAGAGCTCATACTTTCTCCTCACAATGCCCTGGGTGGCTCATTTCAATCTAACACAATTTCGCTTAAAAAAAAAATCTCTAACACTTTCTATACTGAAAAGCTTAATGATGAGCTGAAATTACTTATTTTTTATCACAGGTCATAATTATGTGATTACCATCATCATGACAGTCCACCAAAGCATCACTTATTGCATTTCATCTCATATGTTCAACAATGATATAAAAGAAATCAATGAAAGAACCATGGCCAGTATCCAACCTAAGATTGTTAAATAGAGGGCAACAACATTTGGAAACAAATTCTTGCAAGCTGTGACTCAGTTCAAAACAGTTAAGTAACGATCATCTGATAGTCAGCCTTACCTTCAGCTGTACAGATTCTCTAAACCAGTTAACACAGAGCATTTCATCTGGCAAAGTGCAGGCTGAACCAGAGTGCCAGAGCAAGACAGTAAAACAGTTTGAGTGGAGACTAAGCAGTGCATATGTTTGTTTGGTCCCCACCCCCTCCCCCCCCAAGAGTGAGTATAGTTCAGTCTGAGGTTTTTTTGAAGGGAAAATTGAAAATTCACATCACAGCAGTCCAGTCAACAATAGAAATTCCAGATGAAAAACATTACTTCTAATCCTTTTGTCCCCAGCAAAAAAGATTCCACTAGTGTGCAAACAGACCAATAAAATCATATTGCATTTTAATTTTTTAAGAGGTTCTTCCTCTTCTTTGAATCAGAAGAAAATCATCTAAGTTTGATTTTTTTCATAACAAAACATTAAGACTACTGAAACGTGCCTGAGTTAGGAGAAATCGTGCTAGAATTTAGCAACCAGAAACCGGAAAGCTTGACCAAGTTAAAACTATGAGCATTCTCCTTATAACATACTTCTACTAGAACTGTAGAAATCAAGCTTTCTGAAATGAAAGCAATAAAATATGTACAAGAAAACATACTAATATTTATTTAGTAATAAAACAAACATTTTGTGTATCATGTAAATGAATTTCAAGTATTTTACCACGTAGCATTTTAGAACAGATGATCCACATGACCCCTGAGAACAGTTTGTGGGACATGCTACTGCCACGAACACCCATTAGCACATATTACTGAATGGCAAAACAGATTGCAAGTATATCTAGAAATATAAGACACTTTACAAAAAAAATTCAGGATGATGAATGACGCTATATGCTCTTTATCACCATTTGAAAAATTACTTAAGTTAATTGATTCAATTGTTTTTAAAATTGTTTGCGGTGTTTGTGTTTTTTTTAATGCAACATTACTTATTTATTTTCCAAGAACTTTAACATGACAATTTAAAATGGAAAAGGAGAACCCCCATCTGGCTTCTGCTTTTATTTTGAAGTGTTATATAAAACCTACACTTTTTGTTAAACGGTGACTGAACAGAAAAAATTGTTTGATTTTGCTTTGTTATATATAACATTCTGGATGCATCCACTGAACTGCTGCTCAAAAATAAATCAAGAACACAATGAAAGGATAATTTATGAGTTGTCAAGCAATCACATTTTAACACTTACTTTTGTGAAGATCTGAAAAAAGTCAATTGCAGCTGGCAAGTGAGACGCATCCTCAATCTCTGCTTTCAGATACAGTTGCAAGGTGTGCGCAAGGTGCCTGAGGCCATCTTTCATTTCTTCACTTAGTTGTTCAGTATCTTAAGGGGACAGGAAAAAAAGTACACCAAGGCATAAACAGAACCTTTCGCCAACATCTTGAAAATGTACAATGGCAGCTATATAGTCTAGACATTTCCAGTCTCAGAATTAATCTTGGCAGAGGGCAATTTTGACAGAGGGCAAACATTTGTCTTTTTTTCCTGACAACTACCTATCAACACAAAGAAGAGTTTATCATGTTGCTATTACCAAATTGCATAAATTCAATGGTAAGTTAAAGATCAAAAGCCAAAAGATAAAGCAGATATGTAAGCAAATGCAAGACATTAGGTACAAAAAATAGGCATCTAGGGGTTTATAATGTTAAAAATGAGTTTGAAAGGTTATGCAGCAGCTCCTTCCTCCTTACAGAACTGCACATTTTTATACTGTATTCTTCCCGGAGGTGTCAAACACTTCATGTCAGCAGATAAAAAGGGAGAGTGTTTTTGAGGCAAACATAGTTTCATACACAGCAGCAGCTGCTAAACAGAATTGATATGAAGGAATATTAAGCAAATACCACTCCTATATTAAAGCACCATTATTTATGCTTCACACATAGGAATCCTGAAGCAAAAATACAGTGCCTTATTTTCTAATGAAGTAATCATCCATGCATCAGATCAGTGATAACATGAAAAGTGAAACTCAGCTGTCCTAGTAAGTTCAGTGCCTCACCAACATGGTTCACATTTCCTTTTTTCTGCCAGTGAGCACAAAAGACCTAACTGGAGAATGGACAATGAACAGATTCAAGCATCAATCATAACAAAAGTCTAAGTGGATAATTATGCCCTGAGAATCAACTTCATCTCTGTATAACAGTGATTTTTATATATATATAATATATATATTTTAAACATCTATCTTTATTGGGAACAGAAATAACCTTTCATTAAGAAAGGTTCTTCCCTGTGCTTTAGATGCTTCCCTGTACTTTAGACGCAAGCCTTCTGGCATCCTGGAAGAACAATTCAAGATCCTCTTTAGAGCTAACCCCTAGTTACTCATTTTAAAAAAGGATGCAATTAAAGCAGACGTCCCTGGGTTTGGTTAAACATCTGGCTAGTGTTTGTGATTCTTTGGCTTCTGTGTCCCACCCCACCCAGCATTCCTGCACTTGAAGGTACAGGCGGGCTCTCCCAGAGCGCTCAGATTCAGCTCCTCAGAAAGTTCACATCACTCATCACACAAAAAGCAGACAGATGCTCCTTGTTAGTTAAGCGGCACAAAGGCTATGTAACTAAAGGATTTACTTTTTTATAGCTATACAACTATATAATGCACATTGTGAAATGTATTATGACAAAGACAGGCATGATTTGCTTCACTATCAGCAAAAAAAGCACCTCTAGAGTGGAGAACAGAAGTCTTCTAAGTAGACGTTGCAGTTTAGGACAGATGTGAACAAGAAATACTGAATCCAACTAGAACTTCAGGGAGAATTTTGAGAGACAGGAGCAGAACACAATTATTCAAATCGGACTCTACCCAGGACATCAGAGCTAATGATCCCCACAAAAAGTGCCACAGGACCTTTAATGGCAAATGATCAAGACCTGGTTTTCACAACACATCATGAAACCAAGGCAAAAAAACAAAGGAAAACAAAATTTGTTAATGTTTTCATTTTGTTTTTCTAAGAAACATTTTTTTGCTGTCAGAACCCTGGTATGGGAAAGAAAATGCTATCAAAGGCTTGGGGAATGGTTTCTAAATGAGGCATGGGGATTTAATTATGCAGCCCTGATACCGATACAAGTGAAATAGCAAAAAATCTGCCCATACTACTACACACAAACACTTTCCTGCATACTGAAACTAGTTAAGCACAAGCAAAGTTGATTTCTGAATCATCTTAACACACAGCAAGCCAGTGAAATCATGTAAGTAAAAAAGCATTGTATAATAAAACCGAACCAGCAAAAGTTGCAATACAGACACGCCTCCTACTTAATCTCCTACTTAATCAGCACTTCAGAAAACAATGAATTTGAAGGAACTATGGAGTGGGGAATAGAGCTTTATAAAGGGCTATGTGCTGCCAAATGTTCCTCATTTGTTTGCTTTTAATAGATGTATTACACATTTCACCAGATATTGAATCCCTAAGTGTGTAAAACATCATATAAACTGAATAAAAGCATATAGGTCACCCACACTGAAAATCAACCAACCATATAAAGTAACACTTAAAAAGGAATATTGTAAAGTAGACATAGATAGTGTAGTGACAATTTTTGTATATTTTGGACTTCAAAAACAACAAAAAAAGAGTATCAATTAGAATTCTACCCATAATATTTATGATAGGGTTGAAACAATCTTGTATTATACAGATGCTTCCTGAGAAGTTGCTTGCTTGAGATCACAACCTGTATTTCCAGTTCATATGATTTCCTTCTACGAAATATTTTTTCCTTCATACTTATACCTCTAATGAAAAAAACTTCTATGAATTTCATATGCATTCTACCAATAACAAAGGAAAGTAAATCCCGAATTGTTATCAACACTACCTGTAAATTGTGCAGTAAATAGGAAGCTTGCTGAAGATACAGTAGCAGCAAATAGCACCACAGTGACTACAGGCTGTCACCACCATGCTACGATATTCTTTTGGGCTTTGCTTTTCATTCTAAAAGCAAAACTATAGAGACATTCTTTTCACTATAGCAAGGTAGCTGTGAAATCAGCAAAAGTGGTTAGCCAAAAACTTTCCATAAGATTATGCAAGTGTCATAATCCATTTGTACTGTATTCTGTGAAGTATCAGCTTTAGTTGGTCGAGGAGTCACAAACACTTTGGAGTTAAGTAGATCACAAACAAATTGTTATTAAAGCTCTTAGAGTAAATGCAGATGAAACAGTAGATGTGGATCTCTCATTTGCTTCCTTGTAAAATAACATTAGGGAACAGCTCATTCAGTAACTGAGAGCGCCCATCTGAACTGTATCACAGGCTGTAGCAGCATTTCCTTTAGAATGAGGATTGAAGAGAAGCTCCTGGACATTTTTACAGATTTTTGTACCATCTCTCCATTGCAGCTCATGCCTTCTCTCCAGACATGTATCACACCATTCCCCTTGCCTCCAGCCAAGTCAAAGGAAGTTGAGAGCACCTCCTCAGGTGTACTACTGAAACCTCAGTTTGTATGCAATTATCAGTTACACAAAAATCTTTGCCTGCACTACAGAAATTGCTGTATAATGATTAGTATTTAATTTTTAACGGGAACCTCTTCTCTCCACCCCAGTTCTTCCTCTACCACTGCCCAACCAGACATGGGCAAAATAGAGCACCAAAAGGAGGGTTTTTTTTGTTGGATATCGGCTGTGTCATGAGGTGTAGAAGTCAGTAGTCATCTTTTAACTTCACTGGAACACCTGGAAATGCTGCTCTTAAATCAGATGCTTATCTAATTCCCCAAAAATGTATTACAGAATTTTAGAATATCCATGGCAGAAAATGCTGATTTTTTTTTTTTAAATTGAAACACAATCTCTTTATCCTGGGCAATTTGTTGCCTTAAGGTCTTTTGTCCTTGCATTTTGGGAAAAGGCAACAGAATGTCACAATCTAAAGAAATAAAACTTACTGGTAGTTATTGCATTTTTCCAGTTTATGGCATTTATTTATTTCTATTTAACTATATCAATATTTCAAGCTGTTTTAAACCCAAACCTCTGAATTACACTAAAAATTGAGATAATCAAAATATTCATGCTACCGTCTACAAAATCCCTTTAAGCAAGAAGATACTAAGGATGTATTTCTTTCCCTGCAGGTCTTCAAACTTCTAGGTACTGCAATGTCTGGAAAAAGTGTTCTCTAGTTCAACAACAGCTCTGCTAAGGGATTGTAATGAACCTCCTTTCCTGTCCTAGCAGCTGAAACTTGTTAAACCACAGCTATCTGCATAATTTTATCTGCATAAGATATCTGTAGAATTTCATCTTTTTCTTCACTCCACTGAAATCATGAGCAAGACAGACATATCCCCTGTAAGTTTTAAATATCTTTCCTTTTTCTGGAACTTATTTTGAAGCTTTATACACTAACACATAAATATTGAAAAACTAAAACTTTATTATAAAACAGGTATGTTGAAAATGTATGTAAAAAAACCAGATATTTGGTAAATCTTAAAAACTCAACCAGCAAAAGGTATGCTGTAAAATAAGGAAAAATATTAAAGCCAAATAATGTGGAAGAAATCTTGCTTGAACAAGACATGCATGTTTTTTCCGTTGATCTTTGAACAACCTATTCATCCCCACAGAGGTTTAAGCAGGTGCAGTTTTGTCTTCGATTCTGTTTTTCATGCCATGTTCTATTATGCTACAGTAGCAGACTTTCAGAAGGCAAGGTGCAATAAGATAGGCTGGCCATTCTGTAAAACAGAATTTGGAACCATTTCCTGCAATATGGTCGGCAATTACTTACTTGACTGAAGATCTGAAAAAGAGTAGAGTCTCTCAGAAACGCATACTGATTGTCTAAGCTGTAGAGAAAAACAGATAATTAACACTTACACAGCATGTTTTATCTTGAAAACATTCTACAAAATTGATTATTCAATGTGATATGCCTGTAAGATAATTAGATAAGGGTAACAGCATCAACATAAATCTGGTCAATCCATACCTTCTGTAAACTATCATAAAAATACTTAAGGTTTTTTTTGGTGTTACAACACTTTCTACTAATATATTTTCTTGGCTTTGGCAGCTTACCCCTAATAATTTACTTTGGCCTTTCACACTATAATTGAAAGCAATTTATGAGGTTAGCAGTCTCAGATTTCATGAGACTGTAATTAATGCATAGCATAGCTAGGTACATATTTGCTCTTTAAAAAATATGCACACACTCTTCCCAACAATGTACAAATGAAGATATTAAAATCACATTTTATCATCCCAGACCACAACGAGGGTACACATTTTTATTCAAGGGCAGCACCATGGCAGGGTCAGAAAAAAAAAAAAAAAAGCGTTAAATCCTTTTTGATTTACCATCCCAGCCATAAGCCTATTGACCTAACTGAAAATTTAGTCCACGTAAATTAATTAAACTGTTGGAATGTCAAACATCCAGGGCTTCCAAGGAAGTACAGAGAAAAAGAAATCTAATTAAGATTAAGAGAACTCAACATTAAAAGGATGGGATTGTGCCCCTAAAAAAAGGGCTAGCTAACTGTGTGCTTGTCCTTACTACCCATTCAGGAAGAAAAAGAAAAGAGGTTCCCAATGAAGTTAATGGAAGCACCAATAGCTTCAACAGTAGCAACCAAAAAACTGTCCTTCTCTGCTTTCTTTCCAGGCAGAAATAAGATTAGGATGCTACCACACTCACAGGAAAAAAACTTTACAAACAAACGTCTTAAAGTCAATTATGTCCATGTTAGTATCTCTTGATCCTTTCAGCATTTCTGCAAGGATATCAGTAATCTTGTAATGCAATATGCAGTCCAATTTTGTTCAGCAATCCTAGTCACTTCGGCTTTCTAACTCTTAGTTACATTAAAAATGCGACATGAAAAAAAAGTATTTATCTGAAACTGTTACACTGAATACACCTAAAAGAATGTCACTTACTAGTTTAAAAACAATTCTGCCAGCAAGTCTGACGGAGTCTGGAGGAAAATTAGGCTTGATATTCTTAAGACACTTGCATTCTTGCTTGTGGTCCAGCCAAGCTTCTTTCTTTTTTTTTTTTTTTTTTTTTTAAGGAAGAGAAAGAAAAAAAACACGTTATTTCCCAAAACTTATATCCTGTTTTATGTACTTCTATATATACACACACGAACTTATACAGGCACAGCAATAAGCATGGTCAGCCTGGCCTGTGGCCGGACCAGGGACACAGAACCAGAACAGCATCAGGGCCATCGGGCTGGGGCAGGAATCCCGCCCCCACCCCCCCCACCCCCCCCCCAAGCTCCCACACGCAGGAAGGAGGCAGCCCTTCCTCAGGTACTGACACCCGCTGAATTCGCAGCCGCTACCACAGGCAACATCTCAGGCTGACTGCCAAAAAAACAGCAGCACACGTGCTGTACCAAAACAGCCTAAGACTGCAGCTATCACTCAAGTGATGTGGAAAAGCACAGGCTGGATTATCTATTCAAAACACCCTCATCAAGCCATTCCTTCATCTAACATAAGATTGTATACTACAGATGCTGGAGCTACAGTAGTGCAGGTTACACAAGAGGATCACCGTTTTGCTGCCCCAGAATTTTGCTTTACCTTTCACAAAAACAGAAGTAAAAACAAAAACATTCTCAAGTTCCCCATTCAGTTCTTGGTCTAAGCAATCCTTACTTTGTCTGTTGCATGCTACTCTTCAACAACATGGTTCTTACCATACTTCTTCAAACACTGTCTTCTTTAACACACAAAAAGGAGGGTACTGAGAGAACTGGCAGAACTGAGAAAACTGAGGGCACTGAGAGAACTGGCAGAAGAGCTGGCCAAGCCACTTTCCATCATTTATCAGCAGTCCTGGCTATTGGGGGAGGTCCCAGCCGACTGGCAGCTAGCAAACATGACGCCCATATACCAGAAGGTTGACCCGGGAAACTATAGGCCTGTTAGTTTGACCTCAGTGCCAGGGAAGCTCATGGAGCAGATTATCTTGAGGGTCATCACGCGGCACTTGTAGGGCAAGCAGGCGATCAGGCCCAGTCAGCATGGGTTTATGAAAGGTAGGTCCTGCTTGACGAACCTGGTCTCCTTCTATGACAACGTGACGTGTTTGGTGGATGAGGGAAAGGCTGTGGATGTGGTTTACCTTGACCTCAGTAAGGCTTTTGACACCGTTTCCCACAACATTCTCCTCAAAAAACTGGCTGCTCTTGGCTTGGACCGGCGTATGCTTTGTTGGGTTAGAAAGTGGCTGGGTAGCCGGGCCCAAAGAGTCGTGGCAAATGGAGTTAAATCCAGGTGGAGGCTGGTCACTAGCGGAGTCCCCCAGGGCTCAGTACTGGGGCCAGTCCTCTCTTTAATATCTTTACCGATGATCTGGTTATGGGGAATGAGTGCACCCTCAGTAAGTTTGCAGATGACACCAAGTTAGGTGTGTGTGTCGGTCTGCTCGAGGGTAGGAAGGCTCTGCAGGAGGATCTGGGTAGGCTGGACCGATGGGCTGAGGTCAACTGCATGAAGTTCAACAAGGCCAAGTGCCGGGTCCTGCATCTGGGGCGTAACAACCCCAATCAGCGCTACAGGCTGGGAGATGAGTGGTTAGAAAGCTGCCTGGCCGAGAAGGACTTGGGAGTGTTGGTGGACAGTCGGCTGAATATGAGCCAGCAGTGTGCCCAGGTGGCCAAGAAGGCCAACAGCATCCTGGCTTGCATAAGAAACAGCGTGGCCAGCAGGTCTAGGGAAATGATTGTCCCCCTGTACTCGGCTCTGGTGAGGCCGCACCTCGAGTACTGTGTTCAGTTTTGGGCCCCTCGCTACAAGAAGGACATGGACGTGCTCGAGCGAGTCCAGAGAAGGGCGACCAAGCTGGTGAGGGGGCTGGAGAATGAGTCTTACGAGGAGCAGCTGAGGGAGCTGGGCTTGTTCAGCCTGGAGAAGAGGAGGCTCAGGGGAGACCTTATCACACTCTACAGGTTCCTTAAAGGAGGTTAAAGGAGGCTGTAGGAAGGTGGGGATTGGTCTATTCTCCCATGTGCCTGCTATATATTGAAATGTGTCTTTCCTTTTTTTCCCCCCATGTCTGTGCAGAAGACCTACAAGGAGGTTCCAGCAAAAAGAAACTCATGGTGGAAGACAGAGTCAATGTCTTATCACCTTTTTATTTTCTGCCTTGTCTTTCCAAGCTCAAAATTCTGTTTATACTTTAAAAAATCTCCAAGACCATCTCATGTAAAGATTTACAGTGTTAATATTTAATACATATATTTGCAGTATAGGTTCGAAGACACTGAGCTGTGTTTTTAAATACTTTTTAAAAGCAAACTGGAAAAATAGGACAGCAAACAATTGTTAAGGTGACAATAACCAAATGACCAAAAGCTTTTGAAGGTGACATTTTCTCACAGACATGCATTAAGAAAAAAAACTCAGAACACCAACTTCTGTAAGGTAACTGCCACTTGGAAAATGATAAAATATCTACTACAAAACAATATACATTCAGCAATAAAAAAAGAGGGAACAACAGTGAAATGTACAAGTCAACATCACACCTGTAGACACTGACATTCTAGTTATAAAGATTACAAAGCCTATCATGCAATATATTTTTTTAAGCTGTATTTAAGCAGGGTAATTGTTCCAGGTAACCAGACTTCAGCACCAGTAGCATTGTCCTGTTTCATTGTGGGTTTTCCCTCCACCTTTGGCTTACACATAATAAACAAACTGCAATTTTTATTTCCTTCAGATACATAAGAGATTTCTGATTTCATTTCCTTTACCCATAACTCTACAAGAGGAAAAAAAATGACACCAAGAAGGCATTAATCCAAATACAGTTAGTGCTGCACACTGTCTGACAAATAAAAGCTAAGTATCTACTGGTGAATAGAATTACTCTTGTCTAGAAGAAACAAGGTCATGCTTGTAAATGTCCAGACGTCATTCTCTGTAATATAATTATATTGGCATTTTTATACCACTTAAACTAAAATTGTTCTTTGGAACAAGCCTGTCAATTTTTTTTCCTTACATAAATGCTGCACAGAATTTCAAGTATGCTAAAGGTGACATCAAAATGATTAATAGCTTACCCAACCAATAAAGCCCTAATGAGACAAAATATGCAGTACCACACAGCATAATATGCCACATTTCTCAGAGATGCGTTTCCCTGCAAGAACAACGGTTAGACCAGATGCTTCCTTCTAAGCAGTGCTTGGCTGAAACTGATGCCAAGAAGGAATCAGACTCTTCTGCAGGAAGCCTGCTGGAACAGGGACTGCCGCTTGCTTCTTCCCTGCTAAGGGGTGAGGGGGGGAAGCTCCAAATGCATCAGGTGTAATGAGATTCAGCGCTATTCCTTCTCACTACCAATACAACAAGGACACAAATCACAGAACTATATGGACTATGAAAACCTGTAATCCTGGAGAGACTTACTTTTAAAACCAGTCTCAAACGATACTTACTGCTGGGTTTATGTTAGTCCTACAGCTCTCCATGGGAGGTTTTCTGAACTCTACATGTCCTGGATTTCAGGCAGGGATTTTATATCCCAAAACCAGCATGAGTGCAAATACCACCCTGCAGAGGTACGGCCACCTGGTCAGGCCCTGCTCCCTCCCTGCCAGGGAAGGGCTTCCAGTTTTTCCAACATTATTCCCGCCCACCCCAAAATGAACGCTCCCAGAAGGAAGCAAAGCAAACACTGCAGAGCAGTACCTGGCCCTCCTCCCACAGACTTCATTGCATTTAGAAACTTAAAAAAAAAAATCCCTCCTAGATCAGTGGCTCTCATTCAAGCCCAGCATATCCCATCTGCAATTCCTCAGCCTTTACTCAACTGAAAAGGGTCAGAAGCCCATACAGCTCAGAAAATACTGCAGCGTAGAGCTGTTTACTGGTGGCAGATAGAGAGCCTGCCTCGACAAGCCACCAACATGCAAACGCCAGCACACCACCATGTTTCACTAAATCCAGCCCCAGCATCACCTCCTGCTGACTCAAGGCACTGGCACAGACCACCTCCATCTGCCCACAAGATCTTGCATATCTTTTAGCTGACCCGTTTTGCCTTGACAGAGATGAGTGTTCTTGCACTGAAATATGCTATCCCCACCTCCACATAGTCCCTAACCCTACAAAAGAAAGACCCTAAGCCAATATTTACAAAATTAAGGTTTCCCTCACCTCCTCTACAGCACCAAAAAAAGTCGAATGTTGCCTGCAGATTAATGCACTCATGGAATGCAATTAAAGACTACAGCTCATCCAAAAAAAAAAATAAACCTGAATATTTTCCCATTGGTAGGTAATGGTTAATTAAAAATGTCAGAATTTGTAATTTCCAAAGGATTGTTTTTTTTTTTTTAAACAAAGTGTCTTATTATTGAAATGACTTCATAAAAATATTTCATGATGGCATATTCTGAATTCTTTCTGAAGTGACTCCCCCACTTGTCAAGGATTATCATCTACATAACTGGTCCCCAGTCTATGGGACACATCAAATTAATAAACACTGCCAGAGGAGATCACAACGGTGACTATAAGGTGGAGCAGATGTGGTAAGTATGTTTGTAGGCACAGAAAACATATAACACTGCTAGAAAACAGCACTAGGAAATTAGGAAAAATAGGTATCAGCAGGTAGGAAAGGTGCTGCAGGGGAAAAGTGTCAAGAAGGGTCAAAAGTCAATGAGGTCCAACTGAAAAAAAAAACATTTAAAATTAAAAGACCTACATACAAGTGATTCTGAAATGAGAATTCAGTGTAACAGGTCACCCTAAAGGATCTCATGTTCACTTCCAGTCCCACATTTCTGATTTCTTTTTTATTTAAGTTAAAGTAAAACCAAGTAAGTTCAAATTGGCCTGAAAAGAGATAACAGGGATTACTTAAATTTGGCACCATACACTCAAAATACTCATATTCAACATAATGAAGACTTCTGCGAACTTGAACTCCAATTCCCATGTAGTTTTGTTCAGGAATCCTTGTTGTACCCACACACCTCCTTGAAGGATAGCACTTCGCAAGGTAACTGAAGCATCTTTCGAAAGTGTGTTTCTTCCTCTACATGCTAGGGCAAAGACACTTTTTCTTAACCACCTGATATTTTAAGCAAGTGAAGATTTCTACAAGAATTTCTACAATAAATCTTTAAAATTAGCTTTCAAAAATCTTTTAAATGAGCTTTAAAATGGCTCATTTTGACACATCCTAACATTGAAATCCCCTGCTGAATGTAGTCACTTCCTTCAAAGTCTACCTTTATCATAAACCTAGTTCAGCTGCTCAGATTAATGATTTTTCTTTTTTGAAAGTCAGTTTACTTTCTGATTTGACTTACTGTGTTAACCAGAAAACTCCAGAATCAAATCATTCTTCAACTAAGTGTAAATTGTAAATCCAACTGTACAATATGCATTTTTAAGTTGGTCTGTATTTAGGAAAATAAAATTGTCCTGTTTTGCCAATGTTCTTTTTAAGTCTGCAAACTGCAATTTAATTTAATACCCTGCTGTTTATTTTGCTCAGCAAATAGTTCAATTACAAATGCACTTATTAAGGAATTGCACTAAATCTGCAGAGGCTAAGTAGAGTACAAAAGCTTTGGCTTGGCCGAGGAAAGGTTTGCTAAGGGCTGCTATAAAAACAGAGCTGCATAGCAGTTTAGATAGCTTTTCAAAAGAAATATGAAGTAGTGGACAGTACTCAAGAGAAAATGGATCTGACTGGTCTGAGTTTTTGGTTGGTCTGAGTCTTAGTCGTATCAGCTGCCCTGAGCTGTCAATCCCAATAAATTCCCTGTTTTGTCTAGAAAAAACATTTTTTTCAGTTATTCTCAATTGCCACCTAATATCAGAAAGCACTATATACTGTTAATTCAATATTCATTTATTGATATTAATAGCACAAGATACTACGTAACAGTAAATACACAACATGTTAAGTGCAGACGACTTACAGGAGCTCTAGCCTGTGTCACTGAAATCAATACCTACAGTTGTGGAGGTAGAGCAGCTTGAGCTGGCTTCAAGCACAAGATGCCTAGAGCTGGAAGCCAAAAGCAAAGATGCCCCAGATGACTTTAGACGATCCCTTTAGACGATCCAATGCAAATCTTTGAAGTGTGTTCACAATAATTTTCCCAAAGGAAGCCCCATTTCCTAGTTTCACTGCTATTACAACTTAGGCTAGAAGAGGCTATTGCGTTACACCTTGCAGGTTTGCTCATGCAGGTCAGTGCCAGCACAGGGAGTGCTGCATGCTGTCTCATTTCACATTAGACTTGCCAACAGAAGATTTCCCAAAGACTCTCCTGACACACATTTGTTTTGAACTTACCTTACAAATAACTCTGGTCTTTTATATTCTTCAGTCATATTTTTCTGTAATAAATCTACTTGTGGCATTATTATTGATGCTACAGTAAGCACCTAATGTACATTGCGCGCATTTGCTGTACAATGAATCAAGATGACATATCTTCCTCCTTTCTACCTCCATATGTTTTAATCCCAAAAAGGAGGGGTTTCTGGCCTGTTGGGAACATTGCATATCATACTAAGGCAGAATTGTTTCTGAAGCACATAAGATGTCAAAGGATCATTTGAAGGTCAATGACAGAAGTTAAATCCCTATACCTTTGATAAGCTATCACTACTATTTCATTTCAACCAGTTGTCTTTTCTCTATTTAGAGAAAAACAACCAAATTACCATGCAATGCTAAGAGAAATAATGTAAAAACTCAAGGGTTCTATAAGGCAAACCATATGGTTTCAATCTCAGGTGCCAGGTTCTATACCATATCCCACCTTACGCAGTCACCTACCCCTGTGTGACCATTTGATACCATGTCCTGCCAACTTCCGTGCACAAGCTCCAGTGACAAAACAAGACAAATAGAAAAGCTAAAATTTTAGGGTTGAACACCATTAAGAACGGTTTCATAGGATAAAATCATAGGATAATTACAATTGGAAAGGATCTCTGGAGATTCCTAGTGACAAAACAGGATCAGCTCCAGGGTCAGACCCCGCTCAGAGCGTTGTCCAGCAGGGTCTTGAAACCCTCCAAACACACAGATGGCACAACTACCCTAGCCAGCCTGTTCTATTTCTTGGCTGTCCTCAAGGTGAAAAAGCTTTTCCTTATATCGCACCTGAGGCGCTCTTCCTTCAACTTATTTCCATTGTCCCTTGTCATCCCACCACCCATTGCTGGGAAAAGCCTGGCTCTGTCTTTGTAATACCCTCCTCAGAGCTACAGTTTTGCCCAAGGCTCTCTTCTCTGCAGATTCTCACAGCTTTCTTCCTCTTAAAAAAGAGAGAACATACTTTATCATGGAGAAGATTATTCTTGAAATACAAATTGTTTTACTGAAAAATTGGCTTAGAAACTTCAGTCTGCAACCAGAAGTCTTCCTCCCGCTCCAACCAAGCATAGCCAAACACCACACATTTCATCTTGGTTCTTTCTTTATATCTCTGATTACAATCTTATATTCGTCAATCTTGTATTTGTAACTATGAGAATATTTAAAATAAAACAAGGCAACGTGTTTACTCTCCATCTGTAACTACAAACAAAAAAATTTGGAGGTGTGACAGTGTGGAAAATGTATGGAGACCCTGTAAATTAAGTATTCAAATACTTGTTTTTCTTCACTACTTTATAGCTGTAATTTTTCATCTTACCTGACAAGATTTACCACAGTATTTAGCAACCTTGCACTGAGAGCATCTGTGCAGATGTTCATTCCTGTTTGAAAAAAAGAAAAAAGAAAATCAGTTATAAATACAGAGTTTTATGTTTATCTTTCTTACATAACTGACAGTTTTCAAATATTCCAAGGCAAGAAAAGTATCTGGAATAAAAGGGGAAAAAAAAGAAAAGAAGAGTAGTCTAAAACGCATTGTAGCATGAGAAGAAACAGCACACTTAAATACAAAGCTATTTTCACAATCCTTTACACATAGGACTCAGTATACCTGGGGCCACTTTGGATCCACAGCAGGGAGATCAAACATGCTTTTTTTGTGCCATACAGCTACAATCCCAATGAGTTTGATTTCATAGATATATAACTAGACATTATAACTGGAGCTGAGCATAACAGGTAGAAAATATATTTGTTAATGGCCTTGGGTCTTGCAGCAAGTGCCATTATCTGTCTTAAACAAGACCTTACTGTGAAACTGCAGTTGTGACAACTAATTATTACTTCATTGATTCTGAGGTTGACTTGTCAGCAAAAATTTCTGTCTTCAGAAAATATTTTTGATTCAAGTAAAAAAAAGATTTCAGACCAGTATAAACAAGACAGATTTTGATGCTCCCGCCCCCTCAGCTTCCTGTAGAAAATTGAATGTACAGATCATTAGAATCATGTAACTATCTTTAATACCTACTGTATGAGAATCACTATTTTGTTGCACAAAATTCTTCACGTATTCCTGTTAACTACCAGCTTAAATGTAATTTAGAAATACTTCATATTTAAGCATGTTTGCTATCGCCTCCCTTACCTTCCTACCTGCAAAGTGAGTCCTGGAGACTGATAAAAAAACAAGCAACTCTTAGATTCCTGTAAACCGAATCTAAAACCTTGTGCATGCATAATAGGTTTTGATTTTAAAGTAAAATCCCTGAGGGCAATTCAGAGATAGAAACCAGTCTGAAATCTTTATTTTGCCAGCCAGGGACAGCTGCTTCATTTTCAAGGTTGAGCAATGACAGACCTTTAGCCAGCCTATGACAGAGGACTGTATTTACCATTCCAGATTAGGAGTGCACAGAGTTATTTGGGGAAAAATACGCTGCAGTAGAAAAATTACTGTAGACAACAGAAAACGAATAGAAATGCTGTTTGGAACTGCTCATTGATTTGGATATCAGAAGCAGTCCAGGTATAAATAAATGCTCACAAACAACACACACAACTTAATTCCCACCAAGACAAGTTTTGATACACATTTTTAGTACTGAGCAGCATATTTCATCAGGGACAAAAAGAATCATTTTTAAGATACCACTCGCACCTTCTTTCTAGATGTTTTCCAATTAACAGCATAGACCAACACTTTTCTGAAGCTAGACCTTTCAAATTGCTGAAAGACAATGCTACGAGAATTTTAGTTTGCTTTGTTACCTTTCTGCCAACGAACTTTCCAAATCAGATTCATCATTGGCAATGCTATCACTAAAAAATCTGCCTACCAACCAAGATTAAAAGAGCTTTGGTTTGATATTCAGCTGTCCATCTGCATGGCCATAACCTTCAAGACTGCCACTCTGCAGGTTGCCTCTGCTTTTCTCTATAGTTCTACTTCACGTAGCTTTACAGAATCACAGAAGGGCATGAAGGATCTTCCAAACTCTTTCTTGATACCTTCTTCATACTCAATATTTTACACCTATGCTAGCATACTCCATCGGACTTCAATTGTTGCTGTTTGCTGCAGAATGACTGAGCAAAACGTTTAAGGCAGACTTTTTTATTCTAAATACTATCCGTGTAAACACAAGTTAGGATTTAGCTAACGCAGCATTTCCAATGTCAGTCACATACACATTAAAGTACCCATCTGGCAGAGCATCAACCAGTAGAACACAGATTCCCGGAGCAGAGTAATTCTAACTTCCTGCAGCCAGAACTTAAGTGAATGAATGTCCATAAGTACTGGAGAACTCTCCCCTACTGATTTCACATCCTTCCATCAGAAGACTAAGTCTGACAACATTAATGAACTGCAAACAGGCCTTGCCTTGGTATACTTTCTCTAAGAGATGCCAGGATTTACTGGGATCATTGATGTGAAGTCGCAAACACTTACTTGCTCTTTGTTTTGTCAAACAATTAGCGGACCCGTTGCCACAAAGCACCGAACTCCTTCAGCACCTGCTGGAGTTTCAGTACTTTACAGGATTAGATCCTTTGTATCCTTTTTCCCATAGAGTTCACAATGCTGCAGTAACAAACAAATACACACAAAAATCTAGGGACCAACACTCAAAACTTGGAGTTCTGCCAGACTGACACTACCAGTCAGATTATTTGAATAAGGTGGCTCCCTGCTGGCACTACATAACAAATGAACAAGCCATTCATCTTTTGGGGTTTCTCTGAATGACAAGCAGACATAGGATGACACAGACTTAAATGCTGCAACTACTGATAAAATTGTTGCTTTTCCCCACCCCCAATCCTGTCCTCCCTTGTAGACTAAAATAAAGATCTTAGAGCATCCATGGGTCTTGCAACATAACATTTTAAATGAAAAAGAACATGATCTAACACACTTAACCTGAATAAAAGAATTTGAGAATAAAATTGATGTATACATGATTCATATGTTCTGGAACACTTTAAAAACTGGGGTAATTTGCCTAGTTTATTCCTGTAGTTCTCAGTATTTTAGAACCATGGAATCATTAAGGTTGGAAAAGACCTTCAAGATCATCTAGTCCAACCATCACCCTACTACCAATGTCACCCAATAAACCATGTCCCTAAACACCAGGCCCAACCTTTCCTTAAACACCCCCAGAGACAATGACGCCACCACCTCCTTGGGCAACCCTTTCCAATGCCTGACTGCTCTTTCTGAGAAGTAATGTCTCCTAATTTCCAACCTAAAACTGTTACAGACTTCATTGAAACAAAGTCACTGTCAAATACAGCTGTGCATTTCCCATCACTTGTAAATATCACCCAGAGATAACATCAGGTTACCTCCAGGGTATGGATGGCATCTCAGCTGATGTGATCCACCTGAGTCAGGCTGCAGAGGCCCTACCAGTGCCACACCTTGCCCTTCTGAAAACATCAAATGAACAGTTAATCAAAGCACTCCGATAACGACCTGGCCCCAATGAATGGTATTATTTTTGTTTGCTGGGGAAGAGCCTAATATAATTAAAAAACACTGAAACCCAACCAAACACGATTAGGCTACTTAATTTATAATGAAAATGCATCCACACTTCTCTGGTGATTGCAGGCACTTGACTTTCAGCCCCCGCTCACCAGACAAGTGTTAGATGTAACACAACATTTGATTACCAGGCTACTCTCACCACTCCTTGGTGTACAATTTATTCACACTTCTGATGCTTCCACAGCTTGCAGGACAAAAGGGTAATCTCATGCAAATTTCCTGCTGCATTTTTGTTGTTGATACTGTTTTTCAGTTAATAATCCTGCTCTACAATACACGTTGCAAAAGAGATGCTCTTTCAGATGCATGTCATGTAGAGCTAATTTCCTAAACAAATTATTGGACCTCTGATTCAGTCGAACGCATCAAGTGCATGATGCCTACTTGGATTTTCTAAGTGCGTGCATTTCAGACCCATCACAAAGTGAAAGCAATCGATACCCACAATAAACAAACACATCATTCATCATTCTACTAGTACATTTTTGTCTTCCAGTAATAAAAATAAAGATGCTAATAACAAACAGCATTTTTAACTTGGTAGATCTGGGAGCAGCGGGGTTACATGCAGTGCAGTTACCACTTTCCTTCCTCCCCTCTCTCCCAGCAGACAGGTAATGCCATGGTACAGCACAGCTGATCATCTGCATGGGCACCAGCAATGATGGGGGCATCACCAGCACACCAAAACCAATAGCATGGCTCTGGTGACAATGACAAAGGGTGCCAGGGGAAGGCCTGGGCAGGGGATAACACTCCCATGGCCTGCACACCCCAAATCCAAGCCCTTGGCAAGCAATAAGGGCAGTGACCCAAGCCCAGGGCACCACCTTCATGCAGCTTCCCCTTCCCTCCATGGCCTCAGGCCTGTTCTGCCGTCATAGACACTCTGGTGGATGAGAAGCCACCAGTTCACCTGCCCTGTGGTCCCTACTTATGAGGCTGCTGAGGTCTCCTCCCACCTCTGGAGCCTACACACATACTATGAGTAAGAATTCTTTGAAATCCATGCCCTACAAGTCATACAAAAATGCCATAAAATGCCCCACTTGCACACTTCATTAGGAAAGCATGTGAATTAATTTTAACATAGGAGCAGCACTAGGGAGTAGTAGCTTTTCAAGGGGTAGTGAGAATGCCCAATGTTTAAATTAAAATATAGTAACCACAACTAACTGTCAGACATCTATTCAAGTGAAATCTAAGAGAGACCTTTCATATATGAAAAAAACACTTATTTCCAAGTACAATGATCATCTACTTTACACCTGAACACACTAAAGAAGTGGTATTACATTGCCCAGGAAAGAAAAGGGAGAAAACACGAATAACCAAAGCACTTGGCTTATGGCAAAAGTTCAGACACCTGTGCTCTCATGCAAACCGCCTAGTAACACACACAAAAATACAGCTTATTTGGCATACCAAGTAATCTTCCCACTGCTTAAGTCTTGGCTTCTGAAGCCTCACGTGCCACCTCAACTGGTAACATTCTCTGCTATTTTCTGTAATTCTTGTTACAGCCAACCTTGTATTTAACACCCTGAAATGATTTGGGATACTTTCTACACACAAAAAACAGAATCCAGACAGATGAGGGGAGAGAACACCCTTCAGCTTAAAATGAGCCTCGGTTCTGTTCAGATTTTACAACTGTCATCTTTACATATATGCTACCTTTATTTGGCTTAAACATATACCCTAAGTAGGTGATAAACATGCTGGGTCATATTACTTCAACAAACTGGGTGTTCTGGATGGTATTCCTTGTCTACTTCTGTGCATCTGCTATTATTTCCCTTAATTCTTTTCTTGCAACTTGATTCTTCTGAAGAACGCCTGGTCCAAAAATTCTAAAAAATATTTTAGAAATAAAACTGTTTTAGTCTACAATCATTTCTTTGTTCCAGAATCATGTTTTCATATATGATTTATGTTGGATATTTAGCTTTTTTCTTCTTTTGGGATTTGATGTAGCCATAGCTGAAGCAACAATAAGAGATATCCCATTGGGTAGATTTTCATTTGCTGTCATGTAGAAGCTAGTCTTTGTGCTCATGTCGCAGTAGTAGCATTGCTAACTTTTGATAAGAAAAAGTTATTTTTACATCTTTTAAAAAAAGGGTGAAGTATCAACACTCACAGAATGGTCTAAGATTCTTCACTGAAATTGAAAGAAGTTATCTAGAGTCACAAGTGGAAGACTCTCCTTTTGTTACAGAGGAGAAAAAAGTACTTTCCTGAAAACACAGCTATTGGAAGTACAGTGCTTATTCTGATATAACCAAAAAAAGAAAATTATACAACTTGATGTTGAGCTGGTACCTGATAACGTGTTTCAGATACAACCCTTTCCAACAAATATCTTACAGTTAACACCTTCAGTAGGCAAGAAATTTAGTCTGTATTTGGAATCCTACTTCTTCACTGAATTTTTACATCTAATCCTAACCAATTCAAGGACGTACAGAAAAAATGTACAGGAAAATAGGTCTAC
This sequence comes from Anser anser, assembly GCF_964211835.1. Lineage (NCBI taxonomy): Eukaryota > Metazoa > Chordata > Aves > Anseriformes > Anatidae > Anser > Anser anser. Next base: position 85,497,015 of record NC_139722.1, read on the forward strand.
TAAAAGCAAAGAGAAAGCTCCAGAAGTTGCAATTTCAGTAGTACAAGGCCACATTCTGATCCTTCTACCTGAAGATATCATTCAGGAGAAGCAATCAGTATCTCCCAAAACAGCCCCTTTTTATTCTAGAAGACAAACTAGCTTTAAAATCAAAGAACTTCTACCTTTTATATAAATACATATATATACACATACACACGCGCATCCAGTTTATCAAAGGGAAAGATGAATAAAACAAATGCCATCACAACAAAAATCAATAGTTGTGTGCAAACACAGTGATTATCCCCAACTGAGAGCAGTGATACATAAACACAAGAAAGTTTAGCTTTGAGAGCACAAGGCAAACTGTTTCAAATTGCTTTGGAAGCCTACTTGCCCTACAAAGCTACTTTGACACTGTTTCCCTCAAACGAAGGCAATCTTCAGTGTTTGCCTGCAGATGGCATGGCAACATGCCTTCAGCAATTTAAGGCTTAAACTGATTAACTTCAGTCACACAGTACCTTCATTACACCTTGGAATTTTAATTAAATCAAAATGCCGAAAACTGACAAAAACTAAGATTATATTTCACAGTAACAAAAGGTCGTATGTACAACTGGAAAACATGCAAAAGAAAAGCCACAAGCAATACTTTTAAAGGCTCATTTCTTGATCGTGTGGTTACAATCCAATGCAGCCACAAGTATTACAAAACATCCCATCTTTCATTTTTTCCCTGATAAAAATGACAAATACAGTGCCCATAGGTCAACATTCAAGAAAAACAATGTGGTTACTCTGAAATATATTATAGTAAATATTTTCTTCCAGCTAGTATTTGCCTCTTGGATCATATGGATCTATGATTCAGTGAAATTTAAACCTCTCTGACTCTCTCACGGAAGAATCTCTCTCTCCTTGCCCATATTTACATTTCTAGGACACATTTTTAGAGGCTTTTTACATCTTCCCCTTATTTGATTTTCCATTTCCAAATATGAACTGATACGTCTAGAGATACGTCAGAGAAGCTGTGGCTGCCCCATCCCTGGAAGTGCTCAAGGCCAGGCTGGATGGGGCTTTGGGCAGCCTGGTCTGGTGGGAGGTGTCCCTGCCCATGGCGGGGGTTGCAACCAGGTGATCTTTAGGGTCCCTTCCTACTCAAACTTCTCTGTCATTCTGTAAGCTTTCCTCAGGCAGCAATTCTGCACAGACAAAAGCACTTCTAATGCCAAGTCTAAACTCAGCCTGGCAGAACCGCAGACTACTCCTGACAGGACCTGCTGTTTGCTCTCCTAAGCAATTCCATACCACTGAGAGACACTAGCGAAACCTGAGGAAAGATAACTTTTAGTAGACCTACAAACACTAAACAAACTTACAAGTATCTGCCTATCCACTTTTGTAGTTGAGCTGAACGAAGGGTCTCTTAAACTGTCATAAATACACACCTTCCAACTTTTTTTGAACATGTACTTTTCTTCAAATCTTCTGTATTTCATCAGACACTTTCCTGTCATTGTTATCTCCAGCCTAACACATTTGTTTTCTTGCCACTAATCATATTTTTTCCCTAATTTCCTCATGTTTCAATGACTTTCCCGTTTCAGATTTTCTTTCCCATTTTCTAGATAAAAGGGGACTTGATTTTTTTGCTTGGAGAAGTCTCACTTGATTCCCCATCAGCCCCAAAATGTTTTTTATCTGCCAATAATTTCTGGCCAAGAACAAAACAAAATGTAGCTTGGAAATACCTGTAAAGAGTGGACTTTCACATATATAGCACAGTACCAAATACTCTTACTTAATCACTACTATAACGATTTTCCATTTTACACTTCTTACAGTAATTTTCACTTCGTATCAGAGGGACCACATTCAAACAACTTGATCTGAGAGCACTGTACAAAGTTTCTTCCTATCAACTGCTTAAATAAAATCCCTGATGTCACACCTCAATCCTGTCTCCAACGGATTCTGGATGAAAACAGATGCATCTTCCCTTCTGACTCCCCTCATAGAGCATCCTGAGCTGGAAGCACCCACAGGGATCAACCTGTCCAACTCCTAGTTCTACACAGGACCACCCAAAATAATCAAACCATACTCCAGAAGAGACACAAGTTGCTTCCAAGACCTCTGAAAAACAGTCCACTGTAACAATAGCACAGAAATACCAACACTGTACTATGTACTGGCATGTGTTTACTTCTCGTTCATTTCAGCCCCCACTCCATCCAGTGGGAATGCCCCTACAGAAGCAGGACTAGGTCCCGAACCTGTGTCTTGAGCAATACTGCAAATCTAACAGTCAGAACCACAGTGCACTGGTCAAGATGCTGCAACGACTGATCTGAGAAAGCTCTGCAGGACTGCTTTTCTCACACTCCAAAAATAAACAGCCAAAGAAAGCCATAAATCAACCCTACATCACTTACTCACACAGTACTCTGTACTCTGGTGACATCCTATGGCTAAAAGTGTAATAGATGTTTCTTCAGTTTCAAAGATTAGTCACCCCAGTTTCCCTTTCCCATTTAAAGGGGATTTTAAAAGAGTCAAAAGAAATGCCTACACAGCTATAATAATGCCTATACATTTTCAGGGAAGAAGTACCTATAATTTAATAGTCAAGAGCACTAGGGTTAAGTCACCCCAGTGTCCCCACCAGCCATTCTACATACCAATTAGCCAGGTAGGGAAAAGCTTTACATCCTTCGTGGTTTCCAAATTTGTTGATTTCCAACAGAAGGGTCTTTAAAACACATTGGCCGAAGTCATAAGTACGTTTTAGGACTCGAAGTCATCACCAGCTTCAGGACAGCTTTCCTTGTTAAGAAATAACAGCTTGACTAGGAAGACAGTTAACGCTGGGATTAATTCTGAAAATTTCAGCAGCACTTATACGTTTGAAGGTGTGCACATGCTTAGGTATATCTGCAAATGGCAACCCTTTCTCACAGACTAGATCTGGTATTAGTACTGTTATGTTTCTGACTGTAGTCGACAAGCACATAATAGATAGTTATTCCAACTATGGAAGATTCAGAATAATATAGTGTTTCCCAGAAACTACTCTTCATTTAGGAGACTAAGCACAGCTCTCACTTGCAAAAAAAAGTATTTGGAATAAATTATCTTCTAAATGTGAAAAAAGTAGATAAAACTTGGGTACGGTAACCATCAGAATTCAAATAACTCATGAGCTAATTTTGTTCAATTTTTAATAAAAGATTCCAAGTATTTTTGAGTGATGCCTTCTCCATTTCTAGGCCTGTTTTTCACAAAATAAAATAATGATGTCGCATTAACATGAAAAAGAACCAAGTGCTTTTTAAAAATTTGAAGCTATTATTTCCATTTATGGAATCAATTTTTAATGAACTCATGGGAATTTCAACATACAACATGCTTCCATACACTTAGACACGGCTTCTTTTTTTCTTAAAACAAAGTTGAATAGCTAATACTGAAAAAAAGGGAGGAGCTATAAAGCCATAGTATTTGTCACGAGAGATTGTTATCTACTTTCCTGCCAAATTGGACCGGCCACAACAAACAAACGGACGCATTTCCATTTCAAAAACTGCAACCGGTATGAAAGAAGCTTCAAAGCAGCATAGACACTGTGAGGTTTGAACTAATGTGAAGAGTTATAAAATGATGTGATTTCACTTGACTATCCAGCTAAAATTATTATTTTAGCATTTTCTGGAACATAAGTATATGTTTACATCACTATAAGTCTTCAGTTAAATCTCATTTTCTCCATGGCCAAGAAATGTGAGCCTTTAATCATCATACTGTAGCTTCAGCGATGGGTCATGAGCAAAATCAGACTATTTGTTTCAGTTCAACAACCATGGAATGAGACTTTGCAGAGTATGGTACAAGAAAATGAGAAATGTTATTCCCTATTAGCAAAGGAAGAGAGCAAAGGTTTCGAAGGTTTATTGTGATGGGCAAAAGCTGGAAGAGCACTAGAGTTTTTGTTAACATGGATCAGAAATACTGCTTTTCAGCACAAGTTAAATAATACTGTTAAAATTAACAGCAGCGCTATGCTTTGCAGAGTAAGTGAAATGCCAGCAGCACCTATTTGAAAAACATGAACCTCCTGTAGTTTCTAGCGTCATCCATGCCCCAAACCAATGAGCCAAGAAAGTGCATGGGGAAGAATAATCAGTCACAAACATACTGGTCTGTAAAAACTTCACTTTCATTAAGACTGCAAAATAAAAGTTTCTCAAGTGTGTACATGCACATATATATAATTTCATCCATATACACAACCTCCCCTGGTTTTCTTTCTTCTTAGCCTCAATTTTTGACCTCTTATTGGCTGCTCATCACCGTCTCCTCCCATGCCTCATGAGCACACTGCACCCAGTTCATCACCATTTGGGCTTGCCTGCCGTCACCCCAGAAGCAACACACTGCAAGATGCCCAAGCTCAGAGCTGCACCCCCATGACAGCTCAGGCACCCACCACTTCTGCAGCTCTGCAGGTACAATCCCTACACTTCACTCATTTTGCTGCTTGAAATGTTCATCTACTGTATGTTTCATTTTGCAGGAATTCTTCACAGAGAGAAACCTTAACAAAACCTGAAAAGCTTGCATTTATACTGCATTTTGTGTGCAGCAGACCTGGCAGGTGTTTCCCAACTAAGCCTTTTTAAACTGGGAAACGACATATTAGGATGCTGACATAAAATCTGCTGATTCAGGACCGTGTGTTTGCACTTTATGTGAAGTGACTGTTTCATCCAATTTGATAAAAAAACTCCAAGCACGATAACAGGTTGTTGCATTGCTGAAGATGAGACCTTTCATGGAAGATAGAAAACCAAGGCTAATAACTGAACTCTTAATTTATAAATTTGGTGGAGGCTTTTTTGTTTTTAATTTTTTTTTTATAGCAGCACAATATGCCAAGGACTGATGGATCAATCCCCCTCCAACACACACACAGTTTTTAAATGATTTTTCTGTATTCCTCATTCTAACCCATGAGATAAGTAGACATCAGCAGTGTCTCGCCCCAGAGACAGCAGAAATTCAGTCATCTACTTGACTTGGAAACTGCAAGGTTTGTGTTTGCAAAGCCTTCAAAAACCCAAGGTAGAAATCCAGATTACTACATTAGTTTGGTATTAATCGTTCTTGTTAAACTCATGAACTTGAGCTAAAATATGAACTGAGCTTGCAAGACTAATTTGTGTTGGCAATGTTCAAGACAGAATTACAAATGGATGCTCAAGGTTTGTCTGAGAAACTATGGGATCTGGGGATAAAAGGCTTCTGAACAATTAATGACATTGCCAGTAAAATAAATAGACAGTCATCTGCTAAAACTGGGTATATATAAACACATAACCCTAAACCAAAGTATATATCCTATGAAAATACTAAACAGATTAATATACGATAGGTAGTGCCAAGACAATTGTTTTTATGACAGTAAAAGAACATGCTACAACTATTTTCAAGCAAAGATTATGTACTTAATAGAACCATCAGAGAACAAAAAAACTGTGCGTGGGAAGAAAACTAAAACTGAGACCTGGACTCAGTAGAATACTTCAGAATAGATATCCAAAAAAATTAGAGCCTTAGCTAAGGATAAAAACTTAATGGATTACCAATTCATTAACATATTTACATGCTATAGAAGGCGTTTATATATGTATATATATATATATTATTTTTTTTAACAGGGACACTGACTTTGAAAAGGAAATGACATTGAAAAATCAAGAGGAAATGTAAATATTTTAGAATCCTCACAAGAAAAACAAATCCTAAACACAGTACATCATTACAATTAATTTGTGGAGTATTAAAACAACATAGTAAGCATACCCCAAACTAATTGCAAACAGACAAACTGGCAGAATAAAGCATCCTACCATTATATAATATTTAACTGGAATTCTTTTAAAGAAATAAACCAAAAAGCAGCTGAAATTCATTTCTGTACCAGAGAAGCATGTTTTTAAGATGGAATTACTCATTCTTGGATATCTTCAACTCCTAGAATTTGCTCATCCTATGCAATTAAGAATACGACAACTCTTAGTTGAATGACTTGAAGAGATCAAGTAAGCTCCCAAATACTTGATTTACAGTTAAAACTGTTCAAGTATATTTTCTAAGACAACAAAAGCTCTATTTATGAAAGCGTACTTAGGATGCATATATCAAAACCATTCATGCATCAATGTTTTCTAGTAGAAAATATTTAATAGGTGAGTTGACAGCTGCAGGTAAAAATACTGGCTAAAGGATACTGGATTTACATTTACTATGCAAATAACAGGAGGAAAACCATAGATTTCTGTGAACAAGAACTAGAGTTTACACCAATAATGAATTCTGAGTGCAGTAGACAGAACTTACACTGTATAATACCATCCTTTTGTTCAGTGATGGACTTCCCTTGTACCACTGAAGTCTTTGACAAGATTTTCACTGGCTACAACAGCGCAGGATGAAGGCAGTAATAGAGTAACAAATGACACAGTCAGGTGAGTTTCTTGGAGCAAGGATTGCTGTACTGTGACCAGTGAAAAAGTAAATGAGCTTTGACACTAAAATCATCTGTGTTTCAGGTCAGACCATAGCTGATCAGCTGTGCACTGACACACTGTAAAAAGCACTGAATACTCAACCTAGCTGAGGTAATGTTTTATAAGGAGATATTATATATATATATATATGTATGTATATGTATATATATATAAAGCAACTATCACCATATTGATAAACACTCTTTGGAAGAACTCTGATGGCAGGGGTAAGAAGAGGAGTTGGCCTGTTAGTACCTCAACGCTTCTAATTCCAGTCAATTCTCAAAAAAAGCCAACTCACCTTGGCCACCCTCCTTACCAAAATTTCCCATGATTGATACCCAACTAGCTTTTTGGAAGAATTATTTGTGATCTTCAAATCACCTTGAACCTTATAAGTGTCTTAAGACTGTACAGCCAAGCCCATCTAAGAAGGGTAAAGTGCACAGTGACCACTGTCAAATTAATTGTTCCATCAAAAAGCACTAAGTAAAAGGCTTTAGCTCTGCTATGCTCTATTGCATGCAGATACATCTTCAATAACTGCCCCGTGGGAGTTTATGGATTCTCCATGACCCCTGCAGAAACACATTGACTTCTTCCCTGCAAATTCTATTAGAATCGGTCCCTGCAACACTGCCCACAATAATCAGGAACAAAGAGCTTGATTTATGGATAGGCATTCTGTTTTAGGCTAACTCAATGCAATATAAAATAGATAACGGTATGTGATGGCTACTTAGAAAAAACGAAGTCAGCTGCATCCTATTCTATCACAAATTAGAAAAGAAGTTTTAAATCTCTAATTTAAAAAAAAGGACAAGGAAAGGTGAAAGTAAAGAGTTTTCCCTACATATTGGCCTTTTGCAAAGTACCAGGATCCACACACAGAAGAAACTATAAACAACAGAAGGCAAATACAGTCATCCTAATATTTTTATTTATTTATTTATTTCAAGTTCACTTAGAACAAAAAGCATCTGTTTGACAGGATTTTAATGTCCGTAATAGGAACAAAACCAATCAAATGTGTCATGGGCTAACCCTTCTTCAGAGAACTGGAAGCCCCAGTCAAGGACACAATGATACTTCTTGCATTTCCTCACTGTTAATGGACAACATTCAGCTAAAAATATTTAACACTATTCAGTTCAGATCAAAATTTTAAGACATTTAGACTGACAAGCAACCAAAAATCTTTACAAGAATAACGTAAGACATCTCATGAGAGAGAACACCGGTACAGCAAAAACATTAAACTTCAAGTATTTCTTTTCCATTATCATCATTTTGCTTCTGCATTTCTATAGTTTGGCTCCAAGCATCCAAGTAGTTCTAAATATAGGAACCACTTCCATAATTTTTAAGTATAGAAACTACTTTCATAATTATTGAAGTTGGATCAAGATCTGCTGGAAATAGTTGTCAAATGATGAGCAGAACAAGTTCACAGAAAACAAGCAGATTAAATTATTAAGCCATATGTCACACTTGCAGTACGTGGGACAACACAAGCAAAAAATACATCAGCTATCCAATTTTTTGTGGCAATAAAATAGCGGCTGAAAATAACCCATAAGAACACTAAAAGTTCAGGAGGTTATGACAAAGGTTTTAGATCTCAGGATGGGTCTGTTCATAGGAATGCTTATGGAAAACAGGACAAAATAATACTAACTGCAAGAGGCAGGCAGACTATCAAAACCATTCAACATTTTCTAGTTTCAATGCGCTTTGCCAACTATTTGAGGCCACACAAATTTAATCAGGTTTCCAAGACAAAGATATTTTGAACACATGAACTAGATACCAACATACAAACTCTGGAGGAGTTCAAAAGCCAACGCAGAACCTGAAGGGAAAACTTTGAGAAGTCTCACCCACAGGAACGATGCGCCTGCAATGCAAGTATTCAACTTGCAAATTTTACCTGAGCTGACAATGACACACAGTGACTCCACTATCTTGATGACAGAACCCATGTGCTGCTTTGTTTTAAACCAACACAACCTCTCTCCCCAAGTACCTGCATTAGCTACACCGTAGTTGTATCCAGAAAACAACCCATCTCCCCAAGACTACAGAAAAATCCACGCACCTCACTGAGCATGTAAATATCTAAATTGCCACCATCCCTACTGCTGAGTCAGGATGGGTCTTGCAACCAGGCTTGTGTCACTGCAGCTCTATGAATCCAAACTCATTCCTCTAAAGCAGGTACATCTAGAACTTGGAATGAACGCATCAAAAAATCACATTCATGTAGATACAGCAGTGGGCAGGAAGCCACATATTCGCAGACCATTTTTCTTTACAAAGAAATCTTACAGGTTTGTTACCAAAAGTTGTAGTACCAGGATGAATGTAAGTGTACCCATCTGAAAAATTTGACACTTAGCCTTAGCTTGGCAGTGCACGGGTACCTACTTGCAAAAAAAAAAAAAAAAAACCATCTTGGGGGATCTGACCAGCTCACTGCCATCTTTTGGCTACCCATAAAGAAGGCATAATTTTTGAAAAACTTTTCTTGGAGCATGCAATTAAAAAAAATGAGCTCACTACTATGCTTCTTTAGACTCCTTAACGTTGAGCAACTGAAGTGAGTGCAGTGGAAAAAAACAAAAGCAGCTAAAAATTGTTACTTTGGGGAAAAAAAGAAAAATCGAATAGTGGTTTTAGTAGACTAAAAGGTTAGGCTTTCTGAAAAATTCTTATGTTAGGCTAACTCCAAAGGCAAACCAAGGTTATATGTCAGGTTTTCTCCAAACGCATTGGTTGAAAATAAAAATCACATTTGTTAAGCATTTTCTTGTTTATCACCGAGACCTTTTATTAGAACAACGTTTTCCTACTCTTTGCATTTTTATTTCAGCCATCCGAAGTTTTCGTTGACTATACTCCCAGGTTAAAAACATACCTAAGTCAACCTCTCCTCAGAAGTAAAACATTTGTGTTGGATAACAATGCAAAAAGTCTTTTGGAAATAAAGGCATGACTGCTGCCATCTGCGTGTCAGTACAGAAATCAGCAGTCATATTTCATGGGGCGACATTTTCTCCTCCCAATAACCTAATTTAGTTTCAGATGAGTTTATTGTATACCCGGACCCAAAAGATTGTCTTTAAATAGCCTCTCCCAACCGTTCCCCTTCCCTTTGTCTTCAGACCATGCTGATCCCCATGGATGCTCACGCCACTGGGCTGCTGCCTGTGCTCACCAGAACAACTGCTCCCTGCAGCAAGGTGACATCAACCAACTTCTCAGCCACCGGGAAGCAACAGCTTTGTCAAAGGACAAGCCAGCACACATCTGCTTTCCCTAAGGGATAACTTCGGCCTCAGGCCCCCTAAAAGCCAAGCCCCTGAGGCAAGCAGCACCTTGCCCCTGGACAGGCTCCACTTCTGACCCCACAAGTGTTGCTGCCAGGTGACCAGGGGCAAAGCACCAGCAGTGCCACAGGGCATGAGAACCAAAAGGGAACGCAGCTCCTGGTGGCACTTGGGGCTGTAACCCAGAAAAAGCTCTGCACAGAGCACCCAGGACACCCTACCTTAGCACTGCCTGAACAGCTTCACTCGGTATGTGAGTAAAACACAGCACAGCAAGAGCAGCTGCTCTGATCTCCCCTTGTCCTGGGGTATAATGAAGATGCATGCAATCTTCCTGCAGGAGGAGAAGGAGGGATGGATATTTGCTTTCAAGCATTTGCCACGGCTGAATGAGGCTGGACAATAGTTACACTGCACAATTGGGAAGCATTGCTCCTCGTGGACAGTGTTAGAAACCACAATTGCATATAATATTTATGCTTACTGTAGACATAAATCAAAATTCAACTTTCTGTTGATGAGCCTTTGTGAACATACACATATGTAAAATAGATGAAAAGCCTAATGGGAAGCAAGGAAAAAATAGTTTAAGTGTCGTAAATCTTGTTCCAATAACTACAACATTTTTAGAGGAAGGTTCCCCAGAAAATACTGATATAGAAGCCATTACCATACCACATACCAAGCCTCACAGTAAATTTCACCAAGTTACAAACTGTTTCAGGGCCTATCTCCACCATATTACATTGTAGTACACAGTGCCAGCAGCCACCTTACCACCATAATAAAGCTTGTTCCACCAAACGCACACCATATTTATTCGTTCAATAGATCATCAGTAACTGTAAAATAAAAATCAAGACTGCTTTTTCCATTTAAGCTAACAGTTTGAAAACAACTTCTAAAAAAAAAAGAAGAAATTATTTAGACTATTAAAACTGTCTCCTATTTCAGCTATAAAGTAAGCTTAGGAGAACATACTGTTCTTCCAGTTAAAATCTTTCCCACTTTTTATGGCATAAGAAGCAGATATACACATAGAAATGTAACAAAAGTGAACAAAATGCATTTTGGGAAATTACTAACTCTAGAAAACATACAACAACTTTCTGCTCTGTCTTCATTACAAGTCCTGAGAGCAGACATTTGCAGGAGTGAGTCCACAGAGGCTTTGTTCTTCCTGACTGGGAAGTCGCATCCCCAGCAGCAAATGTTTTGTTTATATGTCTAGGACAAACTTGACTTTATAGGAACAAGCCTGGGTGAAACTGGTGGTCATTTACTTCCACCAGTTAAAATGAATATTAAGGACCCATCACAAGATGAAGTCACAATACCCGTGCAGTTAAAAGCTACTGAAACTTTGGGACAAGACTAGAAACGTTTGTAAGCTGAGGAAAGTTTTCTAGCCCCATCTGCTTCCATGGTGGGCAGGATGGCAGGTGAGGAGGTTTCTGCTGCAGAGACCTGATGGAAAGCACAGACTAGGATGATGTGATTAGGCCTGCAATAGCCGATTTCACACTGTCTTACAGCAGAAATTCTACACAATGAGCTTACTTACACGTGCATTGCAGTTTGCAGCTACGTTATTACCTGCGATAAACAGATAACCATTCATTAGCTTCTGCGTAACAAACAACTGGCAAGCTATTTCGTGCCTGGAAGAATTTATAGCAACAGGGAGAAAGGTAACGCAGACTGGGTGACTTTGTATCTGGAAAATAAAATGGATATTTCAAATGCTGTTACCTTCCTCTTTACGATACATTGACACTGAGATGTCCCAAAAAAGGACACTTTTAAAAAGGATCCTGATGTGCTACCCAGCAGGAAAGCAAACAATCTTTCAATTAATAAAAACAGCTATTAGTAAAATCCTCTCCAGTACAAATGAATTTTAATAGTTAAAACCAAGAAGAACATATGAGAACGAGCTCCAAATACACGCTTCACAAGCGGTCCTAACAACAAGGGTCATAAACTCGTATGTGTACAGACAGTTACAGCTCATAAGACTCCAAAGGGGGACATTAGAAGAAAAGAAAATTAGAAATTAATAAGTCCACAGTACAGTCTCTCTGAACAGACCAAGCCTGTTTCCCAAGTCAGAACTCCCATGGCAATTTCGAAGGACAACAGAATGGGCTCCATAATTATTTCTGAAGCAGTTGGGAGTTGTGTACATCATTTCATCTGTTCCAAAGCTGGTCTATAAAGGAACAAAAGCTGGGGGAAAAAAGCTTACAACAGCTCCCCCCTCCCTCCCCCTCCCCCCCCCAACAGAAAGCCAAATACCACTGTATTTTGTGCATACTTCACGGTGACATTGCTGTGAGCTACCTGTTCAAAGGCAGAGTATGTCCTTTGACATCTCAGTTCCTCCTGAGATTCAGACACAAGGGGCTAAAATCTCAGGTTTGAAAGAGCATTGAGCACCACAGGTAACACTCGCATCCATTGCCGCTGACCATTATACCCACGTGCTCTTCCACCAACAAGCAGCACACCCCTGCTGCCGCTGTGCCCTCAGCCCCAGGCTGTGTCTCCAGCTACACACCTAGCTTTCCTGTTCCCAGCCCACAGCTCTCCCCATCAAATAGAGGCATGGTTTCCCACTTCCCACCCAACGCCCAGTTCCCTCCGCACCAGGTTCCATACAAGCTTCCCAGCAAGAGGACCTGTTCATTTAGGATGCCTCTAGCCTCTCCTCACAGTGCTTTGCAACTTCTCTAAATTCCAGTCCTGGGCAGAAAGTACAAATCTTTCTAGAGCTGCATTTTCCACTTTCCTTTTGTTGTTTTAGATGCTCTCATTAGCCACATAGAGGGGCCAAAGCCGTGCCAATCTGGTAACTCTCCAGGGAAAATATGGTCTGTACACACCACCTTTCAAAGTCTTTCTGCTGAGATTTCTACACATGCAGGCACAAATCAGAAAGCATGTTTCCCAACCCTTCATACCGTATGTTGTTACTTCAGCTTTGAGCCACCAACACTTCTTGATTTGTTAAGTGATTTGTATCGCAGTATCATCCATGGCAGACCACTATTTTTAAGGCCTGACAGGTTCTTCCCTCAATCAATTTTTTCCTGAAATATTTAATATCCTTTCCACTTTGGGCAGCTCTCTAGGTTGCACCTACTGAGCCCTGGTAAACAATTTTTCACACCAACGTTCCCTTTGGTCTGTTGTAATTTAGATCCCATTGGCCCCTTCCCTGCTCTTCTATGGTATCAGTTAAGCTTCTTTTCATTCCATACAGGCACTTTTTTTCTTGGCCTAAGGACAAGCAAGTTCCATAGCTTTTGAAGCTGTAAGGAACCCTCATGATTTAGCACAATAATATTCTGATCTGGCAAATTGCACACGCCATAAAGTTTCACACAGGAAAGCTCTCAGCTCCAGTATAACAGGGACACATTTTGGCAATTTTAAAGAGCTCCATTAATTCTAAATGTACGTATAAACCTGTTGGTGTTGGACTTTCTCCTCTCAGTACTAGGAGATTTACAGCAGATTCACCATCTGCTGCCTACAATCACTGTTTAAGATGCTCAGGTGGGCTACAGATCAAATACTGCCCTTAAGGTGATATACAAGTGTACAACTCAACTTTTTTTCTTATTTTGCCTACTATCAGCAACTTCTAAGTATATGGGTGAACAATAAATTTCAAATCTCTCAGATTAGTAAGCAATGAAAAGACCTTACCCAAATTCATAGGAGATGCCTGTGTCAAAACATGGACTCTAACCCTCCACTTGTGTATCTGAATACAAGGTCATCCTTCACCTGCTCTATTCCTCAAGCATCCATTAAAACGTCCCTATCAGCTAAGAAAGTCATCTGTACACATGAGCAAGGTGAATTAAGACAGAGCTCTACCACTTACTGCTTTGACTGTCCACCTACCCCAAGCTCTGTTTGAAAGCTGTCCGTAAAGGCTTCGTCTGGTGGCAGAAAGGAAGAAAACTGACAACTGGTCCTTACAAGTGGGAATCTTACAACGGTCTCTCCAGATAAAAGCACAAAACTAAGTACAGGGATGTTTTAACATCACAAAGGGAATTTCCATAAAGGCAGTAAAGAACAGCAGGATAAGCCTTGCCTGAAACACATCAATAACCACACCATAAAAATAAAGCTATTTAGACCTTCATAATCCCAGTAACTTCCTAATCAGTGAAAAGTTGGTTGAATACTTATTTCAGCACAAGCACACCATCTTCTACACATTCATTTATTTTTAAAATTCATTTGTTAATCCAGAATACTATAATTAAATCAGTAGAAGTGAATCCAGCCTGGGTAACATTTTACATATTTGCAACAGGATTCTCCAGTACATCCAGTAGAAAGGTAAGGTCAGTAAAAACAACCCCACCCCAAGTTTCCACAGGGTCTTTGAAGGGGCCCAATTGTTTTACACATAATACTGAGCATGTTCACACTCCTTTTAGCATTTCATTTAAAATCTAGATTAGTTTTTGCTTATTAGACCATGCAATGAGGTACTAACCACATCGAATAATTAGTGTAATGCAATGAACATGACTGCCAAAGCAGCAAAGGCTGTTAAGGGGCAGCAAAACCCACATATGAGCAATATGCAGACTGCACGGCTGACAAAATGCTAGCTATCTAGTAGCCGTGACAAGATGAACTTTCTCTGTAATTGGGATGCTAAATAAGACCCTTATAACTGTCCTGCTATTATTACGCCTGACGTGATGCTTTTTAGTGCTAATCTGCACAACTCATCTATTGTCCCAGCCATGGAGAGTAACATTCTTGGAATAAGAGATCCTGTTCTGTACTTATCTGAGGGGAAAAAACAAACACTACAGTCTTTAGAAAAAGCCCAAAATTCTGTAACAGATTTTACTTAAAATGAAATATGCTTCATTGCTCTCTTTTACAACTGAAACCATGCATTTCTTATGTAGATTACCACACAGCCTCTTTTCCCTCCGGGGCAAAAACTTCAGATAAATCTATCATCACATGCAGAGTTTCATAGACTATTCCAAAAAAATGTTTCTATACCCATTCCGTCTGTTGTACATCAATAGTAACTAATAAGACAGCTTTAATATGACAAGTGGATACAATTTGTAAATAACTGAGTAGTCAGACTCATTTGCTAAAACAGACACTTAGGAACCTAAATAGCTGAGGAGAAAGTGGTTGTCTGTGCCAATTCAGTTTTTAGTTTTTCATCTGGTTTTGCTTCTTCAGAAATCTGGACTGAGACACGTTCAACAGCTGGAGGACTTGGAGCCAATGCACTGCAGAACCCGAAGAGAGCTATACAGAGTACAGATTCACAGCAATACTCAACCGATGCATAGAATGGCTAGATCCAGAGGTTGATCAAAAGAGTCTCAGCTTCTTTCAAAGGAAATTAAATGCATGGCATTAGCCTGGCATAAACCTCTCTCATCCCATATGATATTCAGTAAAGTTTCCTTGCGCAGTGACACGCAAAGCAGTGCTTCAATTCACTCCTCCTACAAGGAGGATATACGGGGGCCCCAAGAATATATTGATGGCAGTGGAAGGAAGGGCAAGATGCAAAGAAATGGGAAAGGTAAAGCTTATGTCCTTTATGTCTCTCAAAATTTGTCTGAATATTGGTAGCTTGCATACTTGTGGCATTCACCTCTAGAAGTGTGCCTGCAGTGGTAAAGTGTCCCTCCACAGTGACATTTGGAACCAATGGGATTTACAAATACATTCCTGTTAGAAAACATAAATAAAGAGTACTATTGTTATAAAACAATTTAGGATTCAAAAAAAAAAACAGGATAGCACTACAATTTGAACTTGTACGCTAAAGTGAGACGCTTGCAATCTTTTCTTGACAAAAAAACACACACACGAGTTTCTGGCCACTGAACAAAGATCTTACACAGGAAACATACACAGTTGATTTCACACTCAACTTTTCAACATTCCCCAGGACAAAAGCATCTTTCCCCCCTCCAGGGCAATGCTTCATCAATGCACACAGACGCTGCAGGAGCACCCAGACACCCAGGCCTCCCCCAGCAAAGCCAGGGGTTGAGTTTCCTCCCTATCAGCAGCGGAAATGGGAACTGCAACACACGAGTGTCAAGGAGACATTTTGCTTCAAAAAAATACTCAGCCTTGAATTTTGCTTAAGCTTGAGCAACCAAGCTAGTCACAGGATGGGCCCTGAGCTGAAGGCAGTTAGTAGGTAAGATGACAAACGGGAAAGGTAAATATTTTATGAACAGGGGATCATAGCTCGACTTAACACAGGAACTAAGCACTGGCATTCAACAGTTGTGCCGCTTGGCACAGACCCTACAGCCACCAGGACACCCTTGAGCATGAGTCCAAGGCCTACGTTGATCTCCAAGCAGAATCACCTGCTCAGCCACAGAGGTGCACTGGAAGAACGGCGATCACAGCGGGTAGCACAGCCCCTGAAATCAGTAAGATCAGTGACAGAAATAATGTCACAGAAGGCACTCCTACATAGCCAAGATGTTAACCAAAAATAATCTCCTCTTTGTAGTAAGAAAAAACTCCACGTGTCTGTGGTGTTTCTTCTACCAAGTTGAAGCTAGTGTTAGGAAATGCTTCTGGGAAAGGAAAACGTGGCAGAACCAGAACAGGATGGGTGAAGAAATAAACCTTACCCCGGGACAGGGTTAGCCAGGACTGTCCCAGGCTACAAAGCAGAAAGCATCCTCCCCCTACAAAAAGCCAGGCGGTCCCACAATCCTCAAAGTCCCCTTTCTCTTGCAGGCCCACCCCTGTAGGAGCTTGGAAGTTCCCCTCACCGCCCTTTTTATGGTTTCACTTCCATTCCTAGAGCACCAGGCTAAAGGCTAGCTGCCACTAGAAGGAAAGCCCTGACTGCCTGACCTTCCCCTTTCCTGCAGGGGCCACTTCAGCCCCTCTCCCCCTCAGCAACACCTCAACCGAAGGACACTGACAGATGTATTTATGCATTTATGTTTGGTAAGCTATGGTTCTGCCTTTCTAGCTCCCTCACCTATATGATTTTGACCATCTCAGAACAACTGGTGTAACTAGTTATGAACAAGACTGTCGATGCTCCAGGGGAGAAAAGTTATCCCATTCACCGTATGGCCACAAGCACGTGGTGGCTTTGGAGTACAACCACGATGGATGCAGCCACCAACAGCTAAATTCCAATGCCTACGGGCAAGATGTCATTGATAGTTCCTAAAGAACTTAAATTCTCTCACGCAGTGTAGAACTTGAAGCAACTTTTCCAAAATTAAGAAAATCTCAGGAGATATCTGAAACTAGTTTTGTCACTACATATGTTAAGCCAGAAGTTATCCATATTTTAATCATTTATGTTTTCCCTTACAGGGCTCATTTTAATTCTGTACTTGCACAATTACATTTTACCCTAAGAAAATGAATACTAAAGACAATTCAATTCACAAACCTATTCTGGTGGCTTTATCATCTGCTACAAGCCGAGAACATTCCTGTGGAGCGTATTATTTAAAACAATAACATTATGGACTGCACTGTGCAGAGAGGCAGTGTAATACCAGGTGTGCACTGCAGATCCATAGTAAAGCCTAAATTCATCTGAATTTACAAGACTGCAACTTAAATTGTCAGTCACAGCGTGACAACACAACAATTTTGATATAATGCCTTTCAAATTACAGATTGCTACAAGCACGAAAATTATACAGGCAGAACCACAACATCGTAAGATCTTTAGGGACTTTCAAGGCACGTCTGAACTTGAACGTTTGGTTTCCATAAATGACAGACACTGCAATAAACACTTGACCTAGGAGAATTTGTTTTGGTAATGTCTCTGCCTTTCCAATTTCTCCTTGGACATTATGAAGAGGGGCAACAGCAGGCTGGCAGCAGAAGGCATTAACAGCAGCCTCGAGCCTGCAAGGCAGGGGATGAAGGGAAGGACACGGGCAGGGACCCACCTTGCCTAAAGCATGCCCAGAGCATCCGAAGCTGTACAGAGGAGTGCAGCAAGAACCGAAATACTGCCAAAAGGAAAGGAGAGGGTTTACAGCAAACATGACCTGAATTACCTTCCCAAAGCGCACCTCAAAGAGGAAAAAAAAAAAAAAAACAAGCAACCTGTCAGACAAGGAAAACACAGACCACAGGATACGCCTAGCAGGAACATGGCAAACTCCCTGGCCACCCCAAAGGGTGCTGCAAGGGAGGCAAAGTCATAGGGTAGGTCAAGAGAATTACCATGAACGCTGCCACAAATACCGCATTTTCCATCTTCCCCACCTTGGTGGAGTCTGCAAATATTCCATCAGATGCTAGCTTTATTCACGTAGAAAATGCAGTTTAGAGCATTTTCTGGAGGAGGTGCTGCAGGGAAGGGCACTTGATGGTCTGCTCTCTTCACTCTTCCTTGCAGATTTTCTTGGCAGCACATGACAGCAGCATGAAAGCCACCCCTCCCATGGCTCCAGTTGGTATTAAGACAAAAAAAAAGCAGGTCTCACTAACAGTAAGGTCACTTTACTATTGCAGTAAAATGACAAGGGGAAGGGAGAGCATCTTCTAAGGAAAACGTTACTTCTAGGGGTATTGGTCATTCAGCTACAGACAGAAATGCTCGTGCTGCTGGCGGTGGTGTGATTTTTCAAGCCTTGGGAAACTTCCTCACACATCTGCAGTGAACCTGAAGTTCTGACACACTGCATAGCTCGCGTGTCACCTACACTTGTTTCACATCCTTGGCCCTTGCTCCACATGAGAGCAGACAGAGCAGGGAACAATAGCCCTGCAATTCCACTCCTAAGTGACTAGTCAGAAATGCTCAATCGAGTTTGAGCATATAATTCCCAGGATTATCCTACTCTGGAAGCACAAAAATATAACTGCTTCTAATGGCCACCCTATTTCCATTTTCAGTCTGGAAAGACCACTGTGACTACCACTAATCTGATACACACAGTTATAACAACTCCTCTACATCCTACAAAGTCACGTGTTGTGAGAACTACTGGAAATCTCAAACTCTGACTGACGATCAAATGACAAAACACACCAGACTTCTCACATCTCAGAAATTTTATTGCCAACAATCTCACAGCACCAGATCATGTTAACCAACAGTCCTAACTAGACATTTTTTTCCTCTCCAGATACATTTACAAAAGGTGCAGTCATACAAAAATACCTTTTTTCTTTTAAGAAATAAAAAATTCTGAACAGCCTCTGACCCTAACCATGCAAGAAACATCTTGGTTCATTTCACGGTCTATGTCATACATCACACATTCTCAGATATTTACATTTCTTAAGTGTCACTTTCCTGTAAAGGCATAAACAGAATAGCATTTGGGAGTAGGCTGGTGTGCCCTGTTTTGCAGCTTCCTCTGAGACAGACTCCAGCAAGCTTGTTTATTTGTTCCCAGCTGTCAACCAGAATTTAAGCTCTCTTGCACTGAATTGTTGTAAAAGCAAAACATTACATGCCATAACACAACACAATGTTTTATAAAAAGCAATCAAACCAAAAAGGAATAACTGGTTTTTAATCCTCATTTTGACTCCCATTCTATAACAGGCTGAGTATATTTTTAATGCAAGGTATGAGGGTCAGACCAAGCAGTGCCATCCCTGCCATGTATTTTGAGGGAAAGTCAATCAGCACGGATTAATGGCCAATATGACATTGATTACACAGAGGAATAAAACTCTGCCAAGCACCGAGATATCGTTTCTGTATTCACTTCCCAGACAAGGAACATCTTTAAAATCTATGTTCAGATTTAACAAGCTGAGCAAACTAAGCAACACCACCAAATAAAATGGATAGCATGATTAAACTCAGGGATGATAAATCAATGTGGGCAAGCAAACTTGGCAGTTCAGTTTTCTGATGTTAAAGGTCAGTACAGACATTTTGTTAAACCAGGAAGTAATGGGCAATATCCAGATTTTAATGGAACCGCTGTCTGATTAATTACATAAAGCAAATTCTAATAAATGATGGGATTAAACAAAACAGAATATTAAAAATAACTAATAGAAGAAAAAAGGCCAAATTAGTCTTCACCAAACTTTAAAAATTATATAAGAATATATAAGAATGAGGTTACTAATCACTCTGATGAATAAGATCCACAAGGAAAGAGCAAGCACAGCTCCCATGAAACAAAAGCTTGCTTTCATAGCTTGCTCAAGGAGGACATCAATGCACAGATGAGTATATAATTGTGCAAAGGCTAAAAAATAGCTATGTTGTCAGGGACTGGAAAAAAGGTCCTTTTATAGACTGATAGCCACATA
Organism: Anser anser; assembly: GCF_964211835.1. Taxonomy (NCBI): domain Eukaryota; kingdom Metazoa; phylum Chordata; class Aves; order Anseriformes; family Anatidae; genus Anser; species Anser anser. The sequence continues at coordinate 85,517,209 of NC_139722.1, forward strand.
AAGAAAACAGAGGAAGGAAAAAAAGGCTCTTAACAGTCACTTTCCAAAGCAGAAGAAGGTGATGGAGGTCTCCAGGGATTGCTGGCAACTAGCTTTACTCAACATCTTTATCAACACCCAGCAGAACAGAAAACACAATGAAGTCCCCTAGTTTGCAGATGAAATTAAGCTGTCTTTGCGTAACTCAATCCCCTGCTGTATAAATCTGTACTGAGCTGTTCTGACACTGAACCCACCTTAGAGGCACATGGGAAGAAGCCATACAGGAAGTCTTTAATAGAAGAGAAGGAATTTTTTCTGTTGCTTTCCCCATCGAGTTGTTGGAAGAAGATGCCAACCAAATTTTGTCAGATTTGGATAAAGGCACAAACAGCACGCTTTAGCAAGGCATCACCTCAATTTCTACAGATGCTCCTTGGCAAAGAAGGTACGGCCACGCAACACTGTCACGTGTGCTCTCAGCGCGTCTTCCATGTAAATGCAAACTGACAAATACTTCTTTATCAAAACTTACATTTTTGATCAGATCTTTACTATGTACCCAACTTCAGGGCATTATATTTTTTATTTGCTAATGTGATATTATTTGAATGAACTACACTATCATATTAAATCAGCCATAACAGAACATTTTGGACCAGCCTCCTAGCAAAACTAGCATGAACCTAGACATCAGAAAACACAGGACTAACTCTGGAGTGAGAAGAAACTGCAAAAGTGGAAATAATTACTAATATCTGCCACCTGCTCTACACATCAGAAGGACCTAATAACACTGACCAAAAAAATTTAACTGCACTATACAAATACTACCAACAGGCCAATAAAGCGAGGAAGGAATATTACGATTTCCACTAGCAGGTGTAGGAAGTAAATAAATAAAACCACTTCATTGTTTTAAATTCTCACTGCTACTCACTTTAATTTAGATCAGGCCAAATGGAGCTACAGCAGCAGCCGGGCTGTCCTCTCTGAAGCAGCCTGCCCCCAGCAGGCATCCCCCCTGACTCAAAGGACTCAGCCAAGGCCACAGAGCAAGGCAGGCAGACAGCAAGCAGCCCTGGCCCTACACCAAGCCTAGGCCACGCTGCTGCCTCCCAGCACGCACCCCAGAAACACGTTTGCACCTTGCCACCCGTCTTCTGGCCCAGCCAGCACCTCCCACACAGCCAGGAGCTGCGACCAACAGCACTTGCTAACACAAGCTGGGAGGCAAAGTCAGTACAGAATTGCACGTCATAGCCTCAAATATTCACTCATATACAGTAAAAATGATAAATGCCAAGTCAATTTCAAGCAACACTTTTTTTTTTTTTTTTAGAATTTGTGTTCCTGTACTGCCCCCTAAAGATCAGAATGAAAAAACAGGAAAAGTTGTACCCAAGGCAACTTATCCGTAGTCCTAGAAGTGAGCAGTCACTGCTTTTCTCCTACTTGGCTTTCAATAAAGATCATACTGCATATTAAATGAAAAGCAGAGCCATGAAACAGTTCAGTTTCACATCCTACTTCAGCAGGTACAGGCTATTTTTTTTTTCCAACTTCCATGTGTGTAAAAAAAAAAATTATGACTACATATATCATTAGTTTAATAACATCTCTTGAATAAGAAACTGCTTATAATTCGATAAATAAGAAAACCTGTTTGCAGTTTTGATCTACTAACTCTTCACAGCCAGCGCACGCTTTGCGATGGAATCTGAATGGTGGTAAATTACTCCAAGTTTTATTTAACCTGAATTTTCTACTAATACCACTGTTAAAAATAGACTTTCAAACGCACAGCCCTTCATGATACAGCAGGTGGCAGAACCACTATTTCTCCCAACAAACCTCGCCCTGGCTACCCGTCCCTGTCCCAACAGGACGGATTTTCACTGCAGGCTGCTGCCAGCCTCCCCCGAAGCCAGCTGCCTCTCATTGCCTCGAGCCGAGGAGGTGCAGGCAGCCCCCCTCCCGAAGCACTCCGAAATCACGAGTCAGGCTTCACAGAAACATCACCTAGAAATCTTATGTTGTTGTTTGTTTTTAATACCCTGGGGTTGGATGCACGTGTGATCTAGCATATAGCACCAAACTTGTCCCTAGGGACACGGGGATCGCAGCATCACTTCTTTCAGCTGGAGCTGGGAGGCTCTGCGAGGACAGGAAGCAAAGCCCCCGGAAATATGAAAAACTACGCATCAGGTACTTATGAAACAGGGCAGAAACTGGCAACATCAAACTCCTTCTCAACGCCCCGGTGACCACAGACAGGTTTTCACTGCCTATCAGCGCACGTTTCGGTACTAACGCGCAGCCACATCGCTGGCTTTCTCCCACCAACGGGAGCTGGGTTCGCCGGGTGCCCCTGGCAAGGACCCGGGGGCACACGGACGGCGCGGATCCCCGCACGCCTCACACTGCGGTGCGGACAGCGCCGGCTCCCACCTCCCAGCACAGCACCACCGCTGCCCCCAGCCCACCCCGACCCGCCCTCCTTCCCTCTACAGCGGCGGAAGGGGCGGCGCTGGGCGGGCCGCGAGGGCGGCCGCCGCTTTCCCCCGCTCCTCCGTACCTGCGCAGGCACCGCTCGCACACGCCGCCCAGCAGCTCCTTGCTGACCACGTAGGCGAAGGGCTCGGCCCGGTACAGCAGCTCGCCGGGCCGCACCCGCCGCCGGGAGCGCAGCCCGCTGCCCTTCCCCGGGCTGCGGAACCGCTCCAGCGCCGCCGCCTCCATGCGGCCGCCACACAAAATGGGCGGCCCCCGCCGCCGCGTCACGCCGCCTGCGCCGCCATCTTAGCGCCGGCACAGTGGGTGCGCGTGTGTGCGGTGGGGGCAAGGCCGCCTGCCCGTGACACGGCTCCCAGGCGCGATTAACGGCGTGGTTCCGGTCACGACTCACCTTGTGACGCTACACAAAGCGATTATAAGCGTTTTCGTTAATTGCGGCGGGAGTGGCTAATGGCAAATAGGAGTGTGGTGGTTGGGGCTTTTTTCAGTGACTTCATAACTTACAGCTTTTCTTTGTTTCTGTTTTGTTTTGATGGAACTAAGGCACTCATAAAAATTAAAAATCTAATTGCTTGTATGATTAGCAAGGAGTTGGGAAATCCTGCAGCTCCTCTTCTGGCATTCGCAGTTCCAGCAGTCCCACCTCAGGAGACACCTGAAGCAATACTGAAGCTTGCACTGCCACATCAGCCTTGCTCTGCACTGTTCTTGTTTCACCTCAGCACCTACCCAGCCTCAACACTGACACGGATGTGGAAAACGTATATACAGAAATGGAAGTGGCATGAGGACAGGGGGAGGCTGCACACCCACGTCATACGTAGCAGAGAAATGGACCTGGGCTATGTGGGGAGGCAGGAGGCAGCCTCGTCCTGCCGGGGTGGTCTCCTCAGGCCTCATCCCAGGGCCATGTCCCCTATGGGGACACAGGAAACCAGTGCCCCTCCAGCCTGGCCACCAGTGCACTTGAACACACACAGCCTGCCGCATTCTTCAATGTACAACATAGGGAAAATCAAACTCGTTTTGTACTGCCACCCAATGGGTCGTCAGTGTCATCTGGGTCTATGAAGCTTTCATTGTTTTTAAGAGATTACATAAATTACGCTTGCTAAATGTGAACTCTACAGATAGGCTTAGTCTGCTCTTCTTTATTGTGCCTATAGAGGGAGTCAGGGCTTCTGTTTTGGAAAGGAGCACTAAATTGTCCTGCCAAATAACTCTGAAACAGGCCTAACAGTTCTGCCAAACAGCTTTCCGTTTCCAACATGTACTCACTTTTGTTCTTAGTAACAATTATTTTAGTCCTCAAATATTTTCATTCAAGCTACAACAGGCAGAGGTGACAATATGAATATCCAAAACACTGCTACTGGGAAAAAACAAGGTAGATTCCCACCGGAAACAAACAAACAAGCAAAACAAAACAAACAAACAAAAAATCTTTATTCCCACAGAAAAAAAAGTATCCCTTTAGACATTCACTTAAATGCTGCTGTTTTGTACTTTGTTACCAAAACAACTGACAGCAAACTGGTCGTCAGTCACACATATTACTACACTTAAGTGTCCCAAGCAAACTTGTTACAAGTGCTTGATTACAATGATACTGCAAGACAGTTGAGAATTATTCTCAAATATCATTAAAATATCAAACTACTACCTCTGCATTTGGCTTGTATGCTTTACTCCTTCACCTCTCTAGTTTTCTGTGTTTGCCTGTGTATGTTGTTTTGTAGAGCTTCTAAGCAGGCATTACCCAAACCCATAACAAAAACAGTAATAATGTTGGGTATTTCAACATCTGTTTCTGTATCTACAAGTCTAGATATCTCCATCCATAGTTTACACATAAGTCTGCCTACACAGGGCCACTCAATGCTCTTTGAGCAATGGCAAACAATTGAACATCCGACTCAGATGTTTTTGGAAACATCAGTCTGAATTTACTGAAAAGCATAATGATATTGTGGCTTTATATTCCACTACATGGTCATCTAGCACTTGACTACACTTAGTTGAATTAATTCCTATTATTTATTATGTGTTCTTTTACATGACCAAGTCATCCACTGGTCAGACTTCCCAAGAGCTATTTGAAATGCATGACACATTCTGCACAGACGCAGCTGTCAAGGCACGTAGTAGAGGCACTTCTGTGGGAAATACCACTTAATTGTGGCTGATGCTGCTGAATTAGTCACACTTCCTTACTGTTTGTAGATGAGACATTGTAGCAGAAGCCTAGTTTTTCCATCTCAAGACAACACATTTCACAAAACGAATTTACAATAAGAATTGCAGTAATGAAGTGACCCAGACAGCTAAACAAATTCTGATCTTTATTCATTAACATGCCATGCCCATTCCAACCAGCAAGACACAAAACTGGATTTTCTGTGAGCAAAATTTTGCTCAAAATACATAACATTAAGTTATAAATTGGTACAAAACCTGTACCACAAAAGGTATGGAGAAGGTCTCAGAGTAGTTAAAAGCCTGTAAGCACTGACAGATCGTTTATGAACACAGGAATCTTTTGAAGATGTCTCTGTAACGTAGTTGAGCTAGTTAAAATTTGATTTTAAATGTAAAATTAAGAAAAAAAAACTCATTGCAGAAACATTTTAAGCACAAATTCATAATAAATTCCACTCACACGCAGGCAGATTATACCTGTTGATTCTTTACTATGAGCTTCACAAAAAGCTTTCTACTTTTTCGAATCTTCCCTACACATTCACTTCCTTCAGAAGGCAGAACAAGACCCTGAAGCTCATGTCAACATAATTTCTTAGCCAAAAGACAAGAGTTGTAATTGTACTTTATATGAAAAAAAAAAAATCCTCTGGCATAATTGCACAGAAAAACATCTCACATTTTTACAGAGAGGAATGAGTTAAACAGTTCTTAAAATGTTTTTCTCCAGAAGAAAATTTCTGACAAGAACCGTTTAATTTTATTATCACAGACTTCTAAAAACCCTACATAATTATGCTGTTGCATGCCTTCGTTTCCTACTTTTCTTTAAAAATTGATTTTTCTAATTTAATCAGTTCTGGTACAAACGGCTGAATATTCCTGAGTCCATTTGTACATCATGTGCTGGAGACCTGTGTAAAATCAAACAAAATCGCTGCCAAGTCCAATCTGGCTGATGGCTCCTCTTGCCTTCAGAGTGTGATTTTGTAGCAGAAAAATAAAAGTCTTTCCATGTGTATACTACACTGCAGCTGAAACCAGGGGAACACCAGTGCTAATGATAGCATCAGATGTTTGCCATTGCTGTAAAAATAAGACCCAAGAAATAGAGACCAAGACAATAACAGTTCTGTAGAAATGCATCAGGAGCAGCCATCCTGGTAAGGTAACTTAAAAACAATCCTGGTACCATCCTGGTAAGGTAACTTAAAACAAATTCAAAGTTATGAATCATAACAAACTCTGCACAACAATTTTTATGTAAACAGGTAGTGCTGAAGGTCTGTTTGGTAGTTGATCACAGTGATAAAATACATCAAGTGTTAAAGCCTTGCTTACTTTATGAGTAATTGGCTGTTCCATTCGCTGTACCTTAGCTACTCCTAATTTCACTTGGGTTTCCTGTGCTTGCTGTGTCTTGTGATCTTGTGATCCATCAGCTGGGGACACAGAGTGTCTATTTTTAGCAGTGACCTGTAGAACAGCATACACAAGGAAAGACGCAATAGCTATTGAGCAAGGCTACAACGTGAATGAATAAACATCTCCCTCTGACTGGCTGTCCTTGCTGGAAATGTCTCTTGTTATTTCCATTCTCTCCGTTTTTACAGAAGAAAGGTACAGCTTTTGCTAATTAAAGGCTTGCAAAGCTTAAATGGAGTTTTCAATCCACAAACCCATAGATTGTGTTTAGTCTGCCAGAACTAATTCAGCAAGTTCCTCAGGAAGCCTCGGTTTCTTCCTATCACATGCACACTTTTTAAACTACATCACACAATCTACTTCTGGAATTTTATGTTGATATTTCTATCAACGTTGTCATTATTACCTGCAAGGCAAAGCTGTAATTATTAAAATGTCCAATGCTGTACAAGCCTGGTAGCCAGTAATAGACACATTCCGCCTTAAGAACCCCTTATCACGTTACCTAGTGTGTTAATCAGTACAGGGTCGCAAACCTTGTGATCCTCTTCTGGATCAAAAGTGAGCTACTAACTATAAAACCCATCTCAACTGATCTAATTCCAAAGGGCAAAATTTCTCATTAACTGGGTGTCATAAGGACTAAGCTTCTTTCTGTTTGTGTTTGATAACATTTTCATATAGTTAAGAAGTAAAGCTTTTGGCAATTACTATCGAAGTCATGCAATTTTCTTTTACAGGTAGAGGAATGGCACAAATGATGAGGGCCATCAGAAGACTCATCACATCTGAAGTTACTATCAATATACAAACTGATAGATTGGTGCCTTACTATGGCATGCCAAAAACCCTTTTCTTGGCAGCTCCTCCAGGAACCAGTATCTGAGAATGGAGGCAATACTTGAACAGCCCCACTTGGTAGATGTGGCTCATATTTTAGAAGTTCCAAGAATTAAATCAGTAAACAAAACAAGAAAAAACACACAACACAGCCTGGAAACAATTGAAAGGAACATGATATACGAGGAACCTTAAGAATACTGCATGTGTGTTGCAACCTTTAACTCAAAGATCACAGATTCAAAGACAGCAAAACATAGAAAGAATGAAATTTCCCCCAAAAGATTGCAATCAACCAATGCAACTTTTATATTCAATTACTTTATATCTGATATAAAGTGTCATAACGCAAAACTATATAAAATACAATAGAATTGTGCAACAGTTTCGAGTGTTGGGGCAAATTTCAAAATATGTTTTATTACTTACTGCATCTCAAAGCAACGCACTTTCAGAAATGGGTAACTTTGCTATCCCACCATGATAGGAAAGTAGTTCCTGTAAACCCTGCTGTATCAAAGTGTGAAGATCATCTCTTCTGAGGTCTTAAGTGAAAGGTTGACTGAATTTCCTCCTGCGGTTTTGTTTTCTGTTTGTATAGCATTTTGGAGGGTCATCAAAATGTAAATATTAACCTACATTTGTATACTGTTTTTCTATTTGCAGATCCTATCTTTGCATTGACATGAAGCAAAAATAACTGGAGATATTTTGAGTCAATTTTCCATGAATGTATTGAGAAATATGGCAAATGCACTGTTCTGTAGAGTATATCTGTATTTATACCTATGATTTTCTTCTGGATCTGACCATAAACTGCCTGCATTACTGAACAACAGGAATGTTTTAAAATAAAAGCCAGAAACGCCACGAAATCACTCTTTAGAATTTGGTTTCCATACACTGAACTTTGAAAGCACTGATAATCTCAACTACAGAGAAGAGATGTGTATTTTCTTGTTTCTTCAAATCTATGTAGCAGGCCAGGCATTTTAGAAAGCAGAGGCTCTGAAAAAAAATCCTACTTTTCAGGCTCTTTCTATTCATCAGCATATTTACCTTTTACTTAGTAATCATAACACTGACACAATAAAAACTGGATTAGCAAACCATAGTAATTTACAGTTTGAAAATAAACTGTGTATCCAAAATGAAGAAGGAAATATCCTTTTAAAAGTCCAGCAAATCAGAATTACTAAGACCGAAACTTTAAGGCACCGACTGATGATTACTGATGACTCCTTAAAAAACACAGCTGATCTGTAATAAGTAGAAGTATATAGGCTTATGATTTTCACGCTACACTGTTTTCCTATCATTCTGAGTTAAATGGTAATACATCTGAAATCTATCGATTCGCTTTCTGAAAATCAGATCTGTGCTCCCATCTGGTAACATACAACTCTCTCAAGCACTGAAATCAAAAGTCTGGAACTTAGTGTATTGCAAAGATGACAAACGTTCTCGTTCCTTAAGCTTCTAGGATTATTAAATTATGCAGTCTATAACACGGAGGGTGTCAAACGCATGTATCATGGAATATACACCTAGACAGAGTTCTACATTGGTGTCAGGGAAGCTCTGTTTTTCCAAAGCATCGCTAAGATATTTTAAAGTAGAACACAATGTCCAAAACCCTCACAACTAGCAGTCATTTACAACTACATGCACAAGACTTAGTAATGGCTCTTATTTTTCTTTGCCAATTCATTTTAGTACACTTTTTTTAGATGCATGATTTGATAACTGGATAATAAATTACATACTTCAAACTTTCGTGAAACAAATTTTAGTGCAAGTTTCAAATTCAAACTGAATTTATCTGCAAATCAAACAGCTATGTCAGACTTCCTCAGAGGTCATTCCTGACAGAATCTCCAACACCATCTTTTTTTCCTTCATTCCACCACCATACCTTATAAAAACTACTGGAGGTCTAAAAGGGATTGTGAAATTAGGACACTGCTTTTTGGTGAAACGCTGTTCTGCACTAAGAAAAAAACAGCTCAGATAGAGTTAATCCCTATCATAGAGTTAATTTCCTCCTAGTAGCTGGTAGGGGGCTGTGTTTAGGATTTAAGACGAGAAGAATGTTGGTACCATGCTGATGTTTCAATTGTTGCAGAGCAGTGTTTACACCAGGCCAAGGACTTTTCGGCTTCTCGCTCTGTCCTGCCAGCGAGCAGGCTGGGGGTGCAGCAGGAGCTGGGAGGGGACAGACCCAGGACAGCTGACCCAAACTGGCCAAAGGGGTATTCCATACCATCTGACGTCATGCTAAACAATATATAGGGGTGGCTGGCCGGGGTGGGGGGCGGCTGCTCGGGGATAGGCTGGGCATCGGTCAGCGGGTGGTGAGCAAGTGCATTGTGCATCACTTGTTTTGTACACATTATTATTAGTAGTACTATTACCATTATTATTTTCCTTTCTTTTCTGTCCTAATAAACTGTCTTTATCTCAAACCACAAGCTTTCACTTTTTTTTTTTCCTATTTGTTTCCTCATCCCAGTGAGGGGGGGAGGGTGAGCAAATGGCTGTCTGGTACCTCGGTGGCTGGGTTAAACCACAACGCCCTGATATAAAAAAGTCGTTTGAACTTTTAAGATAATACAAGAGCAAAAGTGCAGAAATCTTACAAAGTCAATAGTGAAAATAGTGCTTGTAAACTGCGGAACAGTCAGGGAGGCTGGTGAGCAAATCACTGAAAAATACCTTGCTTTGTTATCGAACATGAAAATAATACAAAATATTATACCAGGAAAGGAGCATGAGAAGTACAGGCTTTGTTAAAAAGCTTAACAAAAACGCATGAGAAGTCTTTATACACCATTTAAATTTTCAGTGAAACTTTGCATTGTTTTCCTACAAAAGCTGTAAATCTGCAACAGCAGAAACTACCAAATGCATAACATCAGAGAACCAAATCCATTGACCTAGTTCAGTTTCACTCCCTCCTATTCTGTTGTGTTCACCGATATTCTTCACTTTTTCCGTCTCTTCCATCAATACCAAAACCACTTCTGTAATGACAGCTATTTTACTCTTCATTTCACATCTGTGATAGGGGTAAAACATGCTGCTTACACTGAAGACTTAATGGCAAAGTTCCTGTTAGCATTCCATCTCTTCATTTCAAGTCCCCAGTTACACAATATTCCATTCATTTACAGACTGCTCCTGTTACCTTAGAAGTCTCTGCATTGGCTCAGTAAATGCTATTGGACAACATAATAAAAATAAATCCTAGTGAACAATTTTCCTTTTCTTAAGTTAATGTTCAAAATGTTACTAGCAATGCAGTTAAGGAAGATTATGTAGATAGTGGTCATCTTGTGTTTTATGCACTGAATAGTTTCCCTGGTATGTTGGTATATGATAACTTGCTACAGTAAGATGAAGTTAATTTATTCAAGAAAGAAAAAAAAACAGGCCAGGCAACTTTGAATTCTTTTTTAAATGTAGATGTTGCCATTCACTGAAATCAAAGAGAAGGAATTGCTTCTGTTAATGCAAGTTTGCCAGTCATGGTCAATTTATAATGCAAGTTACCTGAGCTACTAAGATATCTGAACAGAAATAAAGCCTCAAATCTTCAAGATCTGCACCAGAAGAGGAATGCTGCTCTGAAACAGAATGCAAATTAAATCTCAGCCTTTCCAGTAATTCCACCATAACAATATGAAAAAGACAGTTTAAACACACAGCTAACAGAGCAGTGGTGGCTACCAGCCTAGCTAACGGAATGAACTGAGGCTGCTTCAAGTCAATTTTTCTTCTGCAGCAGGAACTGCAGGAGGAGTACAGAGATGAATGTTTGTCACGTATATACCTCCAAATGTGCTTAAGAAGCAATGCAGTCAGAGAATTTTATTTCAGTCACTGATGTTTTCCAAATACGGAAGATAGCATCCTGAAAAAGTGTTTTATTCACTCAGCCTCCCAGAGGAGACAATGTAGGAAACACAGCCAGGAGAACCTGCCAACACTATCAGACAACAACAGAATAGTTTCACGTGAAGCCAACAAGGGGAATGAGAAACAGGTTCGAGTACGGAGGACTATAACTGAAAAGAATTTTAATAGCATATCTCTTTAAAGTAAGGTTTTATATACACATCATACACATTAAACAATTATATGTTGCAAGGGTTACAGGTAAGATGATTCTTTTTCACAGCTGTTTATAAAACACTCAGTGTTCTGGTGACTTGGGTTTCAGACCTAAACTAAGATAAAGCTCATCTGTATACAGGTGTTTACATATGGTAAACACCAACAGAACACCCAGTGTTTTGTCATTTCAAATTTTCAAAAGAAAAAAATTGATTTTTTCCCCGAACCACAGATATAACAAGCCACTTAAACAAACTTTTCAGTTGATGTTTTATTATGCTGTCATTACCTTGCCTTCCATAAACCCACCACTCCTGATTTATTAGGATCTTAAGACTGCAAGGTTTATAGATCAGATGATAAAACAGACTCAGTGGTTGTACAGAGCTGTGTATTTTGGGAATCTGAAGGAACTTTCAAAGCACTGAGCACTAAAATACAAACCACACAAATCATTATTTGGTCTGTTATTTTTTCAAACGTTGTAAATATACAGCAGTGTAATAAGAAGTTCAGTTTAAGTGGCACATCCAAAAGCAGCAGGTCACTATTATGCTCCTGGAGAAGATGCAGATTTTATCCAGTCGGGATATGATTGTGACCAAGTAACTAAATCCCACAGTTCCATGCTGTATAGAAGAGCTCTAGTCACTTGCTAAGTTTACTTTCCTGTTTGGACCGGAAGTCATCTAGCTAACGATACTTGGATTTTATTTAAATCATTTCTCACCACAGTAATCTTCCAGAAGCAAAGATGATCTTCTAAAAGACAGCAGCTTTCAATTTATAAGTTTATGTTCCTTATACTTTCCAAGACCTCATCGTGGAACCAGCTTTCAGTAAACACATTAGAGTTTTGCAAAGCCTCAAAAAGACGCTTGTAGTCTTCTGGGTATAAATTACCTGTTTCAACATCTGTTGGAATTTCCAGCGCTTTCAGTAATTGGCCACCATTGTCCACGCTCCATGAACTGAAACAAACAAACCAACAAATCATAATGGAGCATTTCTTCCTGAGAAGAAACAGTATCTGAAGGTCAATTTCATCCTTTCACAGCTTCCGCAAGTTAACAACTTCTCCCTATGATACAAGTTATTTTCAATCCCTACTACAAACAGAAAAACTTCTACTAAGAAGCCATGCAAATTCCAAATAAAGCCCACACACAGATAATACCAAATAAAGCCCACGCACAGATAATACCAAACCACATAACCCACCTCATTAGAGGGTTAGCTCCCTAGTCACCTCCCCCAGCTGCACAACAATAAACACTCTTGTCCTAGACAATAGATCCCCTGCCCCAGCTGTCAGCAACTAACATTACTGCATAAAAGGGGGTCGCTCTTCAGTGCCTGGGAAATTAAAGCCAAGGTCATCTTCAGGAAGATGATTCAGTACAGCACGCAGTAGCGTGGCTTAAACCTCCCAGGTATTTTCTTCTATATATAAACAGATCTATAAACTGTCTCCACAATCACATCATTGCTATGAAAACTAGGCCTTTTACAAATGTGCATACACATTAACTATTTCCCAGACAAGAGAAGGGGATATAAATATACAGAAGATGCACATTAGAAGCCTTCAAGGTTAGCTCTGCTTCCTGGCTGAAAGACTGAGTGTAAACTAGGTACACCACTGAGCTTTAAGAAAGAAATCCATTAAAGCTCTTTGCACGGTTTTTTTTTTTTGTGTGTTTCCCATCCCCTTACATCCCCCCACCTCCTTCCTGGAAATTTGCATCCATTAACCCCTACCAACAAATGAGAAGTACGTTAATTACTTTCATCAACAACTTGAAGGCAATACTTCAGAGAGTACAAACACTTCACATTTATGGGAACAGAAATCTAGTGATCACATTGCAAAGTGAGTAGCTCCAATGTCATATCAAAGGGAATAAATAATTACAGAGAGCTGCATAATTGGTAAGTCAGTCTAAAGTCTGATTTTTGAATGCAGTAACAGAAAGCCATACGAGGACATCCCCACTCAACCTTCGATAACCTTCAGCTATTTTCATTAGCACTGCTTTGATGTTTCTTATAATCCAAAACTCTTCTGCAGCTTTTTAATTTTTATACTTGCAAAGACGTGGTGACTTTATTGTTACGTCTAAACTGAGTAAAAATTTCTTGCACACACACGAGCTCACCTCCATTAGATGTGCAGTAAACGTCTGTAATTCCCAAGTCTACATACTTGTCTACCTTCCTGCCAAACGTCAAGTTTTTATCATCTATGAATAAAGGCCAGGTACTCAAAATACTGTACTTGGGCTGGAAAAATGAAAATTTCTTTTCTACACATAGATAATTTTAAAAGATGCTGAATTTCATCTAAAATAAATACTGCTTTGAGACAGTATTTCAGCATTTTCCCTGTATTTCTTTAGAAAGTGTGTAAGAACCCGTAATTCTTCCATACTTACTTTAATCTATCAGTAAGTCTAGATTTGCGTTTAGCAAGACACTGCTTCACCATGAAAATGAAGGTAGCTGAATTCACGGGCTTCAAGCCTCCTGAAAATAGATCTCGCTGGGGAGTCAGTCGTACCAAACATAAATGGTCATTTGGCAGCCACTGCAAGAAAAACAAAACAAGTCATTGAAAATTAGTCATTTTTAAGACAGTACTAGTCTTTTTCTAAGAGAAAGCATTTCAACTGGGCCAGCAGTAACATTTCTTAAAGAGTTTTAGAAGATAAGATAATGACATTGGAAGCAGAAGCTATAAAATTTTGTTCTGTAACTAAGATAGCTTTACTTTTTTTTTCCTTTTTTTTTAAACATGAAAGGAAATAGGAAATCAAGCAGATACACTATGACATAATTTTAATTTTTTAAGATTGTATTTTCTTAGTTGAAATAGACAATACAGGCTTCGAGATCCACACTTTTCAGCGCTTAACTAGCACACAGAATGTACGTTGGACATGTGAACAACCACTTTGATCAAAACCAGCAGCATGATTGTGCTAGTAATCGTGGTAACAGTTTTTGTATTCAAGCAGGTAGATGTGACCCTGACATTAATTTTAAATAAGATTTTACCTGTTCACGTGCCCTCATGATATTCATTTACTGTATTTTTCCCATCATATACACACTAGTTTATCTCAGTTTCTAAGATCGCAGCAATCCTTCACCCTCTTCACCTTCTACACGCTGCCCATGAGTTTTAACTAGAACACTTCTTAAAAAAAAAAAATGCACTATTCACAGCCAAAAGATGTATGTGTGAACACTGTCATAAAGTTATTTTTAATCTTTAATTAAAGGGGCTTAGCTGCATCTCTGAAAGGAGAAAATGATCTTACCGTGCTCTTTGAAACTGCCAGTCCCTTGTTTCTCAAATTAGTTACAAAGGATGACCAGGGTTCCTATGAGAGGAAGAAAACACATTACAGAAACAAAGTGCTTTGTTAGAATTTGGAAAAACATTTATCATCAATCCTATCAAATTCGAAGCATACTCCATTCTAAACTTTGTTTTAAAACCATGTAAATATATTAGAAATATGTATATTTCTAATGTAATATACATATATATAAAATTCAAGTAACATACACACAAAGGCAAGACTGAAAATGCTATTTAGCCATGTTCCTGACAAAGTATCTGAGTGGCACTGCTAAAATTATTTATAATTAAATAGCTTGCATATATTACCATGCATAACTGGGACCGCTCGTTGGTTTCAAATTCAAAATTTGAACCAGAGCTAAACACTGGAAAGAAACACCTAACCCTAAGATCTGCTGTACTGAGTCTGAATAGAAGTCTCACCAGCTCAACAACTTGACTCCAGAAGCAGCTACAAGCAGATGCAAGGCAGACAGTGCATGGCCAGCCCATGCCTACATAATTGTTCCTTGAGCATCATCGTATTCTTCAACTCCGCCATATTTAGAAATGTCCTCTCTATACCTCATGTTACAAGCCATTTGGAGGACAACAGATAATGAAACTTATGATTTTAGATCAGCATAGCATTTAAACTATGAAAGAAGCTCCTAGAAAAAACAGGGCACAAACAAAAAAAATCTTAAAAGAGTAAAGCAATTGAAAGTTCATGAACAATTTCAAAAAACGTTTTTAAACTAAACCATAGCACATTTGACAAGGTAAGACAATTCTTGACTAGCAGGAGAAGCAGGCTTGCTTTGCAAGTAGAAGCACCAAAACTGAAAAAGTATTTCTACTGAACATCACTCAGGAAGGTGAAAGCACGCATGATGTCAAAACGCAGAGGACATGAAGAGCAGACTGTGACAGATTGGAAGAGCAGCCTGAGTCTCACAGAACACCTAGCAAGACAGAAAAGACTTGTCTATACCCAAAAGTTTTCAGTAGTGCTCCACTAATTTAAATGTCAAATTATCTTCCAATTTGATTACAATAGCAAAAACAGTATAAACCCTTTTCTATAAGCACATTTATAGCATGAGCATGTCAGTTGGTACAGCAAACTTACCATATGCAGTAGCTGAATTTCACATCCTACTTGGCAAAGCACAGAAAGCGCTTGATAAGCCCTCGATTCCCCAGGCTTTGCTGTTAATACCTAACAAAATGGCAAAGCAGAAACATTTTTGTTGAAAAAAAACAAGACTGCTTCTTTATCTAAGAAAAATCCTTATAATCTTAACAAGTGGTAAGAAATTCATAGTTAAGTCTGAAATTCCAAGACTAAGTTACATTACACCCCCAGTTTCTGTGATTTTAGTATGCTTGTTAGAAATTGCAATTAGAAGACTTTATGGCAATCTAAGTATTGATTTGCAGCGATTATTTGGATAACTGAACTGAGTAGGAATTTCCAGCTTATACTTTCAGGCCCCTTTTAAGCCAGAGAAGAGTTTCATACAGAAGAGAAAGAGTGATCATATTTTGTTTTAAAACTGTAATGTGGGCAGAGTTCATAGCTTGAGTTCTTCCCCACTGATAAGAGAATATTCCCAGTAAGACACACAGAGTAAGCCAACCATCTCCCTGAACATTAAGCAGCTTGCAGTCATCCTCCTGATGTTACAATATTACAGATTAGACAACTCAGTGCAAGAAAACAAAACAAAAAAAGAAAACCCCCACAGTTATGTGCAAACAGGGCAAAGTAGTCACAAAATGAAGACAACTTTTCACAGATTTAGAGAGCTTTGACATAAGATTAAAAAAAAAAAAAAAGAAAGGAACCAACAGTGCCCCTTAAAAAAAGGTCCCGATTACTTTTACTTTGGTACACAACACTCATTTAAGAGGATTCACAACAAACACAGAAAAGTTAATTAAAAAATACCCTGACTGCACTAAAATGACTAGGCTGCCCTCTCTTTGTTCAAACGCCTAGCCAGTAAAAATGCAACAAGTGGATATTCCAGTGGTTGGTATCCAGCCTATCATTTTGCCAGAGAACATACTTAGACTTTAATTTTTTCCAGTAGGGTGACAGAACACAGCTTGTGTTGGCGCACCTGGAAGTCTTTCCTTACCTCGAGTAACTCAAGATTAGTGCCTTTTACGAATCTCAGTTTCAAAAAAGAAAAGGTAGCCTTGAACTAAAAGTACAGTTCTAAGAGTTTGAGACAGCGCAAATGAGGAGCACGTAATCTAGAAAGCTACTCTGCCCCTCAGCATACAGAACTTTAATAAAAAGGTGTGTAATTTACTCATATTTTGTCTCAATTTTTTTCAGAACTGCATGCAAAGTTTGCTCAAGTGGACAAGTGCATAAAACTGAGCACGCGATTTAGTAACGGAATACTCTTCAAGAGAACTTGTCAATTCCCTCTTCACTGACCCGCAATTAGGAACCGATTTTGTTGCAAAAGCATGTTACAGAATTTAAGCACCTCTGAAGTTATAAGATTTTAAAATTCTGTCCGAAAAAAAAAAAATCACTAGCAAAAAGATTAACTATGCAATATAACTGTTTGGGTGTACTGTGAAGCACTACTTATTCTCTACTACCTTCAAAAGCTCTTGCACATACCTTGTACTCTTTTTCACTTATAAAGATGTTGAGCTCTACTCTTCCATATCTGAATATGGAACTGCCTTCATACAGGATAAAAAGTAGCCTCCAAAGTGTGTTCCTTTCCTTTTTTTGTGGCAAGATTCCAAAAATTTTCACAGGTACATCTGTTTCAATAGTGTGCAAAAGTAACTTTAAAATTTTGCAACATGTACTGGAAAAATCTCATTAATGCTAACGTGTAGTTTACAAACAAGAAAAAAAAGCTCATTTTATTCAAGAATGAATAAAATTCAAGCTTTATTCAAAGCTAAGCCTTGTTTGCATTAGACTAAGCCTTTATTACAATAAGCTAATAGCTGAGATTTCATATTGCCATTTTTTGGAGCTATTACGAACCTACCTAAAAAAAAGCTGAAATTTAGGAAATGATCAAGTATTACCCATGAATCCAATATGTATATCAAGATACAGCATACACCTCAAGTCCCAAAGATTTTTCCAAACTGCCCACACAACCTTTAAAAGTATTTGTAACGCGTGTAATCTTATATACATACCTGCTCTCCAAGGAACTGCTGCTATACCCATGGCTTCAAAAAGCTGGTCAGAACACACAGCAGGCGGTTTCACTGGTCCAGTGACCAAAGGATCCAGTCTGAAGAAGTCACCATAAATTACCTTTAATTGTCCATCCAGGCTGTTCTCTAAGGACTGAACCAAATTAAGATTCAGTTGAAGAAAGCAGTAAACTGCCCTACGAAACACTCAACTGAGATAAGAAATTGTTCAAGCGCTACAGAAAATCATCCAGTCAGAAAGAGTCAGATCTCAGAGCTGTATCTTATAACTGACAGAAAAAAATAACTTCCTTTATTATGCAAGACATTTCTGTGCTGCTCGGTTGGAGCTTTAAACCCTTCCCCAAACTAGTAGTATGTTCTGCAGTGTTGCGAAAAAAAATAAAATATATATATTAAACTGAGCAAACTGCTACATTGAGTAATTTACAACTGAAATTCTTCATATATGCAGAGAATGAGAGACTTATGCACAAAACACACCTTTCATGCACATTTTAAAAGAGGTTAGAGTCTGAAGCTCCTAATCTCTACTTTACTATAACACCTTCCTTCTAGTGCAACTTCTAAGGCTCTGTCTGACAACCTCTGAAAGCACGCAGTGCAAAGGTGAATACAAGAGGTAACACCTGTTGGTCTTAATACTGCCAGCCAGCCACAAGACAATACACTAACTAATACCATGAGACAATAAGAATAACCAAGACTATCTTTACAGGTTTTTGGAAGCTACATACAGACATCATGCCTAAACATACACAACTACAATGACTCTGCTTAATATTAGCCTCAAAAATGCATATATGAAACTATGAACTTGAATTTGCACGTACTCAAGATGTCAAATTAATTGGTTATAAAATAGTCAGACTGTTGCTGACTGTTCAGTGTAAAACCAAACAATACTTACTATTATTAAGCATTATTTCAGATGTTGCAAGTAACAATGACTGGCTAATTCCTTTTTGATCCCACAGTTATTATGTGTTCCGTAATTAATGTCTCATTTTCCTCTTAATTAAATTTTAGAAACATGCTACCAAACCAAAAGTGTACCTGTAAGTTTGGAAGGAAAACTGAGTGACTTTCTAAAGCTACCACTCTAACACCTGCGTTGAGTAGAGTCCGGGTCAAGATTCCAGGCCCTGTAAAGAGGGGAAAAAAAATACATATTTTTTAAAAGCAATTTTCCTTGAGTGTTTTTTCCAGTGCAACAGTTGGGGTATAGCACTTTCAGTAAGGGGGTAACTCATGTTACTTATTGAAAAAGAACGGTTTGAAAACAGACTTACACAGTCTCCCTTAGATTACTCAGTGAATTACACTAAGCACAGCGTTACAGTTTGATGCAGAGGACCATCAGATATATCTGAAATACTTCCCCGCTTTTTCTTCTGCCATATGAAATATACTTTGGAACCTTACCCACATTATCACTATGGGTAAAACATCCTCCCTGGAGACTGTAAGTAACTGCAGAGGGTAACTTTGTAAAAGGGCCTGCAATCTCTAGGCCTGCTGTTATTGGCAGAGATAGAGTATGCCTCCAAAACCCAATACGAGAACTTCAATCTCTACTTACTCTATGGCAAAATGTATCCTTAACACCAATGACTCGAGTTGCAAGGGTACGCACTCACATGCTTCCCCCAGAGCTCTGCATTGCTGGTCCCAAAACCCCATTTCAACGTGCCCACAAACGGCGCCGGGTTCCCCGCTGCCGCCCCGGGCACAGCGCAGTCACGGCCCGGGAGGGCGGCAGGGTGACTGCCAGCAGCCGGGGCAGCGCCCGGCCCGGATCCCGCAGCCGCCACAACAGAACCCGGGCGGGGAGAAGCAGGGCCCCGCTCCCCCCCCGCGGCCCCAGCAGAGCCGGGGGCCCCTCACCACCGGCGGCCCCGCCGACCCCGCAAGGTCACCGCGGCGGGCCGGGCCGGGCCGGGCCGGGCGCCGACTTACCGGGGCCGCACTCCAGCACGACGGGCTGGGGGCCGTGCGCAGGCCGCAGGCAGCGCTGCACGGTGCGGGCCAGCCGCGGGCAGGCGATGAAGCGGCGGAGGGGCCCGCCGGCCCGCCGCGCCTCCTGCACCAGCCGCTCCGCCTCGGCCGCCTCCGGCACCCGCAGGCCCGGGCTCGGCCACTGCCCCGCGACCCGCCGCGCCGTCGCCCAGCCCGGCGGCCGCAGGCAGCCCAGCAGCGGCCGCAGCCCCGCCGCCAGGAGCCGGCCGCAGCCGCCGGGGCCCGGCGGGGCCCGCGCCGGCCGCATGGCGCCCCGCCGCTGCCCAGCGCCGGCCGCGCGGTCTCCCTGGCAACGGGGAGCGTCACTTCCGCCTCGGCACGGCGCCTCTCTAGCGCTCTTCCGCTCTATGGTTGGCGGGGCAGCCGGAGGTCTCCCCTGCCGCCGGTGCCTCTCTATGGTGCCAGCCCCGCAGCGGCGCGGCGCCCAGCGGACGGAGCCCCCCGCCCGGTACCCGCCGCGTACCCGCACCGCGCCGCGCCCGCGCCATGCCGGCCCGCAGCTCCCCGCCGCCCTCGGCGGGCGCCTGAGCCGCGGCGCAGCCCAGGTGAGTGCCGGGGCTCCTTCCCGGCGGCAGGAGGCGGCAGGAGGCGTCCTCCCGCTGCCCTCCCGCCGCCCTCCGCTCCCCGGCCGGCGCCGGGGGCTGCCCCTGCCCCTGCTGCCGCCGTTACCGCCGCGGTGCGCCCCGTTCCCCCGGCGCTGCCCGCCCGCCCGTTCCCCGGCGCCTCCGTAGCGGGGGCTGGCTGGGAGCCGGCCCCGAGGCGGGCTCGGGCTGCGACCCGGCAGAGAGCGGGACGGGAGCCCGAAATGGGGGGAGCCCGAGATGGGGGGAGCCCGCGGGGCTCCCGCAGGAGCTGCGGGCGATCCGGTACCCGCGGGGGGGGGGGAGGGCTGCAAAGCGGTGGCCGCCTGGTCCTGTGGCAGGTCCTCACCTCCTTACGTCTCCCAAAGGAGAGGCTGCCGCATGGCTGCCCCCCCCAGACATCACGGTGTTTTGTGCGACGTAGCGCTGCTACACAGAACTTGGGCACGAAGCTGTGCCTTTTCTGCTTGTTTGGTGTGTCTGCGTGTAGCCCGAACAGGGGCCGGGCTCCGTTTAGCAGCCCCTTGTTGAATGCAGCAGTTCCTCGCATCTGCAGGTTGTTTTTGAGTGCTCCGTGGTGTGTGTATCTTTTGCACCGCGCGCTGCTTAATGGTTTTCTCCGTGCCTTAAGGGAGATGGGCAGGATGATGGGATAGACCTCAATCCATTTTTAAACTGGACTTCGTGTTTTTAATAGCTTTTTTTTTCCTCTTACTAATTAGTCTGTTAATTCGGTAATTTGTAGGTCTTTCAGAACATCAAAAGGAACTCGGTTTTCTTAGGCAAAGTGTTCAGTAATGCCCTAATTCAGCATCCCTTACTGAAGTTTGCGCTATGGCCATGGAAAGCTTAGGTGTAGTTACTATATTATCAGTTTGTATTCCATAAATTGTAAGGATAAGTAAACAATTTTGGAAAATTTTGTTCTATTGAACTGACCGACCCTTTATACTCGGCTCTGGTGAGGCCGCACCTCGAGTGCTGTGTCCAGTGTCGGGCCCCTCACTACCAGATGGACACTGAGGTGCTGGAGCATGGGCAGAGCAGAATGACCACGCTGGTGAAGGGACTGGCTTGTGAAGGGCAGCAGAGGGAACCAGGGCTGTTCAGGCTGGAGAGGAGGAGGCTGAGGGGGGGCCTTGTTGTGCTCTACAGCCGCCTGAAAGGAGCTTGCAGCGAGAAGGGGGTCGGTCTCTTTTCTCTCAAGTGACAAGGAAGGGGTCTCAAGTTGTGCCAGGGGAGGTTTAGGTTGGATATCAGGAAGAATTTCTTCACCAAAAAGGTGGTCAAGCATCGGAAGAAGCTGCCCAGGGAGGTGGTGGAGTGGCCATCCCTGGAGGTGTTCAAGAGACGAGTGGATGTGGTGCTTAGGGACGTGGTTTGGCGACGGAACTTGGT
The DNA here is from genome assembly GCF_964211835.1 of Anser anser. Taxonomy (NCBI): domain Eukaryota; kingdom Metazoa; phylum Chordata; class Aves; order Anseriformes; family Anatidae; genus Anser; species Anser anser. The sequence continues at coordinate 85,538,842 of NC_139722.1, forward strand.
AGTGTTGGGTGGGGGCTGGTCTTGATGATCTTGGAGGTCTTCCCCAGCCTGAATGATTCTGTGATCCTAAAGTACTCAGGATTTTAGGGTCATCACTGCATGGGCTATTCAGAGTAACTGAAATTATTCTGAAGAACACTTGCTAAGACCCAGAGCTATGCCCTGACACTCTTCATACACTAGAAATGATGAGTGTTTTTTATTTGTATTTTCATATTATATTTTTTTACTTTAGCATAGGACTTGCCTACATTGAACTATAGATCGCTATAGGATACATTTATGGTTCTCCAATTTATTTATTTTTCTTTCCCCCTAATGAAGGAGCCTACCCTATATTCATGTCCTGGATTTTGCATGCATAAAGGACTACCTCTTTCTGACCTGTTTGTTATCCTTGTTGAAACCTTAGGAAAATGGTAAGTTCTGTGCATTTTTTGTTGAGAAATTACAATGCAAAAAATTGTTTAATCCAGTAATGTATATCCCAGGGACATTTGAACAGTCAACTTCGGGCTGTTTATAAGTTAACAGCTGATCACATGGCATATAGTTTCTAATCCGGCTATTATCACAAACAAATATTTGAATTTACAGTCTTACCTTGTATAGCCGTGTCTTTGCAATTTAAGTTCCTTGTTGGGTGCTCTGAAATTGTTGTTTCCTCCTAATCACTGTTTTTTGAAACAGAGAAGGAATCAGAAGGATTCCAGCCTATGCTTAAACCAAAAGAGCTCATTGCTTGTATGAGTCAAGAAGATCAGTAAAGGGATGCTTTTCTTCTCAGTGGTTCTAAATACCTTTTGCATTTACTTTCATTTTGTTCCATGGAAAACTTATTTTTTAAATTAATTTTGAAGAGTTAGTCTTGTAGTATTATTATGCTATGTATTATCCACTTAGTAAATATTAACAAGCAGTTCTGAAGGGGAAAATTGTCATAGTATATACATCTTGATCTCAGTTTTTCAAACTGTATGTCTGTACTTCATTTTCTGTACAAGTTCAATAGAATTTCGGTCTTGCACATAAACAAAAGGTGTGTGAACAGAAATTTTCAAGATCTTAATTTTTCTTGTCCTGGTAGGGATGCTTGTCATTAGATGTTCCTCTTTGGTTCAGAATACAGATTAAGTTTGCTAGCATTGTTTCAGAAACTCTTTATCTTTCTATTTTATTCACCATATCATATTTGCATTTCCAATTGCATCATTGGAAAATTTGATCTTAAAATCTACTGTCAATGTTGATTGTTCCTTATTTAAATTATGCATATATTGAAGCTCACCTGTTACCAAACAATGCCTCTGGTGCAAATTTTAAAGAAAGGCCTGCAATAGCACTGATGTTCAGAAAATAAGGTGGAAGAATCCCTTAAATGTGTTATCTACGATAGTATGAGAAGAAAGTAACTTGCTGTATGGTTGAATTGACAGAAACCATTCTGTGCCTTGCTGAGATGCAGAATGTCACAGAGTTACTGTTTTCACTTGAGTTTTATTCAGCATATTTCATTAATCTTGTTGTAATATTATGGATGGTGACCAAGGAAAATAGTAGAAGAGCGATAAGAGTTTTCTTCAAAAGCTCTGTTAAGTGTTTGCACTCAGAAGGTGGCAAAATATGATCAAACGTTTGGAAGTAGTCCCTAGGAAGATTTATTTTTTTTAATCATTGAGCAGACTCATTGTTTTGTACTGTTCCCCTGTTACACTGTCCCTCTATTGCAATCCCATATAAGCACACAATAAAAGTCCCAAGGGCTAAAGTAGCATTTAATCCTGAGCCACAATCTGGTTTGAGTTGCAGAAAAGTTGCAACCCATTGGTTTTATTGGAAATCTTTCTACTAAATGAAAATCGTTCCTTATAATGAAGTCAGTAATTTTGCATTTAAACCCACTATGCTCTATAAACCTTATTTCTATTTTATGTGTAATCTGTTGACGGTGAAAAACGGCTAGGCTCTTGGACTCGGGGGATTTGTTTTTTGTTTTTTTTTGTATTTTTTTGGTGTTTGGCTAAACTTTTAGTAGTAAGGAAAGCAGGAGTCCAAGCAAGGTTCCTTGGAAGCCTGCGTGCTCCATATGACGGTGTAGCTTCCAGCCTAGTATTAGCAACACTTAAAACCTGATTAATTGGAAATTATTGTCCTTTAAAAATGGCCTAGATCAAATGTGCAGATCACTGGAGAGTGCCAGTTAAGTGAAGCTATTAAATGATTTGTTCTTTGAGATCATTTCTGAGCACTAGGTGTATGGTCATGTAAGTGACCACAAGCTTATTTGAAAAAACTTTGTTAAACCACTCTTTCTTTGCACTCTTTTCTGTTGTAATAACATTCTATTTAATACTAAACTGTTTTCATACCAGGTGCAGTTTGACTTTCCAGCCTGTCAAACAGCACAGCAAAGTTCACAGCTGACAACAGAGCCATTCAGCACAAAAATAAACATTTTAAATGAGCTGATGGCTTGAATTCTGGCCCTACAGATGTTAATAGCAGTGTCCACATCTTATTTTGCCTTAAAATGAACACTAAGCAGCAATATTTTTTAACATTTTCAGAGGAGAAGCAAGGGTTCTGTGGTGTGAAGACTGTTGCATAAGCTGTGTATTGTAAAGCATTTTGGCAGGGGTACAACCTTCTCACTCTGTGCTATATCTGTCTGTGTATACAGAGAAACTCAGTCCCTAGGGCTATCAATCTGGCATCTTTCAGCAGCAGTAAATGTACTGCAAATATTTTTTTGTGCGCATGCAAAAAAAAAGTGCTATTAAAACCTTTGTAGACTGCAGTAAAACGTTCCAAGAAGCGTGTCTTCTGTTTACTTCTCTCAGAATTCCTCTTCATTGAATTTTGGTACATACACATCAGCACATTCTGCACACTCTCAGATTCACTCACCCCTGTTTGTGTGTGTATGTTTTCATAAGTCTATTTTGAATACTCTGGCAATGCAGGCTTGCTCAAGGGTTTCTCATGCTAACAATTTTTTTCATATATTTTGTTTTTAACTTATTTATCTTCTTATTGTTTAACTGTGATGTCTTTGAAAATGCATTGCTAACTTACAAGGGGAGTGTAGAGGATGAATGATGTTATTGTCAAATATTTCTGTATACAAACTTTGGTGGGTTACACATTTGATTTTGTTAGGAATAGAGTTGCTTAGGAACATGAAGTTTTTTCTACGGTTGTTCCAATAAGCTGCTCCCTCTCTCCAGACTGAATGGCTAATGCGTGACCTTATAATCTGAGCTTTAACACTGCTTTCCTCTGTCTGTGGAATAGGTTTAGTGGTTTGTTTGTGTGTTTTTTGTTTGTTTTTGTTTTTAAATATTACACTACAGGGCAAATTGAAATTAATTCAAAATAACTTTGGAATTATAAATAAGTAAATGAATAATCCGGATATTTATCTTTGCAATATCAGCATCTGTTAGGAAGATTTTTAGGCTCACTTGAGGAATGTGTCATTGAAACAATATTGAAATTCGTAGTGTGCGTTTTGGGGGGTTCTTTCCTAATGATTGAAACACAGAATTTTAGAATCATATGCTTTCAGTCTTGAAATGAGGGCATGATCGTCCATCATTTTAGACCAACATTCAGCTGTAAGGGCATCACAGTTCCGGTGTTTGTTTGTTAACTGTGTTTCACAGTCACTTTCATCAAAATAAACGTATTGGAGAGCACCTGTCCTGCAACTTACAAGATTGTAAGTTGTTCAATAATATCTTGCCATCTTTTTTCATTCACGTATTTGTAAAAGAAAGTGACATTCACAGTGCAAAGTTTACACATTTGATCCCAGCAAGATTTTATTACTGCTGGCATATAAAATTACCCTTAATCCATTGTTGTGGCGGTTGCTTAGGTTCATATCTGGATTTCTGTTTACTCAAGAGTGACTGTTAAAAATCTTTTAGCGCTGAAACGTGACATCATTAGTACAAGGATGAAATAGCAATCATGCAGTGCCTCTGTAAATTGTAACTCTCTTCCTGTCATGGTACCTTATAAACTATCTGGGTTTGTTTTTTAAATGAAATGAGTTTGTGTCTTCTTACAGTACTGATGCTATGTTTTATTAATATTTGTGTTATTTGGGACTTTCTAATGGAAATATGCTTTTTTTTAATGGAAACTACTGCATAAAACAGTCTTGATAACTACTATTTTCTGAAAAAGTGATTTAAAACAAATTAAAATTCTGGCTGTTGACAGATTGATGTATTACAAATTTGCATTCAAATTCTAATAGAAAAGCTGAAAACTGTGTGCTTCAGAAAATCTCTCCAAGATCTATTAATCAAAAGCATGTGCAAATTATTAGAGATGGCTCATATAGCCAGCATCTATTTACACAATTAGAGCTGAATTGAGTTAATTTAATAACTTCCCCTTGGAAAGGGGAGAACCCAAGCAGCCATCAAGGCTAAATTCACCACTGAGCTAGGTGGTTGCAGCTTCATTAATTTCAATAAAGTTATACCCGCAAGTAATTTTGGGGGGCTGTGATCTATGTAACATATGCTTCAAGTTAATACGTGGTCAAGTTCTCATGTGTGCATTTAAGGGCAAGAAACTTGAACGTTAAATGTGTGTATATCTTTACCATACGTATGCCCTTTACTAAAATATCTACTTCACGATCCTTTTAATGTATTAATCTTTGCTATACCCCTGTGAAATAAATCAATAATTTCTAGTTAAGAAATGCATTAAAGAGAATGTAGGAGTGTGACCAGCTCATGTGAGAGGTTCAGAGCAAAGAAAGGGTTCAATATCACTCACTCGTATCTGACGCTGAATTATGTGGCAACTGAACCATCCTTCCTTTCTAAAATAGAAAACAGACTGATGCAACAGTTTGTTAGAGCTGCTGGGTGTTCTTATCTTCTAATGACGAGAGTTATTGAAGCTCTAACAATTAGCTCTGATCTTAATTAGCCTTCCAGTTGGGCCTGCAGGTTTGATAACAAAGAAGCCACAAGCGTGTAATACTCGCGGACAAGACTTGTTTCACAGATTTTATAGACAAGTTTCCATTCTGTTTGTGGTTGTTTCTGGCCTTAATGTGATTTAGGACCTAATTAAATATTTTGACCATGCCAATTATCTTTGTGTTGATCAGGGCTATAAAACTTGCTCATTCCTCAGGTGAAAATTACGGGATTTAACTTCAGTATGAAATTCGACTCACAGAAAGTCTTGAACACTCTTGCTTTCACAGATGGGCAATTTTTAGGTAATCGCCCAGTTCTTCTTGCAGCTCTATTTTGAAGGACTGTACTCTGTCATTTCTGCCTTTTTGTATATGTTTAAAGTTGTTACCTGAGGTAGTGGGGCAGTTTAGATCTCCGTGTGATTTTTTATTTTTTTTGCTACATTTTCTTATGTGGTAGGGTGTAGCAGGTTTCTCAGGTCCTGGTAAAGCAAAGATTTAGGTAAGAGTAAGCTGAGCTGGTCAGTTATCATAAAGTTAGATTGGGCTTTTGTTTTGTTTTAAACAAGAAAAAAGTACCCATCGTAGGAAGATCTTAGGATATGCCTTAGTTGTCCTTTTGCTAGGTAACCAAAACTTCTTGTTCGGAACTGTTTGATAGAAAACACTGGTTGGTGGTTGTTAGGCAGGTATGTGTGATGCTCTCTGTGTTTGTGTCTGTTTCTTTTTCAGCTAGTACTGTATTTATAACGAGTTTTACTCATAGATGAGAAAGACGCATAAACTTGTCTAGTGGGAAGTCTGGTTTTTTTTATGCTTGGTAATCAAATTTGTGCACATATTCTGAAGTGTAACAACAATCTGAGAGTTGTTCAACTAGAAGGAAAATACAAAAATGAAAAAAGGCAAATTTACTTCTGCTCATAAAGCTTCAAAGGAGATTAATTTATCCTAAGGCAGGAGTAGTTACACATAGGTTACTTCTGATCAGTGTTTTACCAAGTGCTGCAGTGATGAGGGTTCTCCATCCTCCTACCACAGTCTGTTCACTGCCTTACTTCCCCTACCCGAGATACGTTCGGGTGCTTTGCTGCAGACAAGCTCAAAAAAAATTAACACATCAAATGATGAGGTCCCATTTTATTCTCATACCGTTCAGTGTACACAAGTGTGAAATTTGTCCTAGCTTAGAACCTGAAGCTTTTCAGAGACCCGGAAGGCTGATCACTGTGCATTTTGAGTGCTGAAAAAGAGCTTGTTTGTATGAAATTTTCATCTAAACTGTCATATGTTCTAATAACAGATATTATTTGTTCCCAGACAAACCCTCTTGTATTTGGCTGGTGTCTGAAACATGTTTTTATAGTAATGGTAAATGTGGAAGAGTAGATTATGCCTGGCAATGTATGTTTATCATTGTTTACTAAAGCTGTGAATAAGCAGAATGATTGGGAAGCTCCGAAGTTGAAAATAGCATGTGGAACTTCCTCTCAAAACCTCACCATTCCTGCTGTTTACAAATGTAGAGATCGTCATGCTGCTAAATGCCACTGTCACTTGAGAAATACCACTTCAGTGTCGGAAAGTGCCAAATCACCAAGCTGTTCATGCTCAGATGTTTTGTAAATTCAGTGTAATTAGATAAACCACTCCTGCTTCTGTATCTCGTGGAGGTACCAGACTTATCATGTCTGAGGAGAGAGACCTCCTGATGCATGTATCTGACATGGAAGCAGAAAACATGTAGGAAGATATTTTCTTCCTCTAGTACATTATTTCAAAGCAGGACACAGGGCGAACTGAACAGTCAGAAGGACGTTAATGAGATTCTCTCGTAGTGAGGCTGTCCAGTAATGGGATTGTACATAAGACTCTCTTGTGAAGCGATAACCTACTACAGAGTCCATGCTCACAGCATGGCAGGTTTTTTCTGCAGGGATGTCAGGCTGGACAACAGAAGTATGTATGGAATTTGTTCCCCTCCTTTAGAACAGCGGGATTCTGACCATTATGTGTTGCAGATAAAACACAGTGCAGAGCAGGATTCTGCTAGCTGGAAGCGGTCTGGCTTTGTGAGACGATTATGGCTGAATGAAATGCCTACCCTTGTTGTCTGCTGTCTCTTTCCATCTGCAGCAAATCGTGTGATGGTCAAGTACATCTTCAACATCTGATACTTCCCCTGTTATTCTTGGCTGTGATGAAATGAGGACACTCTGAAGCCATCTGGTGATAATATTCCACATTTCTTCAGGGATGTCTTGGGTTGCAGATCAATGGAAAAAGCAAGCAGTAGTAGAGAAATTGCTCTTGCACTTTCTCAAAAGAACTAGTTACTGTGTTGCCTAGAGTTTCTCCATCATTGCATCTTCATTTTGGAAGTAAACGTAATTGTTCGTTAAATAAGATCAATGGTCTTTCTTGTATGCAGAAAGTAAGTTGCAATAATAACAATTTGCTGTGCACATTTTCATTTTGAATGGCCATTATAGTTTTCACATTGCTATGTATTTATTTATAAATATGAAATGAGATACTAATATTTACATGTCCTATAATATATCTTCACTCTGGCTATAAGAAAGATCATCAGATTTGTTTTTTCTTCAAAGAAATATGCATGTTAGGTTTTGTCATTCTTCAAATTATACAGTTTCAGCTCTTTTCCTTTTTTCTTTTTCTATTCTATCTAGCAACAAAAGCCACAACTCTCTAATATATATACAATATATATTGTTTTAAAAAATCCAGTTTCCTCTTAACAGTATCAGCACTTTTTTTTTTCTTCTAGGACTAGTTGTCCTAGATGTTGTTTATATTAAAAATACTAAATATATATATAAGGGACAAAAGTCACACAACATTAAAGAAAAATAAATTCCCTTAATCCTAGGTGCTATCTACTTTTTACCAGTCTTTAAAATTAAAAGTTGCTGAATTTCTTCTTTAAAAGAATGGCGATTCCACATCTCTTGACAGCTGGCTTGGTTGTTCATATGGCAACCTTTCCTAGGCTGAGCAACTGTTACCACATGCAGTGCTGTTCCTTCCCCTCTAAAACTCTTACCTTTCTAGGTTCTCTTATTTGCATACACTTTGTGTGTGTGTGTTGTGCACAAAAGAAAAATACACATTTGTAATTGATTAGTGTCTGGTAGGGTGTAATGAATCCTCCTGTGCCTTTAACACCTGTTATATTATCTCGGGAATATCTGTGAGATATTTCTGAGATCAGTAAGTGAAGTACTACGCAATATATTCAGTAAGTGTTCACAAAAACCATTAGCTTTCCAGGATGGAGGAGCTGAGTGTCAGTATGAGGGTGGTTTTTTTTCATTAACGCCTTTTTCAAATTTTGGCTGTGCCAGGTCAGGAAAGATCCTGGTTCTCCCCTTTTTTTTTTTTTTTTTTTTTTTTCCAGTGTTCAATCCCAACAGCTTTGTTTAAGGTAATGTTTCCTTAGTAAGGGCTGATGGAAGAAAGTCACTGTATGCACATACAAAAATGAGCAACTAAAAAAGTTGCTGAAATTATATGAACTACAAGAAAGAAAACACTGAAGAGCATGGACTTTTTAAAATTGAAATTGATTTACTTCAAGTGGAACTGAGCGCCAAGGTATTTCTGTAACACACGTACTGTCTGTATTCAAACAAACCTAACTAATTTCTTCGATTCAGACTTCCTTTTAGCCACTTGGCAAGTATTTTCCATCCTATTTTTGTTTGTACTATAATCACCATGATTTTATATGCCAGTTGCATTAATCTGGGTGTCAATTGAAATTGAAGCGCTTCCATTCATCATCTCTTTTTAATTCAGGTCTGCACAATTCTGCTCAGTGTTGGCTTTTATGTCAACTTTGGACAAATAAAGAAGGGAGGAAGGATGTGCCTGGCAAGGAGCAAACTTTTTTTTCTTCGTGTGTTTTTGCATACAATTCATTTCAATGGCAAAACAGTAAATAGAATAACTGCATGAGAATGGTCTTTTAAATATAGCTCAAATCACTAGTGAGCTTAATTCCAGTTTTGTTTATAAATAAGTGTTTCTAGTTGGATTTTTTAGGCAGAGCTCAAGTTCGTTCTCACTGGATATAGCTGCGCTTCTGTAACTTCCTGGTGCCTTGGCAGCGTCAAAAGGATTAACAGCGATATTGAAAATATGGAGGGGAGGGGGGCAGCAGGGGGTAAAAATCCTGTTAAAATATCAAGTGCAAGACTATTCTAAATTCTTTGAACTAGCTCTTTTTGGATTTTCATCCTCTGAGTCACAAGGGTTGTAGAAAGGAGTAGATTTAAAGGCTACTTTTATTTGGAGAAATACTGAATTTCAGACTGTAAACAAAAGTTGATCAGCATGAGCTGCAAAGGCTCTCCAGCCTCTCTGCTAGAGAGGGACTATCATTATAGCCACATATATTATGTTGAAAGGAAATGACTTAATATTTTCTATCAACAAGTTAGCTTCCTCTATATAAAATGTCACTTGTCAAAAGCATCTTTTCCTCGTTTTGCACAATCTAGTAGGAAACACCTTGTTCAAATGCATTCAGTTCTCTGTTTTCCATGTGTTAGCTGTTGAAAGGATAAGCTGTTGTCTACTGATAGGAGCAAAAGAGTAGTGGTAGGACATCCTGGTTTTTAATTATTGCTGTTAAAACTAATTCCTTATTGGCTTTGGGCAATTCGCTTTATCCCGTTTTATTTGATGTGCCATTTAATCCTTGAGCTGGGAAGGGCAGCAATAGTTAGTATTTCATCTGCTGGGATGAGTAAGAATTAAACCTTTAACATGGTATTTGGGATTTTTTTCAACAATTTGGAACAGTTACCATCTATAAATTGTTACTATTGTATTGGTGTCTGTAAAGAATGTATTCTGGTTCTGATTCTTGCTGTCTGTCCTCCTGTTAACTTTTCATTTCATGTTTAACTCTCCTTGAAGGCAAGGAGCTGGAATAAGGAGCATACTTCTAATGAACAGATAGATTCTGCAGAATCTATCTCCTCTTGAGATCCCTTATTTGTCTTATGCTCAAGGAAAGCCATTTCTCTTGTTTGGTTGCCAGAGGAAGACACAACTTACGTCTTTCCCACTTTGTACAATTCATTAATCTTCTAGACTGACTTTTTAAGGTGCGTGTATGCTAAAGGACAGGCAGTACTTCTTAGCAGGACTGGTATGGCTGGAAATGGCTAACAAGTCCTTCGGGTAGCAAGCAGAAACTGCGTTGTCCTGAGTTTGCTTCTGCATTGCCCGTCTGGCTGTGGCTCGTCACCTCCATGTGCTTATAGGGAACTCCTAAAACATCCTGCTTGGAGACCCCTGGGCACCTGGCACACCATCATCGTAACGCTCCCTTTCCAGTTTCCTTTACAGAGCACGCGCAGGTTGAAGTGGTATCTGGGGGCAGGTGTAGCTGGCCGTGTCTCGCCGCTCCTGTAGAACCAGTAGAGCAGTACTTGGTGGAGTGACCCGGGAACAGCCGAGTGGAGAAGTAAACTGCTGCTAATAAGGGGCAGACTACCCAAGTGATGTTTGTGCGCTTCCTGGCACCTGTTAGCTTAGCAAAATTGATGTTGTGTTAAGGACTGTGCTTTAGAAATAAACTTTTCAGGAATACTAGCAGAAATAATTTTAGGACAAGTATAAAGGGCAGTCATGGAGAGTGACTAAAGCCTGTGAGCCCTCTCTGAAGCAGTGAAAAAAGAGAAGTGGACAATTAGGAAGAGTTAATGCTGGAAACTCTCTGCTGGCTGCGCGCCCAACAGCTAGCCAGCATAGATGGCTAACAGCAGTTGCAGTAGCCAGAGTGCATGTGAGCATGGATAGCTTCTGTGCTGACCTCTCCACCTCTACAGTCCTGTGCCCTTCCCTTTTGTTCCCTGCAAAATGTACAAATGGACAAAGAAGTTGAAGAAAATCTTGGAATTGACACCTTCTTTCCATTTCCTTAGATCAGCTCTGCAGACACATTTGGCTTCAGAACAGTGTCTGAGTGAGTCCTTGGTGAAAGAACATAAGTCATACCTTTTTCCCCATCAGAATTAGTGAATTTGATTTTTAATATGAACATTTTAATTAAGAATTATTTTGTGCCTTGTACAAAAAGCAGATAAAGGAGTTTTTGCTTCATGATGTTGCCTGTATCTTATTAAAGATCCCACCACTCACAGCCATAGAAGTGTAGGATGGGTAAGGTTGAAAGGGACCTCTGGAGATTTTCTAGTCCATCCCCCACCCCGACTTAAAGCAAGATCAACTGGAGTGGGTTGCTCAGGACTGTGTCCAGTCGGGTTTTGAGTATCTCCAAGGATGGCAGCTCTACAACCTGTTCTGGGCAACCCCGTTCCAGTTTTCAATTGCGCGTACAGGTGAAGCTTCTTTTTATGTTTAAGAAGTGTTCCTTATACGCAGCTTGTGTCCATTGCCTCTCGTCCTTTCATTAGATACCACTGAGAAGAAACTGACTCGTCTTTACTTCCGCCTATCACATTTACATATGTTGATGAAATCTCCCCTGAGCCTTCAGGCCAAACAGTCACAGCTCCCTCAGCCTCACCTCTTCTGACGGATGCTCCCTTAATCATCTCTTTGGCCCTGTCCTGGAGCTGCTTCAGTACGTCCATATATTTTTTCCATAGAGCCCTGAACTGTACCCAGCACTCCAGATTTGTCTCTCGCCAGCGCTGAGTAGGGAGGAAGGATCACCTCCCTTGACCTGCTCATCCTAGTGTGACCCAAGATGCCATTGGCATTCTTTGCCATGAGTGCACGTTGTTGGTTCATGGTCCGTTGCTGCCCACCAGAAGCCCAGGTGCCATTTCTGTAGGGCAGCTTTTCCAGCGGGGTGGCCCTTGGTGTGTATCAGCACATGGGGCTGTTCCTTCCCAGGTGCAGGACTTTCCATTTTCCTTTGTCAAACTGCATGTAGTTCCTGTCAGTCCATTTCCTCCAGCCTGTTGAGGTCCCTGTGAATGGCAGCACAACCCTCTGGTGTATCATCCACAAACTTACCACGAGTTGACTTGTCACCCAGGTTGTTAATGAAGTTAATGAATAGTACTTAATGAATAGTCATTAATGAATAGTACTGGGCTCACTGTCAACTCCTGAGGATACACCACTCATGACAGGCCTCCAGCTGAACTTTATTTGGCTGATCACAGCCCTCTGGGCTCAGCCATCCAGCCCGTGTTCAGTTCACCTCACTGTCTGTTTATGTAGCCCATACTTTGAATGATCATCTATAAGGGAGTTATGGGAGACAGTGTCAAAAGCCTTACTAAAGTCACGGTAAACACCATACACCGTTCTCCCCTCAGCCACTGAACCAGTCATGTCATTGCAGAAGGCTAGTAAGTTGGCTAAGTGCTATTTACCCGTCATAAATCCATACTGAGTATTCTCAATGACCTTCTTGTCCTTCACGTGTTTGAAAATGGTTTCCGGGATTACTTGCTACGTCATCTTCCAGGGATTGAGGTGAGAGCAAGCAGCCTTGTAGCTCCGTGAATCCTCCTCCTAGTCCTTCTCTAAGATGAGTAAAATTTTCTTTCTTCCAGTCCTTTTAGCAACTATAAAGGTTGCATAAGAATGCTTATCCTCTAAGGTATCTTTTCATTTTTCTGCAATTTGAATTATTCTAGCACGTAAAATGAAATGGTATCTTGCATATCTAGTAAGCATGCATTTCAGTTATATCAGTTGTATATACTGGGGAAGAAAACTGAGGAAAGTTTGGTGAAACAGGTTTCCTAAAATGCCTTTTCCTTTGAAGGAAGGGATAGGAAGCTGCCTTAGGAAGCTTGTCAAAGCTCTTTTGTAATGTAAGAGTGCTTGCCATTTTTTGGATTTCCTATTTAAAATATGTGAGATGAATCTAATTAGATGTATGTAATGGAATTATATTTCATTTATATAGTTGCTAAGTTAAACCAGCAGTAGTGCTGTGCTTCCAAAAGCTGAGGAAAGCAACAAACGCAATTACAGTTCTCTGTTAGGTTCCACATAACTCTGCTACTAAGAGTTATCCTTTTTTCCTGTAAGCATGTGCCTAATTTCAGCATTGATTAGAGCTGCATGTTCACTAAAAGGGAAAATTGACCCCCGTTGAGAGTAGGTGGTGGATTAGGTTTTTTTATTAACAAACCATCTGCTTGTGTGTGTACTGAAGACATGTTGAATGTTCTCTTGAAAATGAAGTGACAATTTGAGTCAATAAACAGGTTTTACTTTCATCTAATTCTTGTGTCTGCATGTTTGCCATGGTACTGTGACTGACAGAAATGAAAGTTCTGCTTCCATTCCTTCCTGTCTTGTTTTGTGTGGTGTTTGTTTTTTTTTTTCAGGCAAACTATGACCTTATGCAATAAGAATACTTTTATTTTAGCCATGGATTTAAACAGAGGTGGTGGTTTTTGTTTATCTTTGTGTTTTCCTTGTTGCCTCAGCTATAACACCATGAGCACTGTTGTGAAGATCAGCTATGCTACTGGTCATTTAACTGGAACCAACTGTAACTGGATAAAAATACAAGTTCACAGATAGCTTTTAGTATGTAGTTAGGCTTTGTTTTAAAACTTATGATGGAGCAATGGGTTGGAAACTTATAATGGGGCAACTATTGGAAACAATTTCCCCATACCTTTAAACTATATTGCTTAGCTAGTGTGATTCTTTATTTTCTGGAATTAAGCACAAGCTTATTCATCTGTCATAGTATGTATTATAAATGCTTCTTCTGGTTTTAAATTTTAGGTCTAAAAATATCTGGAGGGGGATTAAGTGGTTCAACAAGTAACGCTCTAATGGATGACAGAGAATTTCCACCAAATGATCTACAAATAGACTCCAAAGACAATCTTCAAGATGACTATAGGGTGGAAAGTTTGGCTTCGTATTTGGTTTCTTCACCTGATGAAAATGAAAATCAACTTGACAATGATGGGAATGAGGTTCTGACCAGCAGTAGAACTGCTATGGGAAGACAGGATAAAGGTGAGCAGGACAGCATCAACAATAATGAGAATATGGACAGTGGAGACTGTACCCCAAGCTGTAAGGAAAGTGAGACTGAAAGGACATCTGTAAAAGTCCATATGGACCCCCAGCTGGAGGAAAAGCCTGTTATAGAAAAGCAGCAAGGTGGAAAAAGAAGTCCAAGAAGCAAAAGAAGCTCCGGAAAAAAATCTAAAGGTACTTCCTAAATAACATGTTTTTATTCTGTTTACTTAAAATAATAAAACTGTAGTTTTAATCTGTGAAGTGTTAAGAAAGTTATATTGTAGGTGCCACAGTAATTATTTTCATGTTCCACTAAAATACGTTTTAGAGTGTTAATAGTACTAAATCAGATTCAATTCTAGAAGTTTTCATTGTCTGTATCTGAATTAGTGAGCTATGTAACACATGGAACACATTGATGAAGGATGAGTAGAGGGAGGTGCACAGTTTCAGTGTGGAAATTGGGCTGACTTGCAAATCAGAATGGCCAGAAATTCAGGCAGTATGTTTTGGTTTATTTTAGGTGTTGAAGCGCAAGATTTTGGTGTCTTGATATAGAGTCAAGATTTGACATCTTGGTATGAGTACCAACTATCTTGGTTTTGGCCTGTTGCCATCAGAATTTACTTAGGTTGTTTAAAGCTTGATACATAGTGCTAGGATTTGCATTTCAGGTAATGAGCCACTCAACAAATACGTTTCTCCCAATTTTTCATGTTACTTCTCCTTTATATCTTTTGGATCTGAATTTGATAAGGAAGATGTAAAAGTTTATTACTTGTTCTTATTTGAGATGTTTATTCCCTTTTTGAATGAGTAAGATTTGTCTGCATCATTATGCGTATTTGGATTATTCCATAAATCATATATCTTATGTGTCATAGTGCTGCAAATACATTAATTAAAATCAGTGTATTTCATCCCATTGGTATCTTTTTGAAACTTACTTGGAACAACTGAGTCACTCCTACTTTTTTTTTCCCATGTATTTTTTTCTTCTAAGGATTGAGAAGATGGGGAATTCGGCAGTTTATAATGGGTAGTTTTAAAATACATTTTTCTTGCCAAAATTCTTCTGTGGCCTAATTCTGCTAAACGATGATGATCTAAAGGGACTGCAAAATAGGTAAAGCAAGGGAAAGGAAGGAAGCTTGTGTTCCATATCTTGTACATATAGGCAAGATCTAGAAGAGAAAAAATATGTTTTGTAGTAAAGATTAGAGGGTACTGAAATCTGTCATCATGAGGAGAATGATTTGTCCTTAAATAATGAAGAAAATCAGTGAGTATGTCTTGCAATTGTAGATTTCATGTATAAAAAGATAAGAAAAGTAAAACAAAAGAGGGATTGGAAGAAGTAATTGAGGACTGGTAGTGGAATAATTTTTTTTTAAAAAAAGTTAATGAAATGTAATATAGATCTGTGGACAGAAGTATCTGAAGTATGGTGAGAGGAAGAAATAAATTTACCCAAAAACTGAAAGTTATACTTTGCCCATATTCTGTTTCCGCTAGTTTGTATTCTTGATGATGAATGCAATCAACAGATGCAGAAGTACCACAGAAACAGCTGTGCACAGTAGATGGCAGTTCTAAGGCAGAAAGCTGAAATAAAGAAAACTTCCTGAAAAACCTAGAGATGCAGAATACCGCAACAGGGAAGAATATCCTGCCTGCAAAGTTTTTTAAGGAGTTTTCTTGGGAATAAAAATAGAATCCATGTGAACAAACTCTAACTACTTTATTAATAAAGAACCTTGATCATTACAGTAGGAAGATCAAAATACAAAATTATATCATATTTCCCATTGACTATGGGTTAATTTACATTAAGCTTTCTAGTTATCATCGTATGGTGGTTCTCCTGTTTTCACACGATGCAGTGACTGTCACAATTTCTTGATGTTGCAGATGTCTTTATTTTAGTGAGAACTTTCCTTTTTTCATTTTTAACATCAGCTATTTTAACTAATTCTTGAGTATCCCTCTAGTGTCGCTCTACATAAAGAACCAAACTAGCTTTCTGTGCTTTATGCCAATTCAGAGAGAGAATAGTCAGAGAGGAAAATCACTGAATGGGTGACAGCAGAGAGTCACACAATCCAGTTAGAATCTCAGACTGAATACTTGCAGGACATGTATTATGGTGATATTTTTTAATTTTTATTTTTAACTATTGAAAAATCATGGATGAGCTGGCTTTGACTCATAGATATAGAAGAGTGTTATGAATCGTCCTCTCTTTCTATATAAGCAAACCTGTTACTGTCGCTGTTAATGTTAAATCTGGAAAAGCTGATGTTTGACGTAAATAACACGTCTGTATCTAGTCACTTGCTGATATCTAAAGGAGTGAACTTGGAGTATGGAAACCTACCTTTTATTTTTTCGGGACTTGCTCAGCAGAAGATTGGTGATCGCTAGAGAAGTCCCTTTTCCACTCTGAACATATGTTTTTACTTCAGAAGAAAGAGCGAGTACTGCCACTTGCAGAGTGTTTGAAACCCTCTAAATATTTTCTTATGAAGTATAAACAACTACAAGTACTTGACTGTTATGTTTTTGTATATATTTGCAATGTGTAGGAGCTACAGTTACCCTAGCTTCTACAATCAGTGGCAGAGATGAAGGAATTACTGTAGCAGTTGAAGATCCATGTTGTTGAATGTCCTGCCTCTGACAGTGGTCAGTAGAGGATTGCTAAATAAGAGTTCTAAGGACAAGGTGAAGAGAGATGTTTGGTAGTGTCTTCTCCTTGCCACCAGAAATTGCCCATTCGGGATCTCCCTGGGTGAGAATAGACAGAATCCAGTGGCTTCCAGTGAATTTGCCGCCCGACTTTAGTTGTTTCTCCCATTCTTTTTGTACGCTAATAGTTTCGAATAAATATATCCGGTAAGGAGGCCACTGGTGATCAAAGATGTGATGTAACTATAAACGGACAAATTTAAACTTTAGTGATTATTCATCCTTGGATTCCTTGTAGTGAATCGTACTTGCTGTAGTGAGATAGAGATAGTGATTCATGGAGCGTCACCTGCTTCAGTGTATTTTTATAAATGTGGATCTCAAATTATCCCCGTTCCCTGAAAATAATTTTGTCTTTTTCTGAAAGGTCATCCCTGGCATAATTGGTAACTTCATATTGTAAAATCACACTGTGTAATTCATGAACATAGTGTAGCATGGTGTCTTGCACTTGATTGCTTTTCCTGGTGTTAAATTCTGCAACGCACACTTTTCCTGTAATTATTCAACTTATTTCATGAAGTAGCGTAAAGATGGGAGAGAAAGTGAAGCGGTTGGGATGGATTTGGTGTTGCAGCAAATTAAATACATGACTATAAACTGGTCACATTTTATGGAGAGCCAAGCAGAGTCATTTTACTTGTTTGCTGTGCTAAACAAGATTTTGAGCTTGCTCAGCTATAGTTTGATCTTTAACGATGTTCCCCCCAATACTCCTGTCTGTTTAAAAAAAAAAAAAAACTCTTAAAAATGAGGTATTTTCAAAATACTTAAATACTTCGGGGGGGGGAGGGGTTATGGTTCTTGAATGACTCAGTCTGAACCAGCTTCCTGGTACTGAGTACCAAAAATGTTTTAAAAAAAAAAAATTAGAAATGTTCTGTACCAGAAACTTCTGTTACTGATGAGAGACAAAACTAATGTTACCAAATAGAAAAATTAAAATTGAATTGAAAAACAGAGGACAGTATCTGTAAGTTTATTTTGATAGCTTTAATTGGTAGCAAATGCTACATACTTGCACATCTGACATTTTCAAGCAGGTGGCAAGAGCAGCTTAATTTCATGTACTGGAAGTACTGACAAAAGCAGGAGTGAGACGTGGAAAAATGCGTTTGTTGCTTCCATTCAGAAGGTCTGTCAAAGTTGGAATTTTGTTCAGACATGGGGCTGCTTCGGTGAACTTTTAGAAAACTTACGAGAAAGTTTGCATCACCCCTTGTCTTAGGAGTTGTTGGCACTCCCAGTTGGGCACAGAAGATGTCAGTTAAAAACTTTGTGAGTCTGGCAGGTCAGGGACTTGAACTTAGGTATTTGCCATATTCCAAATGAGTGCTCTCGCCATTGAAGAGGTGATATTTTCTGTTTCATTGTGTTTTTTTGGTTGGTTTGTTTTTCTCCACATTCCTTTTCATAAAGGATTTTAGTTGCACTCTGGTATGGAACAAAGTGTGCTTTTCAGTATTTATGTTTTGCAAAGTGAAAAAAAAAAAAAGCATCTTTGTTTCTTTAAATATCAGACATATACATAACTGTCTTTTGTCATATTTTTTTTTCAAATCTGCTTTAGACAGTAAGATTGAGTTCCATGAAAAAGTGGTGGTGTGTGTCCTTTTTAAGAATATGGAGAATAAATAGAGGAAGTGGGATCTTGCCCCATAAAACTTTTATGATAAAATTATATTCCTAAGCGTTACTGCCACGAGAAACGTTCTTGGTTTTGTTGTTACTAAGGCACAAATGCTGTCCTGGGTTTAGAATTATCCTGAATGGCTCTGATGTGTTGCTTCAACTTCAGTGTAGTAAGCTGAGGGCAGAATTGGATTCCCAGTGGGTGACAGCTCAACTATATATAGGAACAATATGCAGTGTATAAACTATGTATTAGAGCAGCGGTACCAAAATAACATTAAACTGAAGTTGTTTTTTTTTTTTGTCATAGTTGCTATTGTGCATGTTCCGTGTTTTGATGTGACGGGTGTTTATTAACTCCTTAATCAAGTGCAGTTTGAAGTGGCTTTTTTTTTTCCAGAGAGAGGTGGACCCTCTTTTCTTATTTCATGACCGTGTGCTGAACAGAAACTTGTCTCTTTAAATACAGCCTTCAGTCTATCTCTAAAAACACCTTCTTGTTTGCATCTTGCATGCATTTATGTCTCCTGTTGCTTTTGGCACACAGTACGTGCAAATAAATACTGGAAAAGCAGAGATGTACATTAATATTGAAAAAGCAATATTAAATTACACCCATATTTTGTCTGGCAATAAGCCCTGCAGAAACAGCCACCCACAGAGATTATTAGTGCTCCTGACCTGGATAGTTTACAACAGAGAGTTTGTAAATAACCAAAAATAGAACGGTAGAGCCTTCAGCAGACAAGTCAATGCCTTTCTTAAGCCCTAAATCTCGAACCTGAATCATCACTGTAGGGTGTCAGTGAACACAAGGCAGTCTGAAACAGCTGAGTGCTTGAGCTGCCGAAGCAGCACAAGAGCGATGGTTACAAAAAGAGATGCTTATTGTTGGGAATAGGTTAGCTTGACACAGTGTCCCCATGTATCCTGCTTTTAACTGATAACATGATTTCCAGAAAATGGGTGTAGTTCGGGAATAACATACTCACCATAACTTGAGTTTATAAAAGTTTATTCTGCACTTCTCAGCGTCTTGGTGTATGTATCATCTATACAAGTTGCTTTTTATATGTTGTCTAATTAATCGTGAAGATAACTTCAGTAAATTTTTAATTTCACAAACACATTTGGTGACTAAAAATAGCTATGGAGCTGTGAGTGGATTCTTTTTCCTTTTTATTTACTTATTTGTTATATTTGTTATACTTTTTTATTAAAAAAAAATCTGTCCTATAAATGTATGAAATTCAGTGCATTTTTATGAAAAGAAATTGTTCATGAATTGGAGGAATCAACTATAGTTGATTTTGGCTAAGCACCTACTCTCTTGTGCTGGTTTAATCAACACAAGATTGGTGTATAGTCCATTCAGCTTGTCCCACCTTCTCTACCTCACAAGTCTCTACCCTGTCCCCACTTGTCTTTCTTTTCTCCTAGGTGAAGAGTCCAGATGTAATAGTTTTTCCTGATGCACCCTAACTCCTAATTTACTCTGAGATTTTTGATCCTTTCAGTTGTTCTCTGTACTTGCTGTTAATCCTGTATACCAGTCTTGAGATAAGAGATGGGAACTGTGCTGCCAAAATGCTGGCAGTGCAAGTCAGCAAAATTGTATCTTCTGTTTTGTTCTCAGCAGCCTTTCTGGTCGTGTCCAATGTTTTGTTGGTTTTTATTTTGGCACATGCTGCACATAGGCTGATGATTCCACAGAGCTGCCAACAATGACTCCAAGGTCTTTCCTGACTTTTTTTCATCTGGTTATGAAACTGGAATTTTACAGGCAACAGTTTAGATAATTTTCATAGATTTATTACTTTTACCTACACTGCATCTCATCTGCCACCTTTTTGCCTGCTCAAGTTTTTGAGGTCCTTCTGAACTTCATCACCTTGGCTCCAAAGATGTTAGTATCATTTGCACAGTTTGAGATTTCATCGACCATCTTTGACTTGCAGAAGGAAGTAAAGATACTGAGTAAAAACGGTCCATGATAGTCCCTGTCACCCTGGAGTATCCCACCACTGACTTTTTTCCATTTTCAAAAGGAACCATCAAGCCCTGCCTTTGCTTCCAGTCCTTTAAGAACCTCTCCTCCGATGTGCTGGCAACTTTTCATTTTTAGAAGAAAACAGGGATTTGCACCCAGAAATTTTTTTCCTGTAGTATTTTTACACTGTTACACTTTACATGGTCTTCCACCATGCCAGTCCTTCACGGGCGTGCCCACCCTTTTTACTTCTCTAAAAATAGTAGGCAGGCAACAGTGAAGTGGGAGGGAGTATACCATGGAGGTGCTGGTTTTCTGCCTAGCATGAAGTTCTGGTGGTTCAATTCAGTTCACGCTTCCTTGTGTCGTTGGTACCAACAGGGATCACGGCTAATGGCTCGTCTCCTGGACTCCCAAATAAGTAGTCTGGCTACTTAGGGGCTTTTTCCTTTCCACCCAGCAGTACGATCCTCCTGCCTGTCTGTCTTCCACAGTAGAATTCCCACTGTCATCATCTACTTCTTTCTGTCCTTTAAGATCCTGTCATCACCATGAGGAGATGCTGTGTTATCCTCTGAAGAAGGTTAAA
The DNA here is from genome assembly GCF_964211835.1 of Anser anser. Classification (NCBI taxonomy): domain Eukaryota; kingdom Metazoa; phylum Chordata; class Aves; order Anseriformes; family Anatidae; genus Anser; species Anser anser. The sequence goes on from NC_139722.1 coordinate 85,559,761, forward strand.
TTCACTTTCTCAGCAGGAACCTTTCCTTCTTTGGGGCTTTTCCCTCTACAAGTTCCTTAGCAGGCATGAAGAGACAGACCAAGAACCTCATTTCACATTCTCCTGGCCTACCCAAGACAGCCACTCCGTGCGTCCTCAGTTGGTCCCAGCAAACTCACAGGTGCTCTCCTGGCATAGGTGCCCACCACCAGAACCCCCGCTCATCACACAAACTGCTCCCTGCCTATCTGCCGCCTGCTATTTATTTGTTCTTCTTTTGTCCCTTCTGAGCAAAACTGTGTTGCAAAAACTGTAACATCAGTCACAACACTGTTTTTTAGGTCATCCTGGTCTCCTTTAATCGCTCAATCAAACAGTTTAGACTAGGTGTTTTTTCATCCCACATTAAAATTGGATCCCAGTTAGTAGCGTACAAAAATAGCTATTGTGTGTCTGTCTTTTCAGGTAGGTGAGCTGACATTGAGACAGACCTATTGCAACTAGTTTTGACAAGACTGATAATTTATTTACTTGCAGGAATGTTATTTCAGATCCTAGCTTTTTATTCACAGCTATTGTATTGAAATTTCCTAAAAATGCGGCTTGACATTTTGAATTCTAACCTAAATACTTGTTCTTTTCAAAGGAGTTCCTTCAATGGGAACCACAGCAATCAAGGAGGAAAATACTCTTGTTACACATACAGATTCAGTGCATGCTGAAGGTGCTGTTGAAGCAAATGAAAATTCTCACCAAAAAGAACAAAACCAAACGTTGCAGTCCCTTTTCTCTTTGCTCCGTGAAGAGGTTGAGCAGATGGATTCAAAGATACTGCCCCTGTGTCTGCATCAGGTACTATCATTCTGGGTTGTTGCACGCAGCTTTGTGATTTGAGACTTTTTCTCATTAGTAAAAAGGTTCGTTAATTCAACATATGTCAATATTCATATCTGGACAGAATAATTTGAAGTTTCTATATATAACAGAGGGTCACGGCAGATATCTTCTAATATATGTTAAATGATAAGTTACCTTGAAAGTATATTCTGCAGTTAATTGAAACTTAAGGGTAAGTTTTCTGATATCTTACACACTTTAAATCAAACTTGCTTTTCTGTGGAAGAGTTTTTGACAATATTAATTTTTTCCCCAGTCAATGAAGTCCTAGAGCGGGTTGGGAAGATTTAGGAAAATAACTCTTCAAAATACCTAAAATATGTTTTGTAGGACACTGGTGTAAATAGAAGACTGGTGATGTTTAAATTATGTTTTATATCTGTAATTATTTTTACTGTTGCAGACTTCTTTCTAGCATGAACTTCATGCGTGAATGCTGAGATTCATGCTTCCTGAGTATCTACAGCACAGTCACCACATGTGCAACACCAACAGAAATACTGTGTGATTTGAAAAGCAATCTTTCTTTTTTTTTTTTTTTTTTTAATAACTGGCAAAGTATGTTTTTCTTTTGGAAGATCATAGTGCAAAATAAGTATGTGTCTAGAACTTGATTCGCTATTAATACATAGTTTGATTCTGATTCTGTCAGACTGAGAATGGACTGGACAACATTTTTGGCTACAGCCTCTCATGGGCTAGAGAGAGACGTGAGACAGTGTCTGTTTTGACTTAGTTACATGATCCTTATTGCAGAAATTTGGGTGACTGTAATATTTAAAGCTTCTTCCCTATGATGACGCTCCTGCATCCTTGTTCTCTTTGATGTGGATAAGAGATGGTTTGAGTGTTCTCTTTCATATCACAAATTTTAGATACTTCACATTTGATATAGGTTTTTTGTTTGTTTGTTTGTTTTTTAAATACTTGTGTTCAAGTGAAGTTATTTTATGTTGTTCCTTAACTTACTTGAAACTTAGCATTAGGGTTAACCATTTGTACTTGTAGCCATGTTTAATTTGGTGTTTGTCCATGAGTCAGTAGAAAGGTCTCCTTTGGAAAACAATACAGTTAGGGCAAGAATTTCAAAACACTTCACAAACATTAAAGAGTGTCACTGACCACAGTGGAGATGAAATCTGTTCACAGCTTCGTAGATGAGGAAGCCAAACCCTAAAGGGAACAACCTTTTCAAAGTCATACAGGAACTGCAACAGAACTGAAAACAGAATCTGAGTTTCTAGACTCAAACATGTTAACCACACAGCTTCTCTTTTTTCCTAAGACATATTCAGCATTTTGTATTGGAATGTGTGAAAGGCATGTTTTTATTTCTGAGGTTTTTTGTTGTTTTATTCTGTTTAGAAGCAAATCCATCAGTGTTCATCAGCTTTCTTGGAAAGTCTACCCAGTTTTCTGGCAAGCACAAATAAGTTTTTGCTGTTCGAAATCTCAAAAGATTCCTCTCTTGTCAAGAGAGGAATGGAAAGAAATATGTTTCAGTTACCAGCTTAGTTTCCCTATATAGCTTTAAACCTTTTCCTTTCCAGAATATCAGCTCTATCTTTTCTGTAGTATTCCCCATCAACAACTCAGAGACAAAGAAAATTTAGATTCTGCTTAAAAATACTCTGATTTTTCCGAATGTCTGTGGATACTGCCTTCTCTCAGCTGGTTGCCTAGACTAATGAAGTGGTGCCTTTGCCATTTTAGTCCAAGAGCTTGTCCTTTATATCAGTTCTGAGAAAGGAGAGGGGAAAAAAAAGGCAACAACAAAAGATACCTTTACCTGATTAACAGAAAACATGGTTTCCTAACTGGGAACTAGACTTTTCTTCATGAAGTTCTTGCCACCTCCATGCTTGTAGTTTTGGATTTGAGCTGGCTGAAAGCAAAAGCATCGCTAGGAAGAGGTTAGTAAATCTAGTTCAGTAGTCTGCAGTTAATACGTAGCTTTGCTGTAGCAAATCTTTGCATGCCCATGTCCTTGGTATGGAAAGCTCCTTAGTGTAAATATAAGTAATGCCTTGGTAAGCATATATTTACTGTTCCTTTTTGCAGTGATCTATTAAAGATCAAAGTTGCAAAATTACGCAACCAAGGTAAAGCTTATTTTAAGATGTCACAGACAGAGATTTTGAATGCTTAGCCACAGAGATCTCTTTTTTCAATTCCTAGCCATTGGCTAAGATGATAGCTGTTACAACATTTAATGTCAGTTTACAATTTTTTTTAAGCTACAAGTGCTAGAGACTGACTTATATTTTTAAGTATTTTGGATGTTCCTGTGACATGTTGTTTCAAAGTAGTCTTTCTTATGTTTGGACCTCAGTAGCTACCTTGGAATGATTTTTATTATTTTTTTTTTTCATAATAAACCCCCTTAGCACTTTAAGGTCTAAATAATGCATTAGGGACCACTTTCTTTTTTCTTGTGTCAGCTCCATGGTATTTCTTTGTTTTGACATGTCTGTATTAACTCAGTGTCCACGTAGGTGAACAAGTCTTGAAGAACTGTTGTGATTTTTTTAGGGTTTTGTTGTTTTTTATTTTTTTCTTTCCAGTGGTCTTTTTTTTGGCAGAGCTGTCTTGTTATGAATCCAATTTTAATTGTTCCATTACAGAAATGTCAATTTAAGGAGGAAAAGCCTCAGATTTGTTCTGTCATAACAACTACAGTGCATGTCAAACGGCTGCCATCTGGGTTAACTACATGACTTGCTCTGTTGTTGAAGAGCTTCAGATATCAAGGTGCTAGGCTTAGTGAACTGACACGGAGCAGAAGGTCCTTAGATCTTTTTAACACAGAACAGAAGCTTCATGAAAGAAAGTGGCAGAAGGTTGCTGCAATGGTGGTGTCTGGATTCTGCTGGCAGAATAGGAGTAACATGGGAAAAAGAAGAAAAAAACAGAAATTCAGTCCTTTTATGTTTATCTCATGAATTTCCAATGCTTAAAATTTGAAATATTGTAAACAGGAAGCCTGTTGGTATGTCTCTGATCTTGCAATAGGTAATATTTTCAGTTTCTTTGATCCAAAAATTGTTCTTTTGTCATCAGTCAGTAAGCCTATGCTTTTCTATTTTATTTCATGGCACTGTAATGCTCAGGAGAGCTCAACAATATTACTTCTGTCAAACGTAAGGAAGCAATGGTTAATAATAGAATTCAAACTCTTTGACCCATCTCATATCAGTAAATACAGTGCTCTTCTGGGTTATCTTAAAACTTTCTAATATGATTGTTAAAAAAAAAAAAGCTGAAATAAGTGCTTGTTGTAACAAGATAAAACCCAACTAACATTTGGGAAAATTCATTTGTGTGAGTAGACTTAGAATTTCTTTGTTGTTTGATACTCTTTTTAAACATCTTTCCTAGAATAAGAATACATGCACTTAGTCTGAACACTTATGTTCTGTTGAAACTAAATACAAACCTACAAAACAGATGTTTAAAAACTATAATAAAAAGTTCTTACTATATCCTTACCGCTCTCATAAAAATAGAGAATGCTAATTTTTCTGCCCTTTTCCTTTGCAGATAGCTGAGACCTATTTTCAAGAGGAGGAATGTATCCTTTTACTTGAAAAAATTATGTGGTATTTAAATAATCTGTCATGATAAAACATAAAAGACATACTTTACAATTGACTCACAGGTTGTGGGTCAGGGGTAGAAAGAAGTAAGAGCCCTAATTTACCTATGAGTGAATATACAATATGTTAGCAAGTCCTTCTTAATCAGACATCTGGAATATGAGTTAAGTAATAAATCCACTTTCAAAACCTGTGCTGATAGAATCATTAGCAGTTGTGCACAAACAAGGAAGTAAGAAAATGTTTTCAAAGGACATCTGTTTTATGGGATAAGTTTTGTTCTAAGTACTAGTAACTGGGAATATGTCCAATCCAGATAGGATTTATATTCTCTTATATCAAGTAGGGCACTAGCGTTGCAAGAACAAAATTATTACAACAGTTGATTAGAATAGGTGCTATTAGTGTCTAGATTAGAATAAAAATACCAACCACTGAGCTAAGGGAGATCAGTAACTTGCATACAATAGCAGCATGTTCTTTGTCAAATGCTATTTAGTCAAAGTCGTATCAAAGTAGTTTCAGAACCTTGTCACAGGAAACCGTGGGTAATTGCTTCTGGAAACAGCTAAGTTTACTTTGATTTCTTCATAGATAATGCAAACAAGTTTGATCAGCAAGTTCTAATAGTTGAACTGCTAATAATTACTCCAACATATTTCAGTAATTCTGGGAGAGAGTAATAATATTAAACCTTAAAGTGAAATGATATTTTTAGAAAACCTGTACTGGGTTTTTTGTTTGCTTTTGAATGAAAATGTTCAGATTATAAAAAGAAGAGGCAAGTGGTAAGCCCTTAAGGTATATATGATTCACTAAGGTGCATCATAAATTCAAAAAAATCTGTGCATACAGATTATTTCTTTATTGTGTAATTTGTTACCTTTGTAAAAACAAACAAAATAAAGCAACTGGGCAATTATAATGATTAAATAACAAAGCAAAAGAAGCTCGGAAAGGTATTCTTGAAATTTAGCCGAAATATATTAGGCTGGAGTACAAAACCAGAGAAACTACTGTAACAATATTTTAAAAGAAATATGTAAAATATCCATCACTATCTTAGAGAACATCCATCAGAAAAAAATATATATATATTTATAATGCAACTTAGAAAAATAGAAAAATTCTGTAGAAAAATTACGGCTCTCCATGGAAAAATACAGTAAATTTAAAATGCAGTATACACCTGATGTGTGGAATTCAACACCACAATATAATACATATTTATGAAGGATATCCCTTCTGTACTTGCAGCCATCAGTTTCCTGAGGTTAATAAAGAACTTACTTTATCATGTTGCATAGTATTAATTATCCATGATGGGCATTTTAATTCATCCAGTGTAGAACTGCATATTTAACAATAATGTAGGGTTTTCTGCTGTGATCTGTAAGGCTCTCTCTCTGATCTGTAATTCTGTTTCTAATAACAGATATCTTGAAGGCAGGGAATATTTCTTCCATTAATATTGTTATTTATAAGCCATGATATATACGTGTTGCATAAGGCTAAAAAAAAACCAAGTACTGATGGTGTATTCACAATAATTACTTTAGTGTTTTAATTAGAATGAATAATGGATTTTTTTCTATATTACTATGAACCTCATTCAGACTACTACTATCCTTTATATATCCTACTGTATATCCTACTCTGTGTATCCTATTGTAGAATTAAATTTGAAATAGCTGACAAAACATAGCTTTAAACAAAACTAACAACTGAGGACTGATGGAACTAAAATTGTCCTAAACTATTGCGAATTTAAAAAACTATCAGTATACCTTTCTGAATACATTGGTAATGTTGAGGGGAGGGGAAAGAGTTCTTCATGTAGAAGAAAAGTAAAGAGAATCTTCAGAAAAAAGAAAAAAGGTGTCTCAGCTGTCCAGCAGTGTTAAATGCAGTTGTTCGAAAGAGGGATGGTATCTTTGTAGAGTCTGAGTTGGGAAAGTTTTTGGTTTTGTTTTTTTTAATACTGTCACCAGTTGGTCAATAAGAAGGAGTTGTATTTTCAGTTAGTTATGTTTATTGACGTATAATTGTATATCTTGAGAGAGGCATATTTGTGTAATTGTTTTGCTTTTCATTTACCACAGATTTTATTTTCTGAAAACAGTTGTCAGCATAGTAACCTTTTGCTCATTTCTTTTCTAGAAAAACTTGCTGGCCACAAGAGATGGGTATAGGTAACTGCTGAAGAGAATAGGGTTTTCATTTTTGGAACTTATTTGGTTCTCATTTGCTGTATTCATGTCTGCTATTGTTTTCATCCTTGCATAGAAATATAGATGCTAACTATTATTCATTTTGATTCAGTAATGTCAAATTTCAGGTACATAATGACTGTCCTTTCAGATGCGGTGTCAAATACAAATAATTCATAATATGTTTGTGTATGTGTGCTTTCTTCTTTAACCTTCCATTAAGATGAGAAGGCAATGAAGTTCATTCAGCTTGAACGATTGTATCATGAGCAGCTACTTGCTAATCTTTCTTCCATACAGGAACAGTGGGGTAAGTGTAGGCTAAACTATTATAGTAGAAGGAAGAGATCATTTGTTTTATATTTCTAATTAATAGAGCTTGCGTTTTGCCAGCTTAAAAATGTTAAACAGCAAAAGTATCATTTATATCAGAATTTCTCTAACTTGTTATGAGAAAAGTAATCCTTCTTTGGATTCCTTCTTGCATATATCATGAAGAAAGCATGAATAGTTTATCATTCTTTATTCTGTCAATTGAGATTTTGATCAACAGTTGTTTGGGGGTTATTTTTGTTTTAAGGTTGATTAAAATAATATTACGAAAATAAAGCACGTTGTGACAAAATACAATGCTTTTTACACAGTCTGAAACAAGATTGTAGAGCGTATGCAGAGGAGCTGTTAATATTTCTCTATGAATTAATTTAGCATTCATGTTTTGTGTTAAGCAAATATAACTCCTATAATACTTTGCATAAAAATATTTTGGTTTAATTTAGAAAGAAAATGGAAAACAGCAGTTTCTAGTCCAGTTAGAACGCTGAGGAATTCAGCTAAAGAACTGAGTAGTGAAGAGCTGGAAAAGCTTACTAAAGTTTGTTCTTCGCATCAACAGTAAGTATAAGAAAATATTACTTTTACAGTACTAATATGCTAGTGCAGCTGTTGTCTACTTACTACTATGGGTGTTTTTAAAAAGTCAATCCCAAAATAAAATCTGTATCCCATTGACTTCAGTGAATTTGCTTATAAAGTGGTTGCTGTTCCTGATATGCAATTGACATGTTTCAGTTACTATCAGTTTTCACAGTGTTCTCATATGATTTGAGGAATGTACAGGGACTAGATCTGGACTGTTTTCAGCAAATCATTACTCTGCCAAAAATGGAGTGTTGAGTTAATTTGTATTTTCAGCCAAAGTAAAAACTGGGAAATGTTCATTTAGGAAGAGACAGACTGCAGATCTGATGATGGTGCTTGTGCCTATACCTAGTGTTCTAATCACTGTTTTTAAATACAGTTGCCTAACACCTCAAACTCGAGTACTCACAACTACTCAATAGGACTTCATTTGAAAATCTTTGACATTTTAGGACAATCACTAATGCTTTGAGTCATTCTTGTTACCTTCTGTTGATTTCATATGGGTTGCTTAAACATTATGAAGCAGCAGTTCTGTACTTGACTAGTGTGACAGTCTTTGGAAAAGTTAAGAAATCTTTGTTTGTACCTGCTTTGCCTGGTTCAGCAGCCTCACAAACCATTTTATCACAATATAGCAAACTTTTGAACAGTTCCTGGGGTACACTTCTGGATAGTAACATATAAAGGATTTTACCCATTAGGAAGGCAAAGACCTGTTATTTCATGGGTGAATGTCTTACCCGCTAGGCCTTTTAAGGGACTGGTGAAAAAAGGATACTAGCTACCCCTGAAAAATGATCGGCCAAAAGATGCCCTCAATCAGATGGGGAGAGAGAATTTTTCTCAAATACGTCTGCTTTGGCTTAGTCAGTTGGATGTAGCAAAAACAAAAATATTCCTGTTGTTCACAGAGTGTGATGTAGCTTCCACATTTTTTCTGTGGGTGACAATACAGAAGTTAGAAAGCACCCAGGCTGACCATCAGAGCCCAGGCTGAGGTTGTTTGTTGTACTCTGAATGCATTTGGCGGGGGGAATCCCCAGAAAGCGTAGGCCTGCGTTTCCATGGGAGGTAGAGGCAGCTCTGGCACCGTAGCTGCAAGTTTTCTCCCAGAGCCTGCTGCTGCTGCAAGCTTCCACTCTGTGCGCCTGCAGGGTTCCTCAAGCTACATTTTATATATGTGACCTTGCAAGCCCACATGAAGATTAGGATTCAAGACTATTACAATTTATATGCCACAACTAGCAGCACCTCCCTAGGCACTGAATTCTCACCTTGTTGAGAATAATTTTGCTTTCTCCTTCTAATTCTTACATGCAGCCTCACTTTTAAATATAAAAATTCAATTACGTAAAATCATTCCTGGTTCTGAAGAACCCTGCAACTTGATAAAAAATGAGGATTCTGTTCATTTGCCATGATTAGTTCTCTGTATATAATATTACTTTTCCAGAACTCTCTAGGCAAAAGTCTATTTAATATATTTTTTCTAAGCTTTATGCTCAATTTATTTTGCAATTAAAATAATACTTTAAGACAGGGTCTTGGAAAATATGAGCATTTTGCTTTTTAAGTTGAAAGCAAGGTACACATTGTGCACGAATGTTTACACAGCTTGCAAAGTCCACGCTATTAGCAATGCTGACTCACCTGCGAATCCCAGTGGAGTCAGTGGAAGCTGTTCTATCTTACAGTAGCCAGAAAATATGTCCCAGTGTAAACAGTCTAAGGAGAGGCAAGTAAGGTGGTGGTGGTGGTGGTGGTTTTTTTTCCCCTTCCTCAACCTCTGTTATAGCAATCAGTATTTTTAATACTAGTAGATCCTGTGTCCTTACGTGATTTTGAAAGTTGGCAGTGTTCTCCTTTAGCAAAAAGTTGTACAGGAATTTAGATCGCTTGATATGCTGCAGTAACTTTTAACTGCTTTCTTAAATAGGTGGGGCAATGTTTGGGCTAATTGGTCTTTTGATTATATTTACATATGGTACAGATCTGTGTTTGAAACTGTCTTAACATGCTGATGCCGTTTCAATGTTAGAAAAGTTCTGTGCTAATATTAGAGCAGAGAAAAGGCTAATAGGATTTCAGTGCCATTTTTTATGAAGAATGTTGTTGCTGAGTAGTTTAATTTATTCTTTTTTTCTTCATTGCTGCAGGCCACAGGCACCCAAAAATAAGGTAAGGAGCCATTTATGTGAATTTTGCTTTGCCAAAGATTGCTAATAAATTTACAACTAATATTATTAGACATGGTTTTTCCAGTTCAGTGCAGAACCATTTGAAGCTTGAATGTCTCAAGAAGTCACAGTATTCCAGTGCAAAAATGACAGGAAATGCTATCATATTTTACAGCCAGTAGCTGCAGAAATTACATGGGAAAGCGGTTGCTTGCTCCAGTTAATGGGATCAGAGGATTCAAAGAAAAGAGAAGCTGCTGCTTTTAAATCAGGTATGTATGTATATGTATGTACGTGTACATGCATTTGTTTGTATTAGTAACTTTTAATTACATGTGCTACACTGAATTGGGGCTACATATTTCTTTAACAGCACAGAAAATTAAGGAGCTTTTTGGGTTTCTTGAAGAGAAAACTATAGTTTTGTTAATTTTTTTTTGGTACACACTTTTAGGTCATTTTCATCCTTCTGCCTTGGGGAGCAGCTGCTTTATTTGAGAAACACGTTAGAATCATTGGGTTTTTATGAAACATTTGCAAATTAATGAATTGTTAAAATGGAGACAGAGAGGGAAACAGCATCATTAGGCCACTAGGCCGTGCTTTATCTTTCTCTTTTGCAGCAAAAATGTTCTCTTTATGCTGCACTCCGGTTGCCAAAAATCGCCTGAACTTCAGGACCTTTCCTCAAAAACAGCCAGAATTTCTCACAAGATGAGGGTTGGCATAGGTGACCTCTAGAGGTCCCCTTCAACCTAAGCTATCCAACAAGTGCATATTGGCCAGGATGTTCAGAACTTGGAGTTAATGAAAATACAGAATAGCAAAATGATAATTCTCTAGGTGTGTGGATTCTCCGCATCTTCGTCCTCTTTTCACTGTGACCACTATACTGATCCTTCTCTGTCTTAGCAACCTAACTAAAAACAAAACATTGAAAACGTGGAGCAAACATGCTTGACAGCTCAGAAAGCAGATCAAAAGAACTGAATGTCCTTTTGGTTTTGGATGGCTGAAAAAAAAAAAAGTACCTATAATTACATCATTTTTATTCCAAGTGGGAGCAAAAGCTTTCTGGAGAGCAGAAATTCTGACCTTTTGAAACTTCTGAATTAAGTAGCATTTTTTGTAAATGTTAAGATACAACATCTAGACATATTAAAATTAATGTGAAAGTAATTAATGGTGCAAATGGATTTTTTCGTGTTTTTCTCTTAATGTAACTCTTGTCAAAATGTCATCAAAACCTTTGGGTTCCCGTGAAGTGTTTGTAAATTAATAAAACTATGTATTCCATTATAAAGCTGTTCTGCTGAGAATTTTCCAGCAGTGCTGAATATTTTGTCAATACAAAGATAGGGGTATTTCAAGCCTAACTCAAGATTAAATGCTTAAGATTTACAAGAGATGCTTTTCACAAATTAGTACGTTCTTGAGGAAGCTATGACTCCTGACCCTGACAGATCTCTTGATCTGTTAAGACAGCTTGTCTTTTAATAAAAGCAATGGTCACTCAGTTACTACTGCCCCTCACAATGTCGATGTGTCAGCAGCATAGGGCTGAATGTTTTTGTCACAGTTAGGATTTGGGCGGGGAGGGCACTGGTATGAGCTAATACAGAAGATGGACAGAGATGATCCATAACTCTGGATTTATTTACGTTGCTCAGTGCTGGACAAAAGATATCCAAGCTGTGGGTAAATGATACAGTGCTCCATTGATAAGGACTAAAGTAGTATATACACATGAGGCGGAATCTTAATTTTCTCTGAACCCCAGTGGAATCCTATACTATTAGAATTATACAGTTTCTAATATTTATACTAACCAACTAACCTGTTCAGCACAGGCCTTCTCACTGTGAACTTACAATGCTTATCTTCTGCTTTTGTCAGGTTTTTTTCCTACAACAGCAAGAACCTTTATTTATTTATTTTTTTCTCCCAACATTCTACATAGAAACGTATCTGCCAATATGAAAGGGAGAACTACTGAACTCAGCTGCTGGTAGTAAAAGTGTGACTTACGGTATGACAGTAAAAGGAAATGCACAAGTAGTTTGAAGACTGTCCTTCATGTGAATTCGTGTTCTATTACACTTTCCTCCCTGGCAGATTTTATCTTTGATTCCACCGACAGAAAGGTCGGGCCCTTAAAGCTATGTGTGTATATTAAAAGATGAGAATTGATGCATACTATATCCATTAATTTATTTGGTTTCTAACTGAAAACTGTAGTGTTAATTAAAGATAATCATGTTCGTGTGTTTTATGAAATCATCTCTAGTGAAATGATGAATCTAATAAAACACTTTGCATAAATTTGCAGTGTGTACATATAACCCTATTTTCAAGGTGTCGAGAAACTTCTTACATACCCTGTTTTCTTTTAAGCCATAAAGGATTTGTTTTTAAATGGAAACGGGGACAAAGACTAGGGAAGTGTGAATTGTCCACTGGAAGAATGCCATCGTGTTCTCAGCACTCCCTGCTAGACTGCCCTGGGGTAACAGAATGAAGTGACTGCAGGTTTCTGTGATGAACAACGCAGGTGGCAATTTAATAGTAACTGTTTGGGGGGGGGAAGCTTAAATTTCTATAAGTGCTTTTACTGGTAGAAGATTTTCTGTAGACACTTTGTTACAACTCCGACAGATAAAAATTGCTGCCACCTTGGTGGGTACATCTTCATTTAACTTGGTAGGAAAAAGCATCTTCTGTAATGTAAGTCTTCAAGTGTTTGTCTTAGCTTGCCTTGAGCATGTAGTGGGCATGAGTTGTCTAAATCAGGTGTTTTGAAGTAGGTGTAGAGAAAATACTGAAAGCTGCTGAAAATTTGATGTGCAATGTAATGGTGATTGTTACATCTCAGTTCCTGTACCTCTGCAGACAGATAACAGTGTTGGCATCATTTATTACTGTCTTAGGAATAGAAGCCTGAGCTGAAGGGCCATCTCTCTTTGTAAAGAATTTGATTTAATTTCCGTTCCCATTTAATCTTTGATACTGCAGTTGGGGTTACCAACAAAGATGCCTGTTGTAATGTGGATGTATCCACTGGGGGAAATTGACAGATGGTAACAAAATCTTGTCAGAGTAATCCAGGCTGTGTTTGAACTCATGACCTATATGTGTAGGGCTCAATATCACGTTACAAATCCCTTGGGCTATGTACTACATCTGTACCTAGTTTTCAAGAAGTCCTGGTCTCATACCCGTTTCTTCATTCATGTTACGTTCCCTATACGCTCTCAACCATTAATGTTGTTCTTTTTATCTGCATTTTGAGATGGTTGGATATTCTTCTTCAATTCCCAAGCCTAACTCTTCTATGCTGTCTTGTACTTCACTATGGGGGTAGTTTAGAATTTAATAAAATTGTGCCATAAACTGAAATAATGTGACTATTTCCTAAAAGACAAAAGAATGTGACCCTGTTTCGTGTAACAAGTGAAGGAAATTGCTCAGATTTAAAGTGTTTTAACAGGTGAGGGAGGGTAAGATTGTCATAGAGATATGATAATATCTTCAGTCCATCTTGTCAGAATGTGTACAGTTAATCAGGGCAGTGTTTAATCTCTTCGTTAATATATTCATGAGATCTTTCTGCTTTTGGCTGTGACCCAAAAAATGCAAACAAGCGTTTTCTGGAGGTAGGAATTTGTTGTTTGGAGTTATTACTATTACTGTAACAGTAGTCCTACTGTAGCATTGTCTTAACTTAGTTTTTATTAAAGTTATGGAAGAAAAAGAGAGTTTCTGTTATAGTTAGCTTGCTTTGGTATTCTAATGCTGAATACTCTCTTCATAAGCCTTAAGGGCAAGATCTGGCTTTGAGCTTCTCATAATGGTTAATGTCTCGTAATTTTATTGGCAATTTAGGCTGCCTACTCTTTCATTAGCAGATCATGTCAATGGTAGGTGAATTCACAAACTACATAGTATTCCTCTCAGCTCTCTCTGAAATTTCAGATCAGAAAAATCCATTTCTATTTGTATTGCAAATATGAATACAGAAATAAAACGAATCCAGTTGCATTTTTAATACGTAAACTAACTTTCAATTCCAAAAAGTAAATTGTTATGCAGTATGCTATGTAAAATACCATAATTAGATTTTTAATTTACCGTTAACTAAAGGAGCTAGTTACCCACTTAAAAGAATTTAATTTAAAATGTATTAAATTAGTATAATTTCAGTTCTTTTAAAGCAAATACAGAGATCTTGTGCGATAGATACACCAGCATCAAAATACAGGGTTTTTTTAATTGTTAAGTGCATGTGTCTGTACTTCAGGCCTCCATAATGTGCAGCCATATAAAATATGCTTTAGAAGGAATGTAGCTGTTCAGAAAGACACTTAAATACATATTTTGCTTGAAGCATGGGAGTAAGTCTGTTTCTCTTCAGGAGGGCACAGTATCATGTGCTTAGCCTGCAAGAATGTGTGTAAACACTGTGTTAAATCAGGAGTCAGCTTTTCAGACTACTTGAGACTAACAAAGCTTTCATTCTGCCTGGAGCATAAGTACCTCCCGATATGGGAGCATGTTTTAAAGCATTAGCTTCCAATGTTACCAAATGATAATATATTCTCTCTCTCCTCTGCTGGTGCTTTAAATCATTTAAAAACACTGGAACTGTTTTCCTGTTGCGTGTAGGTACTGAAACTTGTCCTGGCATTGGACCAAAGAAAGAAGATAAACAGCTGAGCTCTCGTCCTCCAGGTGAAAACAAAACTGAGAGACAGACCGAGACAGCAAGCCTTTCGGTAGCAGCAGGAAAGGACCACATGGAGGAGCAGCACTGCAGTGCTGAATCAACATTGGAGCCACACACCCAGTCCACAGGGACAGTGGGCAGGCCTTCTTCGGGCTGTTTATCATCAGGGGATGCCGGTAAAGATAACAGTGTGCAGCTGAGAGAAAGGCAGCTCTCTAAGGATGCAGAAAAAATAAAAGAGACAGCTGGGGAGCCTGGAGTGAAAATCTCTCCTGGGCCAATGGTAGATGCTGTGGTTTTAACAGATGCTGATTATATGCCTACTGATTCGGTTTCTACTGATAAAGATGTACAAGCTGATAAAAATCTTCTCAGATCAAAACATGTTGCTAGCTCTTCAGAAATTGCTAGTGGCCAGCTCGGAAATAGTGATTTAAACCAGCAACAGAAACAGCCCGATGATGATGACGAAAAATCTCCCCAGGACAGAACTGCATCGAACGTGTGCTCTGGAAGTCATAAAGTGTCTGAGCATGAGAGTACTGCCCTTTCACGAGTATGCAAGGAAATGCAGAGAGCAGCAGGACAGGAGGAGAAGGTAAAAAATGAAGAACAAGAAGATTTTCTTCTTAGACTTTTAAATGGTAACATAATAGACACTGAAGAATCGTTTGCAAGCTTAGCAAACCAAGAGGATTTTGAAACTGTTCCAGATATTTCACCTGAACGAGCATCTTACAACTCACTGGAAGCTTTATCACTAGATGACAGCTTTTCTTCTCTTGATGAACTTGCAAGAAGGATAGAGATTGCAGAGGTAAATACTGTGAATCCTATAAAAGCTTCCATGTTACCTTAGTTAAAATATTTTAGTCATTGCCAACTTCAAAGTGTGTTAAATACTTGTCTTTTTTTTTTAATCTGAAAAGAAATCTACATTTATTTACTTGTTTTAATTCAGAAAAAAGTTCTCTTTTATCTCTTTGTGTCCTTCTTGCAAAGTGCTGCTCTGTGCCTCTAAAAACTATATTGATTTTTACATATTAGTGTGAACTCACTTTTTTTTTCTACATGGGCTGACAATTCCTGTTAAATTATGATTTTATTGAAGAGATCTACATAATGCCAATGATGTATCATATGGTTTGTTTCTATTCACAGAATGAAATTTGATTTTCTTTCCTACTCCTTATATGTGAGAAGAGCTTCATACATAGTAAACTCTGTATATGCATGTATGGGCTTCTAATTTTGCCAAGCATAGGAAATTTTGTCATTGAACCAAAAGTAAGAAAAAACTTCTAAGCCTCAACCGTCCTTTCTTTTGCGCTTCTGATAGGTCACAACAAGGATGAGTGCTACCTAAGCTAAAATGCTCTTCAGAAATACAGAAGTTTTATTGCTTCAGGACTTGTTCACAAAGTGTATGATTACTTGTTTGCTTCATTTGTCTACTGGTTTTGGTGCATTTGCACCTGTGGGACCTTAAAAGCTTTTCCTTTAAATGTAAAAATGTGATTATTGTGAAGTGATGTGATTTCAGATGCTGGAAGGGGTGGACTTGTAAGATGGTATCGTGTTAGTTTGTCTCTATTTTTAATGCATTTAACGATACAGCATCTCTTAGCAAGAAAGTAACAGTACTTCTCTATAGATCAGAAGCTAATGCATGGAGACCAAGAACCCGCGATTGCTCAGGGACTGCAGCCAAGCAGGAAACTAAATACCAGAGATCCATGCTGATGTTGTTACATCTTTGGCAAAATCTCCATGCTGGAAACAGAGACCTAAACAGCTTTGTCTCCCTTCCAGCATCAGGCATCCCGATCACCCCTAAAACACCTTTTCTTTCTGTGGGATGTCAGGAAGCATACCACATCCTGTGACTGAGGGCCGTGTATACACAAAGCTGGTTTTACTTCAGCTTTTTTGGATCCAGCAGTGGCTGCAAATGAACGCTTCAGAACATGTGACATGTACATGTGGGAACCCACATACATGTTCATTATATGTTATCCAACTCTTGCACTAAATCCATTGGTTTATGTTCACTAGTTATAAAAAAGATTATTTTATTGACAGTCTGTGCTAAGACCATGTGGATGTATAACAAAAGAATAATTTAAATACCATCCCTCAGGATGAGATTTCTTTTGAGCCCAATGGAAGTTCAGCATTTTAAGCCACAGAAGAGAACTGTTCTGTTTCATGTAGAAAAATCCTGAATTAACCCTATAGCAGCTATTTTTAAATTGGTATGTTGTGCCATTTGCCTTTTAGAGGATTGGATAGGAAGCAGCATATTGATGCTGCTAGAAAAGTTATGCTTGTATTGATTGGCCCAGCAATTGATGACAGTGATGCTTTACAGAGAATCTAGTGTCATTTCTAGTTTGCTGTCCTGCTGCTAGGACTGCCAGTACTCTGATAGCAGAGAGGAGTCTCTGGAGAGGTAAAAAGTACCTTGAGCCTTTGCATAGCTTTTTTCCCTACCGTATAAGGCATAATGTTGGCTGGCACTGGTGGGAGTCTTCTCCAGTCTTTCTTAGCAAGAGGCCTGATCTGTGTGTGAGGCAAGGGGGATAAATCGGGGAGAAGCAAAGAAGGGTTCATTTCAACACTGATTAAAAGTCATGATACGCAGCCTCTGAGGTGTTTTACAATACCTGAAACCACTAGGTGCAGCAGGGTGAGTTACAATACAGGCACAGCAGCCTGTGTTGTTTGATTATACATTTATATTTTGTTACTCCAGTTAATCTCATCACCTGTCATTACCTTAGGGGTTGCATTTCAGAAGTGGTGAGCACCTACAGCTTCTCTGAAAGGCACCAGAGGGTTTGGGACCTTTGAGAAATTACCAGCATTTGCTTTAAGTGGCTTTGTTTTATTGTCAAAGTAAGATTCCACTGATGACAAGCAGACTGATCTTTGCATCCACCCATAACATTTCTTTGTTGTCTTCCTTTTCCACCTTTGAATTTCTGTTGTTCAGGCTGTGGCCATCTAATAGATTACAATGTTTTCGTACAACAGTTATGAAAGAAATACCTAAAAAATCCATTGGTAGCCACGTGTGTAACATCAACAAATCCTTACATGAAACGTACCACAGTGACAATTAAAAAATTAACTTGGCTGTGATAAAAACCTTTCCTGGAGCAAGTATTTACAAAATTAAAACAAATAAGTTAGAAGAGGGTAGAAGTGACAACTGTTTTGAAATAACCTAGGCACAAAAATCATATGATAGAGCAATGTAGGTGTAATATTAATTTATTGCAAATGGGGAATGGTAAGTGTTGTGTATGTATTTACAGGTAGGAAGGGATTTTTGGCCCCATATTGAGCAGTCACCTCACATAGTTCTCTAATTTAGATATTTTATGCCATTTGCTTTTCAGCTACCATTTACAATAATTAAAGAATGAAAATCTCCTACATTCTGACTCTGGCATTAAATTGCTACAAAAACTGGAAGAGTATTTTACATATCGGACTTACACTGCGTATTTCTTCACTAGGACAAACCATACACAGCAATGTGCAAATGACGGAAAATCACTGTCATTATATAGAAACTACATTCTTACAGCTAGCAAAGAGCTTTGGAGCACAGTCAGCAGCTGGGAGCAACAGATTTCACAAGTGTATAACCTCGTCTTAGATCTCTTTGCTGTCATTTCTGTGTGAATGAAATGACGTACCAGCAGTCAGATTGTAACTTCAGTAATGTAAGGTGCATTTTGCCATAT
Organism: Anser anser; assembly: GCF_964211835.1. Lineage (NCBI taxonomy): Eukaryota > Metazoa > Chordata > Aves > Anseriformes > Anatidae > Anser > Anser anser. The sequence goes on from NC_139722.1 coordinate 85,578,022, forward strand.
GAAATACAGCTTTTTCTGCAAGATGATTAGGGAAATGAATAAAATCTTGATGCTTCTCTTAATGGCAAATTACCATTTGAAATTTCTTTCAGAAATGAAAAGTAGTGAGATTCCTTACCACAGCATAAAGTAGTAGTTTTTGGATGGCATTTTTTGTATGCTAAGACTTCAAAAAAACTACTGAGTACATACTGACTAGCAGCTGATTTGATTGCAGAAATGAAGTCTCCAGAAATGAAGTATGGAGACAGTGCCTTGCTGAGATTCCCTGTCCTCTTTTACAGCTTGGGTCCTGTAGGTTTGAGTTTGTGAGAATTACATTTCTGCATGAAATGCTTGCGTGGTGTCTGAGGAGCAGGAGGTATTTAGTTCTGTGTAATGGAGCCCCAACGCTTGATGGTAAGCACATTAACAGAAAAATGGTTAGAGCTTAGTTGTGGTATGAACACTGAATCTGATTAGTTAGCTCCTTTTCAAAGTCAAATTATTTATATATCTTATGTATCATTATATTCCTGCACCTAATGTATTTTATTAGCAAGGGGTTTGGTCTGCTTCTTATAGTTTAGGCCAGGGCTGTTTTGCCTTTTGTCAGTTTGTCATACGGCTATGCATGACTGCTTTAAGAGCCTGGTATTGCTAGAAATAAAATGTAGGCTTCTGCCAAGTCACTGAATAAGGAGTAAATCCCACAGAAGAATATACAAACAAAACTCCTCCTTGGGTAGCTCTTAGCATTTAGACCAAAATACTTCATAGAGTGAACTTTACTTCCTAGATCCCAAGTTTGCCGTGCCTCCAGTTTTGGGGGGTTTATTTACTTCTGCATGCTGTGACTGATTGCAAGAGGCAAGTGTAATCTCTTTTCTGTAAGAGTTCAAAGTGCAGGGCCTTACTTGTATAGTTTAGTGTGTCATATTTATAGAAGTATGTGTATCATAGTTGGAGAAGATAAGCATAATGTAGGAAGCTTTTTGAATAGTTTACCAGCAAATGCTGTTTTAAACAAGGAGAAGAGGCAGGGAGTTTAATTAGAGATTTATTTATTTATTTACTAGCTTATTTTATTAATATTGCTTATTATATTAAGCCTTATGCAAAAAAAAAGTTTAAAACTTTTCTGTGTGAAGCAGAATCACTTTCTGTTACTACTGGTAAAAAGAGAAGAGCTAAAATATTTGTCAGAGTTTGAGTAAATCAGTAGTCACTGCTGCTTTCCTTGCTGACTGCTGGTCGAAGTGCCACTATACACCTGCATTTCATTTGCAGTTTCTGGGCGGTTGTTACCAAAGGCCAGCAGAGCCGAGTAAGTTCAGTTACACAGAAAGTCCAACAGCATCTTTTGTTAATTATTTAGCTTAGAATTAAGAAAAGGTCCCGTGTTTCAGTAGTGTCCTTTATGTAGCTCTTTTATGTAACACAGAGCTGTTGGCTGTGCAGCCTGCTGCAGGCCTATGTTTTCCTCTTGTGGTTCAAGTCAAGCAAAGGCTTGACTTGTGGTTAGCTGTATTAACCACAGTTCCCTAGTTAGACTCCAATTTAAATAATGTTTTCTGCCTTGTTAAATTCCTCCTGCCTCAAACACTGGGATGGAATACTTCTAGTCTTGCATGGCCGTTAAGTCCCTGTCCTACCACTTTCCATGGCTATTTAATTAATGGGAGATGGATCTAATGTAATCCGCTTGTATATTGCTTTGAAAGCTTTCTAAAATAAAGGTGCAGAAAAAATATTGTGTTTACAGTTGTTTAAATTGAATGAGATTTTGTCTGTAGTGAGAGGGACACTATTCTTACATGAACATCTTAAGTTCAGTAATAACATACTAATGACTGAAAATAAAAATAAAATGTTGTGATGTGTGTTAGATAATTTTCAGCTGCAGTTGAGAACATGGTAGGAAAAAAGGTGTAAAAGTTGCTTTATGCAGAATTCCATATGCTTGTATTTGCGTTTGCATTTTAATAATAAACTGTACCCTGAGTAGGCTGCATAGTTCTGTAGGTGCTTTGCAGAGCAAAAGGAAAACCTTGATTCCAAGTCTTGTCACAGGCAGATGAAATATTCCAGGTATGGGTGCATGTCATGCAAAGAAGATATTCTGGTCAGAGAGCCTTAAAAATATGATCTATTGGCATTTTCTCTGCCAGGAGAATAATGTTAGCCATGCTGATTATATTGCAAAATCAAAAGACCTTGCTCACCCCTTTTAAGCAAAAGAAGGTGTTTAGAGTAGAGAAACTCGTGCTGCCTCAGTTAGGTCTTTTGCGTTTAGAAGTAATCCTGCAACAGTCGTGTATGCTGACAGCGAAAGTAAGCGAACCTCATTGTAGCAAGACTTCCCTGCGCACGCCTTTTACATAACTGTAATCATTGAAACACATTTCCAGGTAATCCTGTCAGGCATAGCCCTCAGCTTTTAAGCTTGGAGGAGACGGAGCTTGTGACACAGTCATTCAGATGGCAGGAGCCAACATCTCCCTCCCAGGAAGGTCTGCCACGTGCTGCTGTTAGGACAGGCTAACAGGGCCCTGCCTGCCCCAGGTGATGTTCCTGACACGCAGTCCCAGCCGCTTGAGCAGGCGTAGCCAGCAACAGCTCGCCTGCTGCGTGGGTGGCTCGGGACGATCCATTGATCCTCTTTACAAAAGCGATGCCGTACGTAGAAGCTTAAAATAATCCACTCTTTAAAAGGACATAATGTCATCTCGCCCTCCCAAATAAATGAGTCAAATTAATACACGCCTACACAATCCCCCTCCCTTGTCACAACATGGAAGCATAAGTATTTATTTTCTGGCTGGCCTGATAAATTTTCGTGGCAGCTCTGCAAGGCTAATTTAACATCACTAGTAGACACTTAACCCTGGTGCACTTGTCTGATGTGATGAGAAGTTTGCAGGCTGTTGTTGCCACTTGTTTTGTGCCTCCACATACCGACTTAAACAATTTCTTCCCACCACCTCCACACTTTCACTGCTTTATAAGTAATTCCTTGCCTTGTTTCGTTAAATAAACCATTCAAGCTCTTAAGTAGATAATCAAAAGGGAAAGTGAATATCAAAAGGGGAGTATGTCAATCTTATCCTCTCAGCTGTGTTTTGGGGAAAATTTTGTTATGGTGTCGACATATATCCACAATGGCCAGCCCTGTGAGTTGCTGAGGGTAAAAACTGAGGGGTATAAAATACTGCCAGAGTGGAGACATGCAAATTTAATTGCCACATTTACCGGTTGAAATGTTGCAAATGCCAAATGACATAGTTGGTGCCGTGCCTATTGGATTGTGCTCTCCATTGTCTGTGTGCAGTGCGCCATCTCTGATTATAGCATGCATTGATGCATTACATAAGCTTGTAGTATGAGCAAGTTTAGGACCGTAAGTTACAATGTCACTTGTTTTCTGGTTTTCTACAGCTCTTACAATTGCAATATAAATGAGCTTTTATGCGTGGTCTTCCAATTTAGTTAGGTCATGGGGTGGTTGACAGGCACTTGTCTGCAACTATGTTGTCTGGAAAGTAGTCTGTTTTTTCACTTAGTTTTTGTGAAAATTATAGGTATTTTCGGTCACGTCTCAGGTGAGCTGCAAAACCAGTTGCAAATGTGATGTTTTCTCATCTGTAGCACAAATTTATACAGATTATCTTTCAGTTTAACAAAGGTTATTGCTGATCTACAAGACAGGTTTTAGAAGGGGCTACTCAAATCTATGAAGAAATGGCTAAGACTTTTTCAGGTAAAGATGATCTCAAGATTAAAAAAAAAAAACAGCATGGTGACTACAGAACTAAGGAACAGGATTTGCTTGTGTTTGTGTTTCTTAGATAATACTTGTGTCAAACCTTAGTATCATCCATAGATTTTCTTCATTGCTTAAGCTGTTGTATTTGTAACAACTTCAAACAGCTAGAGTTCTTGTTAAAGTAATGAAAGAAAAATGCTAGCTGCTTTAAAGAGAAGAGAATTTAAAAGCTCACAAGCGGTGAGTCTTACACTTAGTTTCACTGTATGCTACCGTTAGCATGTAGATCGTTACACCTGTGAAATACCAGCATGTTCCTGAACCCCATGAGTTTGCTAAAGCACAGTCTGTCAGTGGGTTATCATATTTGGCATATGATCCTGGAAGCCAGGTGCAGGGTTTAATCAGGTGACTCTTCCTATCTACAGCTGCTTCACATATATACTGCTGCTCTGGCAATTTTAGCTTTGTTTTTGGTATAATACATCCAAGTAACGTATCCTACAAATACAGTCACATCCACTTCCAGTGTGTATAAATGAAGATGTACAATGTTCCTGCATCCTTCTCACCCAAGCACCACTTCATTGAAGATCTTTTCTTTTGTGTAATTGCATCTATGTTTGGCAGAAATTGAAGGTAAATGGTATAGTCGAATGTAATGTGTAAGGTGCTGGCACCTGTTCTGGGTACCTTTGTTTGTATTAATGTTGTCCCCTACTTTACTCTTTCAACTTCGAGTGTTTTCTCTCCTCTTTTCTGTGACTTCAGAAAACTGGTTGGTGCTTTTGAATGGTAGGATCTAAGTGCATGGTAAATTTGCCATAACAAACAAAAACGTTTTCTGATATGTAATTAGGAAAAATTGTTTTCTTGATGGAGATAATTTTACAAAGGTGGGTGTTCTGTGTTTTTTAACTGATGAAAATTTTGCTGGGGAAAATTGAAACTGTTGTGATCTGTTTAGGTAGTCAAACACCTATGCTAATTAGTCCCCATCCATTTGGCACAGCACCATCTCATGACAGCATTCTCACTTTTCCATTATGCATTCTGCTTCTCATATTTCTCCTACTTTCTTTTCTGTAGTCACTAGGAAATTACAAACTGCTGCTTGGTCTAACATCCTAACGTGGCTTTGTAGGAAGAAAAGTCTATACTATTGCAGTGAAGTCAAACGATACAGGAAAGGAAAGGAAAGTGACTTGTTGAACGTATCACTGTGCAAGTTGTTTGGGTGACCAACTTGTAGGGAAGGGTTTTTGAACTTCCACTTTATCCTGAGAGCTTATTACGGTGTGGAGCTGTCATCTATCCAGAAGCAAGAAGATTTCTTTTTCCCCTGGTGTTTTCTCTTTTTTTGTCCCCGCTCTAGCTTGTCGTCTCCCCTAGGCAACCAATCACAACACTGAAAAATTAATCTCGCAGTAAGTATTTTTATAGTCTTTGCAGGATTATGTCTTTGGAGAGGCAGCAGCAGTGTCACTGACCTCTTACTGTCCTTGATGATAGTGTTTTTGACTAGAACCCTTCTCACCACTGCCCCAACCCATGTGACTTAGTAATATGAGTTTAGAAAGGAGCTGATGCAGTGAATACTTAGTGTGATCCAAACTATGCATGTTAACTTTGATAGCGATTAAAGACACGAATTGTCATCTTACTCAGCTACTACACAGCAGAACGATGCTGAAGCTATCCTGCATGTTAAGAAATGGATGCATTCAATAAGGGGTTTTTGCAAGTGCTGTAATGTTTAAGAAATGTGGTGTGGAAACCATTTATCTCTTTATCTTATTTACTCCTTAAAGCTTTTGTTACATAGATCCCATGCTTGGATTTCTCACATTGTACCAATCACTGTCAAATGATTTTGATAATCTTTCCTGATAGATTGCCCCAGCAGAAGGATTGGTGTCCATACTGAAGAAAAGAGATGACAGGGAAGGAAAAGCAATTGCTCAAGTCCAGCAAAGGCAAACAAAGAGAAGAGTCCGATTCCAAGAAATGGATGACACTTTTGATCAAGGTATTTTAACGCTGTTAATTCACGGCATGCATGTGATGTTGATCTTTTTGTTCACAAGAGCAAAGTGGACATTGATTTTATGTAGTACCTTGGCTTTTTAAAACTTAGTCAAGTGAAAGTTGAAGGTGATTGATGAAAGCTTATTTTATAGCGGGTTTGGTTATCAAGAATACGGAAGAAAGGGTACAACAGATACATTTCTGTTTTAAACTCATTTGGAACAAAGTCACAGTTTTTTTCCTCTAGCTGAATGATTCGTGAGGGACATGTAATGTCCCTTCAGGAATGCTTAGTGCTTAGGGGTGGTAGGTGTAGGTTTTCTCCCTGAACCTAATCCATGTAGGTAAAGAGGAATGCAAAAAGAACAGGTCTTCTGTGTTTTGTCCACAGATAGCTTTCCAGCCTTTTCTATTAGACCATGGGATCGAAGAGCATTAGATTTTAATCCTGCTTTATAATTAAACATCTGGATGAATTTGCTAGCTAAATTTGCTAGAATTTGGCTAAATGCCTTGTCTTTTTGATGGGCTAACTAGCCTAACAAGAAATACAGTATATTATGTTGGTATCCTTTTCTTTAGCATAGTTTATTGTTGTTACTACAGAAGCCTTGAAATATCAGCTTCTGTAGAAATTCTGTCTTTAAACAGAACAGGCAGGTGAATGTCTGTGTTGTGTTTTTGTTTTTGTTTTTTCACATAGTCCAAAAACTCACTTTTCTTACTTTGAAGGAATTACAGCATCTCATCATTTTGTCCTTTGAGACTAGATATAACTTCTATTTGCCAAGATCATTTAAACCAACAAAAGAAACCCTAATGAATGTATAGTAATGAAGCAGCAATTTAACATTTTTTCTCCCCTTTGAAGTGGTAATTGTTGGGTAATGGTTATTGCTAGTGGCACAGGTAGACAGACTTGGCTCTTCTCGCTGTGACTACAGATTTCAGGAGAGGAAGTTTGTCTCTGTTTTCACCAGCCAGTACTGACTGTTCCTAGTATACCTCCCACTCTGAAACTAAGAGTAGTTAGGCATGCCCTGGAGGGGAGAGATTGAAAGTTATTCTGGAGTACTGAGGGTGAATATTGGTAATGCAGAATTTCCAAACATCCTAAGCCAGTGTAAGTTGTGTTTGAGGTGAAGGCTGTTTCTTTGGTTGGTAGAAGCCTTTCTTAGGCCTTTTGGTTCTGCTAAAATTAAATGGAGTGCAGATGCTTGATCAGTAATGGGAGGTTTCTTCTCTGGTATATTCAGACTTGCTTGGTAGGATGGTTGAGAACAAGAGTAGAAAAAGATCCGTCTTAGGCCTGATGTTTTCCAGAAATTGAAAACTGGCCACTGGATGTAATGGAAAGGTGTTTGATTTCACACACAAAACATTGTCTGCTTTTTGTGAAGTAAAATGGAACAAATAACTCCAAAGGAAAAAGACCCATGTATCAATATGTCTGTTTTTTTCTCTCTCCCACAAGACCTAGAGAAGAGTCTAAAAACTAAGAATGTGGGGACTCAAGAAATAGAGGTTTTCGTAAGCCTTTGGTTTCTATTGTTCCTCCAAATTAAGATTTATTAATTCTCCTCTCTGAGAGTTGTAATGGTCAGCCTCTCCTCTTAATGATTATCTGAAGTGAAAGCATATTGAGAACTGGGGGAAGGAGAGGGAAAAATAACACTAACTGCAGAATTAAACTGGTATGAATTACTACTAAAAAGTTATCCAGCAATATTGTCTTGTAGGTATTGCTATATAGAGAAAAAATACAAAAAGGAAAAAAAAATCAGGTAACATTGCTTAGCAGAAATCAACCAAGCAAGCAGTTAGAATCTTAAAATAACGTATCAAGTGAGTCCGTTAGTTGCTTAGTTGCCTCTTTTGCAGTGAACATCATGTTTTCTGTGTGGAAGGAGATTGCTAGGTAATTCGCACTATAATATATTGTGGGAATTTATGAGCTTGTTATTTTGGCATCCCCAGAATCTTTTAACATGCAAGAGTAAGATTTGTAGAAGGAAAAAGAATCAAAGCTTTATTAGTGGGCTGTGCTAATGCTTTGTGTTGTGATCAGCATTGTCTCATTGCCTTCCCTTTTTTGGGTCTGTCTGTTGCCTTGTCTAATTCTTGCATCTAAACTACTTGGAATAAGGACTAGCATTCTGATTTTAACTAATGCATTACTTATTCAGTGAGCTGCTTGCCCATGAGCAGAGTTTGTAGGTGCCATAGTAATACTAGTTCAATTTTTAGCAATGCAGTTAACACTTGAAACAACTTCTGAGGACAATTCTCTGTCAATTCAAATATGTAAATCAAGATGAGCTGCAGCTATTTTTCATGTATTTACATGTAACATACGTATATATATAAGCAGATACTCATTGCATTAGTTATGTTTGTCAATACCAGAAGTTGTAGCTTAATTCTTGAACCAAACACTCTTTTTTCCCCGTTATGTGACTCGTGTTGTACAGAAGGTCAGAGCAGGTAGCTGAAACAATCTGATTTGACCCATAAACATTGCCAATGTATGCGACTTCTTTTCTTGGGTGTAGCACGGTTGGTGCCCATACTGTGATTAAATTGTATGAAATGAATATTTATCATTCCTGGTTCACCAATGAACTTTTAAATTGTTGAAATATTAATTTTTTGTTTGTTATCTCTAACTCCAGGAATTCTCCTCTATTCACTGAACTCGGTTATTCAGTAAATATTGCACTGTCACTGTTGCCAATTCCTACAGCATTTTACTGAAATGCTATAATTTTAAATTTCAAAAATTATAAATACATACCTCTGTGCCTATAATATATGTATGTATATGTATGCTTATACATACATACACTTACACACACACACACCTTCAGGAATCTCATGAGTTTATATCATTGTAATCCTTTCTTACCTTTCTGCCAGTCTCTACCTCTTTTATTATTCTCAATATACTCATAAATTAGTGATATTTTAGTCCTAAAGTTTGATCAAGTGCCAAATAATTTTAAAGGTATCAAGATATTGAACATTTAGTATTGTTAATGTGGTGATCAGTTCCACAGAAGTATTTTGCAATCAGAGCTCTCTGAGATGACCCAAATGCTCTTTGCAGCCCTAAAAAAGTTGGAGTGAGAAAAGGCTATCTGGTGTAAGTGGCCTCTAATAGCTGAGGCACTCTAGTGCTCTTGAGTCATTTCAGACAGAACTCATGTTTTTCCTTTCTTTAATTTTTTGTGAAATGTTCCATACTCTGAGAGCCTGTAATACTTTACTGTTTTGCCATCATTTTAAGTAAAGCCATATTCTGTTCTGCAATACTGGCATAGTTTCATAATACTTCAGTACAGTCTGCTGGAGAAACTGAGCAGAATTTTAACGCTTCATGATGTTTCCCACATGCTGAAAAGAAAATCAATTTACTGCCCAAAAAGGAGCTTATTGCATCTTTTTCTTTAAATTATTTAGAAACGATTTATCTTTTAAATAACATTCCAGTATTTTCTGTTTGTTTGGTTGCGTGTTTTTTTTCCCAGGACTTAATGATTCATAAGGAAACTTGATTTTTATTACTATTACTTTAAATCAGATTAAAAAAAAAAAAAACTTGAATTTTTCCTGTTTCTCCTCCCAGATGTAGGGTGAAAGGAGTTCAGAAATGTTCTTAGAGCCCTTCAGTCTGACAGAAAATGCAGACGTTGTTCGTGTGAACAACTTACCAAGGATAAGTGAGGTTGTGAGGGTGTAGCAGCACATCTGTAGCCTCTTTATTGGAATAAACAGTCACGCAAAGAGTTACCACAGAATAATGGAGATGTAACTAACCCTTGACGATAGCCTACCCTGAAGTTTTTGTCTCTATCCTTATGGTCAAAATGTGAGAGTAAACACAAGCAGTTCACCATATCACAGTCAGTGGCAGTACAAATGAAGGAAGAATGTTTACATTTGTTCTGTTTTCAAAGCTGTAATTTAATTTCACATATTTCTGTGAAGGAACGCTTTGGTTCTGTGACATTTAAGTCTGTTAAACTTCCATGTGGACTGACTCCACAAGTGATACTATCAAGGACAGGGACCCAGGTTGCAGGAAAGGCACTGTATAATTATTTATGGTTTCCAAAAAGAATCTTAGGTTTTCTCACACATGTTCCTATTGCTTCGTATGGTTCTTTATACAACTTTTCTGCTCTTCTATTTGCAGATGAAGTAGCTGGTGGCTCCTGTATTTTGCTGATCCTGCTGTGCATAGCAACTGTTTTCCTTAGCATTGGAGGAACTGCACTGTACTGCAGCTTTGGTGACATGGAATCCCCGGTGTGTACAGATTTTGCAACCAACATGGATTTCTATTATACCCAGATATTGCAGCGTGTGGAAGAACTTAAACGCTGGATAGCCTTCTCCTAGTTGAAATGAGCAGAGACGGCAGATTGAGAGCTTACCACTGATCATTGGTAGAAAAAAAACTGTGATTTCAAGTTCTTGGTAACACTTGCCACCTGCAGGTGTATGTGATGATGTACTTACACTTTTACTTAGAAATTGAGCAAAATCCTAGTTTAGCATTCAGGTGGCAAAATGTTCACATCTTAAGCTGTAGCAGCGTGGTATGGGAGAATAAAAAGTCATTCTCTTCACCCTTTTAAGATTACACAAGCAGCTTTTCAATAACTTGAGCAAGTGAAGAAGAAAGAAGAAAATTAACTGTCTTCTTGTACTCTCTCGTTGCCACACCTTGTGTAAGCAATCTCTGGAAGCTTAGTTAAAGGGCAGCTTTGATTTACAGCTGTTTGTGCAAAGGTGTTGCCTCCAGCTATCATGCAATAAGTCTGTGTTTTATGAAAACATTATTTTTCTTCTACGTCTTACTATTTTTCTCCATTTTAATTCTCCTGGTGAGCCACGTAATAATTTGGGTGGAGTGAGAAGAGTGCAGCAGCATTCACAGAGCCCTCATTTGGTGAAAACAGGCTGACCCTGTATATTATAGCTTATGGTGAATATCATGAGTGGGATAAATCTGCTGGCAGATTTCACAAAACTTCCTGGAACTTTACTCCCGGTGTTGTGTGGGCTGTTCTAGAAGTAGAAGGATAAAAAAGAAATCATCGGTCTCACTAAACGCAGAAACAGGAGCAAGATGTTTAGTAAATTATTCATGTTACTGTAGAGTGGCTTTGGCCAGTTTTAAAGGACGTGGTAGTAGGTGTTGGGCTAACTGGGTTTTCTGTCCAGCTATGTCACTGACTTACGGTAATCACTTTGTGCCTCAGTTTCTCCTCCGTAAATGGGGAATAATGATCCTTGCCTTTGTCTGTGAATATTTATTGCAATTAGGGCTCGTGTCTGATTCTCCTGCAGCCCGCCGGAGCACACAGGATCACTGAACTGTGTGGCTGCAGCCTCTCTCACTGAGTGAGCACTTATGTACAGTGCGACTGGTCCAACAGAAGAAATTCAGAGGCTAGCTTGAGATCCGCAGTATGTTGGTAGTCCAGGGCACTCATTCCAGCAGAGAAAGCACATTTGCATCTATTTGCCCTCCAGATCTGAGACTCATATTGTAAAATCTGCTCTCTTTTTCTACCAGCTTTAAATCAGTAAAAGAGTCGTTTTAAATGGGTATTTCTACCACCTGGTGCTCAGCCCTTTCTGTGTGGTATGTGAGAGAAACACTGACGTGACGGCAAAGGTCAGAATTAGTGACACAGGCCTTTGGCCCACGCTATGGTCAAAATGTGGCAGCTGTTTTCGCGCAGAGCACGATGCTGATGGTGGTGTGTGAAATGAGTCCTTCACACCTCAGGAAACAGCAGTTTTGAGGGGTCTGCTTCGCTCAGCTCCGCTCCCATCTCCAGCTTATTAATGTTGTATGATGCAGTTCCTTCAGGTTTAGGATGTTATTTTGTAAACTACTACAAAGTGAAATCTTCAAGATATCGCTCAGAGTTATAACATTAAACCATCATGCTTTCTGCCATTTGCAAGCCGATGTCCCTCTAGTGAGCTTGATTGTTCCTAACGCACTGTTATACTTAACAGGTTTTTAAAGTGAAAGTTAAAATCATGTTTTTTCTAGAAAAAACTGCATGTATGATTTCTTTTTCGGTTTTCACTGCTGAGGCTTGATTTATCTATAGCTTAGGAAGCCTCATGTGCAGCTCTATATTAAAGTAGCAAATTTAAAATACCCAAATTAAGGAAAACTTTTGCTTTCACAATGAAACTTATGAATGGTAGTTTGGCATATTTTTTGTTGGTTGTTCTCAGAGCATTATAAAGCTGGACTAATCTAAGGGAGAAAGGGAGAGATGCTTTTGTATTTTAAAGTGTTACTGGCTGGTTCAGTGTATTATTTTAATTTCCGGTTTATGTATTTATTTAGTTTTTATTTTAAAGAAAAACTTAATTTTCTTCTTTTTTTGGTAATTTACTCAGAGTAATTAAAAAGCATGCATTTGGTTAAAATATGTATTTATAGTGATTGTGTAGTTAAAATATATTTTGCATTTCTGTAACTTTGCATTGAGTGTTTCAGGATATTAAGTTTGTTCCTAAAAGACAACTGTTGATTTCAGCTTAAAAATCTGTTTAAGTTTTTGTGCACTTCATCACCAAAAAGATCAAGAGGTATATATAGAACTATTTATTCAAAAATATATGAGATATGAAGATCGAAGATCTTCTACGTTTGTTTAATTAGAACTATTTTAAAATAATTATTTTATTTAAAACTGTAAATCTATTTAAAGTCAAAGCATTTTTTAATAAGCGGTTCAATTTAAAATCCACGGTCCAAATCCTGGTATGGCAGCTTTGTGTTATATTCCCAGTGCAAAGATTCGCTAACATCAGCAGAACTGCCTACAAGAAGACCATGAAGGGGTAGCACGCCACTTTACAACATGCATCTGAGAAAAAATGAGTTCCCAGATGTTCTGTGTAGCTCAGCTACCTTACACTGGTGCTGTAACGTGGAGCATCTCTCCCGCCTTCCTGGCCTATGCCGAGGTACCGCTCCTGCAAGGTGTCTTGGGATTTGAGGGAGCAGAAGGAGAACATTCGCACAGGCTGCCCAGCTCCTCGTCTGAGCTCTTCACTCCTCAGTTGCAGTTGAGGACTTGAGTCTGGATCTAATTTCTGTTGGCATTCCTTTATAAGAAGCGGATAGTACTAACTCTTGCTTCGCCTGACAATTCTGCTGGTACACGCAGTTTGGATGGTCTGTACTACGTTATCAGACTTGCAGCTACCAACGTAAAAGATGTGCTTGCTTTGAACACCAAAGAGTGTGCGGTTTGGCTTCGCGTTGGCATTCCCATGTGTTCTGTTCCCTCTTGATTGCTAGTGACATTGCTTCCACCTGGATGGCCTGAGGGGTGAGGATCTTAGGGAAATCCAAGCTGAAAGTCGATCTGAACAGTTATCCTCATCTGAGGATTTTGTGGTAGAATAGTGCTGAACAGCAGCTAAGACTGAAGTAGGAAGCAAGGAGAGGAAAAAGGCTTTTTCTCCCCTCTGTGCATCTGTAAAGCCCTTTGTGTGTAAGTTTTCATTTACTCTCTTGCCTTCCCTGCCACTGTCTGTACGGTTGTTCTGCTTGGCAGTAGAAGAAACATTGTGCCAGTGTAAAAATGTTTGTAGCCAGTAGGAAGATTCAGGGAATGGTTCGGTACTTGGCAGTAGTTAAAACTAATTTCTTGAAGGATGACTGGGATGTCAGGGTGGTAGTTCACCTTCAAAGATGGAAGTTGTGGGCACTTCATCACCTGCCGCACTCTACCAGAAACCCCACCTTCCAGTTTATTCAGTGTGTCATTATTTTTAGAAAGGTTCTCGTGATAGAGCAAAACAAAGAAAACTCTTTGTGCCCATTCAGCATAAGCTGCCAAAAAGAGCTTTCTGGTGACATAATGAGCATCCTCACCCCAAATAACATGAAGCACACCAAGAAAAGCACTATGCCGCAGCATAGCCACGCTGTACCACAGGCTCGTTTTCAAGCAGTGTCAGTAAGGAAGCGTTTTCACAGCCCAGATGTGCCAGGAGAAGCTTGTAATCTAGACACAGCCCGTGTTTTAAGATTTGTCCAGTATCTTTGCTCTCATGCTTGGAAAATGCATAGCACTGGTCTCACACAGCGGGAAGTAGCCTAACCAAAGGGAAGACTCTTGTTAGAGTTCTCTGGGAGGAAAGGGCAAGCTTGAAATATCAAATGAGCAGAGTAGATTGGAAGTCCAAGTTCTTGTGTGATTGGGCACTATTCCACTCAATAACCAAAGGGGATGCTACCCTCCCAGGAAAATATCTTTGCCTACTTTGTACCATAATGTAAAACCAAGACCATCTGAAAGGACTAATAACCATTTGTAACAAATTTAACTTTAGCTACTTTTAGCAAAAGGAGTAAATAATTGTTTGAAACCATCACCCAAGCTTGTAATTTAAATACTGTAGCAAAAAAAAATAAAAAATATCCCAAAGAAAATATATGAACCTTTTTGGGTACTGTTATTTTTAAATATATGAAAACACTGAGATGATGTTATGTGAAATTCAAGTAGTATCACCAGCAGTATCACCAAGGAGAATTTTATGATCAAACCCAAACCAGAAGGGTAAATGAGGATAAAATGCATAAGGTTTGGTTTGGGTTTGGGTGAAATGTAGGTTTTGTGGGTTTGTTGGTTGGTTTGTCTTTGTTTTAATAGCTAAATGAAAACCCAGCCTCTTCACAGAGCATGGTTTCTCTAGACAGCTGCGTTTAAAGTACTGAATTGTTACCTTACTTCTTTGCTCCAAAAGAAAGTATTGGATGGTAAATTTCAGAAATCCTAGGGTGGGTGACTTGCTAAGAGATCACAGGGCAGTCCGCTCTTTGAGTTCAATTGAACAAAACCAAATCAATTCCAACTCTGCCCAGCCCAACCCAGCTGCCTCCGATTTGAACAGGAGTGTGCCAACGCTGCGTTTAGCAGCATCCCCCTTCCTTGGCTCTTCCCCCATGAGCCGCCAAATGAGGCCACCCAGGATCTTAGACTGGCTGAAAAACTAGTGAAATCCTGTGAGGAAATGAGTTGGTTTTGTTAATCTTGTTCTGTTTTTCTCATCTTTCTGTTTTATATTTTGTAACTGTTCTTCACAGCCAGAAAAGAGGAAAAGTATAATAATGTAAATGGAGAAGGAAAAAAAAAAGATTTGCGTATAATTTCATTGGAACTTGAGATAACATCTCATATAGCTACCTAAGGAAGCTTAAAGTATTTCATGTCTCTAAAGAGACACTTAACTCGAACTCTAAAGATCTAATGATCTTTAGGCATTGCTTCTTTGAAGCTCTTTTTACTATTTGTGGATTTTATTATTTTGGATTAAATGGCATGGTAATTCTTCTCTGGCTTAATAAGAGCCTAGGGTTCATTATATCCAACATTGTACAAGAATTGTGTTTGTCTCATGAAGGAAGTGATGATGGGGAGTAGATGCCTGCTTTGTTTTAAAGAGTAGCTCTGTGATGGCTAAGCTGTTACAGAATCGATATGGAATTTCAGCCAAAGGTCTGATTCTGCCCTTAGGCATCTTGAGCTTGCTGTTAATGACAAACAGGCTAAAATTAAAAATAAACATGAAAAAATAGGCAGTACTGAAGCACACCCAAAGTTTCAAAGGCACAGCTAATATCAGACCTAAGTCCTCTGTTAATCTAAAATTGTTGAGCTGCACTTTCTTGAAAACAAGCTTGAATCCAGCTTCACATGACAGTAGGTCAGTCAGCTCTCCCCTTTTTCTTTCAGCCAAGAAACTGTCTGGCAGTATCATCTTTGACCCAAAATAGGCCCCGATGTAGGACTCATTTGCTAGGCTGTTGGGGAAGTTTTCCAGTAACGCTTTTGTCAAGTTACAGTTAATGGTTGTGTCCTATTTCATCGCACAGCATTGAAACTGAACTTAAGCCCCACAGTTGTGCTTTCATAGACTAATCATCTTTAAAGCCGTTATCAAAAACAACTTTCAGAGTGAGAACTATAGATTTGGTTTTTTTCTTCAGAAAGTGCCATGTGCCTAGTACTGCAATGAGAAAATGTCACTGTTTTTCGCAGTTTTGCCGCAACGCTGCTGGATTTCACAATTGCTGTTGGTAATCCGTGGAAGCAGAGGCAATGCAGCGTTTCCTACAGCGCATCCCTGCAGCTGGTCGGTGCTCGTTCAGCTGTCCTCAGCGTGGCTTTCATGAGAAAGTCTTTGTTACATCGCAAGTGGCGGTGAAAGCAGGTCTGTGCTGGAAGTTGAGCAACATGAGCTCTGTGAGGCTACAGGATTAGCAAGGATATTTTGATATGACTTTTCTGTGCTAGCTGAATTCAGTGCACTGTAGAAAGAGCAGAGAAAAGAGAGCAAAAGGTTTGAATCATAAAAGATCCATGAATTTCAGTAAGACAAAATGTCAGCATCTACCATCATAGAAGTTAGCAAAGTTGCTCCAAAATGTCCCACTACAAGTAGTAGGTAAATGTAGATTTGAAAAAGGTACAAAGAAAATAAAAAAAATAATAATTAAAAAAAACTATACGCTGAGGATTCCTGATGACATTCCTAATTCAAAGATCTGAGTCTTTTAAGTACAAGTTGGTAAGTAACGGGGGGAACTTCTCAAGACTGTGCAAATGTTATAGGCAAAGGGCTGCAGAAAACTTAATAAAGACCTTTGAAAGAGGATCAAAAAATGTATTGGTAAAAGATCAAAAATATTTTGGATAATGACATCTACCAGTGGTGGTGTTTTTTCCAACCAGATTTTATAGAAACAACAACAAAAAAAAGGCACAGTAGTTTAATGAAG
The DNA here is from genome assembly GCF_964211835.1 of Anser anser. NCBI lineage: Eukaryota > Metazoa > Chordata > Aves > Anseriformes > Anatidae > Anser > Anser anser. Next base: position 85,594,629 of record NC_139722.1, read on the forward strand.
ATAGGAAAGGACTAATGGTTAAAATATCACTGGCTTCTTTGCAGGACTCCCTAGGAGGAATTTAAGTGGTCTGAACAGGGTCACGTAGCAGACAGAAACAACACAGGATCAGAGCTTATAAATCCTGCCTTCTGATCTCTTACCTGGTCCTGGTGCCCACTAGGACAACGTGGATTAGGGAAGATAGATGAGTACCCTGTTATTCACATTATGCTTAACTTCACACAGCTTTGAGGACTTTGTTTCAAGTTATTTTTTTTTATATTCTCATAAGTTTTGTTATGATTGTAAAGAATAAAATTGATGCAGGAGATGAATTTCCTTTCTGGTATGTAGCATTACGTCCAAATGCTGTTCCAGTGTATTTCTAGTGCTTGATATCATCATACCCGTGGTAGCGGGTTGCTGTTTACATGTATTAAAACAAATTCTATCAACAGACCACCTGGGAACACATAATTTCAACTGCAACAATCACAAAATGAGGCTCAAGCTGTCTGTAGTCCTTTTGTCTTTTGTTATCTGACCCTTGCTACTCATGTGCTGGTAACTGCAGGGAAGTAACAATGCTCAGCAGAGCAGGCCCAGTTGAGAAATCTATTTTAAAAAAATCAAGCCACAATCTCAGTTCTGTTCGGCTTCATACAATACCTATCGCTGTGCCAAGAGGGAAAATCATTACTGAAGAAACAGAGCAATGGGGAAAGAAGCAGTGGTCACCAGATGCTGCCTCCCAGCAGAAATGAAGTTCTTGTGAGGTGGCACGGAAATGTTTTGCCCATAAAGTGGATGTTGTCATCACTGTCTGCAAATGTGAAAGATGGAAATAATTTCAAATGTTCTTGGCATCCCTCAAAATGCCTTTAATAGCCTTCTTTTCTTTTCAATTTTTGTATTATTAAAGCTCTTCCCTAGTTGAAGGCAAAGAGGAAAATTTAGCGATGGTAAACCTTTTTTTTTAAATTCGAAATGTACTGTCTCTTAGATTTTTCTATAAATAGGGCATTGTCTTCCTGAGCTAATTCACTGCTGCCCACGATTTACCTACAATGGCAAAATAGATGGCCATTAGCAGTAAGTGACTCAAGTATTATGAGAGAGCTCCATCCGAAAGAACCATCCGTATCGGCTCATGCAGTAGGATGTTGAAGCAATATTTTCAGAGAACTGGCAGACTTTTGTGCTGCAGAACAAGCCTTGCACAGCCCACCCACACCGCCAGCCCAGCCTGTTACTTGGTTCATCTTTGTGCTGGTGCTTTTCTCAGCTGCGATGTCGCAGCGGAGAGCAGCCAGGGAGGCAAGTCGTCTTTCCTTTGCTCCTTTCCCTTGGAGAAGCCCAGCGGCTGCAGGTCTCCCAGAAGCAAACACAACAGCCACGCGTTGGCCGTAAAGACCTGCAGGGTTTCAGCCGGAAGCTCCACAACAGCCTGTCTTTGCTGCACTCCCCACAACCCGTGATCAGGTAGGTGGTAGGTCTCAGCAACAAGTAATCTGTGCAGGCCAGAGGAGATGCTCTGCCACCTAACTCCCTGTGGCAGCCTAGCAGCCGTGACTGTGAGTAAAATGTCCTGCCAGCAGGAGAGCAAGCAGTGTCCTTCAGGACTGAGCCCAAGCTTGTGTTTGTCCAGCACAGAGGAGAGTGCACAGTCTGTCCCATGGTCTTTTCTGAAGTATTTGAAAGTAATTGCTGTCCTCAGCACTCCCAGAAATATTTTAAGAACCCAAACTTGCTACTCTCCTTTACGGAGAAATACATAGTGTAAGGGACTGAAGGCTTGAGGATCCTGCAACAAAGGCATGAGGAAGCCACAAAAAAAAACACTTGCAAAAAGATTTCAATGGAGGCAGTGTTGCCAAGAGTCCCTCAGGATTTCGAGATCATTCAAATGTGAGTAAGAAGGGCAGACTTGAAATAGCTTTTAAAGAAACAAGGCTATGTTCTGTGGCACTTGTCACAGAGCACTTAGCATCACAGTCGCGAGTCCAAATACAGTTCAGTGGGTTACAGCAGGACAGTGACAGGGTGAGTTCAAAATTCTTTTTTTTTTCCTGGCTGTCATCCTGATCTGTAGGGTTGCATGGCAGACCAGTTTGTTTTTCAGCAACCAGCAGTTCTTTTCAGTTCTTTCTTTACGTTATTATTTCATTTTCCTCAAACCTTCATTCCTGCCTCTAAGTGACATTCCCGTTAACCATTTGGCTCAGTACTTTTTTGATACAGACAGGAAAAAATGGTCTGTGGCTGAAAAAGGCTGGGGCCGTTTTCACAGTATATCCGAAAATGCTGCTGTGAGGAAAGCAACTTAGCATTCACTTCAGGAAGCTACTGGTGTTTGAAAAGCTACATGACGCCTTATGTGTTACTGTGTGTATTTTCTTGCATGTTGTTTTCCTGACTAGCACCTTGTCCTTCTACGTGAAGTATTTTCCTTTAGGTCCCTTCCAGGTATCAGTGTCGTTCTGTGTGAAGACCCATCTGAACATCTCAACCCAGGGGAAATTAAGAGCGTTCCCCACCTGACACAACTGGACATCACTAACTCCAGCAACTGAGTTGCCACTCTTTTTTTCAGTATTAGCGAAGGTGATGAGATGCTGACTTCACTAAAAGGGAGGTATACGGTATGTCTGTGAGTACTTGCTATTTATAAAGCACATTTACATCTTACCCACAGTGTCCTGTTTAAGTCATCTAACCTGCAAAATTAGGGAGAATGCTACAAATGAACAGCTAGAGCACAACTGAGATGGAAGTGGTCAAAGTGGTGAAAGATTTGTGAGCTGGAATACAACAAAGGATTTTAGGAGATCTGGAGAAACAATTTTACAGCAACAACATATACATCAGAAAAATATACTTTCTGATGTGCTGTGACAGTTTCCTGTAGCTCAGAGAAAGAGATGATTAAGTGATAAAACCAAAACTGGAACTTGGGACTTTGCTTTAATTGCCTGCTATCCCACAGATTTCTTACACGGTCTTAAGCACATCAGTTAATCCTCCTGTGTTTCAGTACTCCCCTAAGTAATGGAGAGAAATATTTTCTGATGCTCTCTGTGGAAATGCAGCAGTGAGCAGAATCGTGGTAAGCGTGTAAGTAAAATGTTTTAAGCAATATCAGCAACTTGCTTGTCATACTTCTGTCTGAAGTGTTACTTGTGACAATGCAAGGTAAATTTGCAAAGAACCCTGCTTCTGAGAGGAAAAAAACAAAAAAAGGAAGAAACAAAGAAAGAAACCCATTCTTGTTTCTCTCTTTCTTTTTCAAGTTTTCTATGAATACAACTGCTGCTTCAAGGAAAAAAAGTATTAAAAAATGCAAAGATACATTTTAGTATCCCTGCCATTTTTTTTGTCCTGTGCTGTCAGATGTAGAAATTGTGTCTGTTTTTATTTTTCTGATTTTTTTTTAGCTTTGTAATGACTATAATGTGAGATTTTACAGCTATTTTAAGCTACCTGAGAGGAAGAGTATAGAACTATAAAATGCTTTCACCAATTAACATTTTCCTGTGGGAGTGAGGGGTAAAAGCATTTGCTTGATGGATTCCAATAGCTGGTGTCTGCAGTACCCAGACCTGTCAGTCCTTCACACTTGCCTCCATCTGCCATGGGGCAAAGCTTTCAACAGTCTCAATATTACCCGTGATTTTCTGAAAAATAAGCAGCCTGTGGACAATGTGACCTGGTTATTTTTGAAAGTGTTCATACTAGAGCCTTTGAGAGAGAATCTGAAAAAGTCTGTTCCCAATGCTATTAGCATTTATATGGGTTAGGCTTTTTGCTGCTGTGTTAGTGACAGTATTAGTGGGGATTTAGTCATTTAGGTATATTTAGTGATTTAAATTCTCAGGGTCATCGTAACCTATTCGCTGGAAACACTGAAGGTGACATAGAGCAGCTAACATGAAGGAAAAGGCAAGACCAACTAAGGTGTGGCTTCTGGCCCAAACACAGAAAAATTTACTATTCCTCTGAAGTCCATGGCAAATTTCTTTGTAATATTTACTTATCTCTGTTTTCACAATTTACATAACTGTTAAATATTCAAAATCTATTCGTATATGCTACAGTTATTGAAAATCTCTTAGCATACACTACAGCATCTTTGGTAATAGTTAGCTGTTGAGGGTTAAGTCACTGTAGGCCAGATTGCTTAACTAGATTTCTACACCTTCCTCCTTTAGTGTTTGTCCATTGCTGTACTTGATGTTTTGGGGTTGGAAGACTTTGAAACCAAGTTTTGAGCAGTTAGGCGTAAATTATGCAAATAAGCAGCTTCAGTATTATTTCAGTCAGCATATTTTCAAATTGGAACAGGTAAGAAATCAGTTACTGAAACAACTTGTTTTACTAAAGTCTCATCTATTATGCAAACTGTTCTGCAAAACCTCATGACATAATTTTTGTAATTGGTTGAATATATTTCCAGAAGTGTTGGGTTTTTTTAATTATTATTTCTTGTTTTAGTGTTGTTGAAGGTTGCAGCTTTGCTGTATATAGTGCCCTACACGCACTAATGTCAGCTGGGTCTTTCTTCAGAGAACAAGCAGTGAGTTTCTCCTCTCCAGCACAGCCACCTCCATCAGCACCCGTCTGTCATAGATGTGAAACTGCCCTTAGCTGCAGAAAGACTCGGGCATCTTGCCTGCTGTTTCTGTATATTACCCCATTTCTAAGCGACTTCCTTGTGTTTTATTTTTTCAGGAGGCTGAGGTTATAGATTCTGTCCATTTCCTTCTAAATATGTACCGGGGTGGTGGCAGAGAAGAGCAGTGACATCACAGTCTTTTACCAAAACAGAGAAAGAATATGGTCACAGGATGTAGATAAGGCACTTGTGTGCTCGTGTTTCGGACCCAGGCATGTCCTACTCTTTTTGGTTGGTGTTGAGACTACTATATACAGAGAAGCCAGCATTTAAATGCTGCCCATCCATATGGACCTTGGCAAGCCAGAAATGATCATGGTAGGTGAATAATCCTGTCAGTCCCAGTTGCATATTAAAATTCACTGTCATCTTTATGAGCTGAGGTACTTATCTGAGCACACCCCACTGAGGTGCTGCTTTTCAGCACGTGCTATGATTTTCAAGACCTGGGTAAGTAAATGGTTTTAAAAAAACAACCACCTTCATTAGAGGAAGAGGAGAGGATGAGTAGGTCATGTAATTAGATGAAAGTAGGTCGTGTGACTGGGATTTTCCTTGTGAGGGAATACTCACAATTGCTGCCAATTTATTCAAAATGTGATGAGGGGAGAGGGAGAGGAGGCAGGGATGTAACTATTGTCTTTTCTTCAGGCTATTTCTTGTTTCTCATTGCCTCTTTACCTCAACTATCTCCTTGGTTCAAAAAGAAAAAGAAAAATCACAGGCTCCTGATGCTTCTGTTACTGTGAGAAGCATTCTTTTTTTTAAAAGAAAATTACTGATAGCCTAGCCTTGCCTTTTGATGTCACCAGGATATTATCACTAAGGAGGTTATTTGCTTCCTTTTGAGTTTTCCTCCTCAGTAAGAGTTTGATTTAGGTATAATGCAAATTTCCATTGTTTGAGAATGAAAAGTTTAGAGTCATCTCCAAACCAACAAATTAATGGTCCATACGTGATACCTGTATTTTTCCAAACCTGCACTAGTTTAATGTGCATTATAGAGCAGCCTTCTCTCAAAATATTATGCAAACTCATTGGCAGAGATCAAGAATTCTATTCTTTGTATCCTTTTCAAGGTAATACCTCAATTAGTTACAAGAAGGTCTTCAAACACTGCAGTAAGACGAGTGCTAATGAATCACTTCGAGTGAATAGTTTCATAAGCAGACCCTGGTGGGGAGGAGGTACTCTGAGACCTGGAGGCAGGCATTGAGTAGGGAAGGTGAAAAGAACACTGAATAGCTTCCCACTGACTGCGTGAACAGGAATCCTTAGAGACAACAGAATATGCTAATGTGATCAAAGAAAATATCATAATACATAGGAACCAAAAGCCCAAATCACAAAGTACAAGCAGGGTTATTTCTGGGATTTGAGTCACTGACTTTACAACCTTATTAAATAGTGCTTTTCAGAGAAGCTGCAGCAGAGTTGCATTGCTTTAAAATATGCAGTTCGAGCCAAAACATAACACTTGGAGCATTAAGCTATTTTATCCCAAAATAAAATCACAGCAAAGAGGGAAAAAGCCTTTTGACACTGTCACAACATCATTTCTAGCTAGAGCAGAGACAGATTTTGCTATTCTCACAACTGTTCCTGTACAGGAAGTCTCATGTGGATTTGTTATTGATGATCTTCTAATCTTGGAGGTATGAATTTTATTACTATTATAATTAGTGCTTAAAGCACATGAGGTGTCTGACATACAGCTTGGCAGATAATGAGGCTTCTGTACATGATACCATGGGGCTTCTGTATGTGTTTCAGTCCCTGTATATGTCTACATCTCTGTAAAGCAGAGGACACAGACAGACCTTGCTTGCCCTTCTGCCACCTCTCAGGTACATTGCACTTACCTACAGGGAATAACAATGCAAGAGCAGCCGTGCTCCTCGAGCTCTGCATTTCTGACCCATACTTGAATGGGACATGCTGGGGCACAAGGGCGTTTCATTTCACTACCACCATTGCAGTGCGTTCCTACAGAGGAATTTGTTTTCCAATGGATTTGACACCTACCTATGACCAGTAAAATGTTTGACACACTCTTGACTTAAAAAAAAAAAAAAAAACTAAGATAGAGAAAAAGATCTTATTGCTATGATTTGATACCTACATGAATTAATTTCAAGCAATCTCACATGTTTTCAGTAAAAGACTTACTGAAAGAATTCCATACCCTGCTGCTTTAACTTTCCTGTTGTTTCTCTATCTTACTATCCTGGAGAGTAAACTTTCTCCCTTTGATTATTATAACACTGTAGTTCAGAAACTAGAAAGCAGCATGACATTTCCTAATTCCATTTCATGATACTGACATCCTGATATTACTGGTTTTGTTTGTTTGTTTGTTTTGTTTGTTTTGTTTTGTTTTGCTTGTTTGTTTTGTTTTTTTGCTTTGAGGTGGGTTAGCAAGAGAGGCTGGAAATCTATTTTAATAGAATCTTTTAATTTTGGTGCAATTCATCTTTTTCATGCTGGCTGGGTAATTTAATTTGTTGTTGACCTAGTTACAGTTGTAAAAGATCAGACTATTCATTATCACAGAAGTTTTATCCTTTGGCCCTTAAATAATTAAACTTTTTGAAAATGTGTTATAGATTATTAATAAATGTTGTATTTTACTTACTGAGTTCCTTGTTTCATATGAAAATATTTTGTCAGCACACAGCCTTGATGATGATTCCTTTTTAATTGTAAGGCATAATCACCACTAGGAAGGGTGACACTGAAATTCAGCAGTGAACTAGTTTTTGATCAGCATGGCACATGATGTTGTTGTCACAGATACCGCGGCTTCATTGCATGAATCTTTCCCTCCAGCAATACCGAGGCAAAAGCATCCACTGTAATTAGGGATTTGAAACCTATGTTGTGTAATTGGTTCTGCTACACCGAGCAGAATGAATGTCCCTTTTAAAAAGTGGAAGACAGAAAAACAGGTTATCTGAGTTATCTGAGTGATCCTTCCTAGTCCCCTGCCCACCCTGTAGGTGACTGATGGTTGCTTGCTCACACTTTGGCAGTCCTGGGAAGTGCAATCAGTTTTCTCAAAGCTTCTCCCAGAGCAATTTGTCTGACCTCTAGCAGGTTTCTGGGGAGGACCTGGATCCAGCCTACCTTGAATAAGAGGTTGCAGCTGTGAGTGAGATGGCTATGACTTTTTTGGTTCCACCTATAATGGGAATTTGCCCTGGCTCCATCAATGAGTGACTAATCTCCTGGACAGGTGGGTCAGCATAAACCTCTGCTGTAGGTAAGGAAAACTAAATCATTACTAGTTACAGATTCCAGTGGACTTAAGGTAATTTCAGCTGTCCTTAACTATACCTTAGATTTCGATGCAGGTTCAAGGTGCTGCTGGTTGGCCAGAAGTTTGGAGGAGTCCTGGACAAATTCCCAAAGTGCCTCTGGTAGGTTTCTAGGGTGGCAAAATCAGCAGAGCAGCATTCCGGGAGCTGCTTGGTGATTACGGATGAGGTCTGTAATAACATGTTCGCTACAAACATTTCTGTTGTTTTCCCTCCGGAGTGTGTGTTGCAAAAGAGCCCGTGGAGACCTTTGTGCCGTCCCCAGCCAGCGGGGCCCTGGGCTGTCCTGCCTGGCTGCCCTCAGGAGCTGCGGGGACGTGGGGAGAGGCAGCCGAGCTTACCGGGGAAGCCAGCTCGGCCTGGGAGAAAAAGCAGAAGGGCCCAGGGGAGTGGGAGGGAATAGAACGGAAAAGCGCAGCTACCACTTTTGGGTTCGAATGAGAGAGCAGCTCTTTGTGGGCATTATTGGGAGGGGCCATTGAGGGATATCCTTTTGCCATCCAGAATCCTTATCTGCTGCTAAGCAATTACACAATGTTAGCTGAGATTTCAGGTGCTGAAGCAATCAGGTGCTTCTTGGAAACATGATCAGAGCTGAAAGCCTCCTGTGAGCGTTTTTTTTTGCAATCCTTCTTGTTTTATCCCAGGTCCAACAGTATTTTTGATGTCTGATGGCACCTAGGAACTGGCGAGAGGCAGAGTGAAGAGCTAGGGACAAGCTTGTTTAAGCAAGAGGCCAGCTATAATAGCAGTGCCTTCTCATTGTGTTTGGTCTTGTTGCATGTACATTCTTCTTCAGTCTTATTTTTGGCAGAAATTATTTTCACGTTCATTCATTACCTCTTCTCTGCTGTACTTTCACGAGAGAGAAAATGGGGCACAAGTGCGGGCTGCTGCTTTGAGAGGGATGACTACTGAGAACTCCTACAAAAAGAAGCCAACTGTTGTCTCAGAGATGGCATCCGGATCTTTTATTTAGAAACAGACGATGACCTCTGTCCGGTACGTTTTTCCCAGACTGCTGCTTCAAAAATAGAACCTCTTGCTCACTTTGCCCTTCGGATTTTTCCTATTCCCTCCCAGCTTACGCTGAAAGAGATGACAACAGCTCCGTGGTCCCAACCCTGGTGCTGGACACCAGCCCTAACCAGGACCGAGCACCTTCTCGCACCCAAGCCCAGCTGAGCAGGGGCCCACAACTGTGCAGTGCTGCCTGCCGGTGCCGTGGGCTGCTCAGGCACTGCTGGGGATGCAGCACAGGCTGGTGGCTGCTGCTGCGGCACAGCTGCACCCGGGCACAGCCCGTGGTTCCCTCCGCACGTGTCCTGATGGGGCACTTATGGATATGGGAAAGGACGCGAGCGTTGATGATAACCCCAAGCCCACGTCGTGCGGATGCGGTAGCTGATAACAGCGCGAGTCCGTTCCTCGGGTCTAAGCGATGCTGAGCGATTTCTCTGCTCCAGGTTTTCAGTGCAGAACCACGTGCTCACCAATTCAGCTCATTAATGCTTGAGATTAAATTTCGGGTTATCTGTAATACTCTGAACCAGACATGCAAGTTTAGCATCTGTTTTTGACTGGTAATTGTGACATGTAGAGAGCATCTACGGCCTGTTTTCAGAGGTGACCTCATGTGCCTAAATCCTAATGAGTTATTTTTAAGCTAAAATGTCCTAGTTTCAGCTTCAGCTTCACCTGCGGGATCTTATTATCTGTTCCTATACAGATTAGCTATTTATCATTAAAAAATAAAAATAAAAAAATCACGTTGTACATTACACAAAAAAAAGAGGGGGGGGAAGAGGGTTGGGCAAAAAGGACAATCGGAGCTCTTTGTCTTTGCCAAGGCCATGGAACTGTTATAAGACATAAGTGAGTGATCATTAAAAATAACCTTTCTTCTGCTGGGAGGTATTGCTGTTAGGCATATAATGAAATGTAACAACACTCTGTCTCCTGGTCCGTTACAGAGCCTTTGGTGGTGCTACTTGCTTTGTTTCTGCTCTCTAACAAGGCCTTGACATGCTGCTGTTAACTTGGTTTTATGCCTCTTTTATGTTTTCATAGCCCCATGCAGAATGGTTTCAGCACGATGTGCTTCTTCCGGTACAGAATCTGAGCACCGTGCTCCAAGTTACTGGCTGAGGAGGTGAAGAGGCTGTGCAGTTTTTCCCCTATCCCAGCTCTTGGGTGCATCCTCTCCACCTGAGATCTTTTGTAAAAACAAAGGAACAATCCTTCTGCTGGTGAGCCAATGATGAGTGTGATGTAATGGGCAGGGAAATATTGCTGCTCTGTAATGTTAAATGCAAAGCTCCAGCTCTTCATTCTCCTCCTCATTTGGGCACGTTAAATTCCCCTACAGCTTGCACTCTCCCCTGGCAGCTGGGCTAACAGCCTCTCACCCTGCTCTGAACAACTGCATGGCTGCTGTCATGCCCCCTCCTAAATTTGTACCTGGATTTGAGAAGTCAGGAAAGAGAGCAGACAGAGCAGTGTGAAGACGGGAGCTGTGAGGGAATTACTGCTCTGCTGTAGCCAGAAGGGGATAGGGCTACAGAAGGTTGTTAGTGGCATTTATCTTGGAGGTAGGGATTTATTTGGTGGCAGAGAAAGAGGACGAATATATGAACAGAAGTTAATTTGTGGTTGTGGCTCAACAGTACACAAAAACACGGTCCCATAAGCGTAGCAGAACTGATAACAAGCCAAAGAACAGCAACATCAGGAAACAACAATGCTGATGCCCACAGCTTGCTGTAGCAGTAGTGCCTGCAGGACAGGTTAAACTGAGATGAGGGCTCCCATATGCTAGACTCTGCACCACGTCAGTGACAGGCGAAGTAAACAGTGAACAACCCCATGGCAAAACAGCAGGAGAGCTGGAGGACACGCTTATACTGACCACTAGATAGTTCAGTCTTATTTTGGTTGAAGTATTCCTTTTTTCCCACTGTTGTGGAGAAAAACACAGGTAGGTGTGGGGGTTATGCAGGAGCTGAGGCAACAGTTCACAGCCTCTGTAGCTGAAGCTCGTTGCATACAAAAAAGTTCCTTTCCATCCCTGATTCCAGGAGTAAATAATTAAACTGGCAGGCAGAGAAATGCCATCAGGATTAACGTACGTATCTCAAGACATATTTTCAATGAGACAGAGAGACTTTTTTTTGTAAAATGTTTTAGTTTTAAAGCCTTTTTTGTTTGTTTTAAAAATGGAATGATTTAAACATTTTTTTTTAAGCTTGGAAAGAGGATGTGATTGGGGAAGGACCCCGGATCCTGACACTTAAATGAGTTGTGCTCTCTCCTTTTTAGGCTTGCAGTGGCCATGTCTCAGAGCTCATGCATCATGTAGAAAATTGGGCAGGCTGATTTTTTTTAAAAGTTAGTGATTCATCCATTTGTTTATTCTATAAGATACCAAGGGAACCGATTTATATGCCAGCCTTGTTTATGATGGTTGTTTTCAGATTCATGATGGCAAAAGCCCTCTTCTACTCCCCTTTCTAAAAATGCTACTTCAGAAGATATTTCTGTTACCTAAAGTAGAAAGTTATACAAGCTTGCTGTTTTTGTTTTGCAAGAGCTTTGGAAACAGTCTAGTTTCAACTTGTCTCTAATGCCATTCAATCTGTATTTGTTCTGTTTTACTTTTCTGCCAACTTCTGAAAAGAGGAACTTAGCTTTGTGAGGTAGAATTGATATGAACTGTACCGGACAGGTACAAAGACCCTTTGTCTGTTTATTTGTTTTAAAACTCTTTGGGTTTTAATTGAGCTATTCGATCCATGGGCGTAGAGAAGCCGGTAGTGATCCGTGAGTGTGGAAGACCAGCACAAGTCGCTAGAGGGAGCTCAGACATAGCTTCTGGGCACAGGCAGGAGCTGCTCTACCCCAGTCTGCTACGTGCGTGCTGTCGGTAAATCTTTCCTGTTGAGATAGTTTCTGTGTGGGCTACTACAGACTCTGCATCATGAAAAGCAAACTGAGCTTTAAGACATAGTTGATTTGTAAATCAAGTCTGAATTGGGGCAGGGAGGTCTCAAACTTTAATTCGAGTCTCAGCATCAGTAGATACTACTGGAATACGTTTTCCCAGACCAAAAAGATGGGTCAGAAGCAGTGTGTTGCCATCCCTGCCTGCCTCCCCCCCACCTCCTCGTGTGTTCCTTCCCCTTCGTTAGATCCTCAGATGGGTATACTGCTGCATGCCCCACTCCCACAAACCCGTACACCCACCTCGGACCCCCTACTTTCCTGTCTGTGTAATTCACCTCACCAAGATCCCAACCTTTTGCCTCTGCCCACCTACTGCCTGCCCCCAACCTCATCCACTCACCCACCTAAAGCACATCAGGTTTCACCAATGCCCTTTGCTTTATTTTAACCTCTCCCCGTATCTTTTCTTGCTCCACCATCCTGAGCTGCAAGCGCAGGTTCAGGCACCACCTAGGCAGGCAGTTTGTGAGGAGCAGTTGAACGCACCGTGTGTAGTAGCAGTGAGGTTCTGTTGACTGGCTGTAATTACTGTTGTGAAAGTGTTTACCTAATGTTCAGGAAGCGATTAATGAGTAAAGACCTTTATAAACATGCTTCTCTGGTGGCCAGGTAGTTATCAGCCATCAGGCAGTCACTGTCCTCCCCTCACGCAGTAGCTGTTCACGTGGAGGTATTTCTTCTCCTTCAGATAAGAGTTGGCACACTGCAGGCTTTCAATCTGCTACTGGAGCCACAAAAGGTATGTGGTGTTTGTTTTTTTCCTTTAAAAAACACTTGTAAAAATGGTTTGTGTGCCACACCTTGAGAGCCTCTTTGCCAGAGAGCACTACAACACTAGTATGAGTTAGACAAATCACCTAAACCACCTTGGGCAGTCTTTGGCAACTATGCATTACAGAAAGAGGCCAGATAATATCAGACTGGGGCCTCTTGCCTTTTCCCACCCTGCACATGTTCAGCACATAGAGAAAATGGATATGGTCAGCTCATCATTTTGTATGAGTCGAGCAAGCTTTAGTAGGTGACAAGTAAGATAGCACTGCTGAAGTAAAGCCTTAAATAAACCGATTCTCAGTCCGGTATGACACCTCGATGCTATCCCAGAAATTCAGGAAAGGGGGAGAGGATTGTCTCTGTGTTGGTAAGTGAGGCTCCGCTGTGACACAAACCAGTGCTGGGCTCCACTCAGGCTTTGCAGTCACCTGGGGGTGCTGGAGGCATGTCAAGAATATGGCAAAACGTGCTGCACTGCAGATATTCCCTGCACTGTAGGCCCACTTGGTTCTTTACTGTTTCTCAAAGTTCAGTCGCTGGCCCTGCATGCTGCTGCGCAGGCCAGCTCCATAAATGAGGGGAATTTGCTGGCTCTGCATTACATGCTGTTGTTGTTCTTTCCGTCCTCTCAGTAAATGCTACGTGTGATGACTACTAACTCTGAACTCAGTCCTGTGGCAAGACAGTGGTCTGAAAGCTAACCTGCTTTCTACCGAACGAACAAAAGGATATTGGTTATCATTCTTGTGGCAACTCTTAGAAAGCCTCCTTGTGTTTCTGAGCTGCAGATTTTGGAAAACGTGCCCCATTCTAACATTACAGGCACCAGAAACTCATTAGGATCTTTTCTATGAGGAAGATGAAAGACATCTTGCCTTCGTCCACGTTACAGGCATCTACAGGACATTGGAGCTCTCCTGTGAGAAGTTTGGTCAGGGGCTATTTAACAGCAGTTTCACGGAAGACACAGAAGAATGTACTCAGCTTTGAAGTGCTGCTTCCCACCCCTGTTTCAGCACAGAAATATCTCTGCAGGGTATGGTGGCCAAGACCACAGGACATTTGGCATTCTGCTCTCACCCCCAAAACTCTGCAGCAATTCTCCTGCACAGAACAGCAGAGCAGAGCAAGAGTAGTAGCTGCATGAAACTAAATGCTGTGCTCTCTTCTGCGGGAGCAAGAGGGAGAAAACTTCCACCACTGCAATACTTCTTCTCCCCTTACCAGGAATTCCCTTCTCTTCAGTCTTTGACGGCTGATGAGGAGGTAGCATTAGTGAGAGGGGCTGGCTTCAAGGGAAGCCATGATGGGGCAAAAGCATAAAAACTGCTATAGGGTTAAAAAGAATAGCTGTGTGCTCGGCTTGAAAAATGTGAGAAAGCCTGTGTGCGTTATACTGAGCAGCTGTAGCTTCTGGGATGAAGATGAGAGTTTTGTGGAGGGCTGACTATTGTAACCCTTCGTGTAAAGGAAATGGGTGCAGAAGACAGGTGGCCTCATGCAGGAGCCGTTCGAGCTAATACTGGGAAAAAGCAAAGTCTATGGAGGTCAAATTCTGGAGGAATATGATATAAATTCAAAGAGAGCTACAAGGCTCTTGAGAACAGTAACACCTGTTTGGCTGAGCTGTGATTTATAAACGTGGTAAAAATGAGGGGCTGTGTTTCTGTCAGTCTGTAAAACTGGACAATCTTGCTGTGAGGAATGAGTTGTGCTGGTCCCTCTGTAAGCCATGTCTACTCGGGTGCACAGCTCTTTTGTACTCCAAGTCCTTCACCCCGCCCCTAGAATTTACATCCTCAGATATTTGCAAAGTGTTATCTTGCCTCTGTAGCTATTTTTAGTTTAATAGTATACATTCGGTGCTTTTGATTTTTCCTATTCGGTGTCTCCGTCTTACTCCTGGATAATTCATAATTTTCTGAATTATTTTCTTGGAACCATCTGCTATTTGTCGGTCTTTTCATTATAGTGAGGTAGCTGAACCGGATTCAGTGTTTTAAATGAGACTTTCAAATGATGACAGCTTTCTGTTTCCTTCTCTGCGATCTCATGCTTCTACATAGCTAATATCTCCCACATTTGCCATTCATCTGGCAAAGCTTTCATCCCTCTGTCTCTTTCAGCATAACTGCCTTCCAGGTTTTAACCTTCCACTGAATGTCTGAAACGCAGCTCTGTTCTCCACTATGGATTAGTTTGCATTTTCTGAATCTTTTCACTTTCTAATTTCTTAGCTGCCTGTGAATTATTTCTGTGCATCTGGGGGAGAAATTTTAAGTGCTTACCTTATGGCCACTTTTCAAATGTTCAATTGTTGTCATCGAAATGACTGGTGAGATGTCACATAGTGCACAGCCCTGCACGACCCATCAAGAGCACTCTGTCTTTTAACTCTTTATCTCCAATTTACTGCGTGGCCATTTTTATGGCGGAGTATTCTGATGCAAGATTGGTTATTATTTAGCGTCATGAGAAAACAGTGTCCTTCTCCCACACTTCCTTGTTTGGTCTCCATCAAAGAAAGCTGGAGTGTCACTGAAATACTGTGGGTTTATCAATCTTTTCACACCTATAAATGTTTCAAGTTCAGTCTGAGAACTAAGAACTGCAGGATGTACTGAACAAAGGTATTGAACTCCAGTGGTAATCAAAACCTTTGACTTCTGCTCTACCTCTGTGGGTCAAGAGTGCCTTATTGCTTCTTTTAAAAGATTGCTTAGAGTTGTGTTTGAATGGGAATGTATATACAGCTTACAAACAAGAAAAAGAGGAGTGGATTTACAGGTGCCATAAGCTACCATCTGCTCTTTTTTAGTCTCCAGAATTAGAAATAAGCAAAGTAGGCAGAAATGACTTTGTTCAGTTATTATTGTTTGGTTGAATATATATATTATATATATGTATTATATATACTAATTTTACAAAGTGTGAAACATTTTACAGTACTTGGCTTTCCTTCATATTTTTGAATTTCAGTATTTGCATCCATTCTACTTTGTGCTCTTCATTTTATTTTTTCGTTAATTCCATAAAATGTGCTTTTCTGTAAATAAAATATTACCAAACTGTTGCACATAGAAAGCAACTCCTTGTTGAACTGAATTTAGGAAATGCAGATTTTAATTTTAAGCTTTTCTTTTTTTGTCCCAGTCTAAATGGTTTGTCCCAGTCTAAATTCTAAAGTTCTGTATGGTGTGGCTTTTTGGGGCCTATTGCATCTTGATTATAAAGTCATGTTCTGCATAAATTAAGGATAAGATATACTGCAGCACTGAGAACTGCAGGCTTTGTTCCAGGAACATTTGTTCTCACAGTCTTACAGTGCTGAGTAACTGTAGCTGGTACCTAGATGCCTGCCTTTCTTTTTTTATTCCTTTTATACTCACCCACGGAATGTTTTCAAACTCTGCAGTGAATTTTCCATGTGTTATTAGCTAGCCTTATTTCCCAGCTCCTCAGCCTAATCTTACGCTCTGTTTTTCTTGTGTCCTGTAGTAACTCTTGCAATGACGCAACTCAGAGATCTTAGTTTATTCTTTGGGATACAAGACAATTATCATGATGTATTTTTTAAAAAATCATCTTTATACAGCGTTGTGCAATAGTTAGCATATTGCATTCTTTCTGCTACCTTATTATTATTTTAATTAAAAAGTAGTCATGGAACGACATCTTCATTTTTCACTCTAATAAACAAAGAGTACCCTAAAGTTATAACAGTATTAAAAAAAAAATTACCTCAAATATTGTTGTCCAAGGAGTATATAAATACTGACAGGAAGGACTTCCTCAGGACGCCAGCAGTACCAAACGAAGGGACAGACAAGTGCTGTCATAAATGCCCGTGCAGATTCGTCAGATCCTGCCGGAGGTTCTAGGTGGAAAAAGAGAAGGGACAAGCCCCTTTTTACTTAAAGAATCTGAAAAGATATGGTTTGTGTGCGTTGTGCGTGTATGCTTCATGGTCCCAAAGAAATTGGCAGGGCCTTTTATCAATCAAAGTTATTTTAGACTGAGGCAGTCTGGTTAAAAGAGGCTTTAAATAAAGTACTGAAATCTTTAAATATCTGTGTGCAGATGTCTATTAAAGAAAGAAGCACCTTCAAATCTGAAAACACGAGATTTTAAGAGAAATAGAATGTCTTTTTTGTGAGCTTCTGAAGCTGATCCAGGTGGGAACCTCCCTTGGAGAGCTGCAGCTGGCAGCAGATCTGGCATTTCTTGACGTCTTATTGGACAAGGGAAAACTGTAAGTCATCCTACGGCTTTCCCACAGAATAATTTTTGTAGTCCTGCGTTGGCGACACTAACTAGGGAGACAGGTTAACCTTAACCTTTAGTCAAGACTGCTGTAAGCCTTCCGTCTAAAATCAGAACCTTGACATTCCTCCCTTGATGTTTGCTGTTTTGAAACCTACCTGTCTAGTTTTCGGTTCCAGGGGCAGGATTGTAAACTGGATTAGAGACTTTGGGTATTTTATTTTTTTTACCCATGCGAGCTGGAGCGAAATTGGAGATGACTACAAACAGAGGAATCTTCCACTTGCCAACTGCACATCCATCTCAAGAAAAAATGAGTTCGAGCTGTCATAATGATATTTTATGTAAGAAAAAAAAAAGCCTTGTGTTTTGTTGTCTCTCTCGTTGGTTTTCAGGTGTCCCTCTACAGCTCTAAAAGTCTGATTTCTTGCTTGTGTAAGCTGCAATTTACATTATTTATTTTGCTCCAGTAGACGTGTTTTAAAGAAATATAGCTGACATGAAATAAGAGATGAAATCTTGAGAGTTGCAGCTTGTTAAGCAAGGTAAGTCTGCCCGATTTGGTGTAAAATTTCAGTCCCTAAGAGGAGACAGGATTCTCAGCACTGCATACAAGCCTGCGCTTGCCAAGCCGTTGCCTAACAATGCAATGGAGGCCTTATCAAATACATACAGCCTGCGAAGCTTCTGCTGTCCTGATCCCTCACAAATGGTCAAGTCCGAGTAGTAGTTTTTAAATTGCTTTGCTTTCTGGAAGTGACGGGGGATGAGATATGAAAAAGGGATGATGGAGAGGGATGAGGGAGAAGAGGCAAGAGAGCAGTAAAGGCAAGCTTCCAGAGCAAAGGGCTAAAGAAAGCACACGGAAGATCCCAGGCAGCCCTGTAAACTATGTCAGAACCCCCCTGCAGCGTGCACGCTCCTTAGGGTTCGACAGTATTATGAGCACAGCTGGAAACTATCCCAGTGCGTAGGAAGGATGAGATGGTAGTAAGAGACCAGCTTGCCTAATGGGATGTTCAGTGACCTCAAACACAAGAAACTGGTTTTGCAGGGTTGCTCTGTAAATCAGATCAACAAAATGATCCGAATTAAAAAAGAACAAAACCTGTCTTTGTCCTTCCCTCCCCCACTCTTTGTTTTTTGTTACTGAGTTGTTTCACTGACACAGCTGATAGTGTAGGCCTACAAATAACTGCATCAGCACAACTCAAGGAGTTGAGCTAGGAGGTGAGGATCTCGTGTGCCTCGGGAGATGGTACATTTGAAACGTGTTCAGGAAGGACATCAGTCTTCCCATCTGAGATGGGAAAAGATGGGCTTGGCGGCAGTGATCTGAAAGAGCCTGTAAGGTAGTACAGATCATGAGCTGAATGTGCATCAGCAGTGGGACACTTCCACAAAAAAGACAGAGGTTGTGTAGAGACAGAGATCAATTCTGGCACATCCCCTAACCTTTTCAATCGATTTAGCACTGGTAAAGTGAAATTTCAAGAACATTTCAAGAACATTTCAATTTCCAAATTTCAAGAAAAATGTAAACCAGCTAGGGGGGATTCAGACAACAACAGGAAAGATGGATGTGTGAAATGACCTGTGAGGAACAGGTTTGGGAAGGCGGAAGAGATACAAGAAAATTTCCAGCTTTGTAGTGTTGGTGGTGGTGGTTTTTTTTGTTTGTTTGTTTTCCCTATATATTCCGTGGGAATCAAATCTTTTGTCAATGTACTCTAGGAAGAGGAGGAAGAGTACAGGGCTGAACCTGCATCATGTGGAGATCTAGCCTTGTGTCTCCAGCGGTAAGGAGGACAGTGCTGGAGGATATTGCCTGAGGACAGTTGTGAAAGCTGCTGTCACTAGAGGTTTAAAAACAGGCTCGACAGGCATCTGTCAGGGGTGGTTCAGGTACGGCAGATCTGCCTGTGAGCCTCTGGGATCCAGCCGAGCAGCCTGGCCGTGGGAAGCACCAAATATATGGCTGTGCTTCATTGTGCTGGGCTGTCACGAGTGTTGCCTGTCACCACGTTTTTGCAGGGTCACCGCTGCCGCTACCACAACAGTAACGTCCCATTTTGGGTTGTTCTGCTTTCGTTGCTGAGCAGAACCTAACCACTTGCTGGGGAGGAAACTGCGCATTTTATTTTACTGGTGGGGAGTTAAGGTTTTCTTTTCGGCTAGTAGCAGCCCTTTGTTCATCCTCACGACTCGAACTGAAATGTATTGATCATTCATAGCAGTGCCATGTTGGTAAGGAGAGTCTCTGCTGCGAGGCCTCTGAAAAGGGCCTCTCCGCAACCGTCTCTGCTTAACCCCCTGCTCCTCAAGTCTCTTCAGCCGTACCCCGGTGCGCTTTCACCCGCCCAAGCCCCCGAGGGGGCGACCCCCGCCCCGCTCCGCGCTGCAGCTGCGGTGAGGGCACCGAGCGCCCCTCGCCCCCTCACAGCGCTGCGGTTGGGTAACGGCCGTAACGGCCGCCCAGCGGGCGGGGCGGGGGCGGCGCCAGGCGGTGCCGGCCGCTGCCAGGCGCGGAGGGGCCCCGCAGAGCGGCGGCTGGGGCTCGGGCTCTGCCCTCGACATGGCGGCGGGCGGCGGCGGCGGCGCGGGGGAGCAGCGGCCGTACGAGCTGGTGGTGTTCGGGGCCAGCGGCTTCACCGGGCAGTTCGTGGTGGAGGAGGTGGCGCGGGCGGCCAGCGGCGGGGAGCTGCGCGGCGCCCTGCGCTGGGCCGTGGCCGGGCGGAGCCGCACCAAGCTGCAGGAGGTGCTGGAGCAGGCGGCCGAGAGGCTGGGTACGCACCGCGGCCGGGGGCCGGGCGGGCGGCGGGGCACCGGCACCGGCCGCTCCGTTGGGAGCGGCTCCCGGGCGGGGGCCGAGGGGCTCGGGAAGGGCCCCGGGGCCGTGATCCCGGCGGTGACGGCCGTCTCCGGTGCGCAGGGAAGGCGGCGCTGGGGCCGGAGGTCGGCGTGCTGCTGTGCGATGTGGGCGACCCGGGCTCGCTGGCCGCCATGGCGAGGCAGACCCGGCTGGTGCTCAACTGCGTGGGCCCGGTGAGTGCTCCCCCGCCGCGTCTCTTCGCCCTTTTTGTAAAGATAAGGTTTGGAAGAGAAGCCCGCGGACCTCTGTTTGGAGGCCTTGGGACGCTACAGAGCTCGAAGCGACGATGCTTCCAGCTCGTTCAGAGCAGATCAAAGTACGAGAGCTGGCAGTTAGATAATGGCAAGGTCTGTGAAGCTAGTTAGGCAGAGAATATGCAGATCATGCAAAAGGCATAAATTGAGATAAGAGATACTAAATCAGCTTTGGTGACCTTATCTTTTGAGAGAGATACGGTGGTTTGTGCAGCAATCTCCTTTATCAGTGATGAAGTTTGCTCTGCTGCTCCGGCCCTAACCTCCCCCCAGAAGACAAGACTATTACATTTGCCCCACTTAGAAAAATCAATAGCTATTAAGTGCTTCCTTCTCTGGTAGGTGTACGCTAGATGAAGCAGATGGGGTGAGTTATGTGGGGGGGGTTATTTTGTTACGTGTGCTGTTTTTTTCCTTCTTCAGTATAGATTTTTTGGAGAGCCTGTCGTGAAAGCTTGTGTTGAAAACGGTGCGAGCTGCATTGACATCAGTGGAGAACCCCAGGTAAGTGACATCTGAAAAATGCTACCTTACGTTAGGGCTCTCTTAAAGTACTTGGTTAGTATGTTTTATGTTTCTGCTAGCATTTTTGAACATGCAGACAAGTTCTGCCTCCTGATGCGCAATTTTAAGATACGTTAACTTTAGGATGTATGAATGTGTATTATTTGTATAGTTTTCTCACTTTTAGCCAAGAGTCCCTCAGGTTCTTTCTGGAAGTCCAACATTTTTAAATTATGTTTAAGCCTCAGTTGTGATTCCAGGTAGGAATTTTGGATAGATCACTTTTTTTTCCCACTGCTGAGACATTTTCATACCATAAAAGACAAATGATATGCATCTGTCTTAAAGATGTATATAAATAATTTATATAATATAAATATAATGTATATAATAATATAAATGTAACTAATTTGAAGTATGTAGGCTGCTATGATTTGAGATTAAAGCACTGATGGTTATTACTGGATATTGTCAAATATGGGATCTGCTTAAAGTATCTGTTCTGATTGTGTTTTAGTTTCTGGAAGGAATGTACCTGAAATACAATGAAAAAGCTGCTGAGAAGGGAGTGTATGTCATTGGAAGCTGTGGCTTTGACTCTATACCGGCTGATATGGGAGTACTGTACACCAGAGACAAGTTGAAAGGTGACTTTCTTAACATGACTTTATGCTGAAAAAGACACACAGGTTATGCTTTTCATCTGGTTTCCTAAAAAAATGCTTGTAGCAAACCTCCTTCAGTTTGTGTTTTTGCCTGCCTTTACCAGGTAACTAATTTCAGCCAAATCTGGTAGACAGATATAAAAGAAAATCTAAATCACGTTCCCATTAGATTCAAGCAAATTGGTGGTTAGGTAGAGATGGGATTCAAGGTGATACTGCTCACTGAGAAAACAGAAGGTTTGTTTGTTGGAAGTGGACTGCTCAGCCAGTGTGTGGGCATCTGTGGGCAAGCCACAGCATACTTCTTCTTGTGCAGTGAGAATACTGTAAGGAAGAGACAGTGGGGACAGGATGGCTGTAGGGAAGGGATTGCGAATCAGTGGATGATCAGGTTTCATAGGTTTTGTTTCTCTGCCTCCAGTACTGAGCAGCTGTTGTACAGACCTAAGTAGGTAGTGCCTTACAGTGCCTTTTCTGTCAAAAGCAGCTGGACAGTAACTCAGAGAATAAATATATTTGAGAAAAGATGTAAGATGATTTAATTCTCTGCAAAGAGTTCTTTATCCTAATCCCAAACAAGGATACTTTGTTCATCAATTCTGACTTTGTAACTGGAAGGGCCAGTAAGAGAATCCAAATGTTTTGCCTCTAATATTCTATTAAAATTGCTATTACATGCTTGATATTGGAGCATGTCATCAACTTTCAGTTTAATAAAACTAAATCTATAAAAGGATCTGATTAGAGGGAGAGAAGGAGAGGCATGAAAATGAGTATCTGGTTGTTCATGAGCTTATAATTTGATGTCTAATACCTGTTTTGAATAAAGATGTCTTTTATCTCTTCCTATTTTGACCTTCTGGTATTATCACCTGTCTATCCAGTTGCTTGTTATGTTTAGATCTGCCCTTACAGGAACAGTTTGTAAGCTCAGAAGGAACTGAGCAAAGTGAAACAAAGCAGAATTTGGAGTTGTTTTGTTTTGCTGTTCGCTACAACTAAGCAACCTTTGTTTTATGATATGTTGAGTGTTTTTTGCTTTTTTTTTTCTTTTTTTGTAATAAAAGCTACTG
Organism: Anser anser; assembly: GCF_964211835.1. Taxonomy (NCBI): domain Eukaryota; kingdom Metazoa; phylum Chordata; class Aves; order Anseriformes; family Anatidae; genus Anser; species Anser anser. Next base: position 85,617,007 of record NC_139722.1, read on the forward strand.
AGCTCTCCTAATTCATCTATGTTTCACAGCCGACGTTGTCCTTTATCGCAAAACTTTGGGGAAATCTAAATATGGCTTTTAATATTCTTTTCCTCTTTTGATTTATTATTTACATGATCTTATTAACTAGATAAAACAACTGTAGCATTTAATGACTCAAGATAAGTTTAATGACTGTTACTGAAATACTGTATGTATGAAATTATTATTTGCTAACAAAAAAAGCTCCAGATCTTAATCTTAGTTTACTTTCCTTTGAGATAAAGGTGTGTCTCTGCCCTGTCCACTAGCAATGTCAGGAGGCTGCCAGAGTGTCCTCTGGCTGTGTGAACTAACCTGAGTGTATATCCCAAGTAATTACCCTTTATGTTTTCTCCTCTTTTCAAGGTACCTTAACTTCTGTCGAAAGTTTCCTGACAGTGAAATCTGGACCTGAGGTTAGTTGGTTTATACCATCATGGGAACTTGTGATGACATCAGCATAGCCTATTTGAATAACTGTTGTTGCATTAATGCAGACCAAGGAACAAGCTGTGCCAGTTCCTTCATGAGTTTTTATTCTTTAGAAGCTAATATATATTATATATCTATATGATACTTTATTCTTTGGAAGCTAATAAAAAAGTATCCCAAGGAAGTGCCCTTTTGTAAGGTTTGTTTGCATGGGCTGACATAAAATTTGTTGTATTAAGCAGTTTCAAGAAATATTTAGGTTTTGCAGTTGATTTGCACAGAGACGTGGTAAGGACTCGTACACAAACCGTAGTGGATATGTAAGTGTGTTGCCAGTAATCCTAATGCTTTGGCTGTTTTTTTGTTGCTATTTGTTGGGGTTGTTTTGATATACTTGATAGTGCATGTAATCAGAATACATTTGTGTAATAATTTTGTAATGCTATGTAATAATTCCAAAGTCATCATTAAAATAATATTTAAAACCTTATTAACTGCATTAATTATTGTTTCATGGTATTTTACCAGGGTGCTTGTATACATGATGGGACTTGGAAGTCTGCTGTTTATGGCCTCGCAGATCAAGACAACCTGAAGAAGCTTCGAAAAAAGATAGGATATGCCCCTGTTCCAGTAGTTGGTGCAAAACTTAAAAGAAGGTATAAAAAGCTTAAAATGTGAAACAAGCTGTTTTCTAACAGTTCCAGGATTTATTATATAGAATGTTAGCATATTATTAAATGCTAAAAATATGCATTTAAGACTTTAGGAAAATCTACACATACACACACTTGTCTGGTAGAATTGAAGATATGTTCATATTTCACTGAAAAATAACATGGTAGCATTTACCATGTCTCACAGTTAGCGTGTTCTAAAAGACTTAGTGGCATGGCAAACTTTTATTTCAGAAGCGATGAATGTAGAATGGAAAAAACAAATATGAGAATATTATTTTGATTATCATATTTATCCTAGCTATAGTTCATGGAATCTCAAGTTGAGCCAAGGATAAATTTGAATCATTGAATTGTTTTACTTTCAGTGAAAAGAGATAATGTCATAAAAATGCTTGAGAGAAAGCCAGTGTTGATAGCACTGCTATGATCAATTTCTTTGTTTGCATGAAGTTTTGAATGTTTTTTGTGAATGTTTTTTTCCATTTGCAGAGGACTTGCGTTCTACAGTCAGGAATTCAAACAGTACGCTATTCCATTCATGGGATCTGATGTTTCTGTCGTGAAACGGTCTCAGCGCTATTTGCACACACAGTTGCAGGAAACACCAGTAAGTTACTGCTACTAGTGTAGTATGTCTTTTATTTTAATTTTCAGCAAATCCCTCCTATATGTAATAATAGTTCTTTGTGTAGATCGGTGTACCAGGGTTTCTGCAGTTAAATAAATAATAATGAGCTTTTGCTTGTGTAGAGAAAAAGGCTTGTTCTCTTGATTATCTTTTGGAAGCTGCTTGACCTGATGTGGTCCAGGTTCTTCTGCATGCCCGGGCCTGTTTCATACTGTGTGATATCCTGCCTGATGAGCTTGCTTTCTGCTGCTAGAAAAATAATTCTAAGAGTCTTTTGTAGGGTTTTTATGCTGTCTGATTTCTGGGTATGTATTTGTAAGGAATGGAAGCTTTGGGTTACAGAAGTGTTTGAAGAGTGGGCTTCATGCTTTTAGGAAACTGTAAAGGTATTTAGTTCTGTACCTGTGCAGAGGCTTTTTTGTTATATCAATGAAGATTTTAAAGGCATCATAAGGGTAGTCTATGTAACAATAGACAGGTTGGTATCATGTACTAAATTTTGTCATAGATAAATTATATGCTGCTCACTTGTATTTGGAAACTTCTTTTATGCTTGAGTCTCTGGTGTGCAGAGTGAAGGCAACATGGAGTGTGTTGGTGGTGAGAAGGATGTATAGTTCTTGTTTTCCATGGTTCCCTGAGAGGAGACCAGCACTGACAGTTCATGTAACAGCTGTGCATAATCGCTGGCATCAGTTAGGGTTGAAGGTGTCAGTGCTCTAAAAATATACTTGGAAATATTAATGAGAAAGTTTTGTTGTTGCTATTCCAGAATTGTAATGCAAGGCCTTGGTTTCTCTTAAATTAAAACACAGAGAGAAGGAAAGGAATATCTTGGGAAAGAAGCCTGAAATCAGATACAGAAGACAACTCTAAGTTTTCCACTGTTGTTTACCATACTCTCTCCATCTCCATTCTGTAGTTACATTGCTTTCTCATAATGAATTATAAAGTCAAGTGTTATTCAAGGAGTTGTTTAGAACTCAGCTGTTTAAAAGTCTTCTGCAAATGGCTCTATGTTGTATTAAAAACTTGCATCCTGCATTTTTAAAAATGAATCTATGAAAAAATTTTGATGTAAATTCTATCACTGAAAATGTTTTTGCCTTAGGTACAGTATGGTGCTTATGTGAATATAGGTGGTCTTGGCTCTGTTGTGAAGCTGATGATTGCTGGCATTTTATTTCTTCTTCTTGTGAAATTTAGCTTTGGAAGAAAACTTCTCACAAAAGTAAGTGTACAAAGCACAAAAGAATTAAGTGCTTGGAGGCTTTTTTTCTTTAGGTTAACGTGAGGTTTTTTGTTGTTTTCCTTTTCCCTCTCATTATATAGTATCCAGAATTTTTCTCTGCTGGACGTTTCACAAAGAAAGGACCAACCCAGAAACAGGTAACTGACTGCTTTCCATCCTAGTTATTGAAGAAGTTCGTTATGGTAATGGTAGAATAGTAAGCTGTGGTCTACCACTTAGTCTCCAAGAAATAAATCCTTTTTAAATGCACACTGTGTATGCCTATGAATATTTAAGTCATCATGCCTTCTGTTATTAGGTATGTGGAACTGATACAAGAAAAAGTGGATCAAATTTCTAGGTCTGATGTATTCACATGAATGGCTCACAACATACAAACTGTCAAAGGTGATGACAGATTGAGTAGCAAAAACTCAAGCCTGAAAGCAATGAGAGAATAAATGGACTTTAGGGCTGTAACTGTTCCAGTAAAGTGAAAGCGATTATCTAACTGTGATCATACCTTTTAAGCAATGACTCAAAATATAACTGCTTTCGTGTTTAGATGTATCACGGCATTTGGCATAATACTTACATTTACTACTCCTGTTTGCTTGATAGAAGTGAGTTACTGTTTTGGTGACCACGCTTCATGTCTTGTTCCCTACAGATGGATGAAACCTCCTTCACAATGACGTTTTTTGGCGAGGGTTACAGTGAGGGGCAGAATCCACAGAACGGCAAACCAAATGTAAAGATTTGCACTCAAGTGAAAGGACCGGGTATGTATGTTAGCAGCTAACTGCATCACATTTCCTACCCTGATACACGGTTATGGTTCCACTACCATCTACTAAGTCAGCAGGCTTTAGAGAGTACTGTCTTTATACTAGTATGCATTGTAACCTGCTTTTTGAACAGTTGTGGAGACAACAAGAATGTACATTCAGAAGGGAGTTAATGAACCATTGCTACTTTAAATAACAGTTTATGTAGCCAGATGTAAGCAGGGTCACATCAAAAAGTCTTTTAAGCACAGACGTGCAAAGCTCTTGCTGTAGTGAAGAGCTTGCTGTCACTTTGCAGTGATAACTCACGGTTGTGGTTGTGTGGTTATAGGCTTATATTTGAGGCAGATCTCTGTTCACATTAGTTCTTAAGGACTTCTTTAGCTATTTAGGATGATAGCCAGGTTAAAAAAAAAAAGCAAGCTAATCTTAAATGGAGATAGCATGCCATAAAAAAAGATTAAAATTTGAAATGTGAATTTTGTGTTTAAACACATTGTATGTTTGGTTTTCATCAGAACCAGGCTATGTTGCAACTCCAATTGCAATGGTTCAAGCAGCCTTAGCTCTTCTGGAAGATGCAACTTGTCTGCCTAAACAGTAAGTACTTTCCTATGTAGAACACATTGATTTCCATTACAGCTACTGTGTGCATGTTTCTCTTTGAAAATACAGATTCTCTGTAACCCTGTGGATTGCTTTCTTACCTCACTCAAATGGCAGTGCTATTAAACATGATCCTTGCTGTGCAAGGGAGATAGTTCACCATGATAAAGTCACTTACTCTTCATCTGCCTTTCAACTTGAAAGGATGTAATTACAGTTTTTAGTTATGTTTTTGCAGCATCCACTGCACCAGTGTCTATATTTTCAGCTATGGAAAAATTTCTATTGAGTTTGCTAGATGCAGAAATGAGTTCTAAAGGTAACCAGCTTGCTCACATGCTCTGTCTGGCACAAAGTGGCTTTTCCTTTCCTAGACAGGGAAACATATTTTTGACTTCAGATAAAGGTAGCATTTGGTCACTGTACCACTAATGTTTTTCTCTTTTGATTTTTGTTAACAGAGGTGGAGTATATTCTCCAGGAGCTGCCTTCTCTAAAACAAAACTGATTGATCGCCTCAACAGCCGTGGTGTTGAATTCTCTGTTATTAGCCAGCCTGAAGTCTGACATCAAGGCATAACTGTATGAACTAACATCTTACCTGTGTCTAATTCCAATAAAGTTCATTTGGCTGTAGAAGCGTAATCATAAAATAGTTGCATTGTGCTGTTGTTTACAGCAGAAAAAATAAGCTAAAAAGTATAATAACGTATGCTATAATGGAAAAAAAACCTTAAAAGATACTGAGTTTTAATTCATGAACGTAATAAATCAGTGATTTATTGGGTACTAGTTCTAGAACGTTGTTTAATCTCTTTCACCTTAAGTTGCGGAACAGCAGCCTAAGTTTTAAGTTACTACATAAATCAGTCTGCAATTAACCACAACCTTCTCACCGCAACTATTTGAAGCAGGCAGGCCCTGGATACCAAGTGCCTTAGCAGATGAAACTACTAGTTATTCCTCATGCCTGTTTGGGATAGGCACGGTTACCTTTTGGTGTTCTTACTTTTAAAGGCTTAGTACCCATAGTCAAGTCAAAGCAGTTGTTTTTTTCTTAAGGTTTAAGGAGTAGTTTTGTCTTTTTGGTGGGTTATTATGAAGATCAGCTGGCTGTACTTGTCTTAAGTAGACAAGTACTGTTGACTTTCGGTCCTACCAGCTTGCCTGTAGCAAGGCATACTAAAAAAGAGAAAACCCATGTTGTAATATAGAGCTAGCTGAAGACCAGTTGCCATTTCATCCTTTCAACTGAGAACAAGTCATTCTAGCATAATAAGTGCAGTATGCAAAGCAGTGTCAAAAACAATGCATTTACAAAGTGACTAAGTAGCAGCCTTGTCAGTATAGTAACTGTAGGAAGTTACACTACTTCTAAACTGTTGAAACAAATTCCATATTTGTTTGTAAATATTAAGTTACCTTTCAGGAGTCTTTGTGGTTGGATGATAATACATCTAGCAAACTATTTTTTTGTAGTACATCTGCATTTCATAATATAACAGCTTTTTTTCCCACTTACAGCTTGCTGAGATCAGAGCATTGCTACAGATGAACTTAATATTTCTGAAAAACTTCATTTCTTGTCTTAGCGTGAAACAGATTTGTAACGAGTGATTTTTAGAGGCTGATACCATAAACAAAAAAAAGCTGAGGGAGTGGGTATAACATTTGCTTTAAACTATGGTGTATATAAAATGCTCGTGATAAAACTTAAAGACAAACTGAAAACTCACTTTGCACTTCGATGTCTTCCTTGGAGGGAATCCTCAAGATTTGCTATGTGCTGTGTATTCCCGCTTCTTCTTAACTATAAGAGCAACATCACTTTTCAGCTTGTAAATGGTTGACTCAAGTTGTTTCCCAAAATCACTTATCATCTGTGATTGTCTCTCTGTAAAAAGACGCAGTACCTGCAAATTATCTTCCTGCTAAAACATAATAAAATAAATGAGTTGGGCTGAACAACCATGTCATTTTTTTTACTTAAACAGCAAAGAATACCTGAAGGTCTCAGGGGTTTAACTAAGGCAGTAACTGAATAAAAGGGAGGCAACTGCTAGAATAAACCACAGCCTCAAAAACTAAAATTAGGATTATAATTGCATGTTCTTTTGCCAAGGAGAATAGTATGCATCACAACAGGAAGGATGTGCTTAGGAAGGTAGCTCTGCTCTTTCTCCAGGCCAGATGAATTGCACCACTCGCTCTTTTGCAGCAACAGCTGAGGGAGTAAGACTGGGCACAAGCCAGAGCTTACTTCAGAGCTAACTTTAACTAAGTGGCAATTAATTTTTCATGTATGCACAAAAGAGATCTTGTGCCTTTACAGTATCTTTTGTCCTTGAGATAACCACCCATCATCCTGCTACTAGATAACCAGAAATTAAGCACTGGGTTTTAGAAATGTATAGCCTGTAAGCATCTAATACCTTGTTGATACACAGTTTAGTTCTTCAATTGCAGAAAACCAATACCAAGATCAGGAGAAATGCACATTTGCTTTATAATTAATGTCTCTTATTCTGAGAAGAAAAACTTGATCTGCATCCCCACAACGGTTATACTAAAAATGCAGTGTGGTTCTCTAGGCTAAGGATTAGGCCAGCATAAGAAGAAACAGTGAACAGCTAACAACTTCCCTCTGCACAGAAAACATAATACACAGTTCTTTAATACAGTTGGGACTGAAGTAGTTGTTGGACTAAAATTCAGATCATGCTACTCTTAACCCAGATGCTAGAACTGCTACACTTACTTACAACATCAAATACAGGATGCTGTTAGAGTTTGTTTTTTCCCTGCTCCCAACCACACAAAGAGCAACCTTTTCTTCAGCTGAGATAGTGGAACGGAATTACATTAGGTTATTGATGCCTTCCTCCCTGATTTCTCCCTGGCCTAGGTAGTAACAGTTCACGACAGTCTTAAGGCCTAGAAGGGCTTTATAAATGCTTCCTAAAGAAAAAAATGCTTCCTAAAGAAACAAAAAAAAGCCTGCTTTTATGTATGCAGATTTACAGTACTCAATACAGGCTGTTTCAAATGACTGCTGGAGGTTGGGGAAGGCACTCCAGCTCTGAGCTGCGTTTTAGGCCAAATACATAAGAAGCCAAAACAAACTGATGTTTACATGTTTCTAACTTGTTCCCTGCAGAAAAACCGTAAACAGTGTAAACAGGAAAATGATAAACCAGTTGAGGAGACTTTCTTACTCTGTATAACCAAACGTTATGTAGAGACAAAAAAAATCAAAGCAGTTCAGTGTTGCTGGCAAGAAACTGGGCTATTGAGCAGTAACAGGAAGAGCTAAAGCCCTCATGAAAAGGTCGCACCATGAAAGCCTACATATGCCATAAAGTCTCCTTGCCAGCGTCAGTAAAAAATGGCTTCATTGCCAAGCAATCTAGAAGACTTCCTGAATACCAAGCCAACCAAGTCTAAAAGCCCATTTGCATCACACCCCTGACAAATCTGACCTGTGTTCTGGAGGGTAGTTTTGTGCTGAAGAGTTACTGCTTACTTAAAGTTGTCAGAGCCTGAAGTAAATGCTTATGTAAATTAAAAAAGACAAAAAGAACCATCCTGAAGAAACTGTATAAAGAAGATGATGACAAGCTAACTCCCATGAAGCACTACGTAGACATACAGCTAAATACCTAACAGGCCTGGTTAACGTATGGCTTCTCTGATAAGCAGGCACTTCTGCAGCAACATGCCCACTTCAGTGTGAGGCTGTTCAACTCTCTAGTGTTCAAACCTGCATGTCGGACTGCACACAGTCTGCAGGTCTTGGCAGTACCTCTGGTCCTGTGCAAAACGCCTGGAAAACTCCAGGATAAGAAACCAATTGTAGCCCAACCATACCCATCCTGTGATTCTGTGAACTTCCAGTTCTGAAACCTCCAGTTTCAGATTCCTAAAGCTAGGACAAAATTCCTTAGAAAAGTGGCCTCTGATGCTTAAACTTGCAAAAACTTTGTAAAAAAATGTAAAAACTTCACCTACCGGTGGCCTGGAGTGCTTCAGCTGAAGGAATTGCTGTCTGACTACATTCATGTTTTGATAGAAGATCTTAAGGGCCTTGGCAAATTCTGCATCACAGCTGGTCCGATGGCTGCACATCTCTTCAGTTTCTCCCAAAGGCTGTTTCATCATCTTAATTGTCTTGGTAGGTGACTCAGATTTCTTCTCTAAAATGCAAAAGACATTTTTTTTATTAATAAACTAAAATAATTTTAAAAATATATATCGATCTTGAAATTATTGTCATTGGAAATGGCAGGCTAATTCCCTTTGTCTGAGGAGAAAAATTCAGGGGGATATAAATTAACTTTCTGTAGAGCCTGTGTCCTAGGGCAGTACTGGTAAGGGAGAACTGTAGCAGAAGCATGAGTTACTGAGACAGTTTGTGATGAGCACTGACTTTCGTGGTGTCCTGTGTCCCATTTCTTTAGTTTGTCTTGAAGAAGGACATTTTCTTCTCTTAAAGCTCTGTTGACCTCTCTCAGCAGCTCTGTCTCTTGTTCCATCTGCAGCAGCTTCCGGTACAGTTCAGTCACCTTGTTACCTGTATCCTGGATTTTTTAGAAAACTGCAGTTCAGATAATTATCACCAAATCCTTACTGATTCCTGTCTATGAAAAGCACTTCTAAACAGATAAATGGATATTCCCAATGGGGTAATGGAACTGTTACATTCTTCATGATATTGAATTTTGAAAACAAACTTTTCTATAGCTTCAGATGGATATTTTTTCCTTCCTTACAGTTTTATTAGCCCTTTAAACAAACATTCATTATTTCCCCAGCTGCCAAGCCAATGTTCACCGGTCTGTTGTCATGGTATTTCATTAGCAAAAGCGGTAAGAGAATTTCTGCAAGTATCAGGGGCAGTGCTTTAGCTTTACTGTCTCTTTCTGTATGTGTGTATATGCATGCATACATATAGCTGTATTTATACACATAGAGAAATATATACATATATATATATATCTAAAACAATTGTATTGAAACATACGTGTGAGCACACATGCACCTGTAGAAATCGCTTAACTGCTTTCATTTCTTTTACAGTCTTTTACTCTCTAATGTAATTAAATAAGCTGGCAAGGTCAAGAAACATTTACAATGGAAGCACCTCACTGCGGTGCTCCAGCAAATGCGTACAGAGCTGCTCAGCACTTGCATCCTGCAGCTGCGTTACACCCCCGCCAGGGTCTGTCATCCATTACAGTGCTTCAGAGCAGTACACAGGGAGTGCTTCAGGCTCAGACACAGCACTGTGCTTCATTAGACGTTTCCCTGCAGCCTTTGCTCATTTCATATTCCCATGAAAATCAAGTGGGTTTGTCGAAACGTAGTATCAGTAATCCACGTACACTTACCAGACCAGCACTGCTTGCAGTCAAAGCTTTGGGATTATCAACCACAACAGTGCCCTCACTTGTGAGCAAAAGACCATCCAGGGAGTAGTCCATCTCCACGCAACCTTCTGCAGCAAAGGAAAGACAAAGCATGGTCAGGACTCGGCCATCACTTGCTCTTTGCTACTGGTGCCCTTATTGTACGCTGTGTGCAACACCTAAGGTATACACAGTGTACAGCCTCTTTTCAAACTCTGAATTCAAGGCAGAAATAGCCTTTTCCTTAGCACTTCATCCAAGCTGTGAGCCAACATGATCATTTTAAAATTATACCAGGAAACCACTAACTGCTTTTCACATTCTGAATGTTTTTGTATCCGTAATGATGGACAATACAGTTTGAACCATCACTGAAGGAGAACATAAAATATGTGATATAAGACTTTCAAAAGCAAAAATTTCAGGAAGAAATACCTTGAAGTCCCCACAAATCAACAATTAAAGCATTTTTCTGTAAATAATTCAAAAATTCATAGGACGCATTTAGAGCTGAGAAATGGACTGTTTCTTCTATCTTCGGATTCACATTTTTCCAGATAGGTTTTGTGTATAAAGAGCGTGGAAGATCATAAACTGTATACCTAAAGACAAAAAATGCAAGCATAAAAAAACAATTAAAAACCAATTCAGTCTCTGCAAATGTCACTATTTAAACAGACACAAAATTTGAGCAGAAACAAATACTGCAGCATTTCAAGGTCAGCTGTTCTTTCCTGCTCAATAAAGTGCCTTATGCAGTCATTCAGCACCCGCAGGACATGTGAAAATATTACTGTACTTTATTAATTTTTAGTACTTATTCTGTTGACAGCAGCAGTGTGGCATGCTGTCAAAAATGCACAAAAAGCTTTAAAGTATTCATAACTCCATTTTTTATTCTGAGACTTCTAGCTTTCTGCCTATTCAGTAATCCATGGGGCATTTTTCCAGCTCCACCCATATCTTTGAGGATAACAAATGAAGTCATGTAAATCCTTGCTCAACACAGACCTTTTAAAAATGGGAGGGATATTTTTAGGCCAACACTGCATATCTCTCTGCAGTTTCAGAGATTCAAGGTTAAATTCTTGCTGCAGCTTAAAGACCCAAGCAAAAGAGATAATGGTTTCTGCAGGCTCATGACTTCCACGGGAGCAAGGCTAAACCTGCTCTCAGTTTCACCAGAAGCACAAAACAGGCTTGTTCTGAGGAAGCAAGGAGTTGGTGCAACACAATACCCTATCTGAATGCCTCTTCCCACAGCATCCCGCAACCATTTGACTCCAAGGCATTCTGCAACGTGAATCTGGAAATCAACCCTTCGCCCCAGCAGCTCCAGCGGATCAACGACCATATCGTCCTCCCCAAAGAGTCTGCAAAGAGAAAGAACAGCACTGCAAATCTGACCCTGGTCCTCAATCAACATCAACACAGGGTGATAACTGAAATGAGGAGGACACTGGGATCAGAGAAAAGATCTGCTATTTATGTGACATGAACATTTTGATAACTAATAATTAGTGGCAAATGAAATGTCAGTTTTATGTGACAGCTAGTGTGCTGGTTTTGTTTTTTTCTTCCTCTGCACATCCCCAAGTTAGGACAGAGGCTATGTGCACTTCATTATCATATGTTGCTATACAGAAAACAGCTATCCTGGAAAGAGAAAAAAAAAGAGTCAGAAAGACAATATGGACACAGAACCGTTCAAAACAGAGAAGGACTAACCTGAATATATTTTGCAGTATAATTATTATCTCCATCAGATGAAGAAGCTTCTATGTTCACAGCAACATTACTCAGCTAAAAGAAACTTAGCTGTGATATTTCCAGCCTGCAAAGATCTCCAGGTATAAAGAAAGGGCCTGAGGAACAAGAGCGGGAACTTCTGGCCTATCTAGCCCCTTGCAGATACTGCAGGAGGAAGACTGCTCAGCTCTGGCCGTCCCTCCCCTGTGAGTTGCCAGCTCCAGCTGGGGACAGCGACAGAGCTGTCAGTCAGCAGGGCTGAGAGTGTGAAAGACACAGTTCCTGGGGCCCTCCCTTCAGAGGACTTCAGCACAGGCAGAAGTGGGGACCGACTGCCCCTTGGTGTTGTCTAATGGGTCTGGAGCTGATCCCCGCTCCCAGTTACAGCAGTAAGATCTCTGAATGTCTCCCTCTTTCACATTTTGCTCAGCACTGCCAGCCTTCATTCCCAGTCACACATTTCAACAGGTGAAGCTCCCCAGTTCCTTTAACAAGGAATGACCGACAGCTCTCCAGTACGGAGGCAGCGGATATTTACCTCCCATCGCTGGAGCACGGAGACAGGTTGATCAGCACGACAGCTTCCTCCAGCCCTTCGGAGTTCAGCAGCTCAGCCTGCTCCTCCAGCTTCATGCGGTACGCCAGTGCCTGCAGCCAAACGTGAGCGGATCCCACATGGACAACCTCCACTGGGTCCCAGAATGGATCGCTGTCCTGGTTCACGTCCGTGTTCTCCCCTTCCAGAAAACGCTGGTAAAGTTCCTCCATTAGGAACTTCCTATTAATGAACTTGGCCTTTGACCATACCCACACCTACGGAGGAGGCACAGGAGAAGTGATGAACTTGGGCAGTCATGGACAAGGAGAACAGTAAAGCACCTCTCCACCTTGAGATCAAATAAACTTGGAGTCACCTCTGACATCTGTGTGTTCAAGCCGCTCCTGAAAAAACTAGCCTGTGCTGCACAACCTGCTGAAGACATATACTTTAATTTTAATTTCCTTTTCGATAAAGACTGTTAGCTTATTTCTTAAGGGGCTATGGAGGATCGCTGATCATCATTCTCTTTACAACAGTCCTGTATGTGCAGGCCGATGTGGTCACCTCTTCTCTAGAACAAATGAAATTCAGTTCTTTCAGCCTTTCATATTGACTGAAGTAATTTGCAGCTCTTAGAATTTCATATTTAAAATATACGATAAACTGTTCTGACTAAGCTATCTCAAAGTTTATACAAACACAATAGAAAGAGATTTGTGTTACAGGCTGGTGTTTGGAGCATTCACCTGTAATAAAGAAGCATGAGGCTTAAGACTCTGCTCCAAGGAAAGATCATTTATCAGGCAGAATGGGGATTCGAGGGATTTATTAGAACACAACTACCTTTCACATTCATTCCTTCATTTCATCCCAGCCCAATATTGCTTGTTAATTTGCTTCTTCTGCATTAAGATAGTCTTCCTTTGATCTTATTTTCCGTTGTTTCCAGCTTTAATATAATTTGTTATTACAACCAGCAGCCGAGAAAATACCACTAAATCTAAAGAAATCACTCTGTTTGGTTCCTGAGGTTCCTTCTCCTGGTTCCATCACTGTTTTTAAAGAGCACATAAGGGCCTCATTATCTACAGCCTAAGCTTTGCACATGCCAGATTTATACAAGAACAAATGGAAATGCTTTCACAAAAAAATACAATGGCATCGTACGTTGCAGCTGCAGTGGTTTCAAAGACTAATGGACATCAATGATGGCAAAATGAGGACAGACCAAAATGAGGATAAATTACATCATAAAGTGCTCCTGTAAACCAACAGTTTACAAATTAGAGTGTGTCTAAACGGGACTATTAAATATATGAAGTGAAAATGTAAAATTGTTTTTCTTTGTCCAACAGTAGCACTCTCAAATATTTCAAATAAAATGGTAACAAGCAGTTGTAAAAAAATCTCTTGTTTCAGAAAGGAGAGCTAAAGATCTCTCCTCCATTATTTAAAAGGTGAAGCTTTGTTGCTAAGCAGCCAGAGATCAGCTGCAAGGGAGCAGCAGCACCGAAGGAGGTGTCAGTGACAGAGCCACCAGACGCTGCTGAAGCTGACCTGGTGCTGCAGGGCCTGCGGGGACGTCGCAGTGAGGTCTCGGCAGCGAGGGCCCTCAGCGGGAGGTTCTCTGGCAGCCTCCCCCTGCACTTACTGACATCAAACACGCCTGCTTTATTTCACCAGGAGCATCCCTGCTGTGATGTTCAGTGACAGAAAATGTCTGAAGGTAGCTAACTGCACCCAAATGCTAAGGCAGACACAGTCCTCGGGAGGGCAGAAATAATATACCTTGAGGACCTCCTGCAGGTGCCAGAAGCTACCCAGGAGCATGGCTATCCTGTGAAAAAGCAGTACATGGGTTCCTTTTGAAAAGCGAACAGATCCATGGGCTAAGGAGGAGTGCATTTCATGTATGGAGGTACACAAAAAGGGCATCAAAGAGTGGAAGAGTAAAAGAAGAGCGTGGGTCTGTTAGGACACAGCAGAGACAGCCATTGCAAGGATTCAACATGTTTGGCTTGAGAATGAGCACACAGCCTGCATCTTTCTTACCTTCTCTTAATGCCTGCTCTTAACGCATGAGGCCTTCTTACCTGATTTGTCGTTGCATGTGTCACTTTTACTGTTATTTCCTTTTGTAGGTCATGGCCTCTGGAGTCCGATAAGGCTAGGTTTTTCACTTTCAGTTCAAATTTGAGCTCCTATTAATTAATAAAGTTTCTTCAGCACATTCAAATCCAAGACACCTTTTGCTACATAATTTGGCAATATTTTCATCTAAGAGGAAAAATTATATATATATATATATATATAAGAAATTATCTATTTTCTTATAGAAGAAATTCTCATAACAATCTTTCTGCTGTGTCTAGGACTTGACAATCCCAATATTTCAGATTTTGGAAATCCACCTAGAATGAGGCTTCCTTTACATACCTCACTGTCACCACACTAGCATCATACTCTCCCATCAGGGTACACAGAGAAAGGAGAATCCTTATCCTAACCAGTTTATTTCAATTTTTCCTTCAGGAAACTTCTCCAGAAGTTAGCAAGTTAGTTAGTTAAAATGCTGGGAAATTGTTACAGTCCATCTAGATTTCCCTTTGGATCAATCTCATTATTCCTAATAAAGACTGAGGAGGAATTCTCCCTTCTTGGACTTTTCATCCCCTTGAAAACACCATGGCAGCCACTGTTCGTGTATTTATACAGTACAACTACCCTGATACTGCGTTTGCGGCCTGCATTCCCAAATTCATGTTCCCCCCATCTCCTCTTCTCTCTACCTGCCAGGCGGTGAGGGAGACTGGGGAAAGCAAAAGGAGTGGGGCAATAGAAAGAGCAAGAGCAATGGCAAATGCTCTTACAGTTATTTCTATTCACACTCAGAAACGTACCAAACGAGTGTAACCCGCAGAAGCTGGGAGAAGCCTCACTCACCTTCTTCAGCTCCTGGCTCATCTGATTCGCCTCCGCCACCAGCGGCATCAGCTTGATGTAATCGTGGAACGCCGCCAGGACGCTGGGGTCTGCTCTGCCCTCCCCGCTGCCCGCAGCGCCTTCCCGAAGCGGTGCGTCAGGGGGCAAACAGAAGGGGTAAACAGGCTGCCACCCGACCCGTGGGCAGCTTTAGGGGGGTGCTCATCGACTGCCAAAATACGATTTAATGCTTCTGGCCCATGCCACTCTCCTGCTCTGAGCTGGGTGGTTGGCACGCAACCTGCTCTCATTCCATGGAGAGAGGGCAGCACAGGAGGAACAGCAGCAGAAACACATGCTTTGCTCACAGCAGCCTACTTCGCCTTTCTTTCCAAATCGGACTGACAAACGGATCAGATTAGAAAGTGGATGTCAAGCAGGGAGCTTCTGTCCTGCCTCATGTCCTGCCTGTGAAGGATTTCCCCCAAACTGTTGGGGGAATGACAACTCTGATGTCAGAGTCCACTTTGGCGCTCCTGAGAACAGAGTTTCACTGTTCAGTCATTAATTCCGTGCTGTCTGGGGGTAGGGACTGCTTTTTCTTAGGAATTTAGGTTTTGCAGACCAATCCAGGATGAAAAATGTGGATATAACATCTGGATTTGAAGCAGACAAAAGTAGGCATACTTGGATAACTGGCTCAGCCCGGTCTGAACACCTACAGATTTTGGTGATGCAACTGAACATCAGCTGAATAATTTTATTTATTTATTATTATTTTTTTAAAGACAGAGCATGTGTGCTTGGGTACCAGAACAGTTCATTACACACAAGTGCTGAGGTGCATATTCGCTGCATCCCTCCCCACAGGAGTGAGGCAACGCTACCGAGTTTCAGGCCTCTAGGCCTAGTCCTCTGGGTGCCCTCAGCACTCCCGGAGATGCTCATCGCAGGTGATCAGCTGGAGCTCAGCCAAATGCCTGAAGGCAGCGGTGTGATTACAGTAACAGCTCTCCCGTTCTGTCAATTACTGAACATTTCTAGAGGGATGGAGTAATTCAAAAGATGAAATGTCAGGGCCATTTAGGAACTCAAAATGGCCTGGCGGATTTGCACACAATTAAAAAACAATGCACAAACCCCCAAGTTCTTTAAGAATAATAAACGTCTGAAAGCAAAAGATCTACATGACATATTCCCAGGACCTTGGGATTGTCTATTTTATATTTACCAACTAAACATTTTGCTCACTGGACTGAACACGTTAAAAGAGCTGTCAGGAAAGTGAACTACAAAAAAAATAATTTTAAGAAAAGTACTGGAGGGTAGCATTTCCCCAATGTACAAAGAGAAAAATATAAGTAGATGAAAAAATGGGAGGAAAAAAAAAGGAGCAAATTTTAGAGGAGCAAAGGGAGTGTTTTGGACGACAGCAAAAGAATATGTAACGTTATATTTTGTACCACTATTACCTAATGTGATCACATACCCAACAAAAAATCCAGCATAGAGAGCTTATGGAGGAATGTTAAAAACAAAGGGAAAGACTATTTCAGTGTACATCTGGTGATCCTGCCTGCAAGAGCCTTCTCAGAGAGAAGCTACTCAGACAATAAAACGGGCTGTGGAAGGCGGCACTGACTGCGTGTGCTGTGCAGCGTGCAGTCCTGAGCGGCCCTCTCATCTGGAGTGCTCCTGCATTATTAAAAGTAATCTGATCTCATGTAATCCCATCAGTACTGTTCACCTTTTTTTTTTTTTTTTTTTTGGTAATATAAGAAGCAGTTCTAGCACTAAAGAAAAAAAAAAAGAGAAACTATGGTAAGAATTGGATCTGTGTGTAATAAAAGCCAAAATAATTATCCAGACCCTCAGCTGTCAGTCTGCTCATTCTGAGACACAGAACAAATGCACATTTTACTGTTTATCAACATGACAGTATAAGTAAGATCACATATGTAACAGCTAATAGACGTGTCCTTTGTTTCTTGAAATAGCACATGAACTCATAATTTCAAAAAATTAAAAAGCATTTCTCTTTCTATAGTATTAGATAGATATGAAGCAATTTTTCTGACTCATGGCTGCTTCCTCATAAGGAACTACACAGCCTCCAGCCCCCAGCAAGAACAACATGCGAACTGCAAAATGATAAGGCAGATTTTGAAGGTGTGTGCACATGATCCAGGGTGTGACAAAACACCAGTCCCCACAGAAGAGCATCACCCAGTGCCCAAGCAGTGGTGCTTACCAAGTTTATCCACGCTGAAACCTTCTGCTGCTGCCAACTCAGACTGAAAGAAGTCATAGTCGTATCTGCTCAGGTCCTCCTCTGTTCGTTCTGCAGGTGGCCCGACATACAGGTAAGCACTGTTTGATCCCAAAATAACACGATCCTGAAAGGTTAGACACAGGATGCTGCTGAAGTCATGGGTACAGCATGGCAAGTGTCACCGAAGGGTGAAGTGTTTGCAAACTCTACACAAGCTGGCAAGACTGTAAAGAGAAGTGCTGGAGAGGGGAGGACCTGTGTGCTCCCATGGGCAAGGAGGGGGTTGACAAAAGGTGATCCAAACCCACCACAGCAGCTGCAGCTGAGAGACCTGAAAATCACAGATGCCATCGGCACAGCAGCCAGCGTGAAGAGAAGCTGATCACCAGATCAGTTTTCCCCCATCTATCAGGAAGAGAAACCTGCTCAATACCGGAATATAAAAGCAGAAATACTGGCTCAGAAAAAAGACCCATCCATCCCAGCATCCCATCTGCAGTGCTGTCCCTCAGGGACAGATTTCCAAGGAGAAGTACTCATTCCAGGCAAGCTGCAGAGCTGCTGCTTTTCTGGGAAGTGATCCCTCTACATTGTGTCCCTTAATGGATTTCTTCTTTGTGAAAGAAGAAAAGTCTACATCCTCTCTGAAGCAAAGTAATGCAGTTATCATTTCCCCAATGTCTTCTGGCAAGAAGGACTGATTAACTACACCTTTGTTTGGGATGAACATGGACCTTGCTAGGATTCCTTTGGTGTCCTTTAATTCTGGCCCATTATATTCCCAGTATAAACTCGCACACATTATTTTGGGCTAACTGGATAAAACCAGAACCAATTGCTTAACATTTCAGTAAGAAAGGCACACACGTTATCCACATCTATACTAAAAATCATTCTGAGGATGAACAAAGATTTTGAGGCCAGCTGTGGAGTCAAAATCTGGGGCAGGAGCTCGCTCCTTTAGATGGATGGATTTTTTTATTATTATTAATTACATGATTTTTATATCAAATTTGCCTTCCCTTAGACCTAAGATTCTGCCTCAGGACACAGCGAGCAGGACTCATTCTGAATCTTCATTTTGCACTCATGTTTTTTTTCTTTCAGGGTTTTGTTTTATGCTCGAAGAAGATACTCACCAAGTGCTGCAGCTTTGTTTTCCCTGTGATGGGCACACCATTCACAACGACCTTGCACATATCTCGTGGTGTTAGGGTAACTTTGCCATCAGCATTCGTAAACGTAGCGTGTTTGTCCAAAATGCTGAAAGATGTTCAATTTTCTTGTGATTCACTTTTTGTCTTTAATTTGAGAACCATCATAGGACGTTAGATCAAATTTCAAAGACAAGTTTAAGCTGCCATTCATTAAGTTTAGGCTGCCATTCAAGAGGCAGTTTCCACAGTTTGACTTCACGTTTTTGCCACTACAAGAATGGCAGTTTCTAGAAACATAAAAGCTTATCAGTTATACTTTTTAACCTTTCCTTTAGCAGCCACCATAAAAAGTTAAAAATAATCATAACCCATGTTTATGCAGTTTATGCAATTCCTTTAGTTAAAAACTAGTTAAACAACTCCGAACAACATGAAGATCAAAAAAGCAGACATCTTGTTTTCTATAAATTAATGTACTTACCCCAGACCTCTTAGGATTATAGCATTTGAGGTTGATTGACCAACATCACAAGTACCTTAAAAAAATAAATAAAAAGGCATTTTCCAGTATAAATTATATGTGCTTTACACACCAACAGGTATACAGTGCTGAAGTTTTTGCATTACTTTTTACCTTTTCTCCTTTGAATCACTATGAAGAGCTCTGCTCACCACAAGACTTTCATACTAGTGCTGCCACTTGAAAATGACAATATGGTCAGTTACTTTCTCTTTAGAAAGTCAAGACTCTGGATCCCGAGAAACAAAAAGGATTTACTCCATGTGGCCTCTGGGATTGTACACATTAATAATTAGAACTGTATCTGGGAGACCCCAGAAAGTCCTGGGATCCATTACCAGCAAGTAGGTGGCAGAGAAAAACATCCAGAGTAAATAACCTGTGTGCAGCAGGGTACCAGATCTACAGCTCTGTTCCCATTTCTGTTAATTGCAGCACTAAGTCAGTCAGCGGTGGAAAACCAGCAAAGCACAACCTACAGAGGAGGGGTGAGATGCTCAGGCAGTAAGGAGGAATGTGGATAGTGTGAGATCATCAGCTTGCAAAATGAGAGTTCACGTTTTCAAACCAACGATTTTCAGGGAAGAAGTGGCTGACAGAAGACCTGGGTATTTCTTATGACTTCTTTTTCTATTGCATGCGGCTTATTATTCCATCGTATCTTAGCATTTTTTGCAATAGAAACAATTCTCACAGTATAATTCTTCAGCCCGCTCTGATCTCAAACAAGAGGAGCACGTTTCAAAGTGGTAAAAGTAGGTAAGTGCTTAAGGAAAAAGAGAAGATCATCGTGACTCACATGGCTGAGCAACCTCGTGCAACAGCAGTTCTGTTATGTCAGTGTTAAATCACAGAAAGCACTATTTATATGTTGTCTTCGGGACTTTAAAATATATTTACCATCCTGAATGAAATGCTTGAGAACCCATGAGAGCTGTGGATCTTCATTGATATTCAGGAGATAAGGGAACGTTTCCATCATCCGCCTCTCCTGAGCAAGAATTGAGAAATATGTCATTTCAGTGGGATGCCTGAAATAACAGCTAATATTATACATAGAAGGTGGGGGTTTTTTTTGTGCGTGTGTGTATGTACGAGAAAGATCATGACCATACAGCAGTTTGCATAAGAACATCCTAAAAAAAAAAATCTTAATGCCAAATGCTCAACAGGAGATTGCATTCTGAAACACATTCACAGTCTCCAATTCCTGAAACGCATCCTGGTTTATCAGAAATGCATGGGAACTCTGCAGATGATTTGAAAAAAAAAAAAAAAAAGTGATGAAAAAAGGTTTGGTTTAATGTTTCAGTTACAATTTCAAATCACGCATCTCAGGATGATGTTAACCTCCACATCACCTTCAGCGAGATTAATACAGGGAACTGCATTCAATTTTGTGCATGAAGCTCAACTCATGTCTTAGTAAAACTCAGCTCTATTCCATGCAACAAAATACTAAGAAAGAACTATTAGTTTGGCATTATCCCCAGAGCTGCTTTCTGCAAAATGACCAGCTTATGCTATTATAGGTATTATTTGGTACAGCAAAAAATCATCGACCTTGTCAGCACTGGGGTCCCAAAGACCGAGGCATGGTCTGATCACTCAGAGACTTTACTCCACGTGGCTAGAAGCAGTCTGTGACAAAGCAGACTGGGAACCAACAGTAGGGAATGGGGTGGGATTGACTGGAGAAAATGGGAAACAATTCCCCAAATGCCTTTACTTATGTGTGCTATCTACACACACAGGTGGATGCTTTTGAATACGTACGTGCACTGATAGCATAAAACAAGCATGATAGCTGTAATCTGGGCATCCCCTTGCTGTTATCGGGTGGGAGCTACCTGCAAGGAGTGCAGGAATGGCTCGTGAAGAGCAGCTGGGAGGAGAGCTGCCTTCAGCCTTTCTGCAAAGGTACGTGCTGAACGAGTTATTAATCACGGCACCACCAGGCCCTTCTCTCCCGCAGCAGCCCCTCTCTGACTCCCTGGCTCTTACACACCACAGCCTCCTACTGAAAGGCTTCCGTCTGGCTACAGAATTCATGTCAGCGTGGGTTGCTTTCAGAAACATGCCCAAAACAGAAAAGGAAAAAAAAAATATCAAAGAACACATTTGCCCCAGGTTTTAGGGTGTTTACCTCATGACTGGTTTTATAGGGAAAATCTTTGGTTCTCTTTGCCAAGGGCTTTGAAATGACACAAGTCTGAGCTGCCTTGACAATCCTTGGTGCATTCACTGGCACGTTTTATTTCAGTAATAATTTCTTATAGCCACAAAATAAATCCAAGAAACTATAATATACATTGATGGTGGAAGCAGACAGAATATTCTGCTACCTAAACTCAAGTGAAAATCAGTATGATATTGTGGACCCTTAACAAAGGACTACATTATCACCAGTTTACCCAGACTTAAAAGCCCTGCGAGTGTTGTGTCGGGGAACTGCTGTCAGAGATGTGTGCGAGCAACAAATCGTAAAGATGGCAAGAAAGGGAAAACATCAGACTCAAAGAGCAGAGATTAAGGCATCTGGATTCAGCCACGATGCCCACTGCTGGGAGACTGGCCTGGGTGACGGCAGCGTACTGCTTCTCCCACTCCTGCCGGGCTTCCTCCAGGCGAGCCTCCCACGCCGCCTGCGTGCTCCGCATCTGCCCCTCGCTCTCGGCCAGCAGTTGCAGCTCTGCTGAAGAGAGACAGCTTTAACCAAGGTATACACCTGTGAAACAGCAAGCCCCAGAGAGATGAGGACCGGCAGCACTGTGGCAGCACACTGGGAGGTGGCCTGGCCTCTTGCAGAGCAAGCCCTTACTCCCTAAACCTTGTAAGGTAGCATGGGGTTTGCTATCCCCATCCTGAACTGGAAATGAAGCTGTAGATTTCCTTCTCCTCTTGTAACCAACAGGTGATCACTAAAATACTCTGTGCCCAGAATGTGCACAAGAATTGACTCAGGTGAATCCTCTTCAAAGGAATATGCAAATATACTAGCTAATTGCACGTTTCTACCTCTGCCTTCAGCTCTGATGTTTGTCCACACTCATCTTGTGATAATATTCCTTAAAGTGTAAATATTTTTTCACTCCTGCCTGCTGTGTCCTTAGACTTGTTTTGGTCTTTTACCTTGAGCAAACCGTCAACACTTGATAAGGGGTCTGACTTTGAGCAAGCAGATGTGCCCACACCAGTGCTGCAAATGAATAAATGAAATGAAAACTGTTTCTCAAAGAGCCTTTTTTTTACTTTTTTTTTTTTTTAAAAAAAAAAAAGTTTTTAAAAGCAGCATCTGTTTTGATAATATCTGGGGGGGGGAAAAATTTGAAAAAAATCCCAATTCACAACTATCAACTACTACACACACATCAACAGACAGAAACACAGCAACACTGTTAAGTGCCTAAATAAAGCAGAGGGTGAGCTGGCAATGAGGGAAGAACATCCACCTTGTGGGACTGCCCACCTGGGACAAGGTACCCAGTAGTCTCAGTTCTTGCATTCCTCATCTCAGGGGCAGATGGAGTCGTAATCCAGACAGGGGCGGGTGGCACCGCCACACACGTGCTCCTGTCAGGGCTGGGCAGGGTTAATGCAGGTCTCCAACACTCCATGTCCTCTCTCCCTCCCACAAGAGCTTGTGATTTTGAAATACTTGGGACTGGCGTACCAGGGTCAATATTTTATACAATGCATTGATCACCCCTGCCATCCACTTTGTAAGAAATTCACCTGTGGACATACATCAAGCTGCATTCCCATCATACTGCTTCAATGTCACAGACTACCAAAAAGGCCTCCTGATAATGTTTTGGAAACTCAAAATCTACTTGTTATTCATTTATGCTGAAATACATACGTGTTTCATCAGCTATTGATCTCCCTGTGCTCCCGAGCCCAGCCAGTCTGGACAATAGCTTGTTATTTTCAGCTTTCAGTTCTCTTATAAGCTTCTCAGCAGGACTTGCATTTACCACTGCTTTGTTCCTGATCTTTTTTGTCCTTTTAAATATGAAAACACATAAAAGCAAAAAAAAGCTATAACACCATCTCAGCAAAGGACAAGATTTTCTGTCAAACATGACTACTTTTTTTTCCCTCTTTTGTTCTTTTCCCTGTTGAGAAATATCCCATGCGGCTCTGAAACTTCAGAAGCTAAAAAAAAAATCCTGCGGAAACTTTGCCCCCGGGCTGAAAGCGTTTGATGTCCTCTCTTGTACTGCTACAGCAATCACAGCCCGGTTTGATTTTGCCCTGCCATCCCCTCCCTGCCTGACAACTCTTGTCCGTCTTACCCTAACCTGCACCCACTGCCACAGCTGCAGTGCCTCCGGCGTGTGGGGCAATGAGGGACAGGGTGCCCCGAAGAGGGACTCCTTTCCCAGTAAACACGGGTACCGCAGGTCTGCTGGCAAATATACAGGTGGACTCCAGCTGTTCCCGCAAGCAGCTGGCTCAGGTGCACGGCACTCATCGGCACACGACAGCAATTCAGCTACTTGCAGAACCGAACCGGTGCTGAGAACACTAAATCCCTTGCTCTTGACACCTGCCGGCAGCCAGGAGGCTGCAGATGCGATGTCCCTGAGCCACGGTCTGCTTCGGGATAAGGGACGTGTAACTGCCTGACCTCTTCTTGTGGGAGCTGGAGTACGAAGGAATTGATACTGGGATTAACAGTGAAAGGACTTCCCCGGTGAAAGGACTACAAAGTGAGAGATTATCTCTCCTGAGCCTGAGAAAGGCAAGAGGGAGAGCAGGAGCCTTCAGCTCCAGAAAAGAGACCCAGGGAAAAATAGTTACATTGTCAAACAATTCAGTTTTCAAAAAATATAAGCCATTCACGAATAAGAATAAAGAATAAACTCTTACTATGCTGCTCTTGCTTATTCACAGACTAACTTTTCCTTCATCCTGAGCTGCTGATCACTTAGAATAGGTATTTTTTCTCATTTTGCCCAGCATCTGCCTGCAATTTGCACCTAGACCAGAAAGGAAAAAATTATAGAAGTGTACCTTTCAGCATACCGTAATGTTGACAAAGTTTCTTCATAACAGATGTCTGCTGGACTGACAGCTGCAATCTGCAAACACACAAAAAATATTTACTGATATTAGATTTTGAATAAGATTTTTTTTAAAGTAGTCTTAAACACTTCCCCAGGAAAAAGATTAACATGGGAAAATATACCATTAAGTCTTTAAGCACAAAAGAAGAACCCTAGTGTCCTAGAAATCTGGCTGCGAAAGTACACTTTTTAACACTACTGTAAGAAATGAGAAAGAAAGATGAGCAGATACAGGTAGTATTAGTAATACTAATGCTTACCCTAGCATCAATCAAAAAAAAAAAAAATTGATGGTTCTTCAACAAGTTACAGTTGTAAAATATGTCCTGAACTTTGTTCACATCATCATGGATGAATTTAAAAAGTTAGTATTTGAAGAAACTCAGGTAAACTGTTTTAAGACTATAAGCATTTAAAGCCATTTTCACAATTGTACATTTGCTATTCATATTTTCCCATCTTTAATTTAACGGTACTTTAAAAAAAAAATCATCAAAGATGCTGGAACACACGATTCACCTGAGACAAAGAAAACAGCCTATGGGAGATTCTTCCTACTTAGGAAGGCAATATCTGATCCACAGCACAATGATCTCAGAAATCAGGAAAAAAATCATTATACAGCTTATTTTTATGTAAAGAACGCGGCTTTTATATTGAACAGGTGCCTATGAGTTTTACAGCTACATTTATCTATATATTTTTTATATTTAAAAAAAAATGTTTTTTGCATGTGTCTGCATTAGGTTTTATACATTTTGTGCCAGCCACATTTGTATTTGATAACCCACTAGTGCTGTCCATTTGAATAAAACATATGTTCTGGTAGTAGTAGCAGAAGTGCTTTCACCTTTATGGTAGGTAGAAAGCAATCTCAACACAAAATTACACCCATTTTCACCAATGTTAGAGTCACACAATTCTGTCTCAATGGGTAAACTGAGGAGATATAAATTCAAGAATCAATTTACCATGATTGTCTTGCTGTTCCCCCCCAGAGCAGATTGCAGGAGCTTAGTCAGCACGGAGTCCCTGTATGGGATATGCAGCACTTTCTTCCCTGTAGCTGCCTCAGCCAGAGCACTGTGGGAAAACAAAGGGTTTAGTGAAAAGGGGAGAACAACATAAGTACAAATATGAAAAGCAAGCTTAGGGGATGAAAAAAAAAAAAAAAGATTAGATACTTCAATATATTCCTTATGGGAACACAAAAAGTCCTCCTTCATGCACCACCTAAACAATTTGCTGTCAAGATTTTCAAACTGAAAGGAAAGTTTTGAATGGCTCAGTTCAAGAGCTTCAGAAAGGCCTGGATGTCTGATGCACTGAGCAACAGCCCTCTGAAGCTGCCTCACCCCTGCTGCACAGCCTGCCACTGCTTTGAAAGATGAGCAGGCAGTCCAAGCACTCACAGCATATGGAGCCAGGAAAAATTAATTAATATTTTTTGTTTCCATGTGCTTACATATATATATCTCAGGAACACAGTGAGACTTCATTCAATTAGTACTTTTACTAAACCACACTGCAAGGAAGGAAGACTTGAATTAAGAGGTTGTTTTTCATAGGTAGAAATTTGTTTTCTACTTCACAGGTATTTAAAAAAAAAAAAGTAATAATTACCTAATGACATTTCCTAGCGTGGTTAGGCTTAGATTTACACGTGTTCCTTCCTTCAATCTATCTTTTTCAGATCCTGATGATTTTTGCCTTTCACTTCCTGCCAAGTCCACCAGATTTATAACTGATTGTTTAGTGATTGCTTCATCTAGAAAAATCTGTGAAAGTATGGTATCAATATAAGGAAAGGTTACCAAATCAATGGTTCAGGTACTGTTAAGATAAAGAAAATGGAACCCTGTGCAGAAACTCAGAGTAAATATTTTGTGATATTTACCAATAGCGGAACATTTTATATATTAAAAATTACTTGACGTGAGAGCTGCAAAGTTGTGCCTGAAACAAAAAGACCTGCTGTCTCCCAGAATTAAGCAGCAGGCAATACCACTCATCCCTTGCATCCACGGAAAAGTGGGGTGGAAAACCCAGGTTATTTCTGGACATCAGCCAGGGGCTTTCAAAGACCGATTGTAGTATTTGGGAAACGCATTTAAGATGTAGAGAACCTTAAATAGTGAGCCTATCTGCAAACAGGCCATGGTTTAGGGTATCTCTGCCTTCAGTGATCTCTGCCCCAAGAGCAGCGGTGTGACAGTGTGAGTGCCAAAACCTGGCGAGGCTGGCCCTGCAGTCTGGGGGTAAGGAAACCGGGTGTGTTCCCACCTGCTCGCTCTGACCCGGAGGTGGTAAGAAACACAGTGGAAACAGTGTCTGCACACTGCACCTGTTTGAATTGGATTGTGACGACCATGTGGGATCGACTGCTGCTGGCATTCATGGTGGTTGTAGCTGTCGTTCTCATCTTATTCCCTTGATCCATTAACCTCTCAATCTGTGCATAATTATCACAAGGCACCAACTTCAAACCATCCACATAAAAACCTTGGTGCTGATCTTCTCTAATCTTGAGCCCACCGGGCTTCCTGGTCTTAGACAGTAAGTCTATCACCTGTGGAGATAGATTTGTAGTTAAAATATGTTACTAAAATAAGAAGAAAAAAAAACAAAACACTATTCTTAATAAGGACAGAATAATAAAAAAGAGACTACAGCTGATCATGTGGTAGCTATTCTGACTTTACTGTGTTTAGAAACTCATTCCCAGAGAGTTCCACTTTCCAGTTAAATTTAATCTACATTGAAAGTTTGTATCTGTAGACTTAAGATGCTGGCAAAATTATGTCATTATTAGTTTTAAAAGGTTTATTGAGCTGCTAAAGCTAATAATGTTTGTTTTCCTGTGCATTCATTTTTCCACTCTCCTTCCTGTCCGCTACATCAAATTTGACTGAAATTGGCCACGTGGCTCAAAACTAATGAAGAGGAAGGGAAATAATTCACTGAGACTTATACCATCTTCAGAAGTCCCTCCCAGTTTAAGAGAAACAGCTTAGCCACTTGCAATTAGTAATGCCTCCTGTGTCTGCCAGGACATGGAGATAACATCAACAGCGAAAGGAAAACAAAGTAAAAATCTTATCTTCTTAATCACTCTTTTCTCCAAAAAGCCACTTAAAGCAGAAGAGCACTATAGAGGATGAAACAGCTCAGCCACCGGCGTGCAGAGCAGCTGGCTGTGCTGCTGGCAGGTGGCTGCAGTGGCCAGCTGAGGAGTCCTCCTGCCCAAACCACTCCTGGGGCTTGGGGCACAGGTCCCTCTTGACCTGCCACTGCAAAGGGAGACATGGGCCCTCAGTATGACAGCTCTTGCCAAAGACAGCACTCTTTCAAGAGCTTAGTTTTAGTCTGAGATTTTCCCAGTATAACTCTCCCTGTCCCATTCTGGTAGCTGCATAACAACGCAGTTTATGAACCTGAGCAGACTTCTGCTACCAGACTCTCATTCAGTTCAAGAAGCAAAAAGATGCTGTTGGGGCCAGATATTGCCTGTGCTTGTCAGCCAACATACCCAGGAGAATCGTCCTGGGAGAACAAAAAGGCTTATTTTCAAATTACAGCACGCAGAAAATCAAGAAATGTACATAGAAAACTAAGATTTGCTAATACTGAAACAAAACGAGATCATTACCTGTTCGTTATAGATTTCCAGCATACTGAAAGCAATCTGTAAAAACAAGAAGTAACGAGAAGAAAAAATGCATTTGGAAAAAAATCCTTGCAATAGAGAGTCATCCCATTGTAAAAATAACAGAGGTTACACAGATCAAATCTTTACTCCATCACAACCCATTACGTAAGTTCAATTGAAGCAATTATTTATCAGATCCATACTGCTTTATCATGACTCTGTTTCCTCTCCAGCATTTCCTTAACCTACCCTTGTATGCATAGTCTTCGTTGCTGTCTATAGAGGCTACGTCTTAAGGTGTGTTTCGAGAAAACATTTTACTTACATATTATTAAGCAACTAGACAGCATTGTAGAAAAGTCAAGAAGAACAAATACTAATTTTTAACAGCACTACTAGCTAGCAGGATGATTCAACCAGTATTTCTTTTCAAGACTATTTTAACAAAGAAAAAGCCTATTTTTCTATTGCTGATTTCTGAGTGAACAGCAGTGACCATATATAAATCACCTGTGTAAGGGCATGCGTGGCATGAGAGCACCCGCTACATCACGGTGATCAGATCAAGGACCTTTTCCTTTTACAGGCAGCAGCAAGCACCAGGGAAGCAGTAAGCAGAGCAGGCAGAGGCACCAGGCTGCCAAGCCCCAATAAGCAGTAACAGAGACGACAGCGAAGACCCAAACTCTTCAGAGACTGATCAAGGGGCCATTAAGAAACTGCAAGCATAGCTCTGAGGAGGGCCAGCCTGGATTTTGCAGTTGGTAAGAAGAGGGAAGCAAGGTGCACGTGAGTATTTTGCATCCTTGAGGGAGGCTAGGGGACCTAAGGAACTTTTAAGGAAGAGATCAAGTGGGGGGAAACAAGGGGACGAGTGGATGAGGGAGGAACAGTCAGAGGGAAGGATGAAAGGGGCTGGTTGTGTACAAAGAGCTGCTTGTTAGCCTGTTTGCCTGAGCCCTGTGTCTGGTCACTGCGGCCTGTCCTATCTTATTAAACCCTTCCTTAACCACCTAGCTGTGCAAATTCCCTCGCTGCCCCACGCACTGAGTGCTGCAAGGTCTAGTGCCAGCGACTGGAGTCAGACCTCGGCTGACAGTGACCCCGGTACCTGAGGCACCAGCAACTGGAGCGGGCAATGGCTCCAGTATGGGGACCTGGTGGGACCATGGCTCAGTGGGCCTGGGTGCCCTTGGGGCTGGCAACTGAGAAAGCTGAGCATCAGCAACCAAAATTGGGCACGGGTGACAGAGGCCCACGTGCCTGTGGTGGCAGCAGGCAGAGCGGTGAGGGCCTACGTGCCTGCAGCTGGACCAGGGAGCATGGGCCCAGGGCCTATGGGGGTGGAGGGGGACAGACAGCAACCAGAGGGGACAGGGTGCTTGTGTGCCCTAACCATACGTGTGTGGGCATGCACGTGTAATTTGCGAGCCAGCTCCATGGTGGGCTAACCAGGGAGGTGGAGGAAACTCTCCAGAAAGACTCAGAGTGCAGGAGCCCCAGCTCCAGGCACAACCCGTTAGCTGGACTTGGGGCTGTGCTGATCTCTGGAGGAGCTGCAAATGTGGGTGTGCATGTGAGTCTACGACAGCATGTGTGTGTTGCCACCAGTGAGCATCAGTTGTGACTAGTGTAGGAGAAAGAAGAGGACTCTGCACTTATATTTTCTGTGAGTTGCCGTGGTGTTAGGTAGGGAATGCTAAAGGCACAGCCCTGGCTCTGGCACCCTGTATTTCTGTCATGAGCGGGTGTGATGAACACTCAGCCTTCTTACAGGCTGAACCTGCAAATGGGAAAGCCACGTCCTTGGGTCTGGGACAGAGACCCCCAGGTCTCGGGGGTGCTGGGCTGGGCTCCAGGAGCTCAGACTCCTGGGAGCTGCCAGGAGCAGCAGCTTTGCTGTCACTAATAGTAGTAACAACTCCAAATAGGATTTGCCATCCTTCTCATCTCACTAGATCAACATGGAAATGCATTTTCACTTTTTTTTTTTTTTTTTTTCTTATCACAGAGGTACACAATGGATGATGACTTTGCAGGACATTTACAAAAAGCAGCCCTACAGCATGGAGTTGGGGAGACTGGCTAGGGAATAGAAAGTGCTTATTTCTTAAGGGAAGTAACACAGGACTGAGTCACAAACAGCCCTTGGTCATCAGGCTGGCGTTTTTGTAGACAGAAGGCACCACTGCATGCAAGGGAAGCTTAGTGCCTACAGCAGTGCTGGAATTTGCAAAGTGTTGCTGCATGAAAGTTACTTGGACTACAAGTGGAAAAGGATGCAGATGAAGTGGGAGCACCCAGCAGCTACAGAGGCTGTAATACAAGGGTAAAAACATCTTTCCTATTGTAAAGAGGAGATACAACACTATAAAACTCTTTAACAGATATACAGAAGAAAACACTGATTTTTTTTACTAAGGTGTTGGAAAGATTTTCCCACAAGCACCCACAAGGTTAGAAAGCATAACTAAAATCAGCTTACTTTTAGTTACACCTGTGACAGAAATCCTTATTTTTAGGGATCATCTGTAAATCTAGCTGTATTACATCAACTTTTTATTCAACACTTACAAGACTCTATGGTTTGTACAGTAATTTGTTCCATATATTCACAGTTTCAAATTTTGCTAATTTGAATTAAATAAAGTCTTCAGAGTACAATCTGGAAAGATCTTGGGAATAAATGACAGTTTGTGCTAATCCCACCTGGTACTGCTTGTTCTTTTCCTGACTCTGGATTGCTTTGAAGAGCTCTTCACACACACTGGGAACCAGTCCTCTGTTTGCACCGTACCCGATCATGGAATAGCTCTTCCCCGAGCCGGTCTGACCATACGCTAGGAGAGTAGCGTTATAACCTTGCCATGCGCTCTCCAGCACTCCTTGACCGAGATCACGAAATACCTCTCTCTAAAAAGTGATGAAATAAATCATCTTGAAAGATGAACAGGCAAATACATACAGAAGCACTACTGCCACGTTGGAGCGCCCTCAGTAGCAGTTTAAATGAAGAATCAGGATTTGCAAACTCACTTAGAAAGACTAAGTTCCAGGACCAAAGAAACATAGACAAAATATAGATGATGCTTCAAACCAGTGAACAAGATGCCACCAGTGAGTTGCATTCCACTGACTTGAGTGTTAATAACAAAAAAATGAACTGACTAGTCTACAACTGTGTATTAGTTACAACTGCTGTTACTTACCTGGCCGGCGTAACTGTTGGATCCCGCTGAGATGAACGTGCCGTTCTCATCCTTTAGAAAGCCACTGTGAGACCAATATGCCAGATCGAAAGTAAAGGTTTTCATGTGTCCTGGATTCCTAGGATCATATATGCTCGTGCTGTTGGAGTTCATTGAAATCACACACCTACTTCCTGCATCTTTCTCTCTCTGTATTGAAATTATAATTGTAGTATCAAAATACAAGCAGTCATCCACTAAAAAAAAAAATCATGTTTTAGTCTGGATTTAAAATAAGTTCAACAGCAATGTACAATGTACCAATAGTTCTGGTGGAGTAAGTCTGCTCTTGAGCCATGCAACATGACAGGCAGCTGAGGAGTGAGACCTGAATGAGCTGACAGATCAGTAACCCTAGCTTGCATTTTTCCTTCTACCTTACCTACCGATCATCCACATA
Organism: Anser anser; assembly: GCF_964211835.1. NCBI lineage: Eukaryota > Metazoa > Chordata > Aves > Anseriformes > Anatidae > Anser > Anser anser. The sequence continues at coordinate 85,648,328 of NC_139722.1, forward strand.
GCGCAGTACATTGGAAAATACATTTTGTTTTAGGAACAGCTTTAATTCAAAAGTAACTACAATACATTTTTCTCCAAGCGTATCAGAGACTCATTATCTTGATTACTTCCATAAAAAAGCATTTGGTTCTGAAACTGCACAGGAGTACAAATAAAATGAGGAACAAATGCTGTCTTATTACTCGAAAATTCATTATTTCACAGTATTTTCAGATTGACCTAGGCAGTATTTGTAATGTACTAGTCTAACAACTCATGAAAAACTATGGGTTTGCTTCTGCCTGCAGCTTTTCTGCCCACCAGAAGAGGGAGCCAGGACTGTAAATCAGCAACTTGAGCTATTTATGATTGGTTATATGTGAACTGATGAAATCACAGCAAACCAATGTATTGCACTGACCAACCCTGAGTGGTCTTCCATGAGAGAAATTCCTGATGAGAGATTAAGCTATATAGGTATCTGTGGCTTTATTTGCACACTAGGCATGTAGGAACACTAAATCAAATAAACTAAGTCAAAGTGAATCAGTTAATGTTTAAATGCTAAGTGGCTATCAAAAGTGAAATAGATTTGCTTTATTTCTCCTTTATGTTATAACCTGGAATTAATACTTTCATCACCTTTGGCTTCTAAATACTTAAAGACAACAGTCTTACATTTTTGTCAGTTATCTGAGAACTCAAGGAAACATCTGTACTGAAACATCTTGTTAAATGCCCTTTTGACAATAGCTTGTAGGCTTATTAGTATTCATTTTCCCTTCATGAACACCTCCTACTATGTTTCCTGGAAATAAAATCTGCCCTTATATATATTTTTATTCTATTTTCTGCAAGATGAGAGCCTGAGAGCCTACTATCCTAAGGCAGTCAGTGTTCCACTAGAACTTTCCTTAAGGTTAAGGCCCCAAAGGTACAGACATGGGATTTGGCTTCAGCTTTTAGCAGTCTGTACCAGAAATCCCAGCAATTCTTTAGAGGGGAGAAAAACAAAGAGAACAACCCTCAAGCAATTCAATTTCCCATGGAAAGACTTCATAATTGCTCTATTTAGTGATAAACTGCACACAGAAGAGTCCCTAAGAAATTTTGATCTTGCTCACAAAAAGGTCTCCTGTGCTGTTTCTCAAATAGAGCTGCTTCTCTATGCCACTACGGCCTTCTGCGTATATCCACGATGGTGCTGCATCACGTCTCTTTCCTTCACAGGCCCCTCATGTCCTTCTCTCGAACCATGGCTGTTACACCTTCCTCTTTAATGCATTATGCATTAAATGTTAATGCATTATGTACTTGCAGAGGCCTGCAGTTGTTCAAGAGGACCCCTATCCTGTTCAGCCACTCGCTCCCAAGCCATTTTAACTTCTGATATGTCAGTCTCCTCCCCAATTCATCATCCTTGTTGAAAAGCATTGCCCACGGACTGGATCTTCCTCACCCTTACAGAACTGTTTTTCACCCTTTCCCCCCCGCCCCCCCCCCCCCCCATACTGGTAGCAAGCCTGCACCAAATAAACCAAGCACAATCTATTTTCTCCACTTCATTATAAACTCATCCTTCCTTGCATTGCCATCTTTTTTCTTTCTGTTAGACTTGCTTCTGTTCATTTTCTCAGGCTCTAACAAAAACATTCACAATGCCTGTTTCTGCTTCCCTTTCCTTCTATGTCCTTCACCTTTCTGAAATCCCATTCCTTGCTAATGCATTATGGTTACTCTCCCATTCTTTTTAAACTCCTCGGGGAAACAGGTCAGCATTCAAGAAATGTGCACTGAATGTAAACAACTGAATAAAAATGGAGAAAAACATTTTAACATTTAATAGGATTAAAACTCCTTTAAAATAAAGATTACTGGGATATTACAAAACTTGAAGAAGTTATTAAATCCCATGCCAATTTCCTTGTATTACTATTGCTTTTTTTTTTAATGCCAGAGCACTGCCAAATGAGGGTAATTCAGCTGAGGTTATAAAATGAGAAGCTAAAAATTACTACAATCAATAAAATTAGCTAGTATGTTTTCTTCTATTTTTATACAAAAATATTTTGTGAGTATAAAGGACAGACTCATATTAAAATCCTACTAAACAATCTTCACTAGCATGACAGCTAATTGTTTGATCAAGAATCCAAACACATTACACTTTTGTGCACAAGAAACGCAGAACATATTCAGGTTTGAAGTCGTGTTCCCCACCCCCACCCCCCATTCTTGAAGTTTGATCTTCTGCCCCCTTTTCTTAGCTGCTCAATGCATGTCCATACAATGTGCATTAAAAAATATTGCTAGAACCCTCCTGCTCCCAACTCAACTCCCCCTTTCCTCTTTAAGGTTATCTATATTGGAACTCAAGTTAAAAAGTATTCAGAGTAAGTAACTACTAACCTGACTGAAAGGTCTCACTCGAACTGCCACTTTCACGCTGTCAACATTTGGCATTTTTTTAAGCTTTCATTCAGTCATGAGTACTCTCAAGAGAAAAAAGATTAAAGTGCATGCAACTACTTTTCTAGAACGTCCTGTTCTGAGATAGAAAAATCATGGCCCCAAAAGACACTTTTTACAAGCTTAGTCTATTATTAATACATTCATTCATTATGTACAAGGTGTTAGTTAACCAATAAATTATTTCTTAAAGTAACTGTAGTAGTTTTTACTAATCAAAAAGTTTAATGTCAGGTTCCACCATTTGGTAGTCTTCAAAGTTGCATCCATATATAAATTAACATACATAAAAATAATCCATTGTCTAAAAGACCGCACATCAAAATAGTACTTCCATGTTTGCTTTTAAAAGAATAGTCTTTCATCTATTCTTACAAATTGAAATTTTATAGGGACATTTACTCCATAGGCCAAGATTATTAATGAGATAATTATTCAAAAATATGGTTTGTAACTACGATTTCTGTACATTTTGGTACCTTCAGACTTTTAAGTTAGCTTTACCATCAAACTTTCAGTGCTGTGATATGCAGACTTCAAATATTGCAAAATGTTTACAGAGAGTAATTATTTCAATTATATTGTATTCGTATCAATCTTATGAAAATACTTTGAAATTTGAGCCAAAATTATGTGGGCAATATCCCTCTAAATTTGATATGCTATTGCAAGCATCATATTAGTTTTTTGCTGACAACAAATTGTAAAAAATAATGAAACATATGAGATGTGATCTAGTTTTATAAACTGAAGAGCAGCTTTCCCCAAGTTTAAGACAAATACAAAAAAAAATATTGCACAGCTTAAAATACAATTGTTTACATTCTGACTTCAATACAGTACAACTTAACCGTGAATGTAATTACCAATTTGTATTCATGAGCCCAATTATTTCTGCCAGAAGGTCAAACATCATCTATAAAATTTAAACTAGTACATTTTAAACGTTTGTCATAGTAGTTCTAAGCAACTTTTAAAAACTTTTGGCCTCGTTTTTCAGTATCAACAACTCTTGCAAACCAACATTAAAATTTGAGAGATACAGGCCATTCAACCCACTATTCCCTTAAAAAGCTATCAGACAGTAAGCATATTGTGAAGTATACATTTTTATTTAACATTCCTAAAATAAGCTGTATTTACATATTATATAAATGTATGAAGTCTTAATATAAAATAGAAAACTGCATTGACTGAGGAAATCACACTCCATATGGAGTTACTTACTGAGGACCATTTGTTTATGAAATTTTACAATAATTTATATAAATTATCTCTTCCAAATTAGATGATTATTTTTTATTTTTACTAATCCACACAATTTTGATGACTTTACAAACAGTGGTGTACATTACAAACTTAAAAAACAGTTACAGCATCTTCCGGCGCACAACTGGCTTTGGAAAATTAGACAGTCTTTTTTTGTTCTTTCGTAGATTCTTCTCTGTCGCATCCGTGGTTTCTTTCTGCTTGCTTTTCTTTCCATCCATTGGACTTGTAAAAGGAGAAATTAACTGTATTTCTACTGGTGGAGGTGACCAAGAACCTTCCTTTCTTGCGGTTCTGTGAAAGCAGGAAGTGTCAAATTGATTATCAACAATAGTCAGTAGAGGGGAAAGAAAGTGGAATTACAAAATCAATGCCAACAAATTAATTTATGGGCTTCTTTCTAGACAGAATCAAGGCAGAGAACGTACATAAATAAACTTCTTTTTGCTTTCATTTCTTACCAGAATGCACTCCCAGTCATTATTCAGATGAGATTTTAAGGCCCCTGTAAGCGCTAAGAGGCAAATGTCCTCAAATTAACCATTTTCCAGAAAGAACCAGAAAACACATCCAGAAACAAGACCTTCTCTTTACTCATTGTCTGGCCCCCTCCTGCCTTGCATAAGGAACCAAAGACCTTAAGGCTGTGGTTTCTTAAGATGGAATAAGATGATATAAGAGCACATCACTATTGAGTAAACACAGGAGTAACCCTTTCACCATTTTCTATCCCCTTCTTCTGCTAGCAATAGAAAACTAAATCACTACATGGGGAAAAATGTGTCTAGCAGACCAGCGAGCTGGACTGCTCTGCCAGAACTACATAGCCAAGTGGGATATTTCAAGTCAGGTGGCTATTAACTGAACGGATACCACAAGAAATGAATGTAAGTATTCAAAAAGAATTTCATACTTGCTTGTTTTGTTCGCTTTTGATTTTGCAGTTCTACCCCTCTTCAATTTTTGTTTTCCCACAGACTCTACGGATTTGGTATCCTCCTCTTCTTTAGTTGGAAGCTCCTATGTTATGGCAAAAAAATGTTAGTCACCTGCACGCATTCTTCCACTTCTACAAAATACAAATAAACGTTTCTTTCAAGAAGTCATCATGATAAAACTATGATTTCCATAGGCACGTCTAAAAAAAAAAAAAATCAACCTTCCATCTCAAGTTACTGTATCATCCTAAAAGTTCAAATTTGGAAATTAACAAATAACACACCAGCTAAGTTTAAAGGTAAAGAAAGACACTTGGCCTTTTGTTAAAGGCAAGGCAACACTTACTAGTTCTTAACTTACATATATTCAAAACTGATTTTTGTAGCTAAATTTCTTAAAGCAACAAACTTCTTTAGCTAGCTGATTGATTTAAAAGTCTCTTTCTAGATATACTTCCAAGGAAGAAGACAAGGCATTGAGAAGTATGATTTCAAGAAGAGATACAAAGTAGAAGTCAAAAATATGAGACAACTACAGTTTTTACTTACCGGTTCTTTCACAATTCGGGAAATACTAGAGACATTTTTTCTCCTTGACCTCAAAAGAGGGGGTGAAAAGACAAATTGAGAAGACAAGTCCGGGTCTAAATCCTTAAGCTGCACAGGATGGTCTGCTTTTCCAGCTAAAATGATAATGAATTTTTAACATGAACGTACATTATAAAGGACAGTGATATTAAATTAGAGCTGAAAATAAAGAGTACAATAGCTTCCTAAAATAAAGGGTCCAATCAAATTTATAAACACTCAGTGTGGAGGTACTTCTTCTTCATAACTGCCTCTTAGGATCCATCATTTTATAGTGAATTGTGAAACAATAAACCAGAGCAGTGATTTTACTTGTACCTACACAGCCAAAGATGTTTTGCTCAAGAGGCATCAAGTGTCCTCACAGATTTCCAAAAAAAATTTAATCGTGTTGTCTAATACGAAGAACTCTGCATGCAGTAACTTCACCAGCAAAGCATATGCCAACAAGAAACAATCACATAACTAAACAGCTGTCTAGTGTGTTGCAAGATGCAGCTCATTTTACTTTAAAAACTGAACAAAATTCGGATGTCTCCTTTATTTCTCCAATGTGGGAGAACAGATAGCAATTGTCTGAAAAGACGTCCCCCTAGACTTCTAAATTGATAGAAATTAAGGTCATGACAAAGAAAAAATCAGGTAAAATTTTATTTCAGTCTACTTGGAACGTGTCAGCCTCGTCATTTGCTTCCCCTACAACTGGCCAGCCAAGCATGTGGAGTTCAGACAAAAAGATGAATTTCCTCTTCCCAAATTTTTACTTATGTACAGTTAAATTATTTACAATACTAAAAGCCATATTTTTGGTCATAAAACAGCCTGTTTTATGTCATTTCCAAGATAGCAATATAACCTGTTTTGCATATGAACATGCTGCACCTACCTTTAACTTTCTTTGCCAGCTTTGTGAGAGGAGGAGAGAAAAGGAAGGATTCATTTTCCTCAACAGACAGTTTCTGATGCATGCCAGTTTTACGGGATCTTGTAATACGATCTGTTAAAGTTCTTGATGTTTCATCATATCCTGATGTGTTTATGTCTGTGAGCAGCAAAGGACTGCCATCGGGTCCTTGGGGGAAGGCTTGTTGTTCCCCTGTGCTCTCCTCCAATATGGATGGCAATTGCCTCTTTCTGCCCCGACCCCCTGTCCTTACTGCAGTCCTGGGTGTGGTTGATTGTTCATTTGGCTGCTCAGGTGTTCTCTCAAAAGCATCTGTTTTTTCTGGTTTAGCATGTGTAACTCTTCTTATTCTTCTCCTAGGAGTATCAACGATTTCCACTTTCTCACCTGAAGGTATGTCTTCCTGAGTAGAGGCAGATTCAATGTCTGCTGAGAGATTCCGTGCCTGCTTCCTAACACTTCTTCTAGGAGTCAGAGGAAGTTTGAGTTCTGTTTGAGGAAGTGATGATTTAGACAGATCGAGGTCAGAATTTTCTGAAAGATCTGATGAACTCGGTTTTCTTCTTCTGCCTCTTTTAGTTGGCACAGGTAAAAGAAGTTGGTCACTAGGCTGCACCTCTTGCTCCATGACAGTATTTTCAGTAGGCTGTGAATTACTGCTTTTTAATTTTCTTATACTTCTACTGGGACTGACTGCCATTTTTATCCTATGATCGGTGCCAGTCTGACCAGTTTCTTGATCTCCTGCTGAACTTTTTCCTCCTCTAGTCCTTCTAGAAGTAGTAGAAATAATGCTACCTTCAGCAAGAGAAGTTTCCTCTTTAGCCTCTTCCAAGAGTTCAGATGCAGCTTCCTTTGCTCTCCTTAATCCTCTTCGTGGAGTAGTGGCTATGGACTGTGTACTGCTGGACAATGTTTGTCCATCAGATTGGCTGCTCTCTACTTTTTCTAAATTAGTCTGTTTGGGCTTCCTACCTCTCCTCGGGGTAACAGGGGTTAGAGGTATTTGCTCATCTTGAGTATTTTCTACTGTTAAAAGACTAGGAGTTTCAGGTGCTCCTTTTGTTCGCCTGGTACTTCTCCTAGGAGACAGTCCAAAGAGAACTGGTTTGTCTGTTTTCAGTAGCTGTTGATCATCTGATGATGGAATAACTAGACTTCTATTCAGTTGTCGCCTTGGGCGTGTTCTTGGAGTGACAACATACTCTACTTGACGTATGTTGGTTTCATCTTCCACTCCTTCTGGCACAGTTGTTAAGGAAGATTTTGACCTTTGCAATCTAGTTACCTTTTTACCTATGCTTTCATGAATAGATTGTTCTACAACTTCGGATGTAAATTCTTTACTTCTGGTGTCTTTGATTACATCCAGTAAGTTCTCAGCAATAGCTACCTTAATGGGTTCAGGCACATAAGGGAGTGACTCGGCAATATTTTGAGATTCCTGGTCACTAGTTACAGTAGACACTGAGTTTGTAACATGTTCTTCATTTTCAGTATTTCCAAAGCTGTTCACAGGTTTTTCATCTGTTGTGTAAACAACTGGTTTAGAAGCATCTACCAATTCAGGTTCTCCCATCTCTCCTTCACCTTCTTCTCCTTCCAACACTAAAGTAAAATTACTCTGAGATATAAAAAGCTCTCCATCTCCTTCAGCTGCATCACATTCATCATCCTTATTATCAGGAAAATCACATGTGAACTGCTGCTCTATAGTGTCATAGCTGTATTGAAGATTGCCTGATGGATGTAGTTCACTACATGGAGATGTTTCAGGTGGTTCTTCTGAGGCTTGTGCCTTAACTGCATCATCTTCAAGAACCTAAAGTTAAAAAATATATGTTAATGCATTAATGATTACCAGACTAGCTTCAAACTGAGATAGATGAAACTAAGGACAGTAAAAATGCTGCTTTTCCTTTTAGCTCACCGCTGAATGTAAAGTTAAAAACAGATAATGTACTCTCTACTACAGATGAGGTTCATACATTTGAGGAACAGAGAACAGAATATTCAGCGTATGCAGTGACATGCTCCATTTCTGATATTTTGGTTTATAACTAAAGATTTGCCACCACCCATGAACAAGGGGAGCAGTTTTACAATACAAGCTGTACACCCAACTGGCAGTAACCATCACACTATAGTACTTTTTGGGCTGACTACAGATCCACAGTGACTGACTGCATCCAACACAGTAAGATACAATTACACCCCCAAAGTTTAAAATTTGTCATGACATTTGTGCCTGTGACAATTCAACCCTTAGTCAAACTGGATAGGTATCACAACAGGCAAACTCAATACTGCACTTTAAGGAATCACTTGGATCCTGTGAAATAACACATGTGATGTAAATTAACTCTCTCTTATTTTTTGTAGTTCCCTGTACTGGATGGTTATTCTTTCCTTCTAGATCCACGTGAGATACTGGATCTTTTATGTTGAGCACAAAACATAAGAGAATATCCTAAAGGAAATTGAGAGTGTATTCCGTACGGCACTTAGAAGACATACACATGTATCCAAATAACAAATCAGCCCCAGTAAGGTGATGAAAACAGGAAAAATCAGGGACAAATATAGAAACCCTAGTTCTAGTTTTCAGTCCACGTCAGCAACCTTTTGAAATTTATATTTAACAACATTTTAAGATGTTAAAAAAATGTGCTTTAACAGAAAACATCTTTGAAGTAGCTGTAAGTATCTTGAAAATGAAATTAAAACAGAATTCACAGTAATGAACTATGTTAGCAAGAAAAAAATACTAAAGGATATAAGCACCTAAATCATTCTGAAAATGAGTTAGGTTACCCTAACCTAATAATTTTGTCGTTTGGTAAATGTTATGCCGTATTGAAAAACTGCCCTCCCCAGCTTCCCCAACTTTTCATATTTTCTTTAAAAAAAAAATATTAGAAGTCAACTAAAAACATTTAAGTTGTAGTAAATCAAATGAATGCATGGTTTAGGGGCATTTTTTATTTTTAATTGCTGCAGATCTCAATGACCCAAATCTTGACAGGTTCTCTTCTGTGTTATAAATACAGAAAATACAAAAGAAAAAAAGGTGTCCACCCTTACATAGTGAGGTTAACTTGTGTTAACAAGCTCAGGAAGCTGAGATGTTCTTGTGTACCTTCTAACTGTAAGACAAGACCGTCCTGAAATTTGCTGTGTTTTGTAGAAAATGGGAGAGTAATTCACTTACATGAATTTCTTCAGTTTTAGGAAGATTATTAGAAACATGCATTTCTTCCTGCACAAAGGGAAGATCTTCAGCTTCGTCTAGGTTACGTTCTTCAGGGAAGTCCACATGCTTTCCTTCAGGGTGATTTTCTGAATGGGTACTGACCACATCCTCACTGTCAAGGATACTTATCACAGCTGAAAGAGATTTACATCATTTAAACTTAACCATTGAATAAATGGCACAGGTTTAAGCAACAGGAAGTAACAAAGGGAGCAGGAACAAACAATACAGTTCACCATCCTACCATGTGTATTGGGCTTTCTCCAAAAACTAGCAGGTAGTCTCACAATAAAAAAAAAAAGTTAAAAAAAGTAGGAAGGGAAAGTCTGCTGCCAAGTCCATATAGAAAAAGGACAACAGAAGAAAGGTTGGCTGAAAAGGCACTTTGACAGCTAGCTATTCTTCATGGCCTTAATATTGAGGATGCATCATTGTTTAAAAATAGTAATTTGAGTAGCAGATCCCATAGCACACAAAATAAAAAATGGGGTACAACATTAAAAGAAATATGAAGCTTTCCTTCTAATATTTTAAATTTTACCAATTTTCTGAAGATCAAGAACAGGAACATTCACCACACATTCTCTACATGGACTTCCTTTGAGGAATGTATTGTCTCTATGGGTTAACAAAAATTAGCAGTAATATCCTAATAATATTTCAATTAGAGACACATAGTGGTATGACAAAATGCTCATTTAACTTCAGGAGTTTAGCCACCTTAACGCACAAAATCTCCAACATACTATACATACATTCGTTGTCTGCCTCCGGGGATTCAGAAAGCTGTGGATTTACTACAGGCAGTACATCTCTTTCTTCTGATGAAGAGGACATTTTAGGCTCTTGGTGGTTTGTTTCACTTCATAGACAGAGAAAAAAAAAAAAAGAGAAATTCACTGTAAAGCTTCAAAAGAGACCTTTAAGAGGTTTACAAAAACATTCCCTCACTGTAAAATCTTCAAGTTTAAAAACTGAATAAATTGAGTAAAACTAAAAATTCCTTACCCAACTTATCTACACCCAGTTTGTGACTCATTTTAGGCAACGAATGATATACTTAACATTCTTCCCAGCTACATAACACTAGTTCCATAAGAATAAAGTTGTACTAAATAATGACATATAACTTGCCTTCTGCAGAAAGAATGCAACTGCTATATTGGAAGCTTAGAACAACCTGAACAAGTTTGTACCAGTATAAGTTACCACATGAAATTAAGGGCTCTTTCATTACTAACATTCCTGTTTCATATCTGTAAAAAACAGTTGCAGGTGAGAAAACTGCTTCCTTTTCTATAAAGAAGTAGATGCTAATTAAGCTCTCCTTCTTTGTACTCTGAAGTGTACAAAATACTGCCAGAAAGAATTCAAACCTCAAAATAAACCTGCTAAAGCTACAGGAATCTTAGGTGTAATTTTTTAGCTACACAGTTTTCAGACAAAAGCAGGACAACATGTTCACACTATCTATTTAAACCCTCAAAGTGTAAAAAGATCTATGTGGCCCATTGAACGAAGTCTTTACCACAATACTTTGGGGTCTGCAACCATTTGAGAAGAAAGGATGACAGCTAGTCAATTTGAGTTATATTCACGCCAAACTATTTATATTCATAGAAAGAAAGAAATAGGAAAACCATTATGCATAAGAACATAGGGAATAGCCAATACCAACATCATAGTTTTAAAGCACAGGAAGGTCAGCAGTTACATACTGCACAAACCCAAAGATGCATTTTATAAACTTACCCTTCATTTGCAGTCCAAGAAGCAGCAGCCTCAGCAGCTTTAAACACAAATTTACCATCCTTGGGAAAGGTAGGACATTCAGTAGTTGATTCTTCCAAAAATCCTAGAAAAACAGACAGATGGATGACTTTCCTATTTCACTTAATTACTTTTAAAATGTTTGTATGAATTAAAGGGAGCCTTTTATGCATTTTACCCAGGATAGTGATGTAACAAAATAATGCTACCAGGTCTTCAGATACACAGGCCTGAATTTGTTACAGTAAAACAGGAATAGTCTGCTGCATAATCTCAGTCAAGAAAACAAAAAGGCAAATGGGTATTTTGATTACAAACTGAACTTGATACATTACTGGCCAAATGACATACACACTTGAGAAAACATCTTTTGTTCTTAGAATTAGGAAGTCAATTTTCTTATTTCTCTTTGGATATTCACCTCATTTCAGCAACGCTTGCTCATTTCTTGACTCTACTTCCTCTCTTTTACAAGAATGCATCTAAGGCAATTTCTTGAGTTTTTCTTCTAATAAATGACTGGTGTTGTTTAAACCCAAATGCTTGCTCATGTTTTTACCTTGACAGGCTCAATTTCAGACATCTTCCTTTTCTTATTTCTATTGCCTGCTTCCTCCAGATCCAGCAATCACCTTTGCAGACTGTATGCGAGACTGGGATAATTCTGCCAGCTCTGGCCAAAAGAGAGCTATGCAAACTGCCCTCTAATGCTTCCAGAGGACTGAAATTGTACAGAACTGTTTCTACCACAGTCCAGCAATTATAAAGTCTCTTTACAGGGTTATTCTTTAATGATTAGTATCTTATTAATATTTTTAATGAAAAGCACCTATGGTTTCTTGTCCATATACAAGACAAAATACGAGAGGACATTTTGACCTATCTTACTAGAAATACTCAGAAGAATCCCTTCTACCTATGTACACAGAGTCCTTTTATTCACAAAGAAAATGAACTCAGGAACTCTGATAGCAGCAATCTCTCTCCAGGATCATGTCAAATTTAGAACTCAATCGGGCTACATACCATGCACCGATACTTGAGTATACGCACTCACTGCTATGAGCCGTTTCAAGAGCTCAGACACAATAGTCTGACACTCAAACAGCAACCTTTTCAGAGTTGAATGGACTGAGCCCTGATTGTCAAATATTGGCTTTAGCTGTGTTCGCACATCATCTTCCTGTTCCCACAAAACTGAAAAATGCTACCACTCTCAGCTCTTCATCCCTGCTTGCCAGCTCGTGTGTTACACTCCTCACCTACCAGCAGGCCTGCCTCATATAAACGCATCCTAAGCAACTTGGACTGGCTTGAAGGAGTTGAACTACAGAAGACCAACTGAAACAGGTCTGGAAAAGGCTATATAAGCTGTTGTGCCAGTAAAATGAGTAAGCACAACTGTAATGAAAAGCAGACACAAGCAGATTCATTTCCAAAAGGAAACCGAGGACTAATGAGGTGGTAAATATCTAGTCAACGAACATTTTACACTAGGCTTTCTGTAAAACAAAAACAAAAAACCCTAAGAAATACCTCTACAACACAGCCAGAAGCCTAAATTTTCAACTTACATCCCTCTAAAAACTCCCACAAATCACTACTGCCTCTCAGCTGCAACTGCACAGAAGAAATGCTAGTCAAATCAATAATGCATTCTTAAAGTCCAGGATATCTGGAAAATGACTCAAAATAAAGTGGTAACTTTAAAAGCCTAGGACAAGCAAGTACCTAGGACACTTGTGAACCCTCATCAGTACCAACTCTTGCACTCATCAGTAATTTAACCTTTTGAAGACATTTGAAAAATTAATTCAAAAACTTAAGTTAGCATACGATGGAACACACCAGTTTCTTTTCTTAGTTCTGATGAATCTGTTTTTTCTATCTGGAAAGGTTTATCTTCAACCATTCCATGGTCCTCTCTCTCTGGTTCTTGAAAATCAGCAGTTTCTTCAGTGAAAGAATTAGCTGGTTTAGCAGCTATAAAAATGACATCATCTTCAAAATCGCCAGGTGATTTTGCATCATGATATTCCAACGTAGTTTGGTCTGACCTGGCAGAGACATTACTATTTTCTTTACTGACATCCATTTTCTCCAAACCATCTCCAGGTGTGCTTTCTAAAGACTCTTCCATTTCAGCATGACCATCCTCAGGATTCCTCAGAGTAAACAGAGTTGTTTTATCTCTACATTCAGACCAAGCATCCTCCACCAATCCACGATGATTCTCAGATGAAGCTCCAGACTGTGCTTTATCATCTTCTGTTACCTTAAATAAAAAGAGTACCAGTGTCTGGTTAAGTTTTACAACTGTCACCTTAAGCAAGGTACTGCGAAGTTACTTCTCATTCTAGCACTACCTACCATAGCTTTTAAAGCCAAGTGAACAAATTTACCACGCTTTTGACTGCTTATTCAGTTTCCATGACCTTAGAGAATTAAAACTATGTCTTGTTAGTGCTTGCTTCTAGTGTCATCTCAAGTCCGCTCACAGTTTCAGTACTCTTTTCTCAAAAAGAAGGAACTTTGCATAACTCAAAATCTCAAGATTTCTTTTTACTGCTTGCTGTTTCAACTTGTATGCAGTACTAACATATTTCAGAGTGCAGTATGCCTATAGCATGGAACAAGTAAATTAAACTGGCCACTGTCTGCTATTAGTAAAACTTTATATAGGAAAGAGAACTTGTTACAGCTGAGCATCTCTTCATAACAGTCAATAAAAGGTATAATAAAAGGTAATAAAGTACTGATTACAATGACAAGTTGTACTAATACATGTACGGAAAGTTCATGCATACTAGCACACGTTCCTGACTTTGATACGTTACTTCTGAAACAGCATGATGAGCTGGATCAGGGAATCAAACCAACAGAATAAGACTGTGGGAGGAGTAGAACAGGGCAACTTCTCCGACGAAGAAGTTCCATTCGTCAGCTACATGAATGCTATCCCTGGTGCAAACCAAGGAAAAAAAACTAAGAACTTTAGGCCTGAACAACAGACAACAATACAGCTCTTTTCATTAGGAGTCAATTTTTTATCTTTGGTAAACACAATTTCTCAAAAAGGCAGATGGGAAGTAAATGCAGCGCATGGCTTCTGCTGCTTTCAAAGATGTTTAATTCACAAAGCATAAAAAATACCTGTCACTTAAGAACAACCAGCTGAATCTATATTCACTACTTTTCTGCCACATCATTACTCAATGAGATACAGCAGGAAGTTGAATTAGCAATTTGGAACAACCACAGCTCCCAACAACACCTAAATAAGAACCATCAAGGCCACTGGTATTTATTACAAAATATGTTCCTGAAACGTCACGTGCCCGCAGAAAGTCTAACACAACTTTTTTTGAACAAATGCAAATATGCCATTATGATTTGCAATTCCAATTCTCATTATAATAAGTTTTGGCAAACCTTTTAATAAATATAAAATAATAAATTTATTTTAATAATTTAAAAATATTTAATAAATAAATATGAAAATCGAATCAGAGTCTATAAAGCCTTTAACTGTCAAAATCATTAACTGTAGCCCAGCTTAGCTTACCCCAACAGTCCATTTTACATTCGAGTTCTCTTCTCTGAAAGATATTCTAAGCTCCTTTGCTCGTAAAGGAGGAGTAACTGATCGCCCTGGAGATGCAGAGGGAGTTGCTAGGGGCGTGGTGCGAAGGCTGGATCTCAAAATAGACTGAGGAGTAAACCCAGGAAAACCAGGAGCAGCAGCAGATGTCACCAAAACTTTAGCTCTCTATGAAAAGATATAAAAATATTTAATTTAAAACTAGTTATATATCTTTAAAAGAGAAGACTTCACTTGCCGAAAACATTAGTTTCAACTACAAACGCGATTTGTAACAGCATAGAGGACAAAATTTAGCCTTTATAATGTCCTCTTTTGCCAAAGGTATGAAAACCATGATGATAAACAATGCTTTCTATGCCTCTTATGGCTGCCTTTTTTTCTTTTTGTTTTAAAAATGTAAACAAAATGTTATTTTTCAAATTAATTTCATGAAATTAAGCAACCGTGTCAGCTGTAAAAATACCAATTTATCTAGAGCATTCAGGTCTTCTTATTCCAGCTCATAAAAAAGATTTTTCAGAAATTAAAAGGTTTATAAGTTAATGATAACGAAAATAGCTTAACAATATGAACAAAACGTAGTAAAACGTTTATAATTCAGAGTGACAACTATTTTGTTCAGGTAGACAAAGGAAAAAAGAAACGTCCCAAAAAGATATGTCAAATGTTATTTCCTTACATAATGTACAGTTTGATGGCAGTGAATGAAAATACAGTATATTACTGTAGAAATTATTAGTTATTGCAACAAACTATATCTGAATTTGACACGGACGTCTGCAGATATCCACAGCTGTTATTCACTTAACACTTAATAAACTGAAGTGTATACTTCAGTATACTGTATTCAGTATACTGTATACTTCAGTGTATGCTTCTATATATACAAGTCAGACAGAGCTATTAAGTGCTTAAATAACGAGATGATTATGCTACAAACTGCATGTTTAAGTACTTTGAGAAGTCCAATTTTAACTTTGTTCCACTGCAATAAAAACAAGCGCATTTCATGAGTTATTGGACAACATGCATACTACAATTAAATCAGAATTAAATGTCCAATTTTAAATTTCCTTTTCAGGACTTACCAATGTACTGCTTCCAAAAGCACCGTATATATAATAACCACATGCAAATTAAAATTTGAAACCCATGTTGCTTGTGTTAAATACTGCTGTTTCATTTTAAAGCTTAGAGGCTTTTGGTTTAGTTCACTGGTTCTTACTGTTTTCTTAAAATACAAACCTTAACCACAAGAGGAGTCTCTAGTAAACCCAGCTCTGATGCTCTTGCAATTTTTTGTGAGATGGAACCATGTATGCTTGATTTCAATGGGCTGGATGCCATGTATGAAGTAGAAGCTAGGCATGGTGACTGCCAGCTATCACCCTGTGCTGGAGAACATGAAGGAACAGGGCGAACCACCAAATCCAACAATCTGTTAAGATACACAATTTAAAATAAGAAAGTAAGTAAATAAATGGAAACGAAATTACGCTGTGTTCAAAACAGCTGAGATGATACATAACCAAAACATACAATGGACAAAAAA
Organism: Anser anser; assembly: GCF_964211835.1. NCBI lineage: Eukaryota > Metazoa > Chordata > Aves > Anseriformes > Anatidae > Anser > Anser anser. Next base: position 85,664,653 of record NC_139722.1, read on the forward strand.
TACGGGTATACACTCGCTGCTGGAGTAATGTATCAAGCCCAGGTCCAAGCTACAGGCATTTTCTTTTTTTTAACTGTTTGTTTACATTTTGTATTTTATTTCCTAAAATGTTGCCTCTGAGGCAAGAGTAATCCAATTTTACATTACATAAGTAGCATAATTCTCATGTCAAAAGAATTAATCTGCTGGGACCAATTCAAATTCTCCACTTAGTTGTGCCCTTAAGGTGATTTTCGGTTTTCTGTCTGCTGAACAATGTGAAAACAGAACACTGAAAACACAAGAATACATGAGAAGCATCTTGTTTCTCAAGATAATTTAAATGTAGTATTACTATCTACATTTAGTACCAACTAGTAACTGTATTAGTATTACTTACTTCCTACTGTATTAAGACAAAACCCACATAAAATAATATTCCCTCCCCACCATCTTTGGAATATTCTCTCTGCGGATCTACTTTACCTGGAACATTTTTGTGAAAATTTTGTAATTGGTGTCCCAATAAACGCCTCAGGCAACTCTGCATCAGGGAGAGGTTGATGTGTTATGACTGGTGGTTCTGTAACTCTAGGACTGGAATTAAAAGGAAAATGTAATTGACTTTCATTCACCTGCAGTCCAAACATATGGTCAAATAAACTTGAATTCTGATATCACCTACAAGAAAATCATTATTGTTAGTATTACTATTAGACCCTTTTTGTTGTTTGCAATTCTACCTATTTCTAAGTTAAAAAGCTGAAACAAAACAGAAACCAGACACAAAGTGGTAAGAGTGGTACTTGATCACAAAATAGCTTCTATCAAAATTTGTACACAACACACCGATGGCAAAGTTTTAGTTTCAGTTATCTTAAATTCTATAAACACATATAACACTGTAAAAATACATATTTGCATACATAAGATTATTAACAGGAAAACTCTCTCAAAAATATTATTTATCTTGTATTTAATAATATATACTGTACTTTGCATATGCAAAGAAGCCAAACAAAGCTTTATTCAAGGTCCACTTTCTCAAACACTAAGAAAACAAAACACAAACGAACTAAAATAATATTTTTTAAACCTCTATCCAAACACCTATCTAAAGACTTAACTTTGTTAAAACGCTTCTTACCTATCGTATTGTGCTAAACTGTTTTTCTGCTCATTTCCTACCCATACTTCTCCAATTTTGGACAATACATTTCTGATGAAAGTTGCTCTTGTATGCACACTTTCTGCATTAGCTTTTTTTGCTACTGTTGATAATGGCTTTGGTCTTGATACTGTAAAGTAAGAGGGGAAAAAATATTAGCCTTATGTAATCCAAGCGGTGGTTGGTTGTCCATTACACTTTTCCCCCCCAAATTTACCTTCTCTTAAGACTGAAGAAGGCAAACGGTAAGGCTTGGCTCTCTCTAAAGCCAGCTTCCTTTGAACTCTAGGAAGGATCTTGCCATATTGGTCTAATATAGAATTTCTCGTAACTGCTCTCTCTCTCAAGCGAGGATCACGATCATTCTGATAAATTAAAAGAATAAAGGAAAGAGTTTTTAAAAATTACATAAAGTTCATTGCAATCTGTGCTGTTCTAATTAGTGAATATATTTCCTCTAAAGATGCATTAAAATGCATCCACCGCATGTAACAACAGCAAGTTCTACCCAACAGCAAACACCAATTCTGCCTAGTATTTTTAGCAAGTGGATGGAAGACTTCCAAAACAATGAGCCTACAACCTTAAGTTAAAGCAGTTCTGGCACTCAGTACAAACTTAGTCTGCTACACATGTTGTCACCTGCAATTCCCACTCACAAATAGCTTACCAAAGAGTAACAATAGACCTTGGTTTTCTGAAAAACCAAGGGCTGAGATGTCCTTATATACAAGGCAACTGCAAATTATGTTGGACAAAATAATTTTAATATTAGAACAGGTAAGGAAAAGCTACCTATACACATCTTCCAGACAGACAAGTTTTCAAATGCAGGACCTAAAACTTCCAATACCATCTAATAAATTTGATTCATTGCAAAACTAAGGTTCTGGAAAACATCAAATGCATCACAGATTTGTAAAAGAAGTTCACATAAATCAACATTTCACCTGTCTATTTTAAGAAACAGAAGGTAGATAAAAATTGGAATTTTTTCTCATACTGGAGGTAAAATGGAAATTGTGGAATCACAGAGCTCATACAGTAATTTACTAAGTTAAAAAAAAAAGTAAGATTTTACATCTGGATTTGCATCCAGACTGCTCTCAGAAAAACAAAGTTGCATGGAAAATGCAAGAGATGACATACAACATACTCTTCATTCCACAGAAAGGATCAACACAACTTCTAATAACCTATGTTCTTAGGTTAGTATGTATATAACATACATATCTGAACAACTAAGTGGCAAGGCTGGCTGATATTTACTGTAGTAGCAACATGCGTACAAAAAAACAGTTCAAACCAGACAAAGACCATGCCCTATAGTACCTCACAGTAATTTGCTCCTATCCTTGAACACTTTACACTGAATTAACATTCTTGCAATCATACAGAATTCATTCATTAGTTTCTGGAGCTGGAGTTCTTCAAGGGGTTAAAATCCCTTGACATTGCATAAACAGTATTTAAGCTTACATATACACTGTGTACACACTATTTAAGCTTAAGTGTTTTCTATATTCTAGCCTTATTCAGACCATTTACAGTGAAAGACACTTTTCTTTAGCAAAAATAATTTGCTTTAGACTGTTAGGAATTAGGTAAAAATTTATTTTTGTAATGCAGGACTACAGTGAAATTTTGAATTTACAGCTGTATGTTAGAAAAGGTAGATTTCCTCAGATTCAAGCTTTTAAGTGGAGTCAACTGGTCTGTAACACAATTTATAAGTTCACAAAATAGCTCTGGCTAAGTGAAAGATTTTGTTTAACCTTTAGGTTCAGCTGCAACTTAAAGTGTACAAACTTATTCCTAGTATTTCAAAAGAATGGTATAAGAAACACTTATACCATATTTGAACAATATAAAAACCAAGATTTTAATGGAGTACTATCAAAATAGTAATGCCTAACAGAAACTTGCACCCCTGGACAGAACATTTATGCTTACCATAAGATTAACTTTCATTGACTGATTCAACTGTAGCGCTGGGATATAGTTGGCACGTTGCAGATGGTGAACTAAAAGAAATTCATGATTCTGAACACCACCATTGGTCTGCAAAAACTTCTCCAAACACTCCTATGAGAAATAACACATTTCAAAAAACTATTATGATTCTGCCTCTTAGCTTTTCCAAGATATAATTAAGATTTCTTTCTTGTCCACACTTACTTGTTCAGTGTCTGTGAAAGGGAGCTTCAATAAATCTTGCATTAGTCCCATCTCCTGACAGATTTCATACATGTGTTTTAACAGCTCTTCTACATTTAACTTAGTGCTATGTTGCTGCAACAGACTCCAAGCCTCCACCATGCACCTGTTATTAATTCATAAGATGTAATGAATATTAATCATATAATCAAAAGATGTCTGAAAACTATTTGTATATTGAACATTTAAAGGAAACTGAAGTGACAGTGGTTTACATTACTAGTTCTCCACCTTTCACCACACTTGAATACTAACGAGGTGGGGTATATTTCTTTACCTGTTGGACAACAACACAGTGAGGAAAAGCTGCACTTCACTACTGCTTGAGACTGATGGCTTCATCATCTGCATGTATCTGAGGGCTCGCCTATGCTCTCCTTGGCACATGAGGGATTGAATAATTCTCATATGTTGCCATGACACAGTTTTGATAGTAGCTGGATGAAACAGAACGGCCAATGAATTCTGTAGAAGTTAGAAATTATGTTTATTAAAATAGATAATAATCACTCATGCAATAAAAGCACTCAAAAGCTTCCAAAGTAACGGTGAATGTGTATTAGATAATTTTAAATGACTAGTACTAATGAAATACTTGATACAGGAAATGTAACTAAAAATGTTTAAGCATTTGCACACAAAAAAAATGTTAGCCATACAGAACTAAGTGTTTTAAAAGGACTTTAACTTGCACATTTCTAGGTTGATAAAAAGTATTATTTGTGTACAGAAATTTGGTAACTACATTATTGAAATGTTTTTATCCCAGATTATATTAACATAATGAGAGCCAAAGAACAAACTTCAGCATCAGGAAGAACATGAATAAGGTTCAAAAGTCACCTTTGCAATCTTCTGCCTCAAATCTTACTGTTATGATCAGTTTTACTATTTCAAATACCCAAAACATTGTTTTTGAGAAACTGTTCAACAGCTAAAAATGACTTAAACTAATGGCTTTGAAAATTTAAACAAGCATTATTAATGTTGATTTCTTCTGTAATCAATTTCCCATCAAAGTCATAAAAACCAAATTTCAAAGCATAATTTATTGCTGAAAGCATTGTAACAGTATTACAATAAAGCTTCTGGTCTTTTATTACCTGTTACTAGCTCAGCACCAATTAAAAACAACCTTTTTAGTTTATAGCTTTGTACTGTAATGTATGCCTAATTAAACTGTAACATACTTACTTCATAATCATTGTGATCCAGAAGCCAAAAACCTTGAATAAGCCTAACGAGACCCCAGGGGATAGCAAAAACAGTTGGGAAGGAGTCAATTGAAGTTTCTGTTTTATTTGGAACGGAATGCATGATATCTAGCAGCAAGTAAATTGTCTGATATCAAGTACCTGATTAAGGCAAATATATTTGTAAGATTAAAAACTTATCGCATTACATTTAAAAAAATTGTAATGCAATGAGAACGTGTTAGAAAGCAGAAAAATAGTAATGGATTAGTCTTGCCATTTTAAGCTATTATAATCCAAAGAAAGCCAAATACTAAACCACAAAATTGCATTCTGAGTACATAACCAGGAAGAAATACTCCGATTTCTGTAAGGTATTCAAAAAACGTTAACTTTAGATATTTAAATACCTCAGCTTTAAATTCAGATCACTGTTTAGTCAGAAGAGCTACCAGCTGGACATTCAAAACACTGAAACACCCAAGGCTTACAAATTCCCTGGTGTTGGTTTATTTCCTCATTTCCAGAGTATGCAAAACAAGGTAAATCCTTACGAAACATATTAGTTCTCAGTGAAAAAATCTGAATTTAAAACAGCATGATTTTTTAGTAATGCCCTTTTCTCTTTCTAACATGTTTTTAGGAACATACTCCAAGTCAGCTCTGACATACAACAGATTTTAAAACACTTGAACTCTCTAGGCTCCCCTCTCTGTTTGGTTAGGCAAGAAAGCAACTCTGTATATTCCAGCAGCTTAAATATTAAGTTTCTGCACAGTGACTTTTCCCTTCCCTCTGTTTATTATTCTGTGTGCTTGCACTTAGAACAGAACAAAAGCAATCACTGTTAGCTGTGCTGGTGGGAAAAAAAAAAAAGGTACTGATAAGCTTCTGTTACAATTCCTTTTGCTCTGAAGAAGCGCTTTTTGCGCATCATACTAGGAAGTTGTCATTTACTACAGATATGGCTGCTTTAAAAAATGCATTTAAATTTTAAGAAAAGCTATGTTTTTCTTCTCATTATCTTCAAAATTCTTTAGTACACCTGTTTGCTCATACCAGAAAAGACTTTGCAACAAAGCATAAAAAAATCCACAGTACAGAGAAGTAAGACAATGCTTCTGATTAAAAAATAAATTTTTTCACACTTGCATTGTGTTTGAAGTGTAAATTAAAAAGTGCTATCAGGCACCCAAGTAACATTTAAGAACATTTATGTGCACATACTGAAAGCAAAACAGAAATAAATAAAAAGGATACAATTGCATGTTTGTGGTTTTCTTCAATGTTTTCTAACAAATAGAGATCCAGTAGTGCCTGAAACGAGAAATTTAAAGTTTTTAAAGAAAAAAAAAAACTCCAATCCTTCATAAGTCATTTGCTTTTGTGTGCTTTTTGTTGTTGTTGATTTGTTTTTTAAAGGAGTATAACACTCACATGTAAACTAACAGGTGGGTATTTCCCAGTTCCTCCTTCATCTCTCCGCCACAGTTTCTCAACTTGTTCTCCTAACTGGGAAACCATTCCATCAATCATCAAGCAGTCAGAATCCCATTTTCCTCTGGAACAAAAAGTAACAAGGATTTGGACAGAGTAAAACACTAATTCTGATGTTTCAATTTAAGAAAAAAAGTAAACCACCAACTCTTCTAAAGCAAAGAAAGCAAACAAACATACAAAGCTGTGAATATCACTTGAAATATACATGCAAATATGTGAGTTGGTTGAGAAATGTTCAGTAAGTTCTATTCAATTATTATAGGAGCTGAAAACAAGAATCTTAAAAGAAGTTTTATTAAGCTAAAAGCTGCAATGACCCTCTAGTTCTGAGGCTGTTTCAGGCTGTGTTACTTGCCATACTAAAGGAACTGTAAACAAAGTGCCAAAAGTAATCCTCCTCATACTATCTAAAAGAAGAAATTTAACAATATCAAAATACCACAACTTCATAACATCTATACAAAACCTCAAATTGAGTGTTCCAATATAGCAACTGATACACAACTTAATGAAAATTTCACATTTTGTTTTCAGTATCTCTCTTTTGTTACTGAAAAATGAGGGTTGGAGTTAGATGATGTTTAAGGTCCCTTCCAACCCAAGCCATTCTACGAAATACTGTTATTTTCAGAAAGCTGGACATACAGGTAAATTTTAGTATCATCATAAGCAGCATGTATGTTTCTACAGACATACCATTACAATTATGTATGTCTGAACTTTTTAAAATTACATTATTCCATAGACCACCGGTCTTCTACTGACTGTTTCTGCCCTTTAATTTCCCCAATGATCAAAAGCAAAAAAAAAAAAAAAAAAAAAAAAAATAAGTGATTTTTATCCAATAGCCAGTACTATGCTAGGTATGTCAACTACAAGTAATTCTGATTATCTTATTAAAGCACACAAATGTACTTGTGAGTAGGAGACTTAGGCCAATACAATTATTACCATCTATTACCAGTCAATAATACAAATGTTTTTTTTTTCATTTATTTTCAAAAACAGGCTTTATTCTATGTCCAAAATAATTGTTTTGTGAGTATTGTGTTTTGCGGTTGACATTTATAAAAAAAATGACAAGAAAATAAACATAACTATTTCCTCATCATTTTCCCTTAAGCTATAAAAAAAAACAAGGACTGGCAGTAAGCAGAAGTATACACACACATTTTAGCACAGGAAAGTAACCTCTGTATTCAACAGAACACATGCATCACAGAATTGAGTACTGCTGACAAATGCATTAAGCACAGCAAATACAACTGTTGATATCAAAGCTATTCACTTTCACTTCTGAATTTTCAATGGAAGTGTTCCAGAATTGTCTGGTAAACTTTACCTTGACAAACGCTCAAGTTTCTGTCGATGACCAGCATAGTAGCTCTGAATCAGAGGATAATTGTAGAAAGGTCTAGACATGTGCATATCATCATCTACAGGCAGTAAAGCAAGAACAAGTTAAAGTAGTATTGTATTAAATTTAAACAGAAGGTCATAAAAGCTAAACATCAAGAAGCATAAGCAAGCCTTCAGCTTTGAAAGAAACTTTGTTTCTGCCTTTACTAGAACAGAAGGCACAGGATAATTCCTTCTTGTCTCCACTGTCACTTGAAGTTTACAGTTGATATAAAATTCAGAACATATACTGTAAGCTAATGACAGTAAAGTCACCTATTAAAAAAATCTCAAAGGGAGCATCTTTTTAAAATACATAGTGCGAGCATTTTAAGACTATTAAGACTGACAATTAAATTTATATTCCATATGAATAAAGAATTATTGCCAATGCTTCCCCCCCCCCCCAAGCAATAAAAAGGTTCAAAACTTGCAGGTAATGCTTTTATTGTTTAAAAAAAAAAAGAATTCCAGTATTTGTTGTTTAATAGTAATTTGCTTAAAATACTAGATATTTCATGTTTTTGACCCAAATTACCTCCTTGAAGTCAAAGGCCTATTGCTATTTTTAAAGAACATGCAGGAAAGAAACTGGTTGCATTATTCTACACTACGCATTTGAAAAAACAGTGAAATCTCTATTTCACCAACAGAACTTCAGCATACACTATCACTGAAACAACACTATTTGTTATTGATGAAACATTTACAAGACTGTGGCTAAAAACACGTTTACAGGAATCACTGGACAGTTTCCTTGTTACAAATGTATTACAGTTGAAGCTTACCTAAACCCTCTGGTAGGAGACTGGATCGACAGAACCAGATGACTACTTGTGCATACAAAGAAATGAGGCTAGTTACCATCTGCTTATTTGTCAAGTCTGTAACACCTTAAAAAAAAAACAAAATTTTTTTTTAAACCAACTCCACAATACTAAGTAGAAAGCATCAAAACAATATGGTAGAAATCTCTGTATCACTTTCTTATTTGAGGGAAAAACCACAATCATCACGACAACAAAAAATAACGCTCTGAGAAGCACGAGATTTACTAAAAGGTTAGAATTTAAAAAAATAAATTTAAAATCGAGTCTGAACTACTGAATACACTCATAAGACTTTTTTTTCCATACAGCAGTGATTTTTAATATGGCAAAATATTTTTTTCAATATGCTACAATTTATAATATAAAAACCTGCAGAAACTTCAGCAACTTTTCTTTTAACAAGTTACTCATCTATGCTTCCTTTATAATTTGTAATGCAGTATTTGTATTCAACTGTGAGTTGCTAGCTAAGAACTGAAGAGGATAATTTTAAGCATTACCATATATATAATTGTTGTAGTTTCAATCTAGTTGCTTACATAGCTTCTTGCTGAATGTAATCTCCCTTACTTGCACAAAACTCCAGAACAAAGCGTTTCCCTGAAGAGATGCATATTAAGCGGTATTCACAATTTCTCACTCAGAGCTCTTCTCCTACCTAAACTTGACTGTCTTCTGAGCACCAAAACCAACAAAAACTCATGTTTCCACAACTACAACCCAAGTGTCATTCCAAATGAGAATCTGAACTTAACAATAGAACATATGAAAGATTTAGTAATACCGTTACAAACCTTTTTCAGTAAGCTCTTGTGCTTCTGCTAGGAAACAGTTTAAGACTGTGCTAAGGTTGCTCAAAACCAACTGGCAGTGCTGAAGAGACTGTATTGTTTGTGGGTCAATAAAGTTGCAGGAGCCATCGAACAGTGGAACACCTTTTCAAGAATAAATATTAAATTATTAGCCTATACAGTAATTCCAAACAAAAATTTCAAAGTACATTTAAAGAATTTGGTACCATATCATAGAGAGTCAGATTATTTAATATGCTCAGTTCAAAAGGGTAATTTTATGATTGCAAAATGACTACAGCAATACTCACAGATTTGGTCAAATTCATCTTTTGTATAAATCACTTTGTTCCACGTCCACTCAAGAACAAACCGTAAACTAGCAGCAGAACTTGGCTGCTCTTTAAAAAACAAAAAGAACAAAAAGGAATGAATGACCGAACAACTTAAAACTCTAAAATATAAAACAAAATCAACGTAAGATGTATTACCTTCAGATGTCCAATGTTTAATGCATCCAGTCAGAAGTTCTAAAGAACTTGTCTGGACAGCAGCTGACAATACAGCTTCTAATTGCTCCTCCTAAATATAACAGGCAAAATAAAATGATTGTCTTACGTACTTGTGATGTCTGAACCATCAATAATAAGTGTTTCTACGTGTAAACTCATATAGACACTAAAAAGTCTTTTAGTGCATACTCAACTAATTCCACATCCCTTTTCTTAATTCTAATCACAGGCTTGTTGGTTTGAGGAACACATTAGCTTTTCCTCTGATATTTCAACTTACTAATTCTAACCTTTATTTGCATGCCTCTGCATTATAGTCTTAATTTACTGAGCTCCAATGAACTATTTTTGGTAACATCCTCTGCTAATATCCATTACGCATTTTGTGCTTGTAAGTTTTCCATCAGGAATGCATTAATATGCAATGTTTGCACTAGAAGCAGTGAAGCTAAGGTCAAGCTGCTTTCTAGACTATGAAGACATGAGACAGTTTCAACATCAGAACATTAAGCCATAATTTTCTAAAATGATAGAAAAGAAGTGAAATGTAAATTTTAATAGATTTAGATTTTATTTTAAGCTGTTCAAAAAATTGCATTATAATGTAGTGGTAATCATTTAGGAGGATAACAGCTATGCACAGAAATAAAATATTAAGGGGTAGTTTATTACAGCTGGTCCTCTGATACTTCAAGTGAAACAATCCTTCGTATCATTTTACTGAGTTTACTCTTAGTTTGTGTTTTTGTTATTTTTTTTTTTAGAACACATTCAAAACTATGCTTCCCTTCCAGGTAAAATCATTATGATTAAAGCAATCTCTGCACATTAGAATAAACATGGGACATTTCCATCTTTTTTTTTGGAATTGTTTCAGACAAGGAAACACAACAATAGAATACTCACAGTGGCAAACAAAACTCTAAACCAAGCTTCTTGACCATAATCCTGAAATTTGTCTTAACTAACATCCAAAAGAAACCCCTGCTCAAATTACAAGTCTGAGTGATATTTTCACAATTCAACAATGATTATTAAAAAAAAAAATCCCCTAATTACTTCCAACCTGTAGTTGACATCAAAACATCAATTTTGAATTTAAGACTATACATCATGCTTGCAAAATAAACAGTCTAAAGGCCAGGTCAACTTGATGAGAAATTTCCTTCAGCTGCCAGACTGTTTAAAATTGTTTTTTGCCCCAACATACCTCCCCGAATCTGGTGAAGAATGCAAGAGACTAGAAGATGAGGGCAGTAGGAGGACTGCCCTCCCCTGCCTGTTTATCACAACAGTTCCCTTTCTCATGAAACACTTCAGATGACAGAAAGGTTGGTGTACTGCAAATGGAACACCTATGAAAGAGGGGGCTGCAAACACTGTAGTGGGATAAAGCAGATAAAAAGCAGTGGGTGTCAAGTTATCAGGTCTTAGAGTTTCCAAAGCCCTGTCAGACAATATGGATGTACTTCCTCCCACTCCTGATTCCTGATAAGCACTCACCTGACTCAGACTGGATGGCTGGACGTCAACTAGTCTTGGAGACAACAAGCCAGCTATAAGACACCTATTGTAGCTATCACAAATGGCTTCGCTTATTGAAGGACCAGATTTCTTTAAAAAATTCAAGGTCTGAAACATCAATCAAAAATTACAGATTAAGACATCACTGTTATTTAACCATTAAGGTTCTAAATAATCATTGAAAAAAATAAGTTTTGACAAACTACCAGCAAGGTTGCATCACTAATATGCTTTAGGTTAGCGATCTGAATAAGTATTACTATGTAGTCTTAAAGATGGAAGCCAAACTAACAGTTACGGTTTATAAAAATCCTGTTCAACACAAATCAGCCCTTACAATATTTTATCTAGGTATTTTCTAGCTTCTTTATGTTGACCTTTCCTTTTCCTTAATTACTGAAGCAAAATACATCCTATATCAATGAAAACTAACACATTTTTAAATCACATTTTGGAAGATCCTTTCCATGGTTGTTTGTGCTGAAGCTGATCAAGGAGTTCTGTGGGATGGTGTTCTTTAGTTCTTAAGTATTTACCTGTGTGCAATGAGATATGTAACTACTTATGTTGGAAATATTTAGCAAGCTAAAAAAAAATGACTTGTTACAATTTGTGTGGTGGCTCAGAAGTTATTACTTGTCCAAGTTTGGAAGAAAAAAAAGACATTCAATCTTTTTTTTTTTTTTTTTTTTTTAAAACTTTCTCTTCTCTCCATCTTCCTGTTTCAAGTTAATCACAGATGAAAACCACCCTGACTGATGTATCAATCAAGAAGCAACAGCTTTCCCTGACTTCTACAAGATTGTTATTCTTGTTCCTAAGAACAACTTTCTTTTCTTTTCTGGACATCGAATCCTTCATCATGCTCACGAGTAGTCAATGGCAGTTTTCAGTCCCCGAAGTAGATCTAAAACATAACCATTTACTTAAAACTGGCAGGATGCAGTTGCAATTCTGTCAGCGGGTGGGCAGGATAAACACAAAATGGCCTGATGCTGAAAACAGTGCAATAGAAAAACAGGAAATGCACGCTTCTTGACATTCGCCATGAAGATACAATAAAAGATCACCTCCTTCTGGAAGCCAGTGCAAGTCATGTGAACAACTCCAGAGTTCAGCAAGCACGTACCATCTGCAGAAACAAAGAATGTTTGTTAAAACCCTATACTCTCACCATTTCATTACGGCCAGTTTACATTTGTAACACAGCAATATATCTGGAAATATGTGAGTACCCCCCCTTTTTTTTTTCTTCCTTTTTTTTTTTTTTTCCAGGTCACTTACAAACATTTAAAAAAATATTATTACTGCACGTATAAATTTTATCTCCAGTGTTACTGTTGTTGGAAGACCTTCAGCTTAAAGTAATTTGATTTTATAACCATCACGAATTCACAGGCTATGTTACATAAGCACGGAAACCCCAAAATGTCTCTGGCGTGTTACACAATATTAAGTACCTTGTTGGTACAGCATAATCATAGGTTGGGTTTATGGTTTTTTGTTGATTTTTAAAGTGACAAACATTGAAAAAGAGAACCAGTAAATGACATTTGACCTCAATTCTTAAACTTATCCCTATTAAACACAGTGAAATACCTACCAAAGTTATAGGTACTTGGATTAAAAAACTGCTCAGGCGGTGGATAAGAAGGAGGAACTCCACGACTTAAACTCCGCTCATGTACCAGAATATCCAAAATGAGGTTTGGAGAAGTCATACTTATTACAGTATCCAATGACCATAAGGCAAAATATGGGCAATTATGAAGGAATTCTTCTGGCCTTTAAGGAAGCAAATATATAATTTCAATACTAACATTCAAATTAAGTTATTTGTAAGGACACTGAAAACAACATAATAAAAATCTACCTTAGTGAATCTGGCATTTGAGCATGATACCAGCGATTAATGTCAAATACACCCAAATAAGTAGATGGCTTTCCCTGACCATATGTATTCACTTGCCAGCTGAAGATTGATACACTGGTGTCAGGAGATATTACTGTAAAAGACAAGAAATTGTGTCTCAGTAGTAGAAAATATTATATTTTTGATATTTTTAAAGCATCACTTTCCATTTTAATTCTTTTGTATCACTCATGAAAGACAACACCTACTAAAAATAAAAAAATTGGTAGGATAGCATATATATCTGTGATAGATTAGTCATACTGCCCCTTTTTCTTGTTAAGACTGTATCAGTTCTAATCAAAATCAAATATATAATTGTTAGGCAATTAAGTTTTCCGTATATTACTAATTGAGATATTTGGCTTGATAAATTCTTTACCAAAAATATGCTAGGAACATACATATTGCTACTTTTAGAAACTTTGTTTTTTTTTTTAAAGACAAGTTTTTAGAATGAACCCTTCTCAGAAATATATGACAAGTGGAGAAAATCCCAAATGTTTATTAGATTTCAACATACTGTTTATAGAGGATGGCATCACAATTGGAAATGCAAGTTGACATTTCAGGACTAAATCAAAGATAATAAACAGAAATAGCCTTGCCAAGATCATGCAAGTGTTTTCTCTGTAACATCGGACGTAAGTCCAGTAAAAAAAAAAAAAAAAACAACAGAGGGGGGAGAGGAGAAGTGGACAAGGGAGTAACACAATCAAAACAAAAAGCTTTGAAAATTATCACCGCAACAGTCTCAAAGATATGGACAGCGCATAACTGATTTTGTAAGCCCAGATATGTATCTTTAATTTCTGTAAGATAATGGAAGAAGTGCCAAGAGGGTGTTGTTTTTAGTTTGTTTGTTTTTTTTAACTGCACATGTGGACACAGAAAGCTATTAGTAAAGAACTTATAGGTGTAGGAATCCATTAGCTTTAGAGGAAAAAATGGACAGGCAGATGCAGATATAGGTCTGAACAGAAAGAAAAATATCCAAATAACAGTCCTAAGGAATAAAGAAAATGATCTTATTGTTCTAAGCAGCGAGCAGAAACAATATCTGGAGGGATAAAAGACTGAGTAGTATTACACAAATCACCATGCTATACATTGCCATAGCATGTCAGCAAGCATAAAGCAAAACCTATTTTTTTTCCTAAAGAAGTTTCATTCTATAATCTTGCAGCTGCCAATACCAACGTATTCATCTTTGGCCCTAAAACAGACCAAAGACACTAAAAAGCACTTTTAAAGCAGCCAGAAAAAATCATTACTGACTAGCATGTCACAAATAATAATTAATTCCTGCAAGCCTGCATCAACCAATTTTAAATATTTTAACAAACTTAGGAAAAGCAAATTCACTTTTTCATAAAACTTTAATGTTCCCATCATTAAATGAAAATATTTTTTAAACATGTCTTTACTTCTTCAAAGAATGAAAGTGAGCTGTAGCATTCAATGCCAAATAATTTTTACCTGATTTGTTTGTCTAAAGCGCATCTTACTCTCTCAAAAAGATTGCCTTCTGCAGGCAAATACCTTTTATTTTGTTAGAACAATAAGTATTTTTTTTCTTGAACAATTCTGCTTTTTATTTAAACAAATCCATTGCATTAATTCTCATGGCACACTGAAGCTCCCCTTAAAAAAGTTACTTCTTTCCGATTTAATACAACAAGTAGCTTGGCTACTTTCAGGTATTGATACTTAGATAACAAAGATGAATCATGAATTTGACAGCTGAACAGTACTGTAACAGTTTAAATTGAAAACTGGCTGAAGAAATGCAGAAAGAAAGGGATTATTGAACTTTTTTTTTGTTTTTATTTTGCTAACAGCTATGACATCTACTATTTTTAAGTACAAGTAATCTTTTCCTTCCACTGAATTTAAAATTTATCTTATACATTTGAGTCTTCCTTGAACACTGTCAGCAGGTCAAACTTATTAAAGACCAGCACTGTGCTTTAATAAACAATGTCCAAAGTACTTTTTACCTGCAAGTTTTAAAAATGGCTAAGTGTCAAATACTTTTTTAAAAAAAGAAACGCACAATTTCTGACTTTACAAAATTCACTCAATACCAGATTTCTTCATTGCACTGTCCATTTCCATCTTTAAATGTAACTTAAGCACCCCATTTTTCTTTTTAGATAAGCCGAACAGGCTATTCTACACAGATATTTAACTTTCAGACCGTGGGTACAGAACATTCATTGTTCAGATTCCAAAACCATTCCTTTTGGAATAACCAAACATGGACATCACAACAAACCTTCGTTAACGCTATCCTCTCTGTCAACGTGGTTGCGAAATTTCTCTACAGTCTGACAGCTGAGTAATTTAGTATTGCTGCTCTGTCCTCTCAAGGGAAAGGCTCCACCTGTGAGATCTAAACTGTACCTTTCATCACAATATTCAAAGCCCTGGGGAAAAATAAGAGAAGAGAGAAATAAGGTCATTTTGAAATGAAAATATACGTTACACCTAAAACAACTGTACATATCTCTAAATATAATACAGATGTGATGTTGTGTATTTCCCACTAGATTATTTCCAATAGTAAACAGAAATTACATCTGATCTGCAAGCAAATTTAAAAAAAAGTAAAATCATAGTGGGGAAAATTGGTTATAAAGACTTTCCCCATTTTCAAAGCACAGCATTTCTCTAACATTATTCAGTTCTAAAAATGTTTTGCAGAATTTCTTCCAAACTCAAGGGTTTGTTACAGATCTAAATACATATCTACAAATAGATACCTGAAATAATGCAATACAGATGCAAACAAAGTTCTTTGCTCCATGTCTTGATTACAGAACCCATGAAATTAAAGAAGTTACGGCATCACAGCAGCTAAAGTTCTTTATTTATTATTAATATTAACTATAAGCACACCAGAGATATAGAGATAATAGAGATATTAACTATAAGCACACCACTAGAGTGAACACACATCCCCCTGGAGTAGCTATGAGAAATTTCTTACTGATCAACAATCTTGTATCAAGCCATGTAAGTTCCTACTAGCCCCTCCTCTAATCTTGTCAGACTAATGGATGAAATATCCCTTGGTTCCTTCACCAAGCACAGCCAACAGCAGAAGAGGAAAACAGAGATGAAATGAGGTACACATGAACAACACATCTAGGATCACAAATTGCTTCAGAATGGGCAAACTACTTAGACATATTCAGAGGTTCAACACAGTCCTGCTGCAGTTTCTGATAGCATCATTTTCTAAAGTAAGCATTAACTGAAATACTGTCTTTCCAAATGCAGCATTGGTTCAAACTGTCTGCCGTGAAACACATCAGTGTGTGCATTGTGGACAAGCAACAGCTCCACAACTTCAAATCAAACAAAAAAAAAACCACCACCACAAATAAATAAGGAATGCCAAAACACAGAAACAACCCTAAAACCCAAACAAACAAACCAATCCCAAAATCAATTCTACCAGATTCTACCCAAGTTTCCTAAGCTTTTAGAACTCTGAAATGAGCTGGAACAAAACAATACAGTCTCACACGGCACATCTAATTCATCTAGCCTCAGAAGAGGCCAACTTTCTCTTTGAAGAAACACTACAAATAAATATCAAAACTGTCTTTAAAAAAAAAAAGTCTTTAATTACTAAAAAGAAAAATGCTAAAGTTTACCTTGAAGTACGCACAGTCCATTCTATCAAGTAACTTCAGAAATAATACACACACATACAGATGAGAAAATATAAAAGGTCTCCCTGAAAAACTAGCACAAAACCTAATTAAATCTCACTTCTATTATGGAGGGAAACTATCCAAACAATTTTTAATAAAACGTTTCCCTGAAAAAAAAGTCCACCATTCCTGAAGTTTGTTTCATCAAATAAACTACTAAAACTAAATAAACCTGCTAGAGATGAATTTTAACTGCTGGACAATTCTGCTGTTAGATCACAGAATCACAGCATGGCTCAGGTTGGAAGGGCCCTCTGGAGGTCATCTGGTCCAAATCCCTGACCAAGCAGGGCCATCTGGAGGTGACTGGAGGACAGAACTGTGAGTGGTTACCAGAAAGATCTGCTAAATGAATCCAACTGATTTTCAGAAAATCTAAAATATGCTCATAACAGCAATTATCATTGTGCTTAGGCCCAAGTCCTTTTCATACCTTTCTGTGCATGCATCTGGATGTTTTAAAGGAAACTGCTAATCAAAATCATCGGGACTTCTCGAATATAACTTTTCTACATTATTTAAGAATCAAACATCTATGCAGCCAGGTTAAAGGGTACTATTCCCTTTGACTTAAGATTCCAGATCTTGAAGCGTAAGGAAAAGGATTGAAAGGTCAAAGGATCTTTTAGTTTATGAAATGACAATTATTTTAACTCAGCACAGAGAAGTATCACTGAATACGTGGATACCTGTACTACTTGACATTTTGAGTAACTTCCTAAAGGCTAGTTCCTCACAAACTTGGGGGGGGGGGTTGGAAGTCAAACAATTCCTGCCCAAGAAAACTTCTGCAGCATTACAGCGCATGCTAATTTTTCCACTGAGGAAAGCAAATCTATGTTAAGGAATATAGGAAACTAATACAGGAAAGAAATCTTTCATGCTCCTATAAACTCAACTCAATGACCAAAGGCCAACAGCATTTTTCTGTTTACTCAAACTTCACCTGGCAAATGGGAACAATTTTTATACCTTCTGTCCCTGAAGACAAACAGGAAACTTGACTCGGACAGCTGTGTAGGCATATCCAAGTATTAAGACCTTCAGAAACTCACTGAGAGCTGTAGCACTGGCTAAAGTGACACTACATTGGTCCCTTGTGTCAACTGCAGAGCACACCCCCTTGTCCTGACCTGTCTCAGTCTTTTTTAGTTTGTTGACAGTAGGTGTTATCACATCTTGGTATGAAGCTGTATGTTTACGTGGTTCATATGGAAGCTAGCTGAAGAAGTCAGCTATCTTTTCTCCCCAGCACGCCCAGCTGCTTCATTCTCTCTTCAACCACCTTGTAAGACTGGTCCCAGTTTCGCATTTCCAGAACACTTACTGGGAAGCAGAAACAGCATAGGGGTAGAATATCGCAAATCCAGAGAATGGTACCTGATACCTCTTAGAAGAATATGAATGAATTACTTGTTGCAAGGTCTGCAGAAGGTTAAGTGTCTTAAATTAACTACACCACAGTTCTCTCCGGTCACAAGCACGTTATTTTATCGCTCTGCTTATTTTTATTTTTTTTTAAAGAGCATCAACTGGAATTGCTACTGAATCCATTTTTAAAATCTGCTGAACCATTTTGATCCTCTGAGCTAAAAACTGACACATGTCATGTCTTGTTCAGACAAGTAAGGTGACCAAGACAAAAAACTGCTGAAGAGTAAAAGGACCCATGTTCTAACATTAAAGCGTTGAGATAGAACAAAGTAGCCACAAGAGGAACGGACATAGACAATTTTTTTCCAAAGAAGCACACACGACATGGTACCACCTCTGCCACTGCCAAGACTGAAGCTAAAAATAACATTTAAAAGAGCATAAAAAACAAAGAAGTACAAAAAATGGAAACAGAGAAAGATTAAAGAAGTTTTCTCCTATCAACCTGCCACACCGCTTAGAGCACTGCAAGAAATACAGAAGTGAACTGTAGCGAAAGCCCTTTTAAAAACTAAAAACCCAGTAAGGGTGTGCTCTGTTCCTCTAAAGCAAGGTATATTAATATCATAACAACAAAAATCACACAAAAAAATAAGAGATGGTATCTGTATTTAGAACCTACTGAATCACTTGGAGATATTTATATCTTACCAGCGTGATAGGTAATGCTTTTTAAAGAAACACCACCTTTCCCAATCACCTATACTTAACCTACTCAAAATCAACATTTACAAATGAGGAAGGAGCTTTGCTGTACATAAGGAAAAAGGTCAGAATTTATACTCAATTTTTGCCTTTGTTCTAAACAATCAAAGGGCACAACCCCTATAAAAACAGAGTACCATGACACAAGAATCATAACTACTGAGGATACTCAATTTAAAAAAAACTATCAAAATAGGAGGAAAGAATTGCTCCAAGTAAGATGACTTGACTTAAAGGGATTTTGAAAGAGATTCAAGCATACAGAATTACGTTTTGCTAGAGACAGTCATTAAACAGATTAATCTTATTTATATCTGTTAGATTTAACCAGCATCGGTATCCAATACCTCACCTATATTTTAAACACATTATTTTTGGAGCCAGTTTTAACAATTTATATAGACTCTTTTGACCAAATCATATTACTGCTTACTGTATTCACATATTCTGCTGGCTTTAAGAATAGATTTAACAGGAAATCCAATCAAGATGTATAAAGAAGGATCTTTATAGCTACTATGCTTCAGGATCAACACTGAAGACACTATAGGTGCATTCCCTTTACAGTCCGGCTGATGAAATACAAAAGAAAAACAACAATATAAAACAAAAGATCAGGAAAAGAAAAAAAGATACACAACTGTATTTTTAAAAAGGATTACAGACAGAAAAGCTTATTCAAGTCTGCAGTTCGGCTAAACAAACAAAGCTACTCAAAGCCCTTCTTCTCTCACTACACGCCATTAATTTAATGTTTTGGTTAAGGATAATTTTATTTGTAAAACCTGTTTCCTCTTTGGAAATTGAGTTTATAGGAGCTCTTAGCAAATGAATCTAGTTTGAACACATGACATCTGAGTTTAAAATCATATGACTTGTTTTCAAAATGCCTGGACAAAGGTCATGACCAAGAGGAATCAGCTAAAGATGGTTGTTTTACTCAGCTCTGAATTTTGATAGTATTACCCTGCCAACTTAATTGATACTCCCTTAGAGAAAATTACTGTTGTCATATTTTCACATACACACACGTCTTACCTCATACATGACTTGTCCTGATGCCAAGCGTTTTCTGTCACCAAATGCTAACTGCAGCAGATGTAAACTCAAAACATCACCTTCACTGAAAAAGGTACAAATTATGAAATTTGATTAGAAAGCTGCTTTATAGTCCTCGTTATCATTTTTATCAGACCTAGACCAAAGTTTTCTTAACAGTGTGCTCTGGCAAAGAAGAAAAACACCACTTCCCTAAACATGACAATAGGTCACATTTAGCTCCTAAAACATAAAGGAGGAAATCTTGACACTAATAGCTCCACAGCAGCAAATGCTAACCATATAATTTGAAAGCTTCAATATGTTGTATATACTAAAAAATGTTGGAAATAGTTCTTCACAGTGAAGAGTTCTCAATCCAAACTGCTTTCAATTTAAACTTTAAAAGATTGCAACTCTGTGAACAGCTGAGTTGACAAAATAGCTTGCTAATGGTGAAAGAGGGATATCTCTCCTTTCCCCTATCACAAAATTTCAGTCCCTCTCCTGCATATACTGCACCCTTCCACATACTGGTTTGCTTCATTAGCCCAGCAGGAAACCATTTACTTTTCTGCTGAACAGGGATGGTATTCTGCCAGATGAGCTGAACTAAACTCATGGAGGTTCCAAAGACTGCTAAAACTGGCAGACGGTCATCAGCAATACTGTGACTCTCCTCCTTTAGGACAGCAGGCTGTTGTATCGGCACATTTAGTGTTCTAGATTTGCAGCCTAAACTGCTTTTAATACCACACTGTGAGTATCAAACAAATCATGAAGCAGTCATCAAGGAACAAAGGAAATAATTATGCATGCAAGCACAAAAATATAGCCACTACTGTTTCACCTTCTTTCTGAAACTCTGAGCAAAGTAGGAACTGCATGAACCCAAGGCTTCCAGAGAACTCTCTAAAAATACAGACACACATTTCTACAACAGCAATTTCAATAAATGCAGGAAACGTCAACAGTCAAAACTAAGATAAAGTATGTAAAGAAAATGACAGATTTACTAGTGCTCAAATACAGTGGCATTACACACCTAGTTAAATCCCAAACTCAAGAAAAAGACAAAGACTACAACATGATAGTCAATGTTTATTCATTCTCATGGACTGACTTCTCGGAAGTTTCAAACTACAAATGAAAGAAGAAATTTATTCTATAATAAATGGATTTCTGAGGTCATCGTTATTTTAACTAGTAGTTATTTGTTAAAAACTGTAAAAATGGCGTTGTAAGCTTAAAACCTTCTGTACTGGAGAAAACACCCTGGATATTTAAACAAAGTAAACATACATATTTTAACTTAATTCAATGAAATATAAAATATATACTCTAATTTACCTTTCTTGCGTAGATTGAACAGCCCACAAGTAGCAACAATTGCGAGGATCATTTTCAGGCTCTTGGAAAGTAACAGCATATACAGGAATCCTTCCTCCTTCAAGTTGAGAGTGGTACCTACAGGTTTAAATAAGAAAAATAAGAAAGGTAAGTCTATCAGCCAAGGTTGCAGAAGAGTAGAAGCATCTTCTCAGAAGAGTACCTACATGCTTACTCTCATACTTGCATCTTGAACAAGTGATTCAAGGAAGTGACCACTTTTCAAGGACTAGTCAAGAGGTGAAAAGATTATTGTCTATCAAATGCAATAACCTGTGTTTACTACCTTTGCATAAGATAATTCAAACTAGCTTCTCCTAAACAATTACTTCAATTGCTGGGCAAGAGATGATTCCTACTTTTGTATCTTACTTAAATATAGAACTGAAAGTTCTTAAAAATTTAAAACAGTGCCAAACAGAAGTAGCTTCTTGTTTCTTTACTTGGGCTATGCAGAAAAACATTCTTCTTCCAGACTTCTGAATTTTATTTGTAACTTCACAATCTATTCTTTCCAACTAATTATTTCACCGTCTATTTACATATCCAATAATTTCTGGTTAGTCACTGCAGATTTGCTTACGTGAATCCCTTTCTAAATCTGGTCAAGTATTTCAAGAGAGATTCTTCTTTGAAATCATCCCTTAACTTTTCTATCACCCATAAATTTATGGGTCCCTTTTTCTAGTCTCCAAGCATTCTAAGCAAACTTTCATTTGCATGCATCCTTTCCTTGGTACAGACCGATCTCCTGTATCAGAGAAGGCTGAAACATAGGAAAAAATAAATTCTCAGGCACAGGTCAGCTACCGATTTTTCATGTCTCAATAGTTTCACCCTGGACACTTTAGAGAATATTGTAACAAAAAAAATATATTATTAACATATTTCAGCCTTGCAATTTATGCCCTACTCACAGTAAATAGTTCTGAAAAATGCACTGTCTTACAAAAATCAGCTCTATCACATCTTAATTGCCAATAACCCAAACACAAATGCTTTCCACAATTCTTCAATCCAGAGGCACAATAAGGAAAATAAACATAGGCCACTGGGGAGAAAGTGGTCAACTTAATCCATGTATGAATTCATAGTTAGTTCCGAAGAGATTTTCTAAGCATTCCAGGATTATTCTAAAGAATTTCAGTCCCTGACAAAATTTTCTTTAATTTAACATATTTCCTTAAGTTAAGAATTGAGTTCTCTGCACCTCCCTGCAAGCATACAAGCCTACTTACTCCCTCTTCAAAGTTTTCATATTCCATAGTGACAGGTAGCCATCTGAAAAACCCACAGCAAGCAGATTGCTTCTGCTTATGTAGCACAGGGTTGATATTGCTGTTCCTGACGGATTTTGTACTTGAAAACAGAGATGTCGCCCCTCTCTGGTCACAGCTTCTCTTCTTTGTGGAACTTCAGCAGGAATTCCAGTGACAACTTCTAGGTCTACACACAAAAAAAAAAAAATCACTTGATAAAAGAATGTGTTATTCCACTTAGTATGCATGTTAAATACTGACATGACAACACTGATAATCTAATTTTACCATCCCAGGCCAAATATCCATGTATGTAACAGTAATTTGCTATTGTCATTTCATATGTATTCAAAGAACTCTCTGACTCGATTGAAATTCTCACTTGTATTTCAAAACCAGGTAGAAGTGTAAACAGAAAGAATTTTTTCTTGAACTCTGTACATCAGGAGCGTGGGTCTCATGATGAAGCTATTTGAAGTGATATCAACTCCTGAAGCTACTGTTGTAATAACAGAACAGCATATGAAAACTGAATAGGTAAATCAGGTATTTCATTCATCCAAATGCATGACTTTTGGTAAGTTGGATTTATTTTTTAAAATATGCCTACAATTTGCCCCCATGTTAGTTAATAGAACGAAAATACTATTCCCAATAAAAAGAGCACCTCTGACAACTTCCCATCAGACAGCTGCAGTGGCTCAGATAGTAAAATTCCTATACATCACTGGCAAGAATTGGTGACATAGTGATCTTGGTGGAAGACGGCTAGCATTTTTAACTTTAGAAAGAGCATTAAGCCACTCCCATCTTTAACCAGTTCAGGACGTCATGATACCAAACTGCCATCTGCAATCAGTAGTCTGTATGCTAGTATATTCAAAATTGGATCTATATTGTTTACTTAAAAGACATAAGCTTTCTTACATTTAAAATGAGTGTTTCAAGTTGAAAAAAATGCAAGCTTACCGGATGCTTCTATTTCATTCTGACTACAAGATAAATCATCCAAACAAAGGTCAACCAGAAGTATATGTCCAACATCTGTAACCACTGCTGCCACTCCAAAGAGCCATCGCAGACTCTGGTGTAGGTGCTGAGTGCTCACACTGGCTCCTCCATGATTAATTATGGGTTCTATAGCAGTTACCTACAGGAAAACTGTAAGTTAATATTTAACCTGTTTGACGAGCTAAATAGAAATCATTCAACAGGGAAGCCAAAATTAATGCATAAGAAACATGCACTATGATGTAAATGCACAATCATAATACTTGAAAGCAAAGCATTGTTTTCAATTATTTCAATAAAAAAAATCAGTCCTGTACAAAAATCTGCTACTGCCTCTCATTTACTGTATTTCCTACAGCTATTTAATTGAATTAATTCCAATTTAAATGGTACACTCTGTTATTACAGCTTACCAACTTCCCTTTCCTACTTAGAAATAACTAAGAAAAATTTTAAAATTAATTACAAGAGAAACTTTACTGCATTTAACAGCCTTATGTAAGACAAAATAAAATCTAGTTCTCCCAGTGCTCACAGCCTATCAGCACTGTGATATAGTCTATGCCTTCTTTATGAAGTAGCTAATCCTGGAAATCATTTTCCAGGCACATTAATGACAAGAAAACCATCAGAAGTCAACATGGACTGGCCAAAGAGAATCAACATGATAAAGTTCTGTGATGAAATGACTAGACTGGTTAACAAGGGGAGAGCAGTGGATATTGTCCGCCAGGACTTCAGTAAGGCCTTTGACACTGTTTGCTGTCAGATCCTCACAGACAAACTGTTGATATATGGGCTGGGTGAGCAGACAGTGATGCAGATCAAAAACCAGCTGAAGGGCAGAGCCCAGAGGGTGGTGATCAGTGGCACAACATCAAGTTGGAGGCCAGTACCAAGCGGTGTACCTCAGAGGTCAACAGTGGGCCCAGCCCTGTTAAACATCTTCAGTGATCTGAATGATGGGGCAGAGTGTACCCTCTGCAAGTTTGGACACGCTAAAAACTGGGAGGAGAGGCTGATACACCAGAGTGTTGTGCTGCCATCCAGAGGGACCTCAGCAAGTCAAAGAAATGGGCCGAGAGGAACTTCTTGCACTTCTCATTGTTGACCTGCAAAAAGTCCTGCACCTGATCAGGAACAACCCCAGGCACCAGAACATGCCGGGGACCAGCCAGCTGGAAAGCAGCCTTGCAGAAAAGGCCTTGGGGGTCCTTGATGGACAGCAGGTTGGCCACAAGTCAGCAACAGGCCCTTGTCATAGAGAAGAGCGATGGTGTCCTGGGCTGCGTGAGGAGGAGAGCTGCCAGCGGGCTGAGGGAGGGGACCCTTCCTCTCTAGTCTGCACTGGTGGGGCCACGCTGGGGCTACTGTGTCCGTGTCTGGGCTGCCCAGTACAAGAGGGACACGGACGTGCTGGAGGGAGGCCAGTGAAAGGCCACAAACACCGTGAGGGGACTGGAGCATCCCTCCTTTGGGGGAAAACAGAGAGCCGGGGCTGTTCAGCCTGGAGAAGAAGAGGCTTGGGAGGGATCTCACAATGAACACACATCCCTGAAGGGAGGGTGCAAAGAGGTCAGAGCCAGGCTCTTTTCTGTGGTGCCCAGGGACAGGACAAGAGGCAACTGGAACACAGGAGGCTCTGCCTGAACATCAGGAATTTTTTTTGCTGCTCAGGTGATGGAGCGCTGGCACAGGCTGCCAGAGAGGTCGTAGTCTCCTTCCTTAGAGATCTTCAAAAGCCATCTGGCTGCTGTAAAGCAGTCTGCACGTTGCTTTATTTTAAACTGAAGACCCTTAAGCACCTGCAACAGCTTCTGGGACAACACTCACTGCTATGCCAGAAATACAAACACCTGAACACTCCTGCAAAGCTGTACGAGGAAAGAACATAGTCTGTCATTTAGTCTTCTTGCAAAATACAACAGAATGAAAACAGGAAGCTTTATGTCAACAACAACTTTACATCGAACCGAAAGAAGTAAGTGTCCATCACAAGGTAGTCTCTTCCTATATATTTTTTCTCTTCCTATATATTTTTCTTTCCACTGTTGGAAAAAATAACTAAACCCTGAAGACCCCAAAGTCTCCCTCTTTGTTACGACTACACTGCCCAACAATCCACTACAGAATTTGTCTTTCAGCTGTCACAACACTTCTAATCATAGACGTATCTGCAGTTATTTAGATACCTGCATTTTGTTTCATTTTTCCTATGAATCAAATTGAATCTCCAATCTTCTCTGCTACTCAAAGCAGTACAAAAAGCATTTTGAGTATTCAAATTTTTTGCTGCACATCTTGATGACTGTTACGAGGAGAGCACAAGTACAGTACACACCTCACTGCAGCACTACCCATCAGTCAAGTGTTACTTCTGATTTCTCTTTTACCATTTTTTTCATTGTACTACTGGCTCCAAATGAATCTTTTCAATTTTTGCAAAAATGTTTCTGGGTTCTAACACTTCAATTTTCTATGTAAAAGCTCCTGAAACAGCACATTTTTCCACTGTTCTCTGCACTGGCTTTTCACATCCTCCTAGACCACTGCCAGCTCATTCTGGGAATGAACAAAAACAACTCTTCTCAGCTCACTGAATCTGAATGCTACTCTTCTGCCTCACACAAACCGGGAAGATTTGTGAAAATACTGTTCTATAGTTCTGAAACATACAAGCACTGTAAAATTTAATTAATGTTTTAGTTCAAATTTGCTTTTACTGGAACCTAGTTCAAATAGGATTGCAGTAACATTTTTAATTTTCCGCTGCATTTTGCATAGATGTCCAGAGGCAATTAGAGATGCTCCCACAAAACAAAAAGCCATTTTTTTTTCCTAAGTTTGCAACTTTTTTGAATCCTTTCCTTTCTGAATGACTAATCTACTCTTGCACTAAAAGTCAGTTATACAGTCACTATAACTACACTGTATGGATACATTAATGGTTCAACATCTCAGACCAGAGTTACTATAAGCTAGTTAACCTCTACACCTGGCTACAGAAGATATACCCACAGTAAAAACAGTCCATAAATTAAGGTTCTCATTAAAACCTTAAAAAAGCAACAACTCAAACTGCAGAAAGCGATACTAAGAAAAGATTCGCATTTTACTTTTAAAAATAATCAGTGTGGAAGAATCAGAAAAATTTAGGCAGATTAAATCAGGTTATACATTATATACGTGCTGATATGAATTACAGAATAATGAAATCCAAAACAAATGGACAGTAGTCAAGTGCAAGTTTTATCTACTTGTTTTTGCTTACCTTTGCTCCTACACACAACTTAAGAACTTTATGCTCCAATTAGTAATACCTGTGCCCTGTCTATGTTGATGTAATTAATCTAATAGCAAAAAGATAGGAATCAAAACAAAAGCAACAGACCAAACATGCTTGTAATCAAAAACATTTAGGGCAGAACAGCAAAAATTCAGATAAGCTTTGGCTTTATCCCAAAATTCATAACCCTTATCACAAAACAGCCAACTTCCCCCTGCAAGATTCCTCACATTTTCTCCTGAACAGTTTGCTGCGCCACAGCAAAACTCCCTCATACAACTGATAGCTGTAACTATATTCAAATGACTTCCATACACACTGATTAAATATGTGACAATGATCCTTCTTAACCTACTTTCATTTTCCTATTCCCAGCTCATTCTATTTAGATTTAAGATATAAAACTTCAACTTGAAATGCATGTGACTGTGCCTAAGTCACTCACTGCAGAACAGCTATGGAAGTCTGAGATACTTTAAAGACAGTACTTCTGACAGAAATTAACCACTTAGGAAACATGTACTACAGACACTTCAAAGCACTTTTTTCTTTTTCAATCTGACCAGGAAAAAAAAAAAAATCAATACCTTTTTTGAACTTGGAGAATTAGATAAACTGAGAAAACCCGTTTTACTATCAGTGTAACTCTAAAAACAATGGTATTGTTAGGCCCCTCCTTTTACATCAAGACTCTCTTGCCTGGATGCTCTGAAGTTACAGTATGTTAATACAGCACAGAAAAAAATACCTCCTACAAAGAGATGCTCCAAAGCTTTTCCCAAAACAGAACATAGTAAGATAAAAGCTTTGCTTCGCTGATTAACAAGTACATACCCTTCCTGGAAGAACAACTGCTTTAACCACTCTTGATATTCCAAGGTCGTACAGACAGAGAACACTTCCCTCTGCTTCTTCCAATCCCACCAATAGCCCAGCTCTCTTCTGCCAGGAGAACTCCTTTACCACTCGAACAGTGGGAGGCTGTTCATTCACTCCACTGAAACGATATGCAGAGATCCTCTCTCCCGTCACAGAGTTCACTACCTCAAGTTGAGGACCACATGCCAACCATGCCTGGCCATTTCTCCCTGTAAGAGAAAAGAAAGCTGACTCAAGAAAATTGCCAGCAGAGGACTGAAAACAACTTCAAAGTCATCGTCCCCTTCCCTCAATAAAAGTAGCTAGCAGAGGAAGACTAACTTATGTAATTTTGGTCAACTCTTTAAAATCACCCATTGAAATCCTCAAGCAGCACACCTTAAAATTTACAACCTTATTACTTGGCATTCGCACTTGTCATCCCTGCAGCGAATGATTTTGATTTTTGGGGATAAGGATTACAATATACTGATCCAGTCTTTACGCCATATTTGGCTTGGTTTTGCTAAAAACCATCTGAATACATAAGGATATTCAAGTCTTCAAGCATATTTCAACTGTAACATTCATTCTAGTTTATTAATTTTACTTGACATAACCCTGCTTTGGGTATGGATTTGGAATTTGAGAAGAAATTATCATAAAGTGACCGTAAATGCATTAGTAAATTACAAATTTTACCTGTGCTGATTACCAAAGGATTTAGAGTTTTTGTGTCACAGAACTACCTCAAACTCAAAGAAGTATTAACTCAATTACTACGTTTACGGTCAGGTAGGTGGATTCTACCTGGTCTTAACAGAAGCCTAGAAATCCAGATAGGCACCTAGCTCTACTTTCTGATCACACAGAAAGAAAAACTATCTAATCTGCTTAGCCACTTCAGAAACTCTCACTGGATATTCACCTGCATCCCATTCAAGAGTTTGGAAATAATGGCTGCAGTGCCTAACATTCTTAGCCTCTTCTTTCTGTTTTACTCAGTTTGGAAAATATTTTTTTTCTTCTTTTTTTTGTCTCTAACATTGTAAAACTATTTCCACGTGGTATCATGATGGTCATATAGCTTGTGCTGGTGCAAATAAATATAGCCCAAGACAACACTATTACTTGAAAAATTGTTCTTTAGTTAATTAAAAATTGAGGAAAGCTCACTGATTCAGCATGTTTAAGTAAATGACTTTAATAGCACAAGATTATCTCGGCCTTCAATGCAGATTGTTACGATTTTGAAAGTTCATTCTAATATTAGCATTTTAAATAATCAAGACATTCCTTTTATCTTCTCTAAGCCTGATGCATCTCAATAGAACCAATCTAAAGCAGTTGATTGTATGACCCTATGTTTCAGGTAACCTCCAGAAAATAATGACTTTGTACAACAATAACATTTTAAAGGATAAGGCTCACCTCCAGAAAACTTCCCACGCAGCACAGAATCTAGGGTTATCTCATCTTCCCCAAGTGCTTGAATAGTCACCTCAGGAAACTGCAGCAGACTGCTTGTTACCTGAGCCGTTAGGTCTTGCATTCTTCACTGTAAAGAAAGAAATAAATGCAAAAATAGACTCGTGTCAGACAAAAATTTCTGGGATTCACAGAATTTTCATCAATATACAGCAAATAATCTCTTTTACATCACGTGTAGCTCTTCTCGTAAGTAAGGGGGGGAAAAAAAGGCATTCAGAAAAAAAAGCATTGAGTTTTTGACCTTACAACAGAGCAAAGTGACAATCATTTGCTTTTCTAATGCCTATGAGACATTTCAATAAAAAAGCAATGCATAGGTATTGACAGATAAATAGCAGCAAAACAATACACTCAGCTCAAGTCTACTCGCATACCGGATAGTAAGATAGGATTTTAGAAAAATAACTTGTTTCTCTTACAGCATAAGTCACAGCTAATTTTGAAGACTAGGCTCTGGGAATAACACACTTATTAAAGGGGAAATGACTATATAAACAAACATAATTTGTATGAATTGTCCTTCTGTGGAGGATTATCCTCCAAGACCTGGGCATTGGAATAGACTCTATCTAAAGTCACAAGCCTCATGCATTTGAGAATGTGCTGCTGTATCTTCTGTCCGTATACAGAGCCTCCACATGAAGAATAAAGTAACATCTTGAAAAAAACAGTTTCTGGCAAAGCCAGTATTGCAGGACACTGCTTGACCACAAGCCGGCCAGCTTGACCACTCTGCCAGCATTCACAACTAGCACAGATAAATTCCAAGTGGGACAACTTATTCACAGTAGGTTAGCTGAATTTGCTTTTTAGTAATTACATAATCACAGAATGGTTTGGGTTGGAAGGGACCTTAAAGACCACCTGGTTCCAACCCCCCTGCCCTGTTCATGAACACCTCCCACCAGACCAGGTTGCCCAAAGCCCCATCCAGCCTGGCCTTGAGCACCTCCAGGGATGGGGCACCCACAGCTTCCCTGGGCAGCCTGTGCCAGGGCCTCACCACCATCAGAGTAAAGAAATTCTTCCTTATAACTAATCTAAACCTACCCTCTTTTAGTTTAAAACCCCTTCTCCTGTCACTGCAACCACTGATAAGAAGTCCCTCCCCATCTTTCCTGTGAGCCCCCTTTACATAATTATCATCATTTAGCAATGCCAACAGGATGAACTTTTGCACTGCATACAGGTGCTCCAGACAGTAAAATGCTCTGTATGTCAACCAGCAGTCTGGCTTAGTTTACTCATAATGAGTGATTGAACATGTTGCATGAGTAACCCATAATGCCAAATACTAATAGAGACATTCTGGGCTTGTGAATAGCATCTTTTTAATTTCCATCAATGTCCAACTGCTTTCATAGGTTCCTTTGCAACTCTGTGATGCTGAACAAGGAGGAATGACCAGAGAATATAAGCAGGAGAAGAAATTTCAAGAGAGGAACAACAGGACAGCCAGCTGATACATCTGAAAGAGCAGAAAAAGAAGGCAACCAAGCAGAAAAATCATATTCAAGACAAATACAGGATAAAGTAATGGGGATATACTGTGTAATGAACAAAGAGACTACTCAGCAGAGCACATGCAGAAGGAGATAAACAGAACAGATGGAAACAGGAGATAAAACAGATACCAAAAGTAGACTATGTCATTAACTTTAAAAAAAATAAGAAAACCCACCCAAAATGCTTCTCATGTAATAGGATATAATGTGTTCTTATTACTTGGGTTCTTTTTCTGTCAGCAATTGTTATCCATTTTAGAAGACACGTAAGACAAGGAGATAAAGGGAAGAAAAAGGATCCGAAACATGTAGTCTCTGTCCAGGGTCCCAGCGACTTCTACCAGACATGCTGTTCTACTCGGAATCCGGTAAGATTCTGCATTCTGACTAGGCCAAAAAAGACCCACCACCACCAGAAATAACTTCTTTGGTATTTTGCACATGGCAATTGCTTCACAGTCTGATTTACTGTTTTGTTAAAAGTAAGCTGCTGGCTTGAGGAAAGAGTTGTTCGCTGAAGGTACTCTCGTCATCCAGATCATTAATAAAAGCACTGCATTTTTTTTTAAATACTACTTCAAAAACCCTGAAGTAGCCTACTTTAAAACGTTCACCCAGTTGATGCTCCTCTAAGGGAGAACACTGATTCTGACAGCACGTATGAAGGAAGTGTAGAAAACAGCATGCAATTCAGAAAAGAACACGATCGTAGTGAATAAAACCATAAATCTTTTCTATAAATAAGCACTAACGCTTCTGAAAAACAAGTTTGTGTGACAAGCACTTCATGATTACTAAGATGGTATTTCGCAATAGTCGCACGATAGTTCTGTGGAAAAGACCCAACACACATCCCAGTAGGATAGGTGGCATTCCCAACCGCACGCCCTCAGCCCTCCTGCCTTTGCCACTGCCCCCCTGGAGAGGCCAAGAGCACAGAGGAAAGGCCTGAGCTTTGTGTGGCCACACTGGAAATCATATTTTAAGATAATCCAGTGGGGAGATTTGATTTCAAAGAACAAACAAGCCCCACAGTCACCACCCTGAACCAAAGCCAAATGGACTCCTCTTCTCCGGTGGGAAGCTCCCGGCTTGACACAGCGCCGTCCTGCCCGCAGTCCCCTCACGTGCATCCGTCCAGTGCCACCCCCCAGAAACGCCAAACAGGCAACACTCCAACACCTGCATCATTCTTGTAACCTTACATTTAATCACGCTGCAGCTACTTTAAATGCATATAGAAGCATGAAAAAATGCTACAGCACCAGGCATGCCTATGTTTCCTCTAGCAAGCCAACAAGAATTTATGACTTTTGATTTTTCCTAGACATCTGGCCAGGCAATATGGAACTGGGAAGATAAACTCCATGATAAACTATGAACAATATGTATAGTGATCGGGTTATTAGTATGGTTTACTTGCATCATTCTGCTAAGTTTCTGCTCTGATTCTGGGAATCAGAGCAGTGGAAAAACATTTGCTCACAAGAATCCTGTGACTAGGTCAGAAAGAGATAGGCTAAAGGCACGAAGCCTCTCCTGTTCAGAAATACATCCAAAACTGACTGTATTTCAGCCCTCTCTGAAGACAATGACTGCGATCATATTTGTATTCCTCCTGTCTGTTGGAAACCAGATTAGTGTAAAATACCACAGGCTTACTCCATGTTCAGGAGTAAAATCAGCATCCAACCTTTCAGCTGCATCCTACACCAAAGCAGTCTGTGTACACACTGCCAATTCCTCTTTCACCCTAGGTGCTTAAAACTTCACATATCGTGAATTATTCCCAAAGACATGAACGTGTCAAAAAACCCTGAATGATGGCACGATTTTGGATTTGGGCGGGCAGAGGCAGGTGTTAGCAGCCACAGCACAGAACACGCACAAGCCTCCTAACAGACGGCCGGTAGTTAACCAGGCATTTCCAGCATCCTGGCATGCCACCATAAAACGTGTACTTCCCAGCACTTTCACAGGGAGCAACACGACAAGCTGAAAACGGCAAAAACACGTAAAACACAGATGGACAGGCCCAGGCTTTCGGTGACTGTCCTCCCCGTTTGAGTGTTCTGTTCTCTGCACAAGCAGAACAGCACCACACCAGCAACCGCTTGTCACCATTATTCTTCTAAAACTGCATCTGACAGCTTACTAGGTAGAAGGCACGAAATTAATAGGAGCCTGATTAAGTTCATCTCACTGCGTTAAAAAAGCAATCCCCGAGCAAATGAATGCAGCAAAACGAGTCGATGCAGTAGGCGCACGAGGAGCTGTCCTCAGCAGAGCAGGACACGGCACCGTGTGCCCCAACACGTGACAGCCGCCCGCCGGGACCGCCACAAACACCCACAGCGACGGGGTGAATAGGGCACCTGAACGACCACGTTGCACTACAGACAGGGCGCGGGATTCCTCACCAAGCCCCTAGATTTCAGAATATTTTACAAACCACCGTGAGGAAGTTGAAAGCTGAAAGCCAGCCGCCACGCTTCTCCCTACCGGCAGCACCTCCGGACCGGGCTTATTGAAGAAAGCGAGTATTTATGGTTAAGTCAGCAACTTGCAAGGGCGATGCACGCTTCGCGCAGAAATTCAGAGCGGCAGCAACATGCTCGGCAGCACGCCGGGGAAAGCGGCGCTGGGGTGGAGAGAAGGAAGGCGGGCAGGTCCCGGCACCCCGGCAGATCCCCGTACCCCCGGCAGGTCCCTGCACTCCCAGCGGGTCCCCGGGGGTCCCCGCACCCCCGGCGGGGCAGGACGCGGCCCGACCCCGTCGGACGGCCAACACCCCGGCGAACCGCGCCGCGAGGGATCAGCGGGGACGGAAAAAAAGGGAAAAAAAGGGAAAAAAAAAAAGGGAAAAAAGGAGAAGGAAGGAACGCAAGGCGGGGGCAGGGAGCGGCGGGGCGGGCTCGGGGGCTGCGGGGAAGCCGCCCCCTGGCAGCAGCCGCCCCCCCCCCCCCCCCGGCCCGTGTCCGCCCCCGGTGGCGCTGCCCAGGCCTCACCCCGGGCCACGTGCGGCGGCTCGGAACGGGCCGGGCCGGGACGCGGCGCCGCCGCCCGCGGGCCCTTACGTAAGGGGCGAGGGGCCGGGCCCGCCGCCGGCCTGCAGCCGCCGGGGGAGCGCCCGGTACGCGGCCGGCCGCCGCCCACCCTCCCCGCTCTCCGCTTCCCGCTCCCTCCCCTCTGCTTCCCTCCCCCGCCCCCCCGCCGACCCGGTACGTGCCGGTGAGGCCGGCGGCATCTCCCGCAGCGGTTACAGCCGCCTCCGCCCGCCCGCCCGCACCGGGCCCGGCCGCGCCGCGCCACGATCGGGGCCTGCGCAGCCGCGCGCGCCCCGCTCCGCCCCTCCCGGCCCCGCCGCCGCCGCCGCCCCCCCCTCCCGCGCGCGGCACCCACCTCGCTCGCTCACCCGCCGGGCGGGGGGCGGAGGTCTCGCGAGAGTTGCCGCTGCCGCTGCGGCTGCTGCTGGTGCCGCTGGTGCTGCCGCCGCGGGAATTTTCAAATTCGCGGGATTGTGCCTCGGGCGGACTACGTGTCCCAGAGTGCCGCGCGGCACGCCGCTTCCGCTCCGCGCCTCCGTGCCCTTCCGCCGCGGGGCACGCTGGGAAGTGTAGTTTCTGGAGGAGCGGCGCCCGGCCTCGAATGGCGCGGGGAGAGGCACCATCTTGCCTCGGGGCCCGGCGGCCACCCCTATGGCCCGGGGTCGGCAGGAGAGGCGATGCCAGCGCCCACCCCGGCGGCACCACCCGCCCCGCTGAGCCGCGCAGCACCGCACGCCCCGCTGCGCCCGCTATGGGCCGGCAGCAGCTCGCCCTGAGGGGCCAGACCTGTCCCACCACCCACCCAACGCGCCATGGCGGCAAGATGGAGCCGGGCAGCTGGGGCCAGACCGCCCTGTGCGTGCCCATATGGCCGCCCACGGGCTCCTGTCCTCCTGCCCGAAGCGGGCTGCAGGGGAGCTGGGCCCTCCGCAGCCACCAGCCCACGCTCACGGCAAGCTTAGCCCCAAAACCAGACTCCTTGCTACGAGTTTGTGGCGTTGGTTTTGGCACCTCAGTGGGGGCTTCTGCCATACAGCTGTACCAGCTTGGTGGCAGTGTGCGAGGTGTCTG
Organism: Anser anser; assembly: GCF_964211835.1. Classification (NCBI taxonomy): domain Eukaryota; kingdom Metazoa; phylum Chordata; class Aves; order Anseriformes; family Anatidae; genus Anser; species Anser anser. Next base: position 85,699,496 of record NC_139722.1, read on the forward strand.
TAACGCTGCTCGCTTTATGTTAAAATCCAGTCTAGGGCAATCTGAATGGGATTTCGCCAGGAGCAGCTGTCTGTAATATACACGAAGTGTCAATGAGGAGATGACTTTGTATATTTTATAAATAAAGAGCTTTCCAGGCATACTTGATTCTTGGTTTCTAGTTTATTACATTAATTATTTCTACTTGACTGCAGAGATCTACACAGCAAGGAAGCAGAAGCATAGCTAGACTTTAATGAAATAATACTGGCGATTAAAAGTATTTTAACATGTATTCGTTCTAGACATTACATTAAAATTTTAGTCTAAAAAAATACCCAAGTGGCAATACAAATTAACATTTCTCTACAGATAGAACATGACTGTCCCACACATTCACCACTGGGGTGAGGGCAGCAGGAGGTACTTACATAAAACTATTCTTTACAACCACAACAATGATAGTTCTTTGCATTGACTTGTCAAACTGATTTATGACCTTTTTCCCATCTACTTCACAATGCAAGCTATATGTCACCATCACCTTGGCAAGATAACTTACTCTTTCAGGTTTTGCCTTTTGGAGGTAGAACATCAGCAACATTAGAAGAGAAAAGTATCTGTATTTATAAATTACTGTTCAGTGAATCCTAGTTCATAGCTCCTGATGTTCTGGATGTTGTTTCACTTAGGATGAGAAGGTGATAATAAATTGAGGTATCTCTTGTGCAACACTTCCTGTACAAAGACTGAGCAAGCTCCCACTTTCTTGTACTGAGTAAGAATTAGATGACTGAAGATATTTTCAACCCCCTTCCCACCTAGTAATTGCTTCCACACTCCCCCTTTTTTTTCAAAGTTGTCAATATGTTTTGTTCTCTTTTCCATGTGTATTCAAATCTCTGTCAACATATAGAAGACGGTTTTTAATCAATCTGTGCATGCCCGTTCAATATATGGTACTACTTTTATTTCAGCTACTAAAAGAGGTCAATTTATCCTATATTCATCCTAAATAAAAGAAATCCATTAGCCCTCCCAGCTTTAACAGAGCCTAATGCAGTCACTAACACACTTAAATAACAACCAGCTAATTTCTTTTATTCAAGTGTTTTGCTGTTGTGAGAATTTAAGTGAAGCTTACTGAACTCACAGGAGTGCCTGTAGCATAATTTCATCGCTCAGTTTAAACTACTGGACTAAGTCTTCTGTTTTCAACTATAAAAACAGAAAGATGGAATTTTGATCTTTGGCATTTTAACAGATTTTTCACTTTCAAGCTATTTTTGCTCCAGCCCACATAGTAACCTTCACAAAGAGATTCATTGCACATTGCATTCAAGATCATTTCCATTACATTCTACAAATTGTCCAGAAAATACCAGAGCTATTAAGTGTCACTCTGGCAGTTTAATACCCACCTTTTCTCTCATACTCCTACGTGCACGTCCTAAAATACCCTAAAAACAATTAGAGTGAAAATCAGGATACAAGTCAGTTCTTGCATTCCAGACCTCTTTAGCACATCCACAATGGATTTTGAAGCAAAGCAGCAGAACTTTGAGATGAATGTTTAAACAGAACAATACACACTCAGAAAGGTTAACTGACAAAAAACAACCAGGTAACTAACACTGAATAATCCTACCTGAGATTCCAATGTCTTCTTTCAGAAGAATAGCTTCCTGTAAGGACTAATCTGTTTCCCATCACAGCAAGGACTCCCCGTTAGAGTTTCTTTAAGGACAACATCAAATTCAGCAGAAAAAACCCTCCCTATAAAATGCTTCCACCAAACACTCTCAAAGATGTCTTTGCAACCACCCCAGGCGTGTGATTCAAAGAAGACTTGCAGACACCCACCTCTTTCTTCACCTCCTCTTTTCCAGGAGAGGAAGCACCTGCCAGTTTCCTAAATTGGTCTGTTTACTGCCTCCTCGCCCTCAGTCCGTCTGGGCTTTAAAGAAGTAGGCTATTTAGCTGCACTTTTCCTCTTATTTTTAATATGAAAACATATGCTAAAAAACAAGATGGTCAACATAAAATTAAGGTTACACTTATTCACTGAAAGGATGGAAAGCAAGTAAGAAGGAAAAAGAGCAAGTCTAATGCTATCCTTTGGAGTGTAGGTATTCTATCATGGTCAAAACACTTTTCTTTTAAAACAGATATTTTCAGGTATTAATAACCAAATCTGCAGTGCTACCAAGGAACGGCAGGATCACCAAAGGAGTGTCAAATACACTCAGCTTCTTCCAGCTTCCCACACTATTAACAGCATCCATTATCCCTAAATTACAGCCATGCCTCTTAAGGTTAAGACTCAGTTTTTTATATTGTCATGCAAATGACAATCATGACTCAGTGGCTGCTGATGCCATTTTAGATATATTAATTTGTGACACGTAAGAGCATGGATTGTGGACAAGGACCTCCCTGTGCCAGTCACTGAAGTAGCATGGGAGAGTCCAGCTCCTGACGCAGCACAGGAGCTTGTGTGATGGACAATATGAGGAACCTGCAGGATGGTGTGTGCCAGCACAAAAGCGTGACCCTTGTCAAGTGTTTTTGTGGGCAGTGAGGAAAAGGAGAATTTGTAGATGCGGTGTTTTTGCAGATGCATGCAGATAGCTTGTCCCAAACATGCTGGACATCGTGAAGGCTGTACAGCAGTGTATGAGAGCATACCAAGGTGGTTGTATCACAGGCTGATGGGTGATGTCGGGACTTGCTCTTTGTTGTGCATGAGAGGCTATGCGTGAGACGGGCAGAGCTGGGATGGACTATGAAGGGCCTTGGAAGTGAGAAGAAGCAGCTCTTACTTCATTAGGGAGAAACACAAAGAAAGGTCTGGCAGCACCCAGAAGACCAGCCAGACAAGTGTTCTTTGTAGAAGCGTGACGATGTGCAGGACAAAACTGCATTTGTTCAGGGAAGGAAAAGCACTTTTGCACTAAGCACAGTTCGAAGTGGTAACAGCTTGGATGAGATTCTTAGCTCTATGGATGGAGACAGAAAGGCTTCCTGTCAGAAGTCTTTGCAGAGAACAACCTTGCAAGGCCAAGATATGGGCCTGAATAAGGTCACAGGGAGAGGTCTGGACCAAAGATGCCCCCAGCTATAGGCACATAAAACTGTTGGCCTGCATGGCTGAGGAGCAATGTGATGAAGTGGTCTGTTGTAGCCGAGCTTGGGTTTCGGCTGATGGCAGGGCTCACCTGGACCAGCACCAGAGAGGCTGTGTTAAAGAAGGCCTGGGAGTCTTCTTGCCCATCAGCATCAGAGCTTCTGCCTTTTTAGGTAGGGGAGGGAAACAGGATTTTCCTGTGTGCCATGCATCTGACCTGCTTTACGTGCCTCCGACAGGGTAAGGTGGTGATCACTTAGCTGTGAAAGGAGTCTGCATGGTTTTTGCAGACACCAGCACTCTGCCCTTTTGTTTTTGGTGAGATTAATCTCACCTTGAGAGACTGGCCTGAACAGAGCTCTGGATCTTTAAGTTGTTCAGCAGTCAAATTTATGTTTGTGGTTGAGATTACCTGGAGATAAAGCGTAGAAGAAGAGGACAAGTCCAGAGCTGTATACAACCCACTGTGGCCTAGCTGATGGGATATGCTGATGGAGGGGAGACCGAAGGGGAAGGGAGGGCAGAGACACGACAGACAGACAGACAGAATTATGTATCGGGGAGGGAAGCATGGTCGCCATGTGGGGAGCACCTGGCAAGAGAAGGGAGGCTCAGGGCAGAGCTGGAGCTGGTGGAGAGGTCACTCAAGGTCCAGCACCAGCAACATTAACTGAGTGTGGGGCAGAGGCCGGGTAAGAGGGAACGAGCTTCATGAGGACTCCGGGATCCTCTGGCAAACAGGCTTTCTGTCAGCCTGCAGCGTGAGGAGAAGAGAGATGCATGGTGGTGGAAAGAAGATGTGTGAAGATTTGTGGTCGGGGTTGGGGGGGAGGCGTTTGTAAGCAATAAAGAGGATTAACACATACATTCATTGAAATGCTGAGGAGCCGGAGAGGGGTGAGAGATTAAAGAGAGAAAATGAGAGGGAGGCAATTCAGGAGGTGAGAGAGGGTGGAGCCAGGAGCAAGCAGGGGAGGTAAGGACAAAAACAGCCAAGAGAGCTCAGCATCTGTGGCAGGAGCAAAGAACTGCAGGGGAAAAATGGGAGTGGATGTGAGATGGTGGCGGGGGGCGGGGGTCCAAAATCAAAACACTGGAAGAAAGCAGCAGGATCCTGCGCAAATGAAGAAGGAAGATGTAGGGAAGAGGGGGGGAAGCAGCAGCTGGAACTGTACGCAGACTGACATTGTTCGGCCAAGCTGGAAAATGCAGGCTGCATGGCCAGCAAGGTATCATCAGGTTGCGTGCAGTTAAAATTGTTTAAAGCCTATTGGACAAGCTATATTTCAAAGGTGATCTTATTTAGCTAGGTCAATTTAGCCAGGCCAAATATAATTGCCAGGGTTGTGTAGGGAACAAGCAGGCCACTCCAGCATCAGCACAGCAGCTCCTGAACAGGGCCCCAACACATGGAATGAGGCCCCAACACATGAAATGGGGCCCCAACACCCAGGATGGGGCCCCAACACATGGAGTGGGGCCCCACAGTGCACTGAGGCCAACAGAGCTGGGAAGGAGCAGGCAGGCAAATGGCAAGAGCCAGCCATGGGGCCCGGGCTCCCCAAAAGCAGTGGGGGCCGCATGGCCTTCCCTCCACACCGACCGCGGGTGAGGCGGACGCCCACGCTCTGCTGCCTCATGCCCCTCGTTCTCTGTGTTAAAACCCTCTTTGGACTGTAAGCATACATCAGGGACTTAAAGGTGAAACAAAAAAGAAAATGCTCTGGAGATGTAGCAATTATTTCCAAACCCAGGATTATTTGTAAACACAGGATGCTCAGAGAGGTGGTTATACTTATCCAAGCATGTAATTACAAGGATACTAGTTTAAAAACAAGAATTAAATACAGTTTAAATCTGCCCTCCAGTAATTACATAGGAGGATACTATTTGTAAAACATATCCTGTCTTTAAGGCCAAATATTAAAATACCTCAGTGGTATTGTGTTGACAGTACGCAGGATTTTTTTTTTTATTTTTTTTTGAGACGTTTCATTGTGAACTGAGAATTTCATTGTTTCAGCTGAGACTGTCTTGATTTAGTCTGCTTTAGGGTTTTTAAAAGAGTAATCTGCATTTAACTTCCTGGATTCAGATTGCCTGGTTGTGAGATAATAGCAATTAGTTCTGTGCAATTTTTACTCTTATATAATTTATAGGGCTTCTCAACCTTTAATTCTACTGTATGTTTCATTGGGAATAAATATTTTATATTTTTCCTTGAAAATGGTATTAATTCAATTGTAGTGCATTGCTACCATTACACATTAAAAACATTAATTAGTGCTTTTGAATATCAAACCCAAAGTGATTAGAAACTTAATGAACCAAAAATAGTATAACAGCATCTCTTCTGTTCTCCACTGGAGCAGCAGTAATTTAATATAATGAGAGGCACTCCAGAATTTCCGAGGGAAAGGGAAAATTAAACAGGGCTGGAACTGCAGTTGTAAAGCACTGTGTAGCCAGTAAAAAAGAGAGAGTGAGAGAAGTGTCTGCATTTGAGTTCAAGCAGAAAAGCAGACCTTAGGAGACCTTGAAGATTGCTTCCCTCAGCAGCACACCCAGCACGGGTCGCACTTCGGTTTCTTCTGTAAAAAATGTTGCCTCCTGATGGCCAGAGGTATTCCCGGCTGCCTCTGGCTGGAGCACATAATGGAATCAGGATTCCCCTCGGGTTTGCTCTGTGTTGCCCTTGGTAGGGGCAGGCTCCCCGCAGCATGTCACACAGTCTGTGCTGGGGTCTCAGCCTGCCCTTCCCCTCCACCCAGCGTGTGCAGGATGCGGCACACCGTGCTTGCCCTGGCAGCAAGGTGGCTTCCAGCCCCCGTGATGCTCCCAGGGCAGGGCATGGCCCGAAAGGGCTTTGATTTTATTTTTTTCCATTGGGGGTATTTGTTAGAAGCCCAGTGATACAATTGCTTGAAGCACAGATATCTTCCTCTTGCTGCTTTAAATATGGGTTTTCTGCCCTCAAGTCCAGCCAGGAGAGCAAGGTGCTGTCTGGGCCTGATCCTGTCTTTCTCTGTGTGCGTGGTCATGGGGAAAGGACTGCAGTGAGCCAGTCGTATGCGAGCAGTGGTGCTGAGCAGACCCATCTTCACTCTGCAGCTTGGTGTGCCTCACATGCCATGGCTGAGCAGCAGCGAGGGACCAGTGCTATGAGCTCTGGCTCCAGCCTCTGAGCAATGCCGGTAGCTTGACTAGTTTTCTTTTCATAACATCTGGACACCATGTCACTTATTTAAAACTTACGAAAAGGAGACACTTGGAAGTAAGAATGAGGGATTTCAGATATTTTACATTGCCCACCCAAACAGTTTTTTCACCTCAAGTACATGTATTTCTGCACAGGGCAATAAATAACCTTCATGTTAAGCCAAAATGCATACAGCTCTGTCAATAGTAAGGCCAAGAAGGAATGCAAATCTACCTGTGAGGGAGATGATTACCGCTAGAAGCAACCTGGTCATTATGACAGGATTTATCTCATCCACCTTTAGCCGTGTGAAGGATGAGGAACTAGGTTAAGCGTGCCCAAAAGCCTGTTTTTCTCCAGCTGTGCTGACTGATCCATAAGGCAGACTGCCCTTCCTTGCAGCCCTGGGCCTTATGCCACACCAGCTCCAAGAAATGCCAGAAGTCACCTGGGCTCCCAGTAGCCGAAGGCTGGAGCACATACTTTGGGAGGCTTTGTGGATCCCACAGCACCCGTGTGGGTCAGCAGGAATGGCTCTCTGGGGTGCCTGGGTCTCTCCTCCGGCGTTAGAGGGAACCTAGGCAAAGTGCAGGGAAGGGGCTTCGCTTGTAGACAGCCACCAGAGGCTGGGAGGCAGGTGGTTGCTTAAACTGTGTCTAAAATGACTAACAGATCAAAACAAGCTACGCGTAAGATGTGCCAACGTGGCTGCACCTTACCCCAGATAATTCCCAGCACGTGTTTCTTTCTTTGCGGCTTGCAGTCGGTTGACTGCACAAGAAGTTCCCGAGTTCTCCACCAGCCTTTCACTTGCCCACCCCTTTTGCTCAATGATGTCCCTTTTTATGTGGCGCGAAGGTCACACAATGGAAGGACCCACCTCTCTGCAAAGTGTTCACATTCCGGCAGCAGCACTTGGTCTGCATTGCACAGCTTGACAGCTTGAAAAAAGTAGGGTTTGTACTTTGCGATGTAAACAATAGATGCTCTTATGCACAGGAAAGGAATAGAAGATCCTGCATAGCACGTGTGCAGTCTGGCTGAATTAATCGTACTGTTCAAGTGTAAGGGGTTTTATGCCCATGGTTTTGCTGGGAAATCCCAATGGTCATTAGTTCCTAAATCAAGTTCTTCCCGACAAGAGAATTTGTTCAGGTTTGAGATTGCATTTCTGGTCTCTCTTGCAGCTCTGTCAAACCCTCATCATCATTCGCATTGAAACAAAGCAAGAATGGGCTTGTGCGGAAAAAGAAAAAAAATCCTGAAAATCTAACTCTGAAATACAGTTTCCCTGTGATTTCTTGTGCAGAGGGATTTTTTAGATCCGTTTATGCAGCGCAGTATCAACACGCAGTGCACTGAAACTGAGAAGGGGGCTTCTGTGCTGAGGTGCTGCAAACTAGCCTGCAGATGTTTTCTGAGATCTAAAATAAAAACACTGCAATAATTAAGAGGGGGTTTTGTTCTCTCGTTGGCACTAAAGTCACTCTGCTGTCTACAGTTCATTATCACAGTGCAAATACGGTATGTGTAAGGTTGTTTATACAGTGTTCAAATTTGGAATGCCCTGATTTACCACAACTTGAGCTGGGAAGAAATCAATTTGAGATGGTTGATATTAGGCATTTTCTTTGGTGGTTGCCATCTACATGTGCAGTTTTAAGCCAAAATACCAGAAGGTGTAAATTAGAAAACTTGCAAGCAATCAAATCCAAACTTTTGTAGCAAAAATATGAATGCTGGAAAATACAAGCTGAAAAAGGAAAATAAATCATACTGGCTGCTTTTCATAGGGAACACGGACATATGTTGAAATGACTGTCAAGTAGAGATTTTTTTAAAAAGCGTGCAATATCCAGCAGTTCCTCCCTCAGCAGACAAAGCAAATAATAGAAGTTCCTCATAGCAGCACGCAGGGGAGCACAGGATATCCGTGTTTCCTCAAACCATCTGCAACAGACTGCTTCCTGAAAATGTCTGAGAGTACAAGTGATTTCCCTGTACAGGTGAGCTTTAATGTCAATGTGCTCAGCTGTGTGAGCAGCACTGCTGAATGTGAGTGATGAATACATTTGCCAGCACAGCAACTACAGTGTCTAATTTATTGCTGTGTGGGCTGTCTGGGCAGCTCAGCCCTGCAGCCTTTTATTCTGCCAGATGCTGATCGCCTCCCAAGAGGTACTCAGACACCTCATTTGTCAATGGGTGCTTGGCGCCGTGCAGAAAGTGATCAGCACCTTGTTGGATATGACACACGTGCTGAAAAATGAAGGTTATCCATCCTCTTGCAAACACAGACGGTGAACACAAAGCCAGTGCCCTTGAGAGAGCCACTGTGACCTCTGGTGTGAGCAATTTGGAGGAGGAGACATCACTCAGTGTGCTGAATCTGCCCATTAGCTGCTGGAACAAAGATTTACTGTGAATAAATAGTCCTTTCAGCTGCTCTCGCTCCACCATTTCAAAGATAGAAAGTGTGTTTCTGGAAGTGGCGTCATGGTAATTATCTGGGTGCCACCAGGTCGGGAGTCTCCCCAGGTAGCCCTCAGACATGGGGCAATGCCCAGCCGGGCTCCAAGGGAGGCTGTGGAGGCCAACCCCCATGTTTTGCCCTCCTGCTCACATGTGTGGGGTGCTTTGTGCTGTGACCATGCCCCTGGCATGGCCGGGGCAGCTCCCCGCGCTGGCAGGGACGGCAGCGCTGCGCTGGGTGTTGCTTCTTTGTCTAGGGGTCCCGGGGGCTGCCTGAGGAGGGGACTTGTGTGCAGCACCTGGTCTGTGAAGAAAAAACCTGCCCCCAGGTTTCTGTGCAGTCTCCCTGTCCCTTCAGCATGCCCCTGCCTCTGCGGGACAGACTGCTAAGCTCCTCTTCCTTTTGGATGTACCCACATAAAAAAATTCAGGGTCAACAAGTTTGGCCTAGATGTGCTGGCTGAGAACAGAGTCCTGTTTTGTGAGGCTTCACACAATGATAGGATTATACTTAGCCTGTCTCACAGAGTGCTTGCAACTTGACAAACTGGAAGGCAAACAGCTGTAATAAGAAACACCGTGCTAAAATTCACCCAGCAGATCAAGCGCTGAACCAGAAGCATTGGCCAGGTACCCCCGTCCCTGCCATCACTGGTTCGAGTAGACTTGTGCAAAAGTAGGTGGCAAGTGGGTCTGTGTGTGTTTGTTCATTGCAGTGGCTGCTGCCTCTTAAGAAATGTGCTCAAAAAAATAGTCTGCTAGATTAAATATATGTTGGAGGAATTGCTAGCCTGCAGCTGACTAGCACTCTATCCAAGGAACAGCTCCAACAGCAGCTGCTCTTTCTGGATGATCAACATCACCTTCCTTTAATTTTGCAAAGCTAACGATGTACAAGGATCTATCTAAGGGCCAGATGGCACCATTGACTTCTAGTCCAAATTTGCCATTGATTGCAGTGGAGAATTATACCTAAAAATAAGCACTGTGACTTGGTCTTGGCTTTGAAAAATAAAGTTGCATAGATTTTCAAACTCTAAGAGACAAATTCAGTATTCTAATCCCCCTTCCTGCATGAGAACAAAACTCTGGATTTTACCTAGTCATATCCACATCAAGATCATGACTTTTGGTGGAAAGACAAATGACACTGCTACAGTATGCATGCTAGTAGAGCTCCTCTCACTTCAGCTGGAATTAAATCATAGGAGTGGGAGTCCTCCTCACAAGCCCCCCACCTTTCTGAGTGAATGTGATCTGTCCCAAAGTAGCACAAAGTGTTTTATTTCTTTGTGTATGTGATAGATCCTAGCTGCTTTGCAGCTTCCCCTTTATGAAATGAAATCAGATCCCCGTGAAGGAGGATTAGGTCTAGAATTTGCTTTTGACTGTCTTGTCTGTTTTGTCTGCCAGAAGAAAATACTACTGTAATCAAGAAACATAACCCTGGAGATTGATAAACCTGATCCCTCTGAATGTACTTAGGAGTATCTACTTAGGATTTCTGTTGTGGTTAACCTTCTGCATTATTAATAAGGGAATTCAAAGCCCTTTATCATAGTTAATCTCTTTTAAGACTATTTTGCAATGAGCTGATCCAAATTGTTTCACCACAGCCTGCAGCATTTTAGGGCAGGGCCAAGATACAATGCAAAGTACCAGCGAGACAAACCCAGGGGCAAAGGTGAGATCCTCAGAAGGAAAAGGAGAGAAACAAGGAACCAAAGAGCGGGGTTTACATACATTGTTAAAATCTCATGGTCAGCTGAGGGAAGTTGGAGATAGTGCTGAAGAAGGCAACTGAGAAGCTTGGCTGCAAAAAATGAAGAAAAATTGGAGCCGGGGGGTTCCCTGTACTGAGAAGGTAAATTTTTCCTGTGATAGATAGTGACAGGGACGGGGAGTTTGCTCAGCAAAGATTTGGCTGCCCTGTGGGGCTAGCACTGTAGGTGCTGCTGGGTGCTGTCCTATCCAGGCTGCCTTGACAGAGCTTCCAGTGAGAAGACTGCGCTTGTGGCCATGACATTGAACAATTATAAGAAAAAGCTGTGCTAACTACCAAATTCATGTGTTTTCATCTACTTCTTCAGCTCAGTTGAGGAGATGCTGTAATTCTGAAACAGGCTGAGGTTGCAAGTGTCTGCCACCACCAGCCACGCGCAGGACAACCCTACTGTGCTGTTTAGCTGCCACAGGGTGGGCATTTTCTCAAATCTGAATGTAGAACAAATAAGTAAAGTTTCTGTCAAGAAAGTGACTTGCAGCCAAAGGGGAAAAGAAGTGCAGTTGTTGATACAGCAACGGAAACAATCTTGTAGGAAATCTGAAGCAGCATCCTGCAGGGTTCATTTCGTTTGTTTTTGCCCTTCCTTCTAAATTTGTGAGATGTCTTCGAGTGGCTAGATTGCTCTTTTTCTTATTTGGGTATTCCAAGCTTGTGAACTAAGTCAGATTCATTGCAGTTTTCACCATTTTTTATTTTCTTCTTTGGTCTTTAATAAAAAATCTGTATGGAATGAGCATTAATAAGGCAAAAATTACACTTGCCAGAGGCAACAGCTGTTATACTTGTGCTTGAAAAGGAGGAAAGAAAATCTTTTTGTAATGACTGCCAAAAACTTCTTCATGCTTTTTGGAAAGAGTGAAACAACAGCTGGTAGAGACACGTGTTCCTCTCTCTCTCTCTCTCTCTCCCCCTCATCTTGCCTTATTAGCAACTGTTGGTGCAAGTCAAAATAACAGTCATTTACTGAAAATAAGTAAATTTATCTGGAAATAGTTAATTCCCTACATGTGTGCACACATTCTCAAATTGAAAGACACAATTTATTCATGGTAACTTCAAGGAAGAAAATGTTGTTTGTTTTTTTTTTGTTTTTTGTTTTTTTGGCCTAAAAATTGTACAGCATTTAATGTTTGTGGTTATAGCAATAAAACAATCATGATATTTTCAACAGATCATTTGAGTGAGAGGTTAGAAGCTTGTAATGCTCAATATGAGAAACTCATGACAACACTTTATGTTAAGCAATTGCAGAATTGCAGTTGGTAGGAAATGAGACTGTCAACATCTCCTCAGGCTGAGGGACAAAAACATCACCAAACACACTTTGCTGTGATTGAGAAATCCTCCCAGTGAAGGAAAATAGAAGAAAATACCAAAGGGATTCAAACCCGGCATCAAGAGCTGGTAGCATGTAGCCCTTTATCCAGCTTGGCTGTCCCATTCAGAAAACATGCTCTTGATGAGATGTTCCTCAGGCTGGCTGCCTTAGTGTGCTCCTCAGAGAGGAACAGGCCCCAAACAACTTTCCTTTTCCCTTTTCCACTCAGGATAAAGTATCATGTTTTCTGTTACCACCCTCAGCTCAAGGAAGAGGGGGAAAACATCTGTGTCCTATCTCAGGTGCCTATACTGGGTGCAGGAAGGAGTCTTTGAGCTTTTCTGGATATGTTTCTGAGGACTTTCTGCATTTCCTCTGGTAGCAGCTGGGTGGCATGTTTTCATACAGAAGGACTGTCTCCAGAAGGACGAGGAGGACATTTCGCTTGCCTCAGGAGGGGAAGGGTGCACCTGCTTCTCACAACCGCTTCCCTACAACAGCTCTGGCTGGAGGATGGTATTGAGACCTACTTCTTGTGAGGATAAATTGCTAAAGCTGAGCAGTTCTCCAGGCTATGTGAAACCTCCACAACTCCTCAGTCCCACCTTGAGCAGGTGTCATGGGTGGCCACTGCTGCGTCCTTGCTCATTATATATCTCCCCTGGCGTGTAGCTGGGGGCTGTGCATCGCTAGCTGTGCCTACCAGTTCACACCCCTTCTCCTGGCCTCTAACTCACCATCCCGCTCACCCCTGCACCACCAGATCTCCACAGCTGGGGCTGAAATTTGATTTTTTCAGGAAAAACGGGGGCGCATTAATCAATCACAGCCCTATGATGAGTCCCCAGTGCAATATAGACATGAAACAAGATATAAATAGTTGTAGGATATGTCAGGCTGGGCATTTTCAGCAGGTTCTGGTGCCATCGCATAAAGGCAGAGGTCAAGCCCTCTTCTGCAATCCTGTGAAGAAGCCTGAACACTCACACTAAGGGATGATTAAGTCCAATTGAAAAAGGTGAACATGTAGGGCTTGTTTGGCAGGGAAAGTGCTGAAAGATGCCAAGAAGAAGTCACTAAATCTTTTTTTGCAGTTGCAAGTGAGGAGGGCTTCCTGGGAAACTCTCCAGCTCCAGCGCTGCCTGAGTCGGCCGCGCGGGGCCTGTGAGCCAGCTCCACCTCTGAGTTGTCGCCAGGCCTCCAGCATGGCCGTGAGTCATTCCTCCTTGGCTGTTTTTCCTCTCAGAGTTTCAGCATGGCAGAAAACCCCAAACAAAAGTGTGTTGGGTAGGGAAGTGTGCTGCCCTTGTCAGAAACATCCATGTAAAAACTGCCGTCCTGTGTTAGTCAGCCCTGGCAGACCCGCTGCTGCTCTTAACATCCGTCTCCCTATATAACACACTAATTACCCAGGGCATCTGGCATAATCAAAACCGTTCTTTTGTTTTACTCAAATTCCCATTTACTTAGTTCCCAATCCCTGCTTTGCCCAGGGGAGTGGGAATGGCTAGAGAAGGCTCATCATGTTCTCTGAGCAACAGCAGTGACGCAGTGTCAGTAGACCTCAGATAAGATGGGCTCAGAGCAAGAAAATCCAAGAAAACATGGTGCTACAGTACCAGCTGCACTGTGAAGCCAGGGTTTGGCCAGAAGGTGTGGGTTGGATTCACTTGATATCAGTTACAAATTAATGACTGATTAGATAACCAGAATATGCTTAGATTGCAAGAACAATCTTTCAGGGAGATGACCCTTTTGCCCCACAACAAGGGGTACAAGGAAGTTGTCCCGTCCTTGTGTTCGCCTCCTCCATGACCTGCTGGTGGAGAGATATGTGGAGAGACTAAGACACAGGGAGAGAAGAAATTCTGAAAATACCTGTGAAATGGCATCTCAGTCAGAAGCAATGGAAAACAGAAACACTACTTTATGAAAAGAAAGCTTGCCTGAGTTGCTGTGGCTAACGCATGGCTGGATGCTGGATAGGAACAGTGTTGAAAACCACTGGATACAGGCCACTAATATATTTGAAGAGAGAAAATGCGGCTGAAACCAAAGCCTTGCTGAAATCAGGGAGGATTTTGCCATTTGATGTATTGTGAAGCACCAGTTGCCAAGCCTGACTTCAGTCCAATGCCATTACCACAGCTCCAGGGCATCTATTTCAGTTGTGGGATAGTCACCACAGTTTGCTGTTTATGGCTTTGTCTGTGATATGCTAATAACCACTGGGGCTCTGGCTTGTAGCTTGCTGGCTGTGAAGCCAAAGTTGTATCACACGTAAGAGGGCTGTCTGCCTGACATAGCTCAGTTAACACCCTCAGAAACATTTCTTACTGTGTGAGGCTGCCAGGACGCGTGACGATAAAGTTTCACCCCGCTGCACAGAAGGCAGGATTAGTACGTTCAGTGCTGAAATGCGCGCTTCCTACCTCCTACCAAAGGGCTAGCTCTGAATTCCCAGCCGAGGAAGCAGAGGGTTTAGATTAGGAGGCTCCATTGATGCAAACGTGTTTTCAAGCAGCTTTTTTATCATGGGTGGTGGTTGCTGGTATTTTAAAATTGTCTGTTCCATAGGGCTGACAGAGCCAGCTTCCCACATCTCTAGAAATCTCCTGTGAACGCTTTCTTGGTTTCCTCTGCATAAACACTTTCCAAGTCTGTGACTGCTGAAAGGACAGGCTTTCTGTTCCTGCAGAGGTCTGAAACACGTTTTTTCTGGTCAAATAGCAGTGATGCTGTTTTGGCCCAGGCAGGTTCCCAAATCATCTGCAAGCTGCTCTCTCGCTGGGGGGACTGGCCTTGTTTCTGGAATTTCCATCAGAGGAAACAAATGTTCTTGGGGCTGCTCGCAGGTACCCAGCCACGCTAGGTGAGAAGAAGAAGAGGGGGCTTTTCTCTGGTGTAGCATCCAGAGCTGTGGCTGGGATGTGACTGGGGAGGCTGAGGATGAAGACTCCACAGGGGACACCAGAGAGGTGAATTCCCCTTCACAGGTGAGAAACCAAGCGCTCCCTGGGCAGGGGGAGTCTCGCTCCCGAGGGCTGGTGGGCTTGGCATGAGGATGCAGGGGGCTCGTGGAGCTGCTCCTTCTCTCAACACCTGAGGTAGGGCAAGGGCCCTCCTCCCAAATTTGGCTCAGTCCTGATTGAGGTTGCTGTGAACCCGCTAAAATTAACCCCTCTGCAAGATGTCCAACTTTTACCATGCACCATGTAATGTGTCCCCATATCATGATGTGCCTACTGCTGGTCCTCTCCCAGCCCCAGGCAACCAGAGGCAACCAGGTAAGTGCTTGAAAACAGTAAGATATTGAAACCTTAGTAAACCATCACAGCATTGTTTTTTCTATGCTGCATATGAATTGTGGAAGGTACAACGCAATACCTGTCTCTCCATTCGCTTCGTGTGTGTGTGACCTCACGTGGAAAATTTGGGAAAATTAGGCAAGTAAACTGGAAAGCAGCCTGGCAGGTGCCTGTGGTACTGGAGGGGATGTGAGAAGTGTTCAGATGGGATAACCCTGGTTCTGGGAATGACACTGCAGGTCACACTGCCAAAACGCAGCTGTCTCCCATTTGGCCATAAATGAGGAACATGTCATTAATGAATGGAGGCAGGCTCACTGCGGGTACTTCTAGCATCCCTGCCTCCTTAGTGGGATTGCAGGCTTCCCGCTAGGGCGCTGTGACTCACAGTCTGAAGGAGCTGAAGTCTGCACTGCCTCTGCGGGAGGCCGCTGGCACCCAGCGGAAAGGCCTGGTGGTGGAATTGTACCAAACGCTGCATCAGTTAAGCTCTGAGTCTGTTCTCTTCTGAATATGCAAAGGAACTCATCTAATGTGGCTTTGAAATCTGTGTCCTTTTCTTTTACTTTTCAAACATACAGCTCTGAAAGACAGGGTTGTATCTATACTTCAGGCCTTCACAGCACCCCGGCATTGAACAGGCACTTGTAACTTGTGGTAGCATGAACCAGAACCAGGCCTGAGTGTCTTCCTTTACTCTTTCAGGTGTTACCGTTAGGCATTTCTTGCTGCCTGACTTTGGTACCACAGAGCCCAAACCTGCCACCTCTGTAGAAAATAACCACATGAGCAGCTCAGTGGCCATCAATGCCTTTATTCACAGAGTATGGTACAGCTCATGAGGAACGTATCTGGCAGGCTCTGGCCCTGAATTAATATCAGATGTTTGTGTTTCCTAGATCACATTACTCCTGCAGGGACAGCAGCGTTTGGGTTTGAGAGGAGAAGTCCCTAGAAAGCCAGCTCTGAGACATGAGGCCTATTCAGGAGGACCCCAGAGGTGGCAGAGGAGAGGATACGAGGCTTCCAGGACTACGCTCAGATTTAAATGAGACCCTATGGTGATTTGCATTAAAAAACATTTTTTTAATTAGACAACTGATTCAAATGCAAGCAGGCAATCTCTCTGCTGTCAGCAGATGATCCTGAGGTTCAATGGGTGATGTGTTAGCCTTTTTCCTTATTAGAATATCTCAAGATAGATCTCAGTGCACCAGTTGGACATCTTATATATCTTCAGAATATTTTGCAATACTGTACTGTGTCCCAAGAATATGCAGCAGGCTGTATCTTATTTGTGCTACATGGGTATCTAATGGCCTCAACTGAGTTTGGGCCTATTTTGCCAAGTACTATAAAACACATAAAATAGGAATTAATCCTGGCCCTCAAGACCATTTCCAGGGACAAGCAATAAAACAAACCAAAAAGTGGTGAATAACTTGCTGAAGTTCCTCAGTGGATCAGTGACACCGTCGAGTACAAACAGATATCTTGAGTCCAAGCCATTAGAGCACTCTACCTATCTGTGCGGGTCCCTTGGTATTTGTGATTCCAGGACACACCACGGCTTGATATTTCTGCAGAAACATGCAGAACTTCTGGCCAAGCCTAAGAGGCTTCGTGTTCCAGGAGAGTAATGGGAGCAGAAGTGCAGCTCCCAGATGAGTACTTTTCTTAAAGACAATCGTTCAAGGGCCAAAACTGGGGGCTTTGCCTTTTGAATAAATGTGTTATGTAAAATACGCACTTTAAAACAATAGCAACAAAAGCTCTGTGTTGCCTGGAGCCAGTTTTCTATTGTCTTTGGTGACCTCTCGTCTGAAGCGTGGACAGAAGCCAGGCAAAGGCTGGAGTGTGTGTGGCACAGGGAGATGGGAATAAGACATGGCAAGTGCCATTGTTCTCCTCTTTGCCTCCCCGTGAACAACGTTTCGCTCTGTTTTCAGTTGTCAGAAGACATTAGATATCTAAATTACGGTATCAATAAGTGGTCTGTCTGATCACTTGGGTGCATAAAATGTGTTTCACAGAGGAAACTGTCAGATATGTGGGGAAGCCACTTGTGTATTACCAGAGCGGTATCGTGCAAGTTTACAGAAAGTCAGATTCTGAAGACAGCATTTGAACAATACTAAAATAATTAAATTAACAAGAGTCCTAGGGACAAAGGATTAGTTTTCCCAGCAGTCTGCCAGCATGGACAAAGGCTGGGCGATCGGCTCCACATACAACAGGTCTGCTCTGCAACACTCGAGAGCTGTCCTTGGGAAGGCCCTCTCCAGGGGAGCTGCACTGAAACGGAGTTGTTCCTCAAAGAGAAATGAAAACTTACATATGAATGATGGGAGGAAACCAAACAGAAAAATATTATTGCAAAAGGGGGAGGAAAGGAATGAGCTATTATTGTAAATGCTTACCAGCGGAGGACACTTGTGTTAGCTTTTGGCAGAACAAAAGGGCATTGCAAAGAAAGTCAGAAAAGTGCTGGTTTTCAAAACACTTTACAGTCAACTCTGTAATCATAATATGTGCACATAACTTCCAGAGGCTTGAGCAGGGGAATATGAAAATGTCCACGGTGTTTTTCTCCTGGAGACGAGCCGAATGTATTATTCCTTATAAAAAATATGGGATGAAAGAAATGTATGGGGAGCACTGTGCCCCCCACCAGCCCCACTGGGGAGCTCCATGTGGGGGCAGCCCGTCCCTCCTCTCTATCACTACTAACATCAACCATTGCTTGTGAGTGGTTTAAAGCACACACGCATCACTCCCACTCTCCAAAAATGCCACGGGGTGCCCGGCTCATGGGGCCCCCAGCCTGCAGATGGCCACTGGTGGGCCAGCTCCCATTGTGGACCATTGCCAGCCCTCCCGCCCCAGTGGGTGTCTGGGCCTGGGGCCAGCAGTGCCAGTAGTAACGATCCAACTGGTGGAAATACTTAAATCCTGTTGAGAAAATGGCCCTTTTATCGGCCTTCCTTAGGTATGGATGGGACAAGCTCGTGTAGGTAGAGTAGCAGAGTGAAGTTAAACCTAGGCTGACTAGGTCCACTCTGGACCAGAGTGAGAGGAACCCAGCAGGGTGTGGGTGAAGACATTTTAGAGTGATGGAGCACAGCAAGAGCAAATAAATTCAGGGAATAATCGTGTTCTAAGAGGAGGGGTAGGTAAGAGGGATGAAGGAGTCCGCATGAAACACTGTTCTGGTTCAAAAAGTGGGGCAAAGCTTGATCGCTACTCAATCTCCAAACTCTCACTACTCAATCTCCAAACTCAAAAATAGATGGAGGAGACAGCAGTTAGGGAACTGGCACCCACAGCCCTTTTACTCTCTCACCACTTTGAGGTTTAGGGGAAAGAAAAAGTGCAAGGAGGAGCCAACCAGACACCAAAGCTGGCACAAGAGCCTCAGGGCTACAGTCTCCTTCCCCATGCGTTTCCACACAGCAGGTTTAAACAAGGAAACAAAAGGAAAATACGTTTGTGGTGCTGATGTGAAATTCATAGCCACAACAGTTCTGCTTGTGTGTTATTTCATCCTGCCCTCACCTTTGCCTGCACAGCTCTTTGGCAGAGGGTCTGTCTATGCTCTGTGCTGTACAGCAATCAGTGCAGTGGGGCCCAGCCTCTGCTGGCCACTAATCCACAGTAATCACAGAACCACAGAACGGTTTGGGTTGGAAGGGACCCTAAAGACCACCTGGTTCCACCCCCCTGCCATGGGCAGGGACACCTCCCACCAGACCAGGCTGCCCAAAGCCCCATCCAGCCCGGCCTTGAGCACCTCCAGGGATGGGCCAATGAGGACAATATTAGCAAAGCAGGGAGGGTTTGCCCAGAAGAAGGAACCCAATGTGAGCAGACTGTATAAGCAATGTCAGAGACTTGTTTCTGTAAACAATAAATCACAGACTAGCACAGCTCTGTGTTTTACATAAATTTTATTGTGTTTTGGAGAAAATCATACAGTCAATCAGGTTACTCCAGCAGTATGTAATACGTTTAGTATGTGTGGTCTGGTCTTTTTCTTTCCAGCTACCCAGCATAATTCTTAGCAGGATTTTATGCTTTAAAGAGTAACTAAACTATCAGCATCCTCTGGGACATCTGTTCCTATTGACATTTTTTGGCAAATTCCTAACTATATTCTGAAATTATGAAAAGACATACTGTGTCTTTGTGGAAATTCAATAATATCTCTGTATCATTTCCTAATAGGAGTATCTGAAAATGTTCCTCTTAGACAAAATGTACTGCCAGTGTCAGAGAACATTTTCTTCAACCCAGAGCTTTTTATTTGTTGTATTTTTTTTGTCACACATCACCATCTCAAGTTATTTTTATGAATAAAAATTGAGTGGTTTTGAGTGGACGAAGTTTTTATTCTGAAAAGGCCTCTGGATTTGCCAAAGGGGAAACAAAAGTCCTAACGTAGCTGCAACAGCTTTAACAAAGTACATTTAAAAAAAACAAACTCCTGGTGGCTAAAGATTAATCATCTGGCGGTGAGGAGGGCATTGCTTAAGGAAGTAACACAGACATGCTTGTGAGTGCCAGCTTAAGGTGCTTGCATCTCCACATATTTCACGGTGCCTCTGTGCCACAGCACCCTGCTCCAGCCTTGTGCTGGCACAGGTGTCCTCTTGTTGCGTTGCGGCTCCGGGAGCTAACCTCGCTTTTAGATGCAAAAGTAATGGGCTGAGTTATTTTCTTGACAAAGGAGACCCCTGCTCCAGTGTAAAGTGTGGGAACACCGAGGGCAGTGCTGGCAGCACGAGGGCGCATGCGCTATGGCATGGGGGCAGGAGGAAGCAGCTCTGGAAGGGCTGCAGATTGGGGTGGCTGCTGAGGACTTTCACCTGAAGTCATGGGCTTACTTTCTACTTTTCTTCATCAGCTTTTGGCCAGTGCTTTCTCTCTGATTTCAGTGGAGTCATGCCCGTTTTCCACAAGTAGAACTCTACAGAAAAGCAAGTGCGTTGCTTGGGAAGTCCCTATGCCCACAGCTACCTGCAGTTTCTCCCATAATTAAAACAAGAACTTCAGTTCCAAATGACCTGCTTGCCTCTTACAACCCCAGGTTACCATTTGTACAATTATTGATAATCAGACCTAACTTTAATACTAGGAAAAAAAAAAAAAGCCCTATAAAAACAGAACACAGTGTCCATATTTCAATCATTAAAAAACAAAAGGAATCAAGGCTTTCCTTGATTTTGGATAGTCCGTAAATGTCTTGAGATAGTACCTGAAAGAAAACAAGCAAGAGAGTGAAACTGCATACATGCAAGAAAAGTGGACAGTTTCAATACAGCTCAGCTGAGGAACCTTATAACATCTCCAAACTGCTTTGCAATCTCTCTGTGTTACTCTGCAAAAGAATATTCCCAAAATATTTATATTTGGTTATTTAATTAAGTGAAAGCTGATAATAATGCTAAGGTTGTAGCAGACGTAAAGTAGAAACCTTAGGAATTCAGAGCACAGGAGCATGTCTACTCCAAAATATTGCAGAGAGTGCAAGGAACCTTCAGGAAAGGTTCACGTTACCAGGCCTGGTGACAAGGTGCCCTAATGCAGGGGAAGCAGTGATGCAACTCATGCTACATTAAATGACTGTCAGGCCCATTTGACTCCACAGGTTTTCTAGCACACTGCTGTACTTTCACCTAGCCGTGAACAGGCCAATACGCTTCTTCTACATCGCATTAAATTTGGATTTTATCTTGAATTCTGGCCCTGCTCCTTTGCCCCTCCCTGGCATTTTGCAAAGTGCATTCCAAGAGCAAGCTGCAGCACACTGTAGGAAGCAGTATGGGTTTTGATACCTGTGATGGTGATAAGCACGTGGCCCAATGCAGCAAAGAGTAAAAAAGGCAAAGGCGAAGGCTGGTAGGGACCAGGTTGCAATGGCAAAACCAAACCACTCCACAATTTCTCCAAAGTAGTTGGCTCCAGAAACATAGGTGAACAGCCCCCCTGCATCAAAAGACAAAATATGTGGTTTTTACCCTCCTGGGAAGTTCCTTCCCATGAAGTCAGCAACCAATACTCTACCGTCCTTATTCAGAACCCATAACAGAAACCTAAAATGACTTCCCTGAAGCCAGTGGAGCCATGTCAAAGTACAAGGAAGGTCTTATCAGAGGCAATTCTAAACCAGAGGTTTCCGGCATTTCACAATCATTTATTTCCATTTGGAGAAGGGCTTAAGAAAGCCCATTATTAGAATTATCTAAATTATAATTATTAACATTTATTGAATTCTTTTCTGGCCCTAAAAATATTTTGCAACTCCACTACCTTTAGGGAATGCAAAATCTGGATCTCAGTCTTGCTAATCAAAATATTTACAAGGGGCAGGTCAGTATCAAGAGGCAAGAAATGGAGCAGGGGGGAGAGATACCAACATCCACAGCAAGCCAGCAGGAGTCAACTCCAAAAGCAGGACCTCCTGGATCGCTGTCCATGTTTCTCTACAGAGCCAGGCATTTCCTGGTTCATAGCTCTGACTTTTTTTCCCTGAAGTTTACATTTTTAATCTTCCTTTTGCAATGTAAGAAGTCCACTGCTTCTTCTTCCTGGACCAGAAGATTTCCTTCTTTGCAGCTGCCTTTTACACGGCTAAAAACTCTTATTATGTCCCACTTCAATCTTCTTTAAATTATCCAGCCTATTTCCTACAACCTCTCCTCACAGGCCGTGTTTACAGACACTCTTGTTGCTTCCTGCCGACTGTCTGCAGCCAGCTCATGCTCGTCGCTGCTGCTCAGGGAGCATCTGCAGCAAGTGCCTGAGCGATACTGGCGTTTATGCTTTTATTTAGTTTTGCCACAAATTCAACCTGAAAACATCATCTGTCCTGCTGCACTACTTTCCCTAATGACAAAAACATACCTTGAGGAATCTTGTAAGTAACTTCCCCAGGTTTCCTCAGCTGGCGCAGCAGGAGGTCACTGTGAATGTTGATTCCCATCCCCAGCAGAAATAAGAGAAGGCCTAAGAAAGAGAAATGAGAAATGGGTTAGAAAGGCAGCTTCTGGTCTGTCCCATTATCCCTACCCAAAGAATTCAAGCACATTTGTGAGGTTTATCTTTGGAGAACACAGACGTGAGCCCTAACATGATGTGGGTGGATTCTTTTTCAAGTCAAAAATGTGCTGCTACTGAAAAAGCTACTGAACTGGGGAAGTATGAATGATGGATGACAAAATAACTGTGTATCTCCGTGTCAGCTGTGGGATCCCCTACACTGGATAACTTCAGTGTGGAGAGCAATTATGCACAGAAAAATGACCATCCTGAGCAGACCGTTCTGTCAGTCCGACCAGAGCACTTTCAGGTGCTGTGAGAAAAAACTTTCCAGGTGGACACAGTCACTGAGCAGCATAGTCAGTGAACATCGAGGGGAAGGGCAAATGGTGTGTGCATCCGAGATGTGTGCACGTTCCAAAACCAGAGGGCAGGTCAAGGCTCCATTTTCAAGAAGGACATGAAGAAGATAGCTTTCAAGAAGCTATTAGAAGAAGAAAGGCTAAAAAGTCAAGAAGCATCCCTGCACATGGGTTTGTGGGCACTGCGATTGCTCCTCAGGCTTTTTGCCGTCGTGCTGTGGTGTGTCTGTATGTCCCATCCTCAGGCGGAGAGCAGAGCTTGGTGCTACCACGTGCTACCAGCTGGAGCAGCAGATGTGAGGATAGTCTGCTGCCAATTTTCAGCTGCTGTATGGTTGACCTTATCAAGTCCCACAAGTACAGACGTTAATGATCTGGAAGATCAGTCATTCAGCTCAGTCTTGCCCTGGCTGAGCAGCACCTACGTATTGACAGTCCCCGGGGACATCAAGTGGCCAAGTACTGGGATGGGCTGGGGGGGCTGGGAGAAGGAGGAGGCCAGGGATAGAAAGGATCAGAGAGAAGCAGGTGCTGGAGAGAAACTGTGATAACTGACAGGATACTGGCAGCAACTGAACAGGAAGTTAAGGAAGTAGGCAAAGGACCTGAGGAACAGGCTTATTTTGGGTTGCTGAGGGACAGGTGGCTGAGGTAGCCAGAAAGGTTAGCGTGAGGCAAAAAAGGGTCCTCTGCCTGCCAGTCTAAAAGACCCCTCTTGTACTTTCTCCTGACTTGTCAGCTGCTGCTTGCTCTTTTTCTTTCTGAGGTGTCTCTTTTAGCAGTGAAAAGTGAAAAAGAAGAGCAGATAGCCTGCTAGCAGGCTCTATACCACATCCACGCTGATGGCAGCCTGCCACAGCCGTGCACGTTACTGCAGAGCTGTAGGCAAGTTTCATTATTCTCATTTTACAGCTGGGGAAAGAGGATCCCAGGGAACACAAATTTATCCAGCATGCCACCGGAGCAGGGAAGGGAACCTACATCCCAGGGCAGCTCAGTCCACTGGCAGCGAGGCCGTTTGGACAGAGCTGTGGGCATGTACACGGAGCAGTCGCTCACTCGCTGAAGGCTGCTGACAGCTTCTGGACAGCATGATTCATTGATCAGACTCCATTTAGCTGAAAAACTAGAGGCATCTGATTGAGGAACTCTGCAGGTGACATGCCCTACATTTCATGCCACATTAGACACTGAGAAAACCATGTCTGACAGGAATGAAATGGAGGTGGTGGGTGCTAAGAAGCATAGCAAAAAGACTAAGTACTGGTAAAACCTCAACACTTCCAGGAGCAGCAGAAAGTTGGGAAGAATCTGCACAGGAAGAATACATTGGTTTTTATTTGAGATTTTAAGTACTGCTAATAATGTTTTCTCTTTTTTTCCCCTCATTAAATATATTTTTAATTTATTATGCAAATTAGGCAGTGTGGCATTTACTTTGATAGATATGGAAGCTGTTGCAAAACAACATCCATGATTTTTAACATGTGATGCTGTGACACAAGACTGAACTTTCATCCACTGCCTGAAACAGTGTACGGAAAGTACCTTGGTTACTTTGTACTTATCATATCCAAAACATTTCCTCCGATCTCCATGTTGATTTTCATTTCAAAGTGTGCATTTAAAAATCATCTTCGGTGCAGCACCAAATGTGTAATGCCACCTAGCTGCTCTTGCTCAGTTATTCTCTCAGGGTTTTGACAGGGCGAAATTCAGCTGGATTTAAGTTACCGAACAGAAAGGAACCTTATTAACATACAAACAGACTGTGCATGATCTCTAATCTTCCCATGTGCCCCACAGGAGAAAAAAGAGCCCTTTGTCTCTAAAGCTTCATTTATGCTGGGGCTTTGCCCTCTGTCAGTCAGAATGGTTGCATCAAGTGCAAACCACCCTGGCAGGGAGAGAAAGCCACAGCCTGCCTTTGCACACTCTCGCCACTGTCTGGTGGACATTTCTGGCCAAGCAGGGGCACATCCCTGCTCAGCTGAGGTCTGAGGCAGCATATCCGCAGCCCGCAGCAGCAGGAGGCTCTTGGGTGGCGTCAGTAAAACAAGGCTGGAGATTTGAGGCTGTGCTCTAAGACCCTCCATCTTCATCCTGCCTTCAGAGGTGGCTGCCTAGCAAAAAAATGTCACTGCACATTCAGTTGTTTTATCTGGGCCAGCAGGCAGGTTTTATGCTGATTTCCATCACAACTGATTTGACTCACGTGTTCTGTGAAGATTAGGACGTAATTCAAAATGCTGACAAATTGCTTGGAGATTACATCTTGGGAATCCTGCAGCTGTAATTACCTGATGTAAATCTGATGTCAGTGCACCAATCGTTTGGATATTCAGCGCAGTAAATCAGGTAGTACCCCTGGAGGAAGCCATTATAGATACAGAATAACGTGCCAAAGAAAAGCAATTGCAGTGGGAAAGGTCTGCCTCTAGTGAAGAAGGGGTAAATAAATGTCCTAAGGTAGATAAGAAAACAAAGTCAGCACATTACATGATAACATTGTATTTGCAATTTCTTTGCTGTAGGAAGAAAAACTTTAACAAAACACAAAATATAAAAAAGCCAGTAAAGATTAAATGTTGGGAAACAACTGTAACAAAATAAGACCAACAACAAATGGGAACAAGAAATACTGCCGATACCCACATTTTTCTGGTCCCTCGGGACTGAGCACAGGGTGGGAAGCTAGAAATCTCATCCAGAGTCACTGTGGCTTCAAGAATATCTCTCTGCCTTCATTCTCCCTTGTTGGTAACACGAGGAAATCAAACCACAAACAGCACTTTCATACTGACACCTTGCCTGCCCTTTGCTGCCGTACTGCAGAGGGCTGAGCAAAGGAAGCGGTGGAAGCACACGGGCACACTGATGTTCAAAGTCTCCCAGATGAGCCAAAAGCACTCTGGAGGAGCTTCCTTGTGGAGAAGACAGTCCTGATCCCACCACCAGGAATGACCCCTGAGGGATTTAGATCATGGGGGGGGTGTGGAGTTGAAGGCAACGTCAAGACCCCTCTGGTTCTCCCATCCCCTGTGGTATGTAACCTGAGGTGTAATCGCCTTTCCCAGCTTCTCCTGCTCCACTCTCGGATCTCCGCTCATCTCCGACACACCGCAGCTCTGTCCTGCTCTGCTCGGACACTTCGACCTAGAGGCAGAGTGATGTTGTTGGCTGCATGGGAGAGCCACTTTGCCCTGGTCTCTGCCTCTCCTCCATGCTTTCATACTCTTCTCTAAAATAAGAAGAGCTAAAAACTTCAGTTTAATATGCTAAAAGCCAAGATTTTCACGCAGTTCCAGCAACCAAAGCTTCCTTAGACAAAAGCTGTGCTAATGCTAGCATAAACATTTGTAGGAGCAAATAGTTTGTGATTGTGTGGTTTTGGTTGTCACACATTCTCCACCTGAGGAGGGCATACCCCTCTTGACCTGTACGCAATCCATATCATTTTAGGGAGAGTGAAGTGGAGACGTTATATTCAGGACTGTTAAGTATTTTCTTACCTGTCCAATTAAGTTCTGTACATGATAAAATCTACACTCTTCACGTCTTTCTTTTGGCCTCTCAGGCTTTGGATGGTGCTTATTATCGCAGTATATAAGCTCTAGTGGTAAGCAATCCACAGCCTGGGTTGCCAATATCAGCTTCAGCAAGCTGAGGCATAAAATGTCATAACACTATAAATCTAGCTTGAATCTTATTAAGCATGTCTAAAAGTGAGTAAGCTGAGTACAAGCAACAACATGTTAATGTATTCACTGCTTTCCAGAGCAAGATAAGCCAAATTGCTGGCAATTAAGACAGCTATGATGCCGAAGTACTAAATATTTCTAAATACAGTGAAAGCTAAGAGGTACAGAAAATATTTTTCAGGCAGTGGTATCACGAGTCACACTTACTAAAGCATGGAAAGGAATGCTCTTTGGAGTACTGTTACCAGCTATTGCTTTTGTCCTTCAGGAATGAGGTGCTGGAGTAGGTGAGGCCAGCTTTAGCAATCAGACCTGCCTGTTGAAATAATACTGGCAAACTGGACCCGAGCAGCTATGAGAAGTGGGACACTCCTAAGTGGAGACTTGGAGAAACCAAATTGTACAGAAACATGGGTTTAGGAGGGGAATTTACACAGCAGATTGGAGTGAGACCCTTTGTCAAAAACAGGTATGCTCGAGACTCTCCTAATTTCTCTAGCTGGTACGGACAGAAGTTCCCACCCTAGCTCCTGTTCCTCGTCTCAGCTCCTGGTGAAGCTGATGCTTGCCACGGCACTGCCTGAACGTGCTGTGGCAGTACGAAGGCTACAGGTGCTCACAAGATGGTTCATCCAGCAGTAACGGGAGGGCAAAACTCAGACGTGGAGCTACCTACCATGGGTGCCGTGGATGCAGGACAGAAGGAAGCTCCATGCACGGTGTAAGCACAACGTCAGGGGAGCCAGGAGGTGCCAGTTTTTGTTGTTGTTGTTGAGGGGATAAATCCTGGCATCAGTGAAATCCTGACTCATAGTGATTTCTGAAAATTCAACACAGGATTTCATCCAATAATCTGTGTTGTGGAGCAACTTCTCTGAGGAAATCTGCTTCAGTTAATCCAGAGGCCAGACTCAGTTCCCTGTGTCTGAACAATGCCAGAAGCCTTTGTTTTAACACAGGGCTTGTCAGCTTGTGCCACACAGCTACCTGAGGGTGCACAAACTATTCCTGATGGGTTTTGAAAAGGCAACTGAGATAAAATGAGGACAGTTAATAGGATTAAATAGTACATGGAAGAGTCTGCATCTCTGCTGAAATTATTTTGCAGTGTGCAAATCAAAAGAGGATCAGAAGCCACCATTTTAGAACAACAGATCAAAAAATGGCCTTTTGTATTTAGACCAATGACAAATTTGACCTTTATCTT
Source organism: Anser anser (assembly GCF_964211835.1). Classification (NCBI taxonomy): domain Eukaryota; kingdom Metazoa; phylum Chordata; class Aves; order Anseriformes; family Anatidae; genus Anser; species Anser anser. The sequence goes on from NC_139722.1 coordinate 85,726,993, forward strand.
TCAGTGCAATATTGATGACTAATCCTTTAGTCCTTTATTATCTTTACTGGCCGAAGGCACTGCATCTGACTAAACCATTGCCAACAGCTTCCTTTTAAATGAATGAATAATAAATTATTCATCTCCTTTTCCATCGTTTATTTTCCAGAAGAACAGGTTTCAAACAGAAAATGACTTGACATTGCATCAAATTTCATCTCACAGGTATTAGTCCAGCTCCCTTGAAAACTATGGAGGTTCCAACTAAAACTGGGGGAAACCAGAGGTTTCTTCTTCTTTCCTTGGAAGGTGGCAATCTTTTCACCAATGTTACCATAATCCAGTAAGAGTGGGTTCTCAGACCTCCTCCAACAGCGTGTTAACTGGAGGCATTTATGCTGCTGCTGTCTTTTCTTCTCCAGGGCCCAGGTACAGTAGTTCAGGCAGCAGCAGCTTGTGCTTTTCAGTCTAGAAACCAGGGGTGTTTCCAGTGCGCATGAGCTATTTTATACCTGGGGCAACTGCGTTAAGCCCCAAGATACACTGTTCAGCCGGGAGAAGAGAAGACAGAGAGGTGATCTGACCAATGTTTATACATTCGTAAAGTGCAGGAGGCAAATGGATGGGGCCAGGCTCTTTTCAGGGGTGTGCACTGATAGGACAAGAGGCAATGGCCAAAAGCAGGAACACAAGAAGTTCCACACAAACATGTGTAAGAACTTCTTTACACTGAGGGTGACGGGGCACTGGAACAGGCTGCCCAGAGAGGTTGTGGAGTCTCTTTCTCTGGAGATATTCAATACCTGTCTGGACGCTTTCCTGCTCAACCTACTGTAGGGAACCTGCTTTCAGCAGGGGGGGTGGACACAATGATCTCCAGAGGTTCCCTCCAACCTCTGTGATTCTGTGACCTCAATGCTATTTCATTTGCACGGACAACTAGCAACATAGGAGTTTTTGCTATAGATGGTCACTTGACCATGTTGGTGGGGAGCTGCTGCCTTGGCATATCCGACCACTTGGGTGAAGGCTGAAGACATCCACGAAGATGGATGTCTTCTACCTGGGCTATCTGTGATGCCCTGCAGAAAGCCTCTAATTATTCTGGAGACTTCTGGATGTCAAAGGACACGTTGCAAAAACATCTGCTGCTGAAGGGTCTGTGCTAAAAATAGGCACATACTTTCTCTTTTTGAGACCAATCCCATAAATTATTTGTGGATTGCTCTCTGAGTCAATTTTTAACTTTTACTATTTTTGAGTTGTATCATACTGATTCTCACTGAATACTTGCAGAAGACTGCTGAGTCTATTCTGCATGTGCAGTCAACACCAGGACACAATCTGGTAGCTCATTTTCATGTGCCAATTCTATTTTTTTCAGTTATTCCAAATAGGATTTAAACAAATGTAACAGTTAAAATGTCAGTTTCAAGCAGTAGGCAATCTTGCTATCAGTTCAAAAGGACAAATACTTTCAAAAGTGAAACAGAAGGATTTTAACCCTCCCTCATTGTGCTGTCTACAGATACCCTGGCATCACAAACAACAGTAGAGCTTCCTTCCTCACCTCTCTATTTCTCTCCTCATACATCTCACTCTAAGCTGCTTTGCACTTCCTCCTGATTCCCATGGACTTTGCAATAGCCCCAAAAGGTCAATAAGACAGGAATATTTAAGCAATGAAAGCATGCAGGTTATTAGGAGCCAGTTGTACGGCACAGGGTGGACCACGTCCCTTTTGTCAAGGAGGTGTGTGCAGTGAGACATGCTCTGGCGCAGCCTCGAGAATCCGTTCTGGCTATGACCCAGGCGACATGTACACCAACAATGCTGGCACGCAGGAATGCCTGCTGGGCTGCTGAGCCTCTGGCAATACCTGCTGTAGGTCCAGGACAGACGTCAGATCTCCTGACTGCAGTACTGCAGTTGCACATCATCTCCTGATGTTCGGAAGGCTGTAAAGTCAGGAGCTGAGGTCTAGCTGCAGCTGCCTGCGGAGGCTGTGTGTGGCCCTGGGTGACCGCCAGCTGCAGGGCACCTCTTCTTCCTTGACCCTTCCTGCATTGTTGCAAGTGTTTGGGACCATCAGAGAGCTGTAATCACTTGCTGGTCCAAGGCCCAGTTCTGTAGACCCATCTTAAATCACACAAAATCATAGAATTGAAGGGGTTGGAAGGGACCTCGAAAGATCATCAGGTCCAACCCCCCTGCCAAAGCAGCTCCCTTAGAGCAGGCTGCCCAGGTGGGCATCCGGACGGGCCTTGAATATCTCCAGAGAAGGAGACTCCACAGCCTCCCTGGGCAGCCTGTTCCAGTGCTCCGTCACCCTCACTGTGAAGAAGTTCTTTCGTATGTTGGTGCGGAACTGCCTGTGCTCTATCTTGTGGCCATTACCCCTTGTCCTGTCCCCACAAACCACTGAAAAGAGGTTGGCCAAATCCCTCTGTCTCCCACACCTCAGGTATTTATACACATTGATGAGATCCCCTCTCAGTCTTCTTTTCTCCAGGCTGGACAAATCATTGTCCAGTGATTGTGATGGGAGCAAGAGCTCCCTTTTTACTTCAGTCATGCAGATTAACAGATAGCTATGACTAACACAAAGCTGGAATTAGCTCTCCTTTCAAAACCACATGCAAAACATCCTACTTCCACGTTCCTCCAAAGATCTTTGGACAAAGTTTTGGTCGCTATAACTTAAGGAACAAGAAAGATATACGCAATACTGACAAGCTTACAGTCCAGCTGCAAAAAAACAATAGTAGACCTGTCACCTTGGGTTTGTTGCTGAGTATTCTGTCTAAAAAAAAATTGCTCAATCTACAGTTGTTGGGTCATTTGTGGCCCACTTAGAAAACTCATCCAACCTGAAGCCTGTTCGTAGGGACACTCTTTCTTTGCAGTCTCTTAGGAGCAGGTTCAGGACTGTATGAAGGCATCTGGCAGGAGCACTCATCTTTCCTGGGGAAAAGGCACAGGCACACATCTGTTCGAGGGATGGGAGAAGGACTGGGGAAACCCTGAGACAGAGATGGCACCATGCTTAGGTTTCAGGAGTTCTTGAGAAAAAGGGCAATGGAACATGGGAAGTCTGGGCAACACTGACTGAGTGAAAGACAGCAGAAATGGAGAAGGATTCGGAGTGGCAAAATAAGAAGAGGCCTGGAAGAGATTCCTATACTGGACCATTGGATCTGCTGAATTTGGACTGAAGATTAAAATGAGAAGATATATTGGAGATAAAAAATATCAGAAATAATAGAAAATAATCTATTTGGTGGAGCTGAATATCTGTGTGCAGAAGTTCTCATGATACTGAAAGCAAGCAAGTTCAAATCAATCAATATATACATACTAACATTGTACACAAAAAAAAAATGAAGTAAAGAGCTCAGTAGGACTGGAAGAAGAAGGGGGATAACCACAGGTTACAGACACAGGCAGGTCCTTTAATAAAGAGGAGAAAAAGTCTAAGGCTTTGGAATGCATATTCATTTTTCTATGTCAGTGGATAAATCATATTCCAATTCAGAGAGACAGAGGGTAGCATCTTCCCTGGGTGACCGACCACACCATCATTTAATGCACTTTCTTCTGAAAGACTTTTACCAAGACAGGGCACTGAGTGGGACAGACCTCTGCTCTAAGCCAGTGTGGTAACTTGAGGGTTTCACAGTGTTTCACGTCTGATCTGAGAAAATCACACAAAAACTGAGTGAGTTAAAAATGATAGAGTTAAATCCCTAGAATAGAAAAGCAATTGCTTAACACTGGCATTTATGAGCAAAGCTCCAGAGCGATACTCACTATCCCAAGAAGGCTGACACCATGGGTGGCAGCACTTGCAGAAGCCAGCTCCATAAAAGGTTGACAGTCAAAGGGAATCAGCAACTGTGCTTGACTTCTTGCCTACAGTTTAATACAGACTTCAGGTTGAATTCTTGGTGCTGAATCAGAAAAGCTCAGCTGCTTACAACTGCATTTGAATAAATTGGGATTTTAGGAAAAGATCTACAATAATTTGCAGAAGCATGTATATCCAATGTGAATGGCTAAGAATAAAATGCTGCTTCTACACTACTATCAATCATTGCTAAAAAAATGATGCATTGAGATTTTTTCCTCAGATAAATCTGAGGAATGTGAGCTATGTAATGTTCAATTTCAACACTGTAAACACCTAAAGTCAGTCAGTCATGACAATCTAGTACTAGCTGGGAGCACCTGATTAATTGTTACAAATTTTAGGCATGCTATATGGTTAGAAAAGTAAGAAGGACATATACAGTGTAGGGATGAAACGGAGTCCTCTTCACATCATTGCATGCAGGAATGATTAGATGTGCAACACTTAACAAACTACACGTGGCTGGAAAAAAAAAAAAAAGGAAAGAAAGAAAAAGAAGAAGGAAAAGAACAGGACCTAATAATGGGTATTTGTTTTTAATCAGTAAGGAAGGACTGTGTAGGCTTGACTCCAAGGAACACATTTCTGCTTTTCTAAATTCATTACAACAGCAGCCAGGTTTCAAAAGCATTTTGCAAGTCTGTGTATGAATTACTTCCTTGCTCCTCTTGTTATTCTGCCATTATTTCTGAAGCTGTCACTGGAAAAATCTGGTATCTCCCAGTGATTACCAGCACCCAGTCAGAACCAACAAAGGAGAATTCTTCCTTTTCACTGTTTAGAAAAGGCATTGAATCGTGAAAAGCATTGAATCATTGTGATCTTTTCTACTGGCTTTAGCAGGTAACAAGTGCCACACTTCAATTATTATGCATTTTCTAAAGGGAAACCAAGAACAAAATTCTTGGGCTTGGTGCATTAGCAAGCTGTGCCAGCAAGTCACAGTCCGTCAGCAAGCTACAATCAGTATACATTTATATTGATATATTTGTTTCTCACAGGTTTCCATTTTGGAGTAGAAATTCCAAATTGGTTTTAAATACCCTTAATTACAAAATATTATTTTATTTATATTTGCTCTTAGCTAAGCAAATTTTTATGATGTCTTCCTTTTTGCAGAAAGGATCTAAAAGAAAGCTGAACTAAAAATTGGGAAAAATGGATTGGATGTCCAAAAGTAACTGGAGCAAGATCCTAGAACCAGCTGTCTCTATCTATCTCTTCTGCCAAACTGGACAAATTCACTGGAAAGACTGGGATTTGTTTTCAAAATATTTTGCTCTTTAATAGCCAAAGAAGGTAAAGTGAAGCTAATAAAGCAAAGGAATGATTTCCTGTGTACAGATCCCTGCTGGAATCAAGACCATCCCTCACAGACCCACAGTTTGCCCACAAAGACCGCACAGCAAAGTACTGGAGTCCACAATGTACAGCATGATGGACCTTTTGCCTAAAAAGCCAAACTCTAGTATTTGCAACAGCCTCCTCCTCCAGGAGTGCTATATACCTACAATAGCAGGAGGCAGGATTTATTTCTATAATTAATGTAGGTAATCTTATTTTCTTAAAATAGGTTTATTTAGTGAAGGAATTAACATAAATTGCATGTATTATGGGAAAGGGAGGGTAGCAGCAGCAGTTTTTCCATGTCTTGATCTTAGCAAGACTTTTTATACTATCTTACATGTCAATCTTAGAAGTTTCTTGGAGTTTCCTGATATAGATGTTATTTTAAGTGGCAGTGAAATTGATTGTTAAATTGTATCAAGGGATCATTAACACTCGTTCACTATCAAAGTAAAAGGGTATTTTGAGAGAGGTTCTGTAAAAGACTTTTCTGGTGTTATTCAGTTGTTTTCATGAATGATATGCCTCTGGGAAAAAGTGAATATTCTTAATATGTTTATGGCTAGCACAACTCTGGGAGATGCTGAGCACACCAAGAGTGAGGAATAGAGTTAACAACAATCTTGAAATATTGGCTTCATATTTTTAAAACAGTAAGTCTGATTCAGTAAAGACAATGATAAAATAAAACACTTGGGTAAGTCTAACCAAATGTAAAAGACAAACTGGAAAACTGTCTGGATAGTAGAGGGAGTGCTGGTAGGTCGCAAACAGCATGAGCTGAGAATGTCGGGCTGTGTTAAAGAAGGTGAATGTTAAAATACTATGTGGATACAGGAGCGCTGATGGAGATGCTCAGAGCGATCTTTCCCCTTTGCATGGTGTTAGTAGGAACTTAGAGTATACTGTGCCCAGCTGAACTCTGCACTTTCTAACATGCAGGGACAAAGCAGAAGCAGTCCAGAGAAAAACAGCTGTGGTTTAGGAAATGTGAGGTATGTGGAAAGACTGAAGCACTCCGGGTTGTTTCACCTGACAGAAAGCCTGTGGACGACATTGTAACAACTTACAACTCCATAAAAAGTTGCTGCAAAAAAGAAAGAAGTATTAGCTGAAGGGTTGGAAGAACGTCCGTCACTGGTGGTTTTTAAGGACAAGTCAGAGAAATGCCCATCGGGAATGACGTTTAGACCGATCGTCTTTCCTTATTCTCTGTAATTTACCCTGCAATTACAATTCCTGGCTGTTGCAGGCTTGGTCATTCAGGACACTGGAGCTCGTGGAGGCCTCTCCTGTGCTAATTTTGTCCTTACAGGCCAAAGCCCTGAGAAGAAAATTCCAGGACTATATGTGGCCAGGAAGAACTGTCCAAGAGTGGGAACTTGGAGCTATCTTGGTGAGAGGAAGCTGGGGAGGAGTGGTGAGATTTGGAATTAACTGAACAACAACAACAACAAAAAACTAGCAAGAGCAAAACCTCTTACTCAGGCTGCAGACTGAACCCAACGCCAGGCCAGCTGTCCCAGTTGAAACCCTAACTAAACTTGGTCCAGATTTAAAACTGAATGAGTGGTAGAGGACAGGACTAGGGTCAATATGAAAAGATGGACTGCGGTGAAGACAAACGTGCAGATATCAACCGCAGTGCTTCATGCTTGCCTCTACTAATTGCTGGTATCTAAAGGACAGCGGTACATAACGATTAAGAGAGAGTTTGTTGTTTTATCTAAGCAATGGTGTGTCAAAGGCTCAGCCAGCTAAAGCATATATTTCAGCAAGGTATCTCACTCTTTTCTTCTCCAGAAATAACCACTTGATATTTATGAAGACAGATCACTTTGTTCCTATTGCTAAACTATGGGTGCCTGCCAAAGGCATGAAACATGTGCCAGAGTAACTTAACCAGACACTGTGCTATGCACTTCAAAAAACTTGCTGCTCCACTGGAGCGGAGAGCTGAAAGAGTTCACAGAGGCTCAGAGTGTGAGCAGAACAAAAGGACACATCTACATGAAAAATGGTACACAATCCAAGGATGCACAAATCTGTGCTCTTACAACTGCACTTATCAGAGAAAGTGTAATTATTTCCCACAAGTGGCCCACATGGGGCTGAGAAATGACCAAAGAAAACCAGTTGGTAAGCTAACCCTCTGCAAAGTTACATCTTGGTCAGACTGTATCCTACCAACATACACCAGCCTTTATATCTGTTCAGAAAGCCCTTGGAGAGTTGCAAGACACATGCTAGTAGTATTTAAAATATTCTTAACTGGCTTTTTCCTGTCCAGTAAGGACCTTTTTGTCCTCTTTTAAGCCTAAACTTCTGCTCTTTCTCCATTTTGCTCTTCCAGCATTCCTGACTTTGTCTTTTCTCGTCCTTCCTTCTTCAGATTCTTGCCTCCTTTACGGTTCCTCTTTTTTTTTTTTTTTTTTTTTTTTTCCTCTAGTCAAGATTTGTCTCTCTTGCTACCCAACAACTGCACTCTGCCTCTCTTTCTTGTAGTTCTTTCACCTTTGTCCCTCTCCCTTTGCAATTATGGCTGAATACCTTTAGCAACAGGATTGCTTCTCTCGGGCTCCCCAACAGGTCTTTGTTCCCTCTACAACAGATTTTCCAGATCCTGTAGCTGGAAATGACTCAGCCATGACACAGTATTAGTACAGTTTACATTGACTTGTCCATGAAAATGTGTCGTGCTTCCTAAATTATTTAATTCTGAATTCCATTCGGCTTTGCACTGCCTCCATAGGGTCAGTTTTTGATACACTATAAACTCTTGCATAATTTGGACATATAACAGCATTGATCTACACAGTTGCTATGGTAGAGAGCAGCAGAGACTGGCTGTTAGTTCCAGTAGCAATGTTGGGCACTTGTGGAGGTGAGGACCAGGTTCTCCTGGGTTTCTTCCCCCCTGCCTTAAGTGCCCATGCAATTGGCTTGTGTGAAGGAGGAACAGGCCAGGAACCTGGCGGAGGAGGCTTTCCAGTGCCAGTCTCTAGCTGGGGAGCACATCCACACTTGGGGACCTGTGAGCATGTGTTCAGAGGCAGCGTGCTCACTGCTCCCGCACAAGGCAAGCAGGCTCCCAGCTGCCTTGCTGGTCAGCCCGAGCAGCTGTGTCTGTGACAGGGGCTCACAGAGCAGGAGGGACATTTGGGGACTACAGGAGACTGAGAAACAGACCTAAGGTCATGAGTGCATGTGGTGACAGCCAGCAGCTACCTGGGAGTCTCACCCCAAGTCTGGAGACTTGACACATCTGTGTTGTTTATTCAGCTACATTAAGCAGTCTGAGATTGTGAGCTATGTGTTGCTGGGGAAAAAAAAAAAAAAAAAAAGACCTGTGAGAAAACCGAGGTCATAAATTAAAGCAGTTTAAGGCCCTACCTCTGTTGAGAGTGCTTCTGCCTTTCACCATGCAGCAGGCTAATGGTAGAAGGATTTCTGACTGTTTCACCACAGCCCACAGGGTTCAGAAGTACAGCACTGGGTCATCTTCTTCCTTGTTTCTTAATATGCGATGACATGCTCTAAGAAACTGAAAGACTCAGCAATAAACTTCTGCAGCAGTTTGGGCTTGTCTCACGTTTGGAAAGTCTTCTTCATAACCGTAACGACCAGAAACACTACATACATTTTTTTCCAAGTTTGGAGCCTAATTCTTTCATAAGAAAATTTCAGGCCTTTTAACAGACTTGTTCCCTGCACACATTCAAAAACACATAACACATTTAACTGAACAATTACAAGATTTCAAATTATTTTTCATCTCTGACAGCTTTGCACAGTCAGCTTAGTTAAAACAAATGTCTTGCATTAGTCTGATTAAAAACATGGTGCGTCATTAAATTCCATGTGTCAGACCAAGCTCTGTCCTCAGCTGAGTCTATATTTCCAACTAATTCAAAAGCAATAAGGATGAGCTTAATTTTTGCAGGAGGACAGAAATTCAAAGGCCAAAATATATCATTATGATGACAAAGCAGAAAAACTGCTTATTGCAACACTTAAACTCTTGGAGCCCATGCTGCATTTGAAGGGCTGTTGATTAGTATAATCATTTTAACCAGTAGACTATAGAAACTAAAAATGGAAACCACAAACAAAAAATATGGAACTCCAACTTGCATGTCTAAAAATTAGAGGAAGTCAGGTCCATGCTAAAATGTCTTGGAGACTCACATTTGCATAGACATGTGTCCTAGGTCTTGAGGAGTACTGAGTATGTTCAATTTGATTAGTTTTCAAGACCTCCCACACCTCCGCTCCTGTAATTGGTAGCATCCTGCCATTATAAGTCAGAATCTCAGACATAGCCTTCTATCAGCAGTTTAATCTGACCAATGTCTACAGCCGATACCTAAGAAGTTGTTCTACTTCTAAAACAGTAAAAAACGTTAAAGTTGGAAATTCTCATTTCTAAATCCTTAGGTTCACATTTTGAAGAACATTGGTTGAATGTCTTTCATTTGGAAAGGTAGTAATCCAAATTACTTCTGAACCTGTATGACCTCATGGCATCCATGGCAGTACAGACACAAAGAGGAACAGAATCTGAAATGTCCAGATGAGGTCCTGAGTTTGTGTTCACACTAAAATGGTCAGAAGTCTTAATACAATCTTTTTTTTTTTTTTTTTTGGTAATGAAAAGAGCTATCATGGGCTGACACTGAGTCACAGCCAGCTTTGCTCCCTTCCAAACTACATACTACATCAAAAGATTTCCTAACTCATAAAATTGCTAAGTGAAACATTCAATTCATAGAAAATGTCACTATTAGTGTCTTTTGTTCCCCAGATTTATCCCAATACTGTCCTCTTGCAATTTCTCCCTTCCATTTCTTCTCAGTCCTTGCTGTTTCTAACATTTCTCCTACTAGCCCTTTCCTGTTCTGCTCTTTCACCTGACCTTTTTATCTCTTGCCATCTATCCCTAACCATAAGGCTCACAGTATTTTTCATTTATCTGCATTCAAGACAAGTTGTATTTTCTTATTCCTCGCTGACAGGAGTCCAGACAGGGGACCCTTTCCCCCCTGTTGAGTACCCTACCGGCCTGAAATGCATGAGAAGTGCTGCTCTGCTCTTGCAGTGCTGGCCTGGACAATACTTGGCTGGATTGCAGGCTCACACACTTTGGTCCTGCTTATAGCCTCAGATGAACCAGAACTGCTCAGCACAAGTAGACTCTAAAGATGTTAGTTGACAAACTTTATGTCCCTGAACAAATACAAATGCATTTCCCAGAAACAACTCCGCCAAGTTTAAATTGCTTTTGCTGGAAACAGCCAGAGATACATCTCTACACTTTAGTAACCTTAACCCAGGCCAAGTTTGAAAACATGAATGCTTTGATGATTCTTTTTTTTTTTTTTTTTTTTTAAGGTTATAAGGAGAAGAAAACACACACAAAGAACTCAATAGCATAATGTAAACACAACTTTTGTTTCTCCCCTTCATTGTTCTCAGGAGCAGCAAAAGTTTTATAGATGCACATGCATTTTCCTGCCCCAGGTGTGTGACAGGAGTCACTGAAAGGTCTGCTTAGGACAACACTCTCCAGAGGTATTCTGCATCACTTAGTAGGGCACTTAAAATCACAGAATCGTTCAGGCTGAGGAAGACCTCCAAGATCATCAAGACCAGCCCCCACCCAACACTACCAAGTTCCGTCGCCAAACCACGTCCCTAAGCACCACATCCACTCGTCTCTTGAACACCTCCAGGGATGGCCACTCCACCACCTCCCTGGGCAGCTTCTTCTGATGCTTGACCACCTTTTTGGTGAAGAAATTCTTCCTGATATCCAACCTAAACCTCCCCTGGCACAACTTGAGACCCTTTCCTTGTGTCTCATCACTTGTCACTTGAGATAAAAGGGACCAACCCCCTTCTCGCTGCAAGCTCCTTTCAGGCAGCTGTAGAGCACAACAAGGCCCCCCCTCAGCCTCCTCCTCTCCAGCCTGAACAGCCCTGGTTCCCTCTGCTGCCCTTCACAAGCCAGTCCCTTCACCAGCGTGGTCATTCTGCTCTGCCCATGCTCCAGCACCTCAATGTCCATCTGGTAGTGAGGGGCCCGACACTGGACACAGCACTCGAGGTGCGGCCTCACCAGTGCTGAGTACAGAGGGACAGTCACTGCCCTAGTCCTGCTGGCCACACTGCTTTAATGTGCATCTCTACCAGGAGAACACACCTATGTGATTAGACTGCTTTGAATAGCCCAGCCAGCTTACTCAGATGGTGGCATGAAGGCCTAGTTTAAAGGGATTTGGCTTTTTAGCAAGACAATCCAAGCCATCTTCACCAGTATGTCAAAGTGACACAAGTCCTCGCTCGGCCCTGGGATCTGTTCCAGTGTAGTCCTGCCAGGGAAGTGATCTGCTCCTTAACGTCACAGATAGGCAAAACCACTCACTTCCTCTGGTAGACAACACATCTCCTTGCAGACAACCTTTATACAGGGACATTTTCCAAAGACTTTTCCAGGTGGCAGCCTCCTAGCACGAGAAGTGTTGGATTAGGTTGGTGAAATTTAGCACAGTTGTAAGCAAAATGGTATTATATATGACAAATGTCGACTGTGAGTGACTACTGATCAATTCACCTGCCACATTTAAATCAACATCTAGAAGAAGAGAACGGCACTTCAAGGTGTGTAACGTAAGAATGGTTTAATAGTTTAGTTTAGTTGGATTAATAGTTTAGTTGGATTAATAGTTTGAAAATAGTTCTTTAGTATAATTCTACTTGACCAAGATGACTTAAATTTTGAAGGAGATAGCATGAATATCACCACAGGCAGTCCAACAGATGCAGTGTCTGGAATGTGTACATGTTTATAATCGGAATAGTACAAGATTGTTTCACAGGTTTTTATTCTTACCTGAGATCCCCAGAACTAGGAAATGACCTAAGTGTATAAAGTTTTCAATACACAAAGGGGCTTGTGAAAATTTCTGCCGCGTGTATGGAATGAACCTTAGCTCTTCTCCCATGCTTTTTATTTTATACTTAAAAGAGCAGCCCTAATAAAGGAATACTGTAGACTTCCCATGATCAAAATAAGTAATTTCCTTGTTTGGTAGAAGGAATATTATTTTAAAGTAAAAACATTTACTAGGACTCCTGCATATAATGTGGTCTTTTTTCTCTTAGTTTGCTCCTTTACAATTCTGCTTTTCAAATATCATCAGCAGGAATCTGGTAATTCAGACACAAATCTTTACATTCTCAGCAGTCTAACTGAAGCTCAGCGGAGTTCAGTGCTCAGCATGTATCTTTCCACAAGGCTTTAAACTCCCAGGGTACAAAGCATTGTAACTTCCTCACTGAGGTGAGGAAGCCCACCTGAGTGAGATCAGAGGGACCTACTTGTGCCTTGGTGACTGCCTCAGGGCTGGGACTTCAGGTCTCTGCCATTTGAACAGCTCTCTCCAGAGTGGCTGGGACTGAGCACCCACCGAGCCTTTATTTATCAGTGACAGGCAAATGGGAGTGACTGACTGAGGTGCTTCAGAGGAAGCACAAACACTGCTTTAGCTATGGCCCTGCTCCAGGTAGCAGAGATGGAACAAGGAGAAAAAACTTCTGTGATCTGCTCTGCATGTACCACACCTTCCTTTCCTTCCAGAGGACAGAATAGACACTTGGTATATGAAGCCAGTTGACTGACTGCAAGACAACAGGTATAGTCTGGAGTCTGGAGTGCTAAATTGTAATGATGGGCAGCACACACACAAACATACACAAAAAAAAAAAAAAAAAAAAAAACCTTCTTGAACAACCAAATTTGGGAATTACTGCCTTAGGTGGCACAGCAGGAGGAGTGGGCATGATGGGGAATGGAGAACAAGAGAACGGCACACAGTAATGCCTATCTGGGAAGAAAACCTCAGTTATAAACTAAAAAAAAAGGAAGGTTTTGTAAAGCTGCCTGGTAATACAAAATATCACAGATTAATTGGCATCATGTAGAAATATACTGATAACAGGCACTCTGTCTTGAAAAGATGTGAAGAAAGATAAGAGTGTAAGTCACTTAAGGGATCTGGGGGTTTTGGTTGACAGCAAGCTGAACGTGAGTCAGCAGTGTGCCTTGGGGGCCAGGAGGTCCAACTGTACCCTGGGGTGCATCAGGCATGGCATTGCAAGCTGGTTGAGGGAAGGGATTGTCCTTCTCTGCTCTGTGCTGGTACAGCCTCACCTCAAGTGCTGGGTGCGGTTTTGGGCACCACAATATAGGAAGGACATAAAATTATTAGAGAATGTCCAAAGGAGGGCTACAAAGATGGTGAAGGGTCCACAGGGCAATAGGTATGGGGAGCAGCTGAGGCCCCTTGGTTTGCTCAGCCCAGAGCAGAGCAGGCCGAGGGGAGGCCTCATGGCGGCCTGCAGCTCCCTCACGAGGGGAGCGGAGGGGCAGGCGCTGAGCTTTGCTCTCTGGGGACAGCGACAGGACCCGAGGGAACGGCATGGAGCTGGGACAGGGGAGGGTCAGGCTGGGGGTTAGGGAAAGGTTCTGCACCCAGAGGGGGGTCGTGCACTGGGACAGGCTCCCCAGGGACATGGTCACAGCACTGAACCTGCTGGAGTTCAAGAAGTGTTTGGACAACACTCTCAGACACAGGGTCTGATTTTTGGGTGGTCCTTTGGGGACCCAGGAGTTGGACTCGATGATCCATGTGGGTCCTTTCCAACTCAAGATATTCTATGATTCTACAATACCTCTGAAGAAATTTTTCCAGTCCAAGGGACAGAAGGAAAAATTATGTGGGTACACTTTAGGCTGGGCAACAACTGCAGGTGTCTGTAATGTTAGGCCATTTTCCAATGGAAAAGGAACATACAGATGAGACTATTTGTACTAACAGTGAGGAAGGCAATCAGCTAGTATTCAATTATAAGGGAATAATTATGAGGGTATTTAATAACACTAGAGGAGACTGCAAGGAAGCAAACTCAATACCAGCACTGGATATGTGAACATTTTACACTTCCGTGGCAAAGCATGCTGAGATGTTTTGGTTGACTATTTACACACTACTTTGAGGAACCTGGGTAGAAACAGCAATGAATATAATATTTTCACTGATGAGATGAAACTGGATATGGTTGGCATTACTGAAACTCACTGGGATGAATTGCAAAAAGTTAAAATCATTGACTGAGCAGCAAACAATGCATGAAGGAGGCAGAGTGAATGGCCAGCCTCCTCTAAGGATATCACTACCAGATCTAGAGTTAAGTCCAAACAGAAGAGGGAATATAAATGTGTTACTGGGTGGCTGGTAAAAGCCAAAAGGTATGTGGTTAGGGTCTAATGCAAAGAATTGAGGTGAAGCAAAACAGCGAATTGTATTTGTTACTTGTCAAATACCTGCATGTTGTGTGCTGGGAGATGAATGGTAGAGGTTTCAAGAGGCCACTATTGAAATAGCTTTAGTTCTTGACAATTAATGATGATGACTTTCTAAGAACAAAAGATAAAATAGGTATTTCTTTGGGGAAAAATAATTTCTGGATTGAAGCTGGTGGCTATTATATGGTCTGATTATATCTACTATTAGCCAGGAGACTCCTACTTAGAAACATACAGTTTAAACTTAATCTAATCTCTGCTTATCTACTTGGTGTTAAAAAAAAAAACAAAAAAAAAAAACATAATAAAACCCCATTATGAACCAGTACAAAATACCACTAAAACTTATGAGCCAATTTTCTCACTGTTCATGAGTAGGCATACCTACAAGACAAAACGAAAAGTGTGTCCAGGTGAATGCTGCACATGCCTGACCAACCGGGCAGTACAGGCAGGCTTAAGAAGACTGGATGAGCCTGTTCTGCAGAGCATGGGGAGAGGGAGCAGCTTTTTCTTTCTAACCCCAATTTGGTTTTGGAGGGAGGAGTACTGGCCAAGAGATGCATAAAAGACTTGCGCAGGGTTCAAATGCTCCTGGTTTCCCATTCTTTAGCCATGAAAGTTGGCTTTCCCTGATTTTTTTAGAATTATCTCTACTTGTAGAAAACTAAGTACAGGCACACCAAATGGGTCACCTGTAACCAAAGGGGGCTGAGGATTCAGTTGTCTCTGAAAGACCAGCCTGCCTAATGCCTGTCAGACCGCTAGAGCACACTTCAAAATGAAAACAGTAAATTTATTATTTTATTTTTTTTATACTAACAGAGTAAAAGGTTATGTTTGTAGCTCAGTAAGACAAGATTTTCTCCCTGACTGTTGAAGTTGGCATCTCCTCTGCTCCCCCACCACTCTGTCTTTCTCTTTTCTTGCCTGGTCTGAGTTCTAAGAGAAATGCAGCCTTAAGGTTTCTATGGAATTTGATTGTGATAGCTCCCTCTCATCCTCTTATATTCTGTTTCCCTTTGGTTCTTGAATGGGATGCAAAATGGAAATGCAGTGAACAGGCTCCCCCCACCCCCCCCTCCACCTGAGGACTTCAGCTGGCATCCTCACTGCATTCCTGAACCAACGCAGCCCCTCTCACAGGAAAGGCTGTATTACAAACTACATCTCAAACCACAATCCTTTATAAGTAATTTATGACAAGAACTATTCCTGTACATACATCTCATGCCACTCATCATTTTCTGCTCACAGACAGCTTTTCCTAGAGACTGCAGATACAGATGGCAGACTTGGCATTCAGTGCTTCTCTCACTTTTCCTTCTCTTCTCTGCCTTCCCAGCCCATCAGTTTCGGAGGCCCTGCTATCACAGACCCTTCCATATGAAAGTGAAGAAGCTGTGAGCTTACCTAAAACAGATGTGATAAGTCCAAAATTTTATGGGATGTTTTCTTTAGCACCGTACGGCCTCTGGATTTGATTAAATTCACACCGTGCTGCGGTAATACAGCGCACGCGGAGAGACGAAGAGTTGGCCAGCTACAGACAGCAGACAAAGGTGGGGGGGAACATTTGGGATTCCCCCGTTTGCTCCCCCCACCCCCAAAACAGCGGGCACAGAGTGCCTTTTAGCTCTCCCCGGCGGCCACAGGGAACGCACCACCTTGTGCCTGCCACGAAGAGAGAGGCTGCTGCCTAGCGGTGGCCGAGAAGGCTGGAGAGCGCCCTGCTTCCCCGCGGCGGCTGCCGGGCGAGGAGGGAAGGCGGGGGAGGCCTCCTGGCACCCTCCTCCGGCAGCGGGGCTCGCTGTGGGACCGCGGACAGGCTCCTCGGACCCCGCCTCGTCCCCTGCCGGCGGCGGGCTGGGTGCGGGAGCACCTCCGCCAGGCGGGCAGGGCGCTGCGGCGAAGCGCGCCCCAAGGAGCCGGCGGCATTAACCCCGGGACTTTCTAGGAAAGGGTTATGGGGTCCCTGCCACGCTCCACCCTGTTCCTCAACGGCCTGGCAGCAGACGCGAAAGCACCGCCGAAAAAGCTGGCAGATGGCACAGATTCTAGGCGAGTGGTGAGCATCAGTGCGGGTCGGCCGGCTGCACCGAGCACTGAGCCCATTCAGAAAATTACTTGCAAAGCGAAGAGCGCACACACTAACCGTCCCCAACGGGGACCGCAACCTTAGCAAGCACCAGCTCCGGGGTGCTCAAAGGAGCCTGGAAACACAGGGCTTCCCAGTGCCACTCCAAAGCAGAAGGCGTCCTCTGATCTGTAAGCATGGCAATGGGAAGGTGCTGGTGTCTCTAGATACGGTACTACAACTTGGATATTACGTGCTACAGCCAACACTGAGGTCTTCGTTTTAAAATGGATGTAGGAAAAGAGGAGAGGAAAAAAAAGTTTCCAGGGAGGGAAAAACTGCCTTGCGTTGATGGCCTTCAGCCGTGGTTCAGTGCAGTGATAAATCTGGTTTAGGTATGATACCTCAGATCAAATCAAAAATGTTGCAGCTATGTGACACCACATGCAAAAGCAGGACAAAATCATTATGCTCATTTAAACCTGTTCCTAAATTTATGAAAAGGTAACTTTATCCTGACAAACTTCATGCTGGATGAGGTACCATGTGTCTGCACCGCTCTGTGTCAGATCAGGTAATGTCCATTCCCCTGTAGCTGGCAGAAAGCCACCATAAAAACATAAATCTTTCATAAGCACCGTATCATGTGCATTAGCCAATTCATCAGAAATACGATCATGTGCTCTTGTACTATCTGGATCACACCAGTGCAGACAGAGGATCTGACAGCTCTGTAACAAGCAGGTTGAAAGATGATCTGATTACTGTATAAGTGATACCATGGTCAGAAAATACTAAAGGATACTACAGAGTGCTTTAAATTAGCACAGAGCAAGAAGCAACAAGCAACACTGGGAAGAAATCAAGAGTAGTCCTATTCAAGCACAACATTTTAAACACGTTAAGTGATAGTGGAAGAATTCACAAGACTAAACTACCAAAGAAAACAGCAGATTCTCCATAGAAAATGATGGATTCTCCATCTTCCGGGGTCTTCGGATCAAAACTTGAAGATATTCTGAACCAGGTGCTTCAGTCAAAAACAACCTACTGGGGCAGCACGGTTGGTCATAGCATAGAGGAAGGCAGAACAGCTATTATAGTGGTCTTTAAAAATCTGTTTCTCTGATAATCCACATTGTCCTTCTAGGCATACCTCTGTTTAAAACTTCTCTTCCACATGCATGTTTGGTGTAAGAGATCTGACAAAATTAGGAAAAATAAAAGCTTTCCTGTGGAGACAAAGTTGTCACTAAAATATGCAACAATATATGAAGAAACTTCTCTTTACAAAGAGGATATTTTCATACAAACATAAAGTAATGCTTAAATACAGATATCAGATGATCACTAGCAAAAGTAGGAAGAGATTAGTTAGTAAGATAATTTTATAACTAAAACCAGAACATCTTTATTCACTTCAAAATTTTAAAGTCAGAAAAACTGCAGTAGGCTACATCCACTAAGTAAATGTAATTTTATTAATGATCAATTTTATATTTAACTTATTATATTTGCAGTCGAGTTTAAACATTAAATTATTTAAAACTGTTGTTAGTTCAATTCTAGTGAAGATAATTTTAAAAAATTTAGATAAACTCTGGATATTATATCAAAGTGCTGAACCTCTTCTCAAATACCATAAACCAGTGAAACATCTGTAACCAGAAAAACTCTTCGTTTTCTCTTTTTGTTGCTCTTCTATGTAACAACAGAGCGCTAGCATGTAATGCAATATTTTGAATATTAATTGGTTTAAAAGAATCTCTGAGTGGCTTGCATGAGAAGAGGCTGCACGCTGTAAGAATGATACTGGAGTACCGTGCAATGCTAGAAACAAAATAGGTAGTTATGCAGACTTGGCTAAATGAGAGCTTTTATTTTTACAAGGGAAAAAGTACAATCTGGCCACAGATGAGAAGAATCTCCAAACTGTTTGAGGAAAAAGAAGTATGAAAACACAGGGCTTCTGCCTAAGTCTAGCAGAAATGTTGGGAAAGAAGGCACTGGCTCAGATACATGCACACCGGTAGGGTAATGTCTCGTTCAGTTGTCTTGTGGTGCTCATTGATTTCCTTTTCCGAAGCGATCAGAAATCCATGAGAAGAGCAGAATGCATTAAATTAAATTTAGTATGACTACACACAATTAATACATCTAGCTTTCTGGGAGCCTAACGTGTCACCGGTAGCGTCCTCCGGCTGATTTAGTATAGCTAAGACCACCTTAGTGATAATGAATACATCTGCAAAATAAGTGTTTTAGCCCTTAAAACCAGTTTCCGTTTTATTTTCAACATCCTAGGGTCTGCATCCTGAAACTGTCTGTTGAGAGACTGCTGCTGGATTTTCAACATACTGATTGTGGCTGAGTTGCAAATAATCAATTTCGCTCAATTGTCACATGCATGTTTTATATATCTGGGAAAGAAAACAAAAGAAACAGAAATAGAATTTGGGATAAAAGAAGCAGAAAGCTGTTGCTTCAGAAGTTACATCTCTCTTTACCAGAGAATGACATAATGTTTTCGCCTGCCCCCTCCATTTGCGAAAAGTCAGCTCTTTCATGAGCAGAAAATCAGCATCCAAACTCCTCATGAGAGCCCGCAGGAAATGGAAGGGCAGCAGCAGGCAAAACACGCTCGGCTCGGCATCCAAGGAGACGAACTCCTGCGATGCCCTCCGGCACCACGTCCCACCGACTGCAGAGCCGGGTGGCGGCTGCAGGGCTGCGCCACTTCAGCCGCCTCGAGAAGCGCTCGCCCGCAGAGGATGCGAGCTCTGCCCTCGCTGTGAGCTCCTGCCGAGAAAACACCGAATGCATCGCGGCGAGCGCGGCGGGGCTGCGACGGGCGGGCCCCCGCAGCTCTGCCCCGGCGCGGCGCGGCAGCGAGCCCTTCCTTCCACCTGCTCCTGCCCCCGGCCGCCCCGCTCCCCGGGGGTACCTGTAGAAGTAGTGCCAGCAGAAGAGGCAGCAGAGGAGGCGGCAGCCGAGCGGCTCGAGGCGGGGCGGGCTGCGCAGCGCCAGCAGCAGCGCGGGCACCAGGAAGGAGGGCAGCTCCTGCACGAACCAGGCGCAGCGGGCCGGCAGCCGGCCCCGCGGCCGGCACAGCCGCTCCTCGTGCTTCCCGTAGCGGGACGGCACCCGCAGGTACAGCGAGAGCTGCAGCAGCGCCAGGGCGCCCAGCAGCGAGCTGAGCGCCGGCACCAGCCCGGGCAGGCAGTGCATGCTCGGGGAGGGGGGCGCGGGGCACCGCTGCGAACGGCCGCCGGCCGCCGCCAGCCCCGGCCTTATTAGAGCGGCGGCGGCCGTCACCCCGCCCCGCCGCGCTGCCTCCCATCGCCCGGGCTCGTCAGAGGGCGCAGCCCCTCGCTCGCCGGCGCCCCAGCCCGCCCCGAGGGGAGCTGCGCCCCGCGGGGGGCTCCGCCGCCCCCTCGGCCCGGCCCCGCTCAGCCCGGCCCCGCTCAGCCCGGCCCCGCTCAGCCCGCCGCCGGGCACGGCCCGCGGGCGACGGCCGCCAGGGCGGCGGTTGGGCGGCGGTTGGCGCGGGGCCGCCCGCGGCCGCGCTGAGGCGACGAGAAGGGGCGGGCGCCCCGTGAGGGGCTGCGGGTGGAAGCGGGGCGGTGAGGGAGGGTGTCCCGGCACGGCCCGGGGAACGCGGGCTCACGCCCGGCGGGACCAGAGCGCGCCGGGGCTCCTGAGGTGGCCCAGGCTCGCGCGGCGGTGGTCCCAGCGTGTCCCAAGGCTTGCTCTGGGGCGTGCTCTGAAACCCGCCGGTCCCAACAGCAGTTTTGCCAGCAGCCTAACTTAAACCACAGCTCGGGAATTAGGCTTTTTTGTTTGTTTCACTGTTTTAGTCAGGATTTTCAAGGCATTGAGCTACCGCAGGAGGGCTAGCAGAACATTAAACTGTGTTACAGGCCATTGCGGCGTATCAGCTCAAGGCTGTGAATTCTATTACAGAATCACAGAATCGTCTAGGTTGGAAGAGACCTCCAAGATCACCCAGTCCAAGCTCTGACCTAACACTAACAAGTCCTCCACTAAACCATATCGCCAAGCTCTACATCTAAACGTGTTTTAAAGACCTCCAGGGATGGTGACTCAACCACCTCCCTGGGCAGCCTATTCCAATGCCTCACAACCCTTTCAGTAAAGAAGTTCTTCCTAACATCCAACCTAAACCTCCCCTGGTGCAACTTTAGCCCATTCCCTCTCATCCTGTCACCAGGCACGTGGGAGAATAGACCAACCCCCACCCATCCTAGTCATTTTGAAGCTTCACCAAGAAAGCAGTCAGATCCAGCTTAGCAAGAGATTGGATGCCGCACAAAATGCTGGAGAAGACACCCTCACGGAGCAGGAGTGGCAGTAGTTCACTTCTGATTTGGTGTCTGAGTGGTGAACATGCAAACCTGAGATGGGGAAGGCTGGGGTTCGACTCCCTCCTCTGTTTAAGGGGGTTCTCTTTCTGCAGAGGCTGAGCAAACCACCAGCCTACGGACTGTCCTGTGGTCCTGGAGGCGCTTGTTCAGTTCTGTGGGCTGTCCCGTGGGGTAGTTGCTCTGAGGAACAGAGCTCTTCTGGCCATGAGCTGTTTCTCCCTTACCCTGTAGAGTGCTGTAGTCGCTAGGGTCACCTTTATAAGTAAAACAGGGCAAGGCTATTCCAGCCTAGGAGACACATGGCATCTTACGGCTGTCAGCCACGTGCCTGAACACTTTTCCCCCACAGAAGTCTCTTGTCTGCCTCTGAGCTACCTGCTGGAGCCAGCCTCTGGCACTTGCCATCTCCCAGCTGTGCATAAAAAGGAGAGCTGGTCTGGACCAGAGCTGTGCCAGGTATGCTCACCATGAAACAGTGTAGATGATGGCTAGTGGCATAGGCACCTGTGTTCAAGAAGCAGTTCCTGGCTGTGAATCACCAGTGGAGGAAAGTATCTGTGGGAAAGATTTTAGAAATTTAAGGCCATATCTGAATTAGGAAAAATTGCAGTCCAAAAGAAATGGATCTGTAGTAAAAGAGCTAGTGATGAGGACTCAGCATCCACAATATGCAAGTTTCAGGGGGAATTACTTCAAGCTACCTCTAGTCTGATCCCTGTGCCTTGGAGACACAATAGCAACAGAAACACAGAAGGCACACTCATGGCATGTATCTTCTGAACGAAGCCTAGCTTCATCCAAAAGAAAAACAATGTTGGACTCAGAGGCTATTTCATGAAGCAAATCAAAGCTCAGTAGCTGGGGATGTTTGTGGGATTCACTTTGAAAGTACGGTTTGGATTCAAACTAAAACTAATGGGGAGATGGTGTAAGAACTAGAGGAATCTGTGATCTGAAACACAGTGCTGGTAGCTTCCCCGTTAGCCTCGTTGGCTGGGTTCAGGTTGAATGAGCCTAGTTCTCCTCATTTACGATGGAGGACAAATGGGGTGGGAATCTAATGTTTAGAAAGTGAGCTAGTCAGGTAGAAACCCTTTCCAGTTCATGGAGAAAAAGGATGAACCATACCCTAGAAAAGCCTGTTTCTGTTGGCTGTAAAGAATATCTCGACAAATGTGTCAGAACTAAATCCCACTTTTGCTATGTCAGAGCTCTGAAGTCATTTTTATGGACAGACGCTCCCCTAAATCAAGTACCAGAGCATTTATGTTCATTGTTTGATATAAACACTGCATGATCATCCACTTCATTCAATGGCTAGATGGATCTTCCTCCTCCTTGCCTAAGTATCCCATCATGGATTGTGATGAGAAGGTGAAAGCAGTGCAGCGAAAGAAGTGTTCTTCATATACATCAGTGAGTTTTGAGAAGTCAAGGTGCATGTGGTATGTGTAGTATAGCATCACTAAAACTTAATGTAAATAAAACTTTATGCTTCCTATGGGTGCATATGCAGATGTTGGTTTCACCAGCCCAAAGGAGCACCAGGCAGTAATGAATCTTGCCCTGAAATTATCTTGAGCCAGCACAATCAAGTTATAAAACTTAGTTCATTGAATTCAGATGTTTTCTCCTCCAGTAAATTACAGATATTCAGAATGCTTTTTATATCTCAGCAGTAAATACTTCACAGGGAGTATTTGTTGAAAAAAATACTTGAACAGGCGGAAGATGTATACTCTAAGCCCTGTTTGCGCATCTGATAAAACTTCAGAACTCTTGGCCTGCTTTATCTTCAAAGGGAGAAATCCAACTCTTCTGAAGAACTGAACTGTAGGATGTATGAAATGAGGTGTGTCAGAGGTAGAAACTTATAAATAGGGATCATCTGAGGAAAAAAATATGTCATTTATAAACCTAAAGGCTTGTTGATTTAGGATTTGTACTACTACAGATCTCCTCCCTGAGTTCAGGAGGCTGCCAAGAGTCATTATGGCCTGCTGCAGAACCCCGGAAGAGCTGGAGGGTGGCGTTCCCAAAGCACAGCCTGCCTTCCAGCGCAGCTGTGCCTCCTGACCACGTCACGTATGTCCCTGCTCTGATAACGCGGGGTAAGAACAGCACCGTTCTGCTTGATTGCCTCTCTGCCCTCTGGAGAAGCTTCTCACCTGCGGGAGCTCCTGCAGGCCAGGATCAGAGCACAGCAGAAGTAAGAGACAGGCTGTTGCTTGCAGCAAGAGGACGTGGAGCTTGGGTGTGGCGCACCACTAGGTGTGCGGTCCTTGCAGTGGCACATATCTAATCTCTAGCAAGGATTAAGTTTGGAATGAGAATATGCGGACACACAGTAATATAAAGAGTTGCCTGAGGAAGCTCCTTAGATCTCCTTAAAACTTAGATGTTTTCTGTGTACACTGCAATTTTTAAAAAGCCTCTTTCCAGTGCTGCCATGAATTCAGCTGGGCTGGAGTTGAGAAATATTGGGACCCATCAGCTGCTGTTGCCACTTTGCTTTACGTCATATGTAACCTGTGCTGAATAAGAAACTTTTCATTTCCTCACGGTCCTTTCTGTTGCACTATCCTCATATAATTTCGAATGCTGCAAGAAAACAGAGTTGATAATCTGATCCAGACATCTCCCTCTCGGTCACAAGTACTCTTTCACTATGTGTCAGGAATTGCCATCTTTTGACACAAGAGGCTGGATTACTGCCACTTTGCATCGCATGTTTATTCCAGCGGGTGAAATTGCAAGCATAAAAAAAGAGAGAATGAAAAATATACTCATTTTCCTTCCGTCACAGATGGTGGAGTGAAAGAGCAGGCACCAAACTACATGTGGTTAATAAAAACTACATTTCTAAAGGCCTGTTCTGTGACTTGTGCAAGCAAGCATAGAAAAGCAATTAGAACTGCAGAAGCATGCATTAACTTGGCTTGTGAAGTTTAATAAATAAGCCACTGCTATTGTTTGTACTCCTAACACTGATGGAAGTGTGAGAATCTCAGAAAACTATAAAATTGTCACCAAATCCTGGTAAGAGTAAATCAGTATCCAGTTTTATGCTTTCATACATGGAAGAGTCAGTGCTTGCAACGTGCAAAGAAAGCTCCATCGGCAAACCTTCACTCTATAAAATCTGTGGTCTGCTCCTTATTAATGCTCTTCATTATGTATGCTTACTTGGCATCAAACAAATGCAGAGAAATACTCACTTAAGCAAATACCATTTGAGTGAGGAGGCGGTAAAGGTAGGGTTTGAGGAAGAGAGGTCAGATTGCCCCAGCAGATGTGAACAAGGAGGAAGGAATCTCTCGGAGGATTAACTTCATTCTAGTGCACACAGGGTTTTGCAGCAAATTATTTTTAATACTGTGTTTGCGTCATTACTGAGATAAATATAAAAAACTGTGACAAACAAAAGGCCGCAAACAAGAGGGAGAAACATAATATTTTGATACTGGTTTTCCTTTCATTTTAGTTTTTCATGAACAGCATCGATATAAATCTGCCAGAAGATCAGAGCCTGACCACCAGTTTTCTCTTTTAACAGCTCTTCTTTTATCAGGTGACTTTCTTACCGTGTTGACTGGTTTTCAGATTCTGTTCCCTGAGAACACAGGTTTTCCAGCGGAGAGG
Organism: Anser anser; assembly: GCF_964211835.1. NCBI lineage: Eukaryota > Metazoa > Chordata > Aves > Anseriformes > Anatidae > Anser > Anser anser. The sequence continues at coordinate 85,751,700 of NC_139722.1, forward strand.
GAAGATGCCTTTACACCCACACTGCCCCACCTATTCCAGTCTGTTAGCATTAAAACATTCTAGCCATTGAAAGTTACAAGAAGGTGAGGAAACACACTCAACTTAACTGTCTCGCTCATGGACGTTGAGACAAAATCACAGAATGAAAAGCAGGGGGAGCTTGAGGAGCACAAGAGAATCTTCCTCATCTGGTATCTGGTATGAGCGCTGAGTCCCCACGGCACTGAACTGCAGTTTCTCTGCTCACCAGAAGTTGGGTCGTCATCATTGCAGACAGTCTGTCCTGGGAAATTAGCTACAAACTCCAACAAGTTTCTCCTGATCACCAGAAACCAAGCATTTTCAAAGACTTCTCATTTGGCACGTCCCAGATGTGAAGGCCACCTCCTGTCAAATGTCATGTGAGTGCTCCAGAGCTTGGGGGTGCTAGAACAGCTCAAAGAAAATGTCACTTTTTTTTTTTTTTTTAACGTGGTTAGCTATTTTCTTTCAAAAACAGTTGAATTGTTGGCTGACATTTTCCAAAAAGTTTGAGCACACACCAAACTTGGAAAACAGCAGACTGTATGGTTAGAGCCGGCAAAGTTATAAACAACTAAAGATGGGGCATAACAATGGGAAATGCCAGGCATTGTTAACAATTTTGGGTATTTTTTTCCCCTAGTGGCCATGTAACATGTCCTGGTCATGCCTCAAGTGAGGCAGAGCAGCCCCTGCACTGCTGCGTTTTCGTGCCTGCAGCTCAGCAGCAGGAGTTGCCACCGCCTGGTGGTTGTTGCCATCCCAGCACGGCTCCTGGGTGGCTTGTGCCAGCAGCGCACCCCGCAGAAATTTGGGTCAGGCTGGCGTGTTCTGTTAAAATTGGGAACTTGCCTGCAGTGTGCCACAGCTCCCAGCTGACGCAACTGAATTTCTTCTCCATGGAAATGGGGAGTGCAGGGAGGGGACGGGACCTGCACAGAGCAGGGTGGCGTCCTGGGTGCTCTGGGTAGAGTACATTACCTAGCCAAGAGAGCAGCCAGGTCCTGCAGTGACATGTTTATGCCTCGGTTGCCTGTGCAGGGTCTGTTTCCAACTATGTTGATTGGAGGGGTTTTGATTTCTGAGCTCTTACAATGGTCAACAAGTTCAGAAACAGGAAGTTTGTTGAATATTTTAGGTTTGTGGCTTGCCGAACATCTAGCAATTGTTTTGTATAACTGGGAGGCATGGAAAGTTTTCTTTTCTCACCAAGAACCCATCTTCCTAGCTGTCTGTGCTGTTTCATTCTGACTGTTGGCTCTGCACTGAGACTGCAGTCCCTCTTCGTCTTCTCTGAGCCACTCCAATATCCAAACTAGCTCCTCGTGGCTCTCCATATCTAAGGAGAATCTACGGGTAGAATTTGATCTACAGCAGTGCTACAATGCTAGAAGTCCACAGGTAGCCTGGGACAAACCAGGGTAGCCCAAGGCCTTACTCACAGGAAGACTGTGGGCTGCTTGGAGTAATTCAGTGTGATGAACAAGACAGTTGTCTTGGATATTGCAATATGGACATCTGTGTTACACAGTATCTTAAATACTCAGAATTGTGACAGCACAGTGCTAGTAGTGTTCTGACAATCCATGCTTTATGGTAAGCCAGCTCTAAATTGTACCTGTGTGGTAAAGAAGGACGATGGTGTCCTGGGCTGCGTGAGGAGGAGAGCTGCCAGCGGGCTGAGGGAGGGGACCCTTCCTCTCTAGTCTGCACTGGTGGGGCCACGCCGGGGCTACTGTGTCCGCGTCTGGGCTGCCCAGTACAAGAGGGACACGGACGTGCTGGAGGGAGGCCAGTGAAAGGCCACAAACACGGTGAGGGGACTGGAGCATCCCTCCTTTGGGGGAAAACAGAGAGCCGGGTCTGTTGGAGGGATCTCATCAATGAACAGACATCCTTGAAGGGAAGGTGCAAAGAGGTCGGAGCTGGGCTCTTTTCTGTGGTGCCCAGGGACAGGATAAGAGACAACGGGCACAAGCTGGAACATGGGAGGCTCTGCCTGAACATCAGGAATTTTTTTCACTGTGCAGGTGACGGAGTGCTGGCACAGGTTGCCCAGAGAGGCTGTGGAGTCTGCCTCCTCGGAGATCTTCAGCAGCCGCCTGGACGTGGTCCTGGGCAGCCACCTCCAGGGAACTGGACGAGATGAGCTCCAGAGGGCCCTTCCAACCTCAGCCATGCTGTGATTCTCTGAAATTCTGTGGCAGTTTCTTTTAAACTGATGTAGGGAAGCTACCAAGTGAACCATTAGTTATTTGAACATTACTAACACATCTGTTTCAGTAACTGGATGGAATTCTTCATGCTTTTTGTGCATTTTCATTTTACCAGATTTTGTGATTATAATCACAGTATATATAATCACATTTTTATATAAAATTGCTGGTCTTTCAAGTTATTTTTTTTTCCATTTCCAGTTGTTTAGTCTGCCACAATTACAAGACTTGAATGAAGCTAAAGACCTCGTTTAATCACTTGATCCTAATATTTAGGGCATTATGACAAACCACAATTAAAGTAGAAGTTGCAATTAAATTAAGATGATAATGCTTTATCACTGATGTAACTTGTTTAGTCTGGACAAGTGCTTAAGCCTCACCTAAATCAGGGCCGAAACAAACATTAGTGAAGCAGCTGAGAATACAGGCATGCGGATTGCAATCCCAAACCTAATCTGATCTTTAGCAGCCTATGGAGGGGAACAGGACAGCTCGTATCTTTCAGTGGTGATACTCCAGGCAGTCTGCAGACTCCCGAACCTATTCCTGCACTGGTCTGCCCTCAGCAAATATTCAAAAGTTAGTTGTAAACTGTATTGCAAAATTAACCATGCTCTGGACTGTCTTCCAGCACAGAGATCAACTGGCATGAAATCGCCTGTATTGGTACAATTAAACTTTCCTAACCTCCAAAACAGGGTGGAGGCATGCCGGTTGTCTATGAGGAAGAGACCCTTGCCAACACTAACTGCCAAACGTGCTTTATAATCCCAGTTGAGAGTTATTGGTTTAGTCCATGCCAAGGATCGCTCCAGCAATTTAACAGTTGCCCTCCAATGCACCTAGGAGCAATTTACGGCATTATCCAACTTTGATGTGGCCAAATGTTGCCAGAATGTATTTATTTTTAAAGACAGACTATGTTCCACTGCACCATTCTGAAGCCCTTAACTAAGACGGATTTGATACTCATGAAATCAACATGTTATGGTTAGTTATATTTTTAAAGAGACAATCTAGTGAATGCAAATAATGAAGGACAAATGTCTCCTTGAACCATATATCAGAGCACAAAGAATAACTATGCATCTGTCATTCCAACCCCTAGTTCTGCAGAGCTGCTGAGCCCCCATCTGTTAAGCTGACTCTTGGCCCCTGGATGTCCTCCCTGCTACCTGGCAGGAAAGCCCCTTGCTGATTTTTGGCTTCCTATTGTCCTTTGCAAGCTTGGCTTTCACAAACTCTGTAAGAACAGCACCTCACTTACTTCTCTAAAGTAAGTGTAAGAAACTGTTTCAAATAAATTTGCGTTGACTTGATGAGACCTAGCAGGAGGCCCTGTAAGATGAGGACCTTCATTTTCTGACCACATGAAAGAGAAAAGAGTTCTGGTTTCACACTCTCAACTTTTTTCTCCCTCCTCTGAGTTACTTTGGGCACTTTTAAATCCATATGGTATTTACAAGTGATGCTGCCAGTTACAAGGGGGATTCTGTTTCCAGATCTGCCAATCATGTTTTTATAAAGAATGTTTTTAAAAGTGCTGAAATGAGCTATAATATGATCCTTGGTCTGAAAAAAAAATAAAATCCTATAGCAATATTTTAAAGTTGCTTGTTTTTTTAAGATTGAGAAGTGGCTTTATACATATGAAAGTACCTGGTGCTAAATGACTCTTCAGCTTATAAGAAAAAAGTGTAACAAAAAACAGTATCTGGAATTCAAAACCAGACAACTTCAAAAAAAAAAAAAAGTCATATATTTTTAAAACTGGAGGCAACTGCCATAAAATACACTTTCAAAGAGATGCAGTTGATTCTCCACTGCTTAATGCTTTCCAGTTAAGAATGGCTGCATTTCCAGAAGGCATACTTCAGGTCAGTGTAATTATCAAGCTCAATACATGAGTACTTGGATAAAATAAAGTGGCCTCAGTTAGGAGCTCAGATAAAATGAATTAGGTTCTTTCTGGCCTTGAAATGCATGGGTCTATGAAAAACATGAGGAAGCCATTGCTGGATCCATTAAATCCACTTCTGTTCTAGTTATAAGCACTAGCTTATGCAGCTGTACTGCTCATACCAGAAGGACTGTTCACTTCTTTGATTATTGAAGAAGTTGGGACTAAACCTATAAATTAAGTGCTCTCCAGAACAGCGTGAGCCCCTAACAATACCCAGCCACCTCCACCTGTCATATGGAGCAGAAGACAGAGAAAGTCAGTGCAGGCACGAAGCCACCAATGCAACCACCATCACTTAGCAGCCCAGCCTCTCAAGTTCAGCTTTTCACATACTCCGTTGAATGGTTCAACTAGATTTGATCTCTGCAGCAACAGTAAATTTAGTATGGTATTAGATTATTTGAGAAAGGTTATGTGATCAAGTAATCAGGTGGACTGTTGCATGCAAACGGTATCTTATAGGTATGAACCTACATGTAAATAACAGTGTGTTTAATTTAAATAGGGCAGTGATGGCAGAAAAGATTGCGCGATGTACAAGTTGGGAAAGCACAATCTTGTTTTACTTGGTCCTCTGGAAGCTGTTTTCCTTGATTATACCTCTAATTCCTTATCCGTGTATTTTGTCATCCTCATAGTTTGTTTTAATTTTGGCTCATTTACAATATTGGCACTGATCTAGTAACAGGACACCACATCTTTCTGTGCTGTGACTTCTAAACACTTGGCTGGAGAATCACTCTTTGCCATTTCTACTGACTTTCTGGCAATCTAATAAGCAGTAGGCAGACCCTTATGAAAGCATCATGCAGAATGAGAACGAGTTGTGCCTGGCATTTACGGTAAGAATGTGGGTAACACTCTGTCTAGGTAATAAAAGGTACCCAGACCAATGTGTTACCTTTATACTAAAATCTGAAAAAGGCAATGTAGATTGTTGTCATTACAGTTAAAAATCTACAGCCCACCATCTAAGTGCCTGCAAGAACTGGAGGGGAGACACAAGGAGGGTTGGTCATGGACTGCACAGATAGCAGTGTCTGCTACATCCACAAGGGCAAGATGTGAGGAAGAAAAAGCGTGTGACATGAGGACAGAGCGCCAGTGTAACAAACATGATTAAAAATGTTTGTGGATTAGATCAAAAATGACCTGGTATGAAGAACTCTCTGCAGGGATGCCAGGTGACATACATGTAGCCAAAAGGACAGTTTGCTGAACTGTAAGCTAACACCAAACACTATGGCCTTTTTCCACATACATGTCTGTAGTTTTCATACTTCACTTACCCTACCATCTCTTTTACATATTCTTAATCTCTGTTTGCTACGTGCCTCTCCCCTCCCCCCATGAATTCATTGTAAATTCATTGAAGTTACTCGTAAAGACTTCTGGGACATAGGAAAGACTTAGGACTCGGAAGTCCTGTGGACTTCTGCAAGGTTCATATGGCCTTTTCTTATATTTCAAGCAAATGTTATACTAGTCACTGGCTACCCTTTTGTATTGGATTTAATCAGTACCATTTGAGAGGAGACCCTGGGGGCATGCGTTTTCTCACATTGTTTCTTCACGCTTTGCTCTTGTCCTAAGCATATACTCAAGCAGACAATAGAAATTTAGCAAGAGAAGGAATGGTTCAATATTTTACCCAGCACTTGGGAGATCTGCATTGACTTCGCAGGTCTGCCTGAAACTCCACAGGTAGTTTTGAGCAAGTTACTCAGTCACTTTTTTCTTCCGTCCCTGGTTTTGGAAATGGCAACCATAGCACTCCATCGAGTCACAATTCCCTGGTCTGCAAGGAAGCTAGTGTGTTCAGGATTGTGAGCGTCTCAAACGCTACAGTACTATGAGCTACTTGCTTAAAATAGAAGACATGGGACTAAAATGAAGGAAGCGTGCATCACCAACCCTGCAAGACCTTGTCATTGGCAGCAGTGCTTCATGGCTCTGCCCATACATATGCCTTGGTGCACAAAGCAAGGAAACGAAGTTGGCTGTACTGGTGATGGAGCATTTCTGACTGCACAGTTTGTGAGGCTGACACATTCCTGGCATGATCTTAGACGGTATGAGCCACACTCATTTTATGACTTCACTATTGAAACATATTTTTTATTTTCCCTATGGCAGTATTCTTTTAGGAATAGTTTGCCATTGTTCTTACTTATGTTTTAAGCATCTTTGTTTTTTCTTCTATTTCAGCATTTCCCTTTTGTGTGCTTGCAAGCTGGTATACAAGCAGTGGTAATGGAGGGGCCATAACGCAATTTGCCTCCATTTTGCCAGGCTGCTCTGGCTGTTGTGCAGGAAGTAGAAATCTTTATGTTTTGCACTTCAAGCACTTGATTGCTTTCTGGTTGCTGCCTTTCCAGAGTTGCTGAGTGTGCCTACCCAAAGGATTGACTGTAGCTAAGGGATATGTCAAATTTATGCTGTTTTTGTTATTGTTTTTGTTTGTTTGTTTGTTTGTTAATGTGCTCCTGGCATGTCTCATAAGGGTGCCCAGAAGAAACATCCCTCCTGCTGTCTTTCTGGGAAGCACAAACTGCCCCAGCCCTTGCTGGGACCCTTTCCACCTCACACTGACATCAGCTCTGCTGCATCCTATACCCCCTGCACTTATACTGCAGAGCCTGGGTAAGCTTCACTGCCTGATTCCTTTCACTAAACCCCAAGGGTCTGGAGCAAAGTGGGGCGAGAGGAAAGGAACAGGAAGGAGACAGCTTGTGAACCCAACATTGGGCCTCTGGAGTAGTAGAGTAGTAGTGGAGTAGTAGATTTGCTTACATTGTCCCCTGTAAGCAGATTTCCTCCTGTGTACAATGGCGTTGCCAACAGCTATTCCCAGAGTCTTAGCCTACTTGAACACCTGAGCAGAGCAGAGCCCTTCTTCCCAAGCCTTCTGCTAGGTCACAGTGGTGGGACCTATGGCTTTCCTCCATCATCTCCCTGTCAGCTGCACGCTCACAGGCCTGGCCCAAAACCATCACAGCTCAACAGCACACTGAGAGTTGGCATGGGCCACTGGAAAAGAAGGAGACTTGACCTCTACTTAGGGTATTATGGCAACTTTTTCTGTAATTTTTACCTCCCCCATGTTTAGAGACCGAGACTTTAGGAGTACTTTGGATCTGGGCTGTCTTTCAGAAATGTGGCATTTGCCATTCTCTCCAAGATCCACATAGGTTAGCTCAAGTTAGAAGTACTGTTATCATTATCTAGAGTTAAAGTCAAAGCTGATGGCTTTTATTAAGAGAATTCAAATAAGATCAACAGGATTCTGGCAGAATTAGAGGACAACTATAGCTGACATGCTGACCTACATAAAGAATGAGAACAAACTGAGAACCTTTTCACTTGGTGTCAGTGAAAAGAGAGAAGCAACTTTGCCTGCACCAAGCCATGTGCCAAGTCCAGTAACTTAGACGTTCTACATATTGGCAAGCATACAGGACTCATGCCCTTCGAAACGTTAGCAAATGCCTCCTTACGGCTTCATGGAAACTCTAAAAATGTCTAATTGTAATAAGAACTGTGATGTGTATTCCAGTGGACTAAGATTAAATTTCTGGAACTAGAACCTACACTTAAACAAGTGCATATGCAGGAAAGATTTGGAAAAAAAAATAGTTTCTGACAAAAACATTCTGAATTTGTACATTAAATATCAAAGTAGCATGTGCTTTTACAAATACACAGGCATTTCAACATATATGAAATTATAAATATGTTTCTGCATGATTTTAATATAACTTCTACCGGTCCCACTGAATGTATCCAACTGTTTACTGTTACCGAGTGAGCGGCTGACTGACCCGCGGGCTTGCTGCACTGACTCAGCATGAGCCGTGTCTTTTCCTTGCTGTAAGACAGAGCTGGATACAGAAACTTCTACTTTTCTTGGACAGTCATAGACACAGAGTGGCTGTTCAGTCCCCAGCCAGATGTCTGACTACATACGTCAGCTGTAGTTTGGTTACTACACATAGCTACCAGATAGCTAGCTTCTGGTTGCACTGGGAAGTAAGTGAGAACTGATCTGCACACAGGATAAATAGGAACTGGAACCAATTCATTACTCTGGAATTAAAGCACTGTAACTGGAAGCCTTTGGGAGGGGAAGGGGGGAATATCTGATTTAAACATCCCGTGCTAACGTGAATGCAGAAAAAGACGAGCGTGTGCATCTGGAGCCAACAGTGGTGCGGTGACAGCAGCTGGCACAGCTAGGATCTCCAGAGCCACCCGAGGTGAAGGTGCCTTTGTTGCCGAGCTAATGAAGCAGCGTTGCAAGTAGCAGGTTGTTTTCCGTGTTGACCTGCTGCCTGCTGGGGAGGGATGGAGACAGCCATGCTGCTCTCACAAACAAAGATGTTTGGGAAAGCCCATGAGAATGGTGAAAAACATCCTACTGAGTTTCCAGCCGTGGGATGGGGGCTGTTCTCCCAGTCGATGGAGACCGAGTGTATTCAGCCTGCTGGGAGGGCCTAGGCCATGCTCATTACAGACAGGTATCTGGAGAATTAGCTGGCAAATTTCAAGAAGATTCTAAAGAGTATACAAGTCATCTAACACTTGAAATTTGGACATGTTTCAGTGTATTTCAGTGGGGATTGTCACCAGGATAAATCGCTGCCAAGTGCAAACTCGTAGATCTAAAATATGGAGGCTTTTTCTCACTTTAACAAGATGTGAGAATTTTCTGTCAGGGGAAATACATTACTTTTCCTTGCATCTTGTTTTCAGAAAGACTGGTATCTTTCTCTGAATTAATTTTTGAATTATTTTGCTATGATTGACTGTATTTTAACTAAAATATTTTGATTTTCCTAAAACCAGGGGCGAATTTATTGTGTTTCCCATACACGTGATGTCCTCAAAACTGCCAGACATTTCACCTTTCTTTTAATCAGTCTTAGGCTGATAACAGGTATGGAAAATAGAGAAAGGAAGAAAACAAGGAAGTGTCAGCAACATTAAGCAGAGGCATTATTGCTGGCACTGCTTATAGCAGCTTCTGGAATAACAGAAACAAGATGGGCCTTTTCCTTGTGCTTATTTTGTTTTATTTATGCAAATTATTTTTTTCTTCAACTATGTAATAACAAGAACATTTGAATAGGGAAGAAGAAACCTTATAGGCAACTTAAAAGAAACACACTAGCAACTGTGGATTGGTTTTCTTTCTTTCTTTTTCTCCTTTTTTGTTCTTTCTTTCTTTCTTTCTTTCTTTCTTTCTTTCTTTTTCTTTTCCTTCCTTCCTTCCTTCCTTCCTTCCTTCCTTCCTTCCTTCCTTCCTTCCTTCCTTTCCTTGTAGAAAGACTTTAGTGATATTGTCCATTCCCCCTTCCCCCTTTTTTTTCTCAGTTTAGCTCATATTTTGTCTCAAAGTAAGTGGAAAGAACTCTGGCATTTTGTTAGGAATTGAAAGTAAAATACGTGTGAATGATGACATGCAGATGTACATGTAAACTTGAACACCTGCTGCTGCAATTAGCCCTGCCTCAGCCATCCCACGAGGCCGTAGCTTGTACTTGGACTGGCCTGCCTCATCACGCTGCTCTGCCTCAACCGGGGCTGAATGCCCGGCTTTTCTCGGCATGTTGTTGGCATATAACAAAGAGCTCGTGGATGAACTTAACGGAGGATCAGGCTCTATCGTAACAACTTGTTGAGGGTCTTTCCACAGAGAAGAGCATCCCTGTTGGCTTCTTCCCAGCCAGACTGTAAAAATGTATCAGAAGCAGAGAAAAAACATAGGTAGGAAAAAAAAAACACACTCCTGAAATGCTCCAGGTGTTGTGACAAAGCCAGTGAACTGCAATAGATTCGCACAATAGTGTAAGGATAATGTCATCTAATCATCATCATCATCAGATCTCCAGTAAAGCTCATCTGACAAAGGAGCATTAAATTAGGGCACATAACACAATGGTACAAGAAGCTTTGCCAGGAGATTTAGCTGGAAAAAAGCCTTTCCATTTTCAGGCACTCCCCACAATGAAAAGAGCAAAAAGAAATTAAATTCCAAAACTGAAAAAAAAAAACAAGGGAAAATAACATTTTATCTATGCTGGCAGTTGGCTAACATTGTTATGCCATGTAACTGTGTGGTTTCTCTGTTCTGGTAACCCCTGCCTGGGCACGGCCTCTGTAGAAATGCTTCTTGGTCTCATGAATCGCTCCCAGGAGATGCCAAACATGACTAAAAGACTGGAAGACAAGATACATGCACCAGGACAAGAACCAGAAGGACTGCAGGATGACTGAAAATCTGTCAAGGGAATATCTATGCAATGACTGTAAGGGAAAGGGACATGAAGGAAAGATGCAGGACATGATCGCAGCAACCTTTTGCCTGTTCCTCCCTTGCTGCTGCTCCCTTGCAGCCCTGCACAGAGCTGAGGGGTGAAGCAGTTGTCTTGCTGGTCCCAGCTCCAAGACGAGGAGACTGGCATTGGCCTCCGTGACATATACCTACCACTCTCCATCGCACACATAAGCTATGCAATAGTTTGCTTGGCTCAGAGTTGACATTGTCTTGCTATTTATGAAATCAATAAAAGCTTTTTGTTTATTGGGCATATGTTCTTGGTTAAAAGGTTTATTGAAGCACACTCATCCCTCAGAAAACATGTGGATGTCTTCTGGGACGGACAGTCGAATTTTTAATGTCATAGGAGGTCGTATTCAATTACAAATACCATAGCGTATTAACAACACATGTACAGCAGCTTCAAAATTGATAATGTGCCATAACAATCTACTAAAGTTCACAAAAAGGGTTGGAGGCTTTTTGTGAATCGATGCATGACAAAGTACCGGGGCACATGAAATGCCCCCGCACCCTGCTTTTGAAGATAAAAGTACGTATGTCTCCATACACTTGCCCGACTGACGCAGGCGCTGAGCAGACACCTCTCCTTCTCTCCTTCTGTACTCTGCTGGGAAGAGTTCTCTGTGATTCTGCCACCCACCGAGTAGGCATTTGCCTTTAGAAACTTCTAAAACACAATATGCATTGGTAACACAAAGCAGAAATGTCTCAAATGCTTCAAGCGACATCCTGACGTTTCCATTTTTCTTTCCCTCTTCCAGAATTCGTGGTCATTCTTCAAACATTGATACTGTCGCTCAGAAGATGTTTTTTCTCAGATTGCCACTTAATGAAAAGTCTACCACCCTGAGAGCAGCTAAAATCAGATTTCTTATAATAACAGCACTATTAAGAGAGCATTTAATGTCGACAATGTGGGGTTGTGGAAAGTGGAGGGATGCAATACTTATGCAACTGAACTAGAGTTTGGAAAAAACTTGGCATCAGAGACTATGCCAATACTTTGTAAATCATTTAGCTTAAAGCAGTTCAGGGAGAGCAATATGGAAACTTTTTTTCAGGTTCAGTTCAGCACTTCAAAAAAAGAAGCAAATGAAGAGAAAAGATTAGCCCACGGAAGTCAATCATGCATTTCAAAAGAATGATTTCATTTAAAAACTGGACAAATACTAGTAGTAAAGGAGCTTAAAAACTACAAAGCATAAGCTAATATATCATTTTAAAAAGAGAGGAAAGAAAACTCCTATTTTGCCTAGTTTTTGTTTTGTTGAAAAAGAAAAAGCCACTAATCAATTACTTGTATAGCTCTATCTGAGTTTGGCTGTTGTTTGACATTTCCTTTTCCCTTTGTTTCTGTTTTAACACCTTTCTTTCAAACACTTCATCTTATCTCCTTCTTATTCTGCTTTTCCTTTTAGATTTATATATATATATATATATATATATACAGATTTTTCTACTTGATTTGAATCTAACAGTGAAAGATGTTCAGAAGATATATTGTACAGGTGTGTTTGCTTCTTTCCCTTTTAACCTTCTCAGCTATGTTCTTCAATAACAATTCTTGACCCAGATTTCTGTATAAAAAAGCAGCATAAGCGTAGTTACTGAAAATTAATTATACACTACCAAAAACAGGATTAAAAGACGCAGCAGTCTATTCTAGAATATGTTATTGTATTGAATAACTTCAGCTAGTGTGGGATGTTGATTTTGCGTCATAGTCTTTAAAAGGTCACAAAAATACACTGAACATATTTCTGCTAAAAAAAAAAAAAAGATAAACGTATTATCATGGGTCCATTAATTTCAAAATGTGGATCCAATGGCAAATGATCCTTTTAGCTTTCTTGGTGCAAAATTTAATAAGATCATCTCACTGTAGATGTAAGCACTTGCTGTGTTTTGTTTGCTAGCATAATTATGTTTCAAGTTTTGTCTTAACTTACTAAAAACCAAGTTTTACGCACATCCAGCCATAGTATCACTGAATTTCTATTTCTGTCAGTAACACAAACAATTTTTGCTTCATGGGGGAAATAAAAGCAGGTTTAGCAGGAAAGGAAAGCTCTAGCAGGAAAGTTCACAAGATTAGAGTTGGCTGAAAACCAGAATTGTCATTGTGCAAAAAAGTCATTTAAATTTAAAAAGTTATTTCAAATTTATTTATAATTTAACTGAAATTCAAGACCGCAATTTCTTTGCTTAATGTAACAGGGGCTAGCAATAGTGACTTTACTTTGCAAAACTAAACTTGGATTTATTTTGGGTTTGTGAACACATTTTTTCCTTAAAACTGCACTAGCAGTATGGACTGAATAGGATTTTCTTTTGTGATTTCCATGCTCCTGTATCATTTCAAAAGCATCAAATAAATTGCCATTTCTTGAGTGACTGGCATCTGTCACTGTTACAAATCAAATGCTGAAGGACTTCCTCCTCCACAGAGAACTTTCATTTTCCTAATTGCAGTGATTTCCATGCTGCGTGTGGTAGGATGCTGAAGTTAGCTTTGACGAAGACTTCCTACCTCTAGCAGGTTTTAAATATAGGATGTTTTCCTGCAGAAACCCATTGGCTGCCTCCCCGACAGACCCTCAGTGGGTGGCTTTGCCAGGAGGCTGTGTGGTGACAGAGCAGCTAGGCCTGGGGCTGGGGACAGCCCTAGGATGGTGCAGTGACCACAACCCGCCACGCCAGGCAAGGGACACCGGGAGCCCCTGGATTTGGGGCACCTGGCAGCTGAGCTGTCCCAGACTCCTCTTTGGGTGTTTTTACCCTGCTTGGATGAGGATTTTTTGAAGTTGACATTCATGCCCATGTCAGAAGAAAACAGCACTACATCACAAAAAAAAAAAAAAAGGAAAAAAGAATTGTCTGTATGTTTGCCTGTTTTCACTCATTGCCATTGAAGATGGTCAAAGGAGCATAGGAAAGGAAGGAGCCATAGCCCCACTTGGTGCCAGCAGGGTGCAAGCACCTAACCCTTCGAGGTGCCATGGAAAATCCCAGACCATCATGAAATCAAGCGATGCTCAGCTGTCAGCGCACATTCCAGCAAAGGCTGTATGTCTCTCATTTGCAGGCTCCAGACTGTCTCTAACTGTTTGTGCCTCTCTTTTTAGCACGGGAACAGTGCTGCTTCAGGGAACAACGGCGCGTTCCTGGTGCATTACAAAGTAAGACCCTTGCTGCTCTGAAGGCGCCCGTGGCCGGCGACGTGGGGACAACAGATCCCACTAAAGATAGCTTCATAGTTTGGGTGTCAAAATGCCTCTCAAGGACTGGGCTTCCTGTTCAAGCTTTTGCTATATTCCCTGGTTTGCATTTTGCCACTCATTTTTCTCCATTCCTCTGCAGTGAGCTATTTTTCATGAATATGTAGCCAGCAGGAACCTACCCTGCTTCAACTTTACAAGAATCTTGACAATTGAAATGCTCCCCATCATGTGTTTCAAAGCAAATCTCAACAATTCTCCATCTATCCCCTAGCTGCGAATTGCCCAGACATCTGATCCAAATTATGGCTTCAGTTGTCAGGAACAGGGGTTTGCTCAGTGCAAATCAATTGCTTCCAAACAGTTCGCTTCATCTGTGCAATATTTTTAAATACAAGTTTGAAGACCAGATTGGTAAGAACTCTCGGTTATCACTTATTTTCCACTAAAGACTATGAATTCCTCCACTGTTTTCAAAACAAGTGGAAAATTTATTTCCCTGGAATTTCATTGTTTAATGGGAATGTATCAATTCTGATGCAAAATTTCAAAAAAAAAATAATATTGGAATTGCTTAACAGGAAAACAGGAGATTGCTCAGCAACTCTCAATTTCTTTTTAGCTGTCTCATTTCCCTTTTATCGTTACATTACAATTTTTTTCATGTCAGAAATGCTCTTAAAAGGTTGTTTCTATGTCTTTGACATACCTAAAGACAAACCTAGTCTAGAACCTAGAAAATTCATTCGAGGTTTTGTTTGTTTGTTTAGATTTTGACTTTTCATCATAAGTCAGAATGAAAACAAGCTTCAAAATGTAAGAATTCACCTTGGAATAGAAATTTCTTCCTCTAACAGTTCTGAATTTGATCACAAAACTGGCTGAATCATCTCATTGATAGGTCTCGCATCACACACTGGATTCCAAAGAACAGGCCACCATTCATCTCCATCTCCAGAGAGATGCACTGCCTTGGTCTCAGGCTCTCTGAACCTGGGCTAGGACACACCGCCGTACTGAAGAGCTTTCACTGAGGGCCAACGTGGCTCAAGCACATTACTGATTTCAGCTCCCATGTGCCTTCAGGTACTGAAGCTAATGGCACAGGTCATGCAATGCCCTTCTTGCACATCTGCATTTCTCAGGGATCCACCTATGCATGGGAACTTACAGTTCATCACATTTCTTTCAGGATAACAGAGTGAAAAAGGACACAAGTCAGGTGCAACAAAGGGCACCTTTGCCTCTTAAAGATCCTAAAAACTTATGCACAAATTATCCTGAGCTGCAATGTCTCCGCAGAAAGTCCCATCCATGCCTGTAAGTCTGAGATTTTTTAGGCTGGGTAGAGCTTCTCCACTTCTCCTTTGCCCCAGCCCTTCTGGGGCACCTGCTCAGCGCAACGTATTTTCCTGACTCTTGTATACCCATTTTTTTACTCAGTCAGCTGGAAATGTCCCGTCTTTGCTTGTGGCCAGGGAGATTCTGCAGAAACTCCCTGTTCCACATCACTGCAGGCTGGGCTTTAAAGTCAGCTGAAGCGGATAGCTCCAGGCTGGGCACCTCATGATGGCCCTTCAGCACACATCAAATCAATTTTGTCTGAGCAAGGCTTTTTCTGGTATTCCTTTCAGTATCTTTGGTCTGACTAAGTTGAAAACTTGGTTCAGGATACATGGGTCCTAAAAATGGAAGCACCTACTGCAACATGGATTTCATACTTGGGTGTGACGTGGGGATGCTGCTCACACAGAGGTTCGGCTCAGGGACGGGCCAGGCACAGACTTTGTGACCCGTGCACACTGCTCTCCCTCCACCAGCCCAGCTACCTCCAGCATAACTACTTGTTTTCTCAGGTGTCCTTGCTGGGGGAAGCCAGGCAAATTCTTTGAGAAATTCACCATCTAGCCAGCTAGCTTTTGCATTACTGAGTAACCTTTCTAATCTTTTCCACGACAACTTCCATGGGTATAAGACCGATACAAGTGATTTAAAGCCCCAATTTTTACATAACTTCCTAATCTCAAATCTTCACCCTGCTGACCTTGAGGACAGCCTGGAAATCATCACCTTTCCTTTGTAAGACTTTTTGCCTCCTCTCTCCTTAAGTCCAAACATCTGTTGTCCTTCCCATATCAATTAAAGTTCATTTTTTCTTTTATCTTTTCTGGAAAGCATGGTAGTGCTTAGGGTATTGGTCACATGAGTTCATTTTACTAGACTAGATGGGGCTGATAAAATTTGATGTCTACTTTGGATCGTTTACTATTACTATTGGAGAAGCAGACAGATTTTATTTTACTCTCAACCTGCTTTTGCTACATGTTGTCTGGCCTTTATGTTTCAAAGCTCTTATATTTTAAAACCCTATCACGATAAAGAATATCAGATAAGCTTCTCTTTTTGGAAGCATATCCAGCTTTAAAATATATATACTTCATGAGGGGAAAGAATAGGTTGGCTGTTTTAGAAATAAGCAAAACAAAATAATTATATTAAACATTATATGCCTGATTTATGACTTTTTTCTCATGGAAAGTGTTTTGCCCTTTTTAAAATTCAGAAATGTGAAGTATGCATCATACCAGCGCTGCACAGATTTATCTGTTTCTATTGGGAGGGCTTTTGTCTTTTTGCAAAAATCACTCATCTTAGACTCGTTCCTTGATGGCGTAGGTTACCTGCATGTTTTGGGGATGTTATTTGTCAAAGGAGGTTGTGGAATCATTCAAAAAGAGAAAAACTTTTCCTTAGGGGA